>NC_058520.1:385461582-386063401 GCF_904849725.1 Hordeum vulgare subsp. vulgare | reverse complement strand
AACTACTCATGCGTCATCGGAGAGGCAATGGTGTTGATGAAGAAGCCCTCCGTATCCAAATCCCCCCTCCGACAGGGCACCAGAACGTGCCCCAGATGGGATCTTGCGGAGACAGAAGCTTGCGGCTGCGGAAAAGTATTTTCGTGGATCTCTCCCGTGGTTTTGGATTTTTCGGGGATTTATAGGCGGAAGAACTAGGGTAGACGAGCCACACGGGGCCCACAAGCCTGCTAGGCGCGGCCCCCCTGGCCGCGCCTAGGGGGCTTGTGGCCTCCCCTGGTGGCTTCTGCCTTGGTTCTCACGCCCCTTGTGTATCTTCTATTCTGGAAAAAATATTTTCGGAAGTTTTATTCCGTTTGGACTCCGTTTAATATTCTCCTTTGAAAAGGGTCAAAAACACAAAAAAACAGGAACTGGCACTTGACCCTGAGTTAATAAGTTAGTCCCAAAAAAGATATAAAAGGCATACAAAACTTCCAAAGTTTGACAAGATAATAGCATGGAACAATCAAAAATTATATATACGTTGGAGACGTATCAAGCATCCCCAAGCTTAACTCCTGCTCGTCCTCGAGTAGGGAAGTGATAAAGAATGAATTTTTGATGTGGAATTCTACCTAGCATATTTGTCCTTTGTAACTTGTTTCATGTGACATGAATGTTCAGATCCGTAAGATTCAAAACAATAGTTTGCTATTGACATGAAAACTATAATACTTCAAGCAAACTAGCAAGGTAATCATGAACTTTGGAAATAACAAGGCCAAAGAAAGTTATCCCTACAAAATCATATAGTCTGTCTATGCTCCATCATCCCCACACAACAAGTTTAAATCATGCACAACCCCGGTATTGGCTAAGTAATTGTTTTTGCACTCTTACTTTCTCAAACCTTTTTCAACTCTCACGCAATACATGAGCGTGCACCATGGATATAGCACTATAGGTGGAATAGAGTGTGGTGGAGGTTGTGAGACAAAAAGGAGGAGATGGTCACATTGACTCGGCGTATCAAAGGACTATGGAGATGCCCATTAATAGATATCAATGTGAAAGAGTAGGGATTACCATGCAATGAATGCACCTAGAGCTAAAGTATGTGAAAGCTCAAAAGGAGAACTAGTAGGTGTGCATCCAACTTGCTTGCTCACGAAGACCTAGGGCAATTTTGAGGAAGCCCATCATTGGAATATACAAGCCAAGTTATATAATGAAGATCCCCACTAGCATATGGTGGTGACAAAACAAGAGACTCTCAATCATGAAGAACATGGTGCTATTATGAAGCACAAGTGTGAAAAATATAGTAGCATTGTCCCTTCTCTCTTTTCTCTTTTTTTTGTTTGGGCTCTTTGGCCTCTTTCCATATCTCTATTTTATTTTCTTTTTCTTCTTTGTGTGGGCAACTTTGGCCTCTTTTTTTATTTCCTCACATGGGACAATGCTCTAATAATGATGATCATCACACTTTTATTTACTCAAAGCTCAATATTAGAGAAATGATGACTCTTATAGGAAATGCCTCCGGCAGAGTACCGGGATGTGCAACAATCTATCTTGGCGTATGACGTTGAAACATCTCGCTAGCTATCTTACGATCATGCAACGGCAATATGAAAGTGACGGCACATGTCATGAGACGGAACGGTGGGAGTTGGATGGCAATATATCTCGGAATGGCTATGAAAATGCCATAGTAGGTAGGTATGGTGGCTGTTTTGAGGAAGGCATATGGTGGGTTTGTGCACCGGTGAAAGTTGCGCGATACTAGAGAGGCTAGCAATGGTGGAAGGTGAAAGTGCATCTATACCATGGACTTACATTAGTCATGAAGAACTCACATACTTATTGCGAAAGTTTTTATTAGTAATCGAAATAAAGTGCTAAACGCATACTCCTAGGGGAAGGGTTGGTAGGTGTTAACCATCGCGCGATCCCGACCGCAACACAAAGGATGACAATCAATAAATCAATTATGCTCCGACTTCCTAACATAGCGGTTCACCATACGTGCATGTTACGGGAATCACTAACTTCAACAGAAGTATTTCTAGATTCACAACACCCTACTAACATAACTCTTAATATTACCAAATCCAAGTCTAAAAACTATTTGAGAGGAATCAAACTTCTCTTTCTAATCAATACACATGAAGATGGAAGTTTTATTGTATCCTCTTTGGGTGCCTATCACCTTTGGGACTACTTTCATAGAACAAGCCAACTACCAAGTTACTCAGAGAGATCACTCTCAAAAAGATATAAGTGAAGATCTGGAGTTCTTATTTCTCCAAAATATGACACCGCCTTGCTCTAAAAGATCTAAGTGAACCACAAGTGATGTAAATTGCCTAACTCAAAAGATATAAGCGAAGCTCAAAGAGTATTGTAGCAAATTCACGATGAGTGCATGTCTCTCTCAAAAGGTGTGCAGCAAGGATGATTGTGACACAACAAAAAGAAAAGACTCCTACGATACAAGACGCTCCAAGAAAAACACATATCATGTGGTGAATAAAAATATAGCTCCAAGTAATGTTACCGATGGATTGAAGACGAAAGAGGGGATGCCTTCCCGGGGCATCCCCAAGCTTAGGCTTTTTGGTGTCCTTGAATTTGGCTTGGGAATGCTTGGGAATCCCCAAGATTGAGCTCTTTCCACTCTTTATTCCATTGTCCATGAGAACATCACCCAAAACTTGAAAACTTGACAACACAAAACTTAAACAGAAACTCGGGATATCATTAGCAAAAGAAAACAAACTACCACCTCTTTAGGTACTATAGAAAACTTGATTTCTATTTATATTGGTGTTAGATTACTGTATTCTCACTTTTCCATGGCTAGTACCCCCTGATACTATCCATAGTTTCATCAAAACAAGCAACCAACACAACAAAAACAGAATCTGTCAAAAACAGACCAGTCTGTAGCAATCTGTATACTTCGTATACTTATGGTATCTCAAAAATTCTGAAAAATTACGACAGTTTGGTAAAAATGGCACATTAACCATAAGAAAAAAGAATCAACTTAAAATCTATGTCTGGATAAAAATGAAAAATAATTTCGTGAGTGAAAAGTTTCTGTCTTTTTCCAGCAGGATCAAACAACCATCACCAAACTAGTCATAAAGGTGTTACTTGGCTCAAACACAAAAAGAAACACAAAAAACACAATCATAAAAGAATTATGATGGTGTTTACACAACAAAACAGAAACAAAAAATAAAATATAAATTCATTGGGTTGCCTCCCAACAAGCGCTACTGTTTAACGCCCTTAGCTAGGCATTGATAATTCAATGATGCTCACACAAAAGACAACAATTGAAGCACAACGAGAGCATCATAAAGCATGTGCAAAATCAGATCTAAGTCTAACATACTTCCTATGCATAGGCATTTTATAGGAAAACAGATTGTCAAGACAACCAATAGTTACCATATGCAAGGAACAAGAAAGAGACAATATCAATCTCAACATAACAAGAAGTGATTTGGTAAAATGAAAGTTTCTACCACAATATTTTCCTCTCTCATAGCAATTACATGTGGGGTCATAATAAAATTCAACAATATAGCTATCACAAAGGATATTCTTTTCATTATCCACATGCATGCAATGTTGATGCTCTTAAAAAATAGTGGGATTATCATCAACTAAACTCATAACTTCTCCAAACCCACTTTCAATATTATTGCAAACATCATAATCATCATGAGGGTTAAACAAATTTTCAAGATCATAAGAAAAATTATTACCCCTATCATGATCATTGCAACAAGTAGTGGACATAGCAAAACTAGCATCCCTAAGCTTAGGGTTTTGCATATTTTTAGCATGATTGTCATTAATAGAATTTATAATGAAATCATTGCAATCATGCATTTCATTCAAGGAGCCCTCGTGAATCATTTCATAAATTTCTTCATCACGATTTTCAGATTCACGCATCTCAAGCAAAACTCCATAGAGAAAGTAAAGTGCACTCAACTCACTAGCAATTGGATCAACATAATTGGATATCTTAAAGAGATTAGCAAGTGGATGAGGATCCATATCAATAGATTTTCAGCAAGCGAAGATGCAAGCATATTGAAGGCACATAGCACACAAGCAAAGGAAAGCAAACGAAAAAGGCAAATATTTTTTGTAAATTTTTGTTTTTCAGAAGTGGTGGGAGAGGAAAACGAGAGGCAAAAAAAGTAAATGAAAGAGATGAGTTTGCGATAGTTACTTGGATAAGCTTCACTTAGAATAGTCCCCGGTGCCAGAAATTGACACGTTGAAGGGAGACTATTCTTGACATGATACTCCCCGGCAACGGCGCCAGAAATTGGCACATTGATGGGAGACTATTCTTGACTTGATCCTCCCCGGCAACGGCACCAGAAATTCTTCTTGCTACCTCTTGAGCTTGCGTTGGTTTTCCCCTCGAAGAGGAAAGGTTGATGCAGCACAGTAGCAGTAAGTATTTCCCTCAGTTTGAGAACCAAGGTATCAATCCAGTAGGAGAATCAAGCAAAGTGTCCATAGTACCTACGCAAAGACAAACGAGTTTGCACCCAACGCTATAAAGGGGTTGTCAATCCCTTCAAGATTGATTGCAAAGTGAGATCTCAAGGCGGAAAGTGCAACAAAGTAAAAGTGTAAGGTTGAAAATATGACGTGAAGTAGACCCGGGGGCCATAGTGTTCACTAGAGGCTTCTCTCAAGATAGCAAATATTACGGTGGGTGAACAAATTACTGTCGAGCAATTGATAAAACCACGCAAAGTCATGACGATATCTAAGGCAATGATCATACATATAGGCATCACGTCCGAGACAAGTATACCGATAATGTCTGCATCTACTACTATTATTCCACACATCAACCGCTATCCATCATAAATCTAGTGTATTGAGTTCATGACGAACTGAGTAACGCCTTAAGCAAGATGACATGATGTAGAGGGATGAACTCAAACCAATGATGTAAACCCCATCTTTTTACCCTTGATGGCAACAACACGATGCGTGCCTCGCTACCCCTTCTGTCACTGGGTGAGGTCACCGCACGGTATGAACCCAAAACCAAGCACTTCTCCCATTGCAAGAATCATAGATCAAGTTGGCCAAACAAAACCCACAACTCGAAGGGAATTACAAAGATCTGAAATCATGCATATAAGAGATCTGAAGAAACTGAAATAAGATGCATAGATAATCTGATCACAAATCCACAATTCATCGGATCTCGAGAAACACACCACAAAAGAAGATTACATCAGATAGATCTCCATGAAGATCATGGAGAACTTTGTATTGAAGATCCAAGAGAGAGAAGAAGCCATCTAGCTACTAGCTATGGACCCGAAGGTCTATGGTGAACTACTCACGCATCATCGGAGAGGCAATGGTGTTGATGAAGAAGCCCTCCGTATCCGAATCCCCCCTCCGACAGGGCACCAGAACGTGCCCCAGATGGGATCTTGCGGAGACAGAAGCTTGCGGCTGCGGAAAAGTATTTTCGTGGATCTCTCTCGTGGTTTTGGATTTTTCAGGGATTTATAGGCCGAAGAAGTAGGGCAGACGAGCCATAGGGGGCCCACAAGTCTGCTAGGTGCGCCCCCCCTGACCGCGCCTATGGGGCTTGTGGCCTCCCCTGGTGGCCTCTGCCTTGGTTCGCACGCCCCCTGTGTATCTTCTGTTTCGGAAAACATCTTTTCGGAAGTTTTATTCCGTTTGGACTCCGTTTAATATTCTCCTCTTAAAAGGGTCAAAAACACGGAAAAACAGGAACTGGCACTTGGCACTGAGTTAATAAGTTAGTCCCAAAAAAGATATAAAAGGCATACAAAACATCCAAAGTTTGACAAGATAATAGCATGGAACCATAAAAAATTATAGATACGTTGGAGACGTATCAGTGAGGCGTCAACTTCTCAAGCCGGCTCTCAACGGAAGCGGCCCAACAGGGGCAACACGAACTGGTTGCCTAAGCAGACTTTTGAGCAGCTGCTTGACGGTCCCTGCAAGATACATTCTGGGGCACAAGCTTCTACCCACACCCTTCGACAGTGCAGTTTCGCACGACGGCTGTCGCAAGGGGAGGGCCTGCCGGCTGCACCAGTGATGAAAACCCCATCTTTTTACCCTTAATGGCAACAACACGATACGTGCCTTGCTTCCCCTTCTGTCACTGGGTGAGGTCACCGCATGGTATGAACCCAAAACCAAGCACATATCTGTATTTTCTGTTGAATGTTAATTAATTGCCCAATTCAGCCTGTTGGATTGCACTTGATCGAGGAATTTTGGTTTTTTCAGTTGTTTGTTGGGACGGCATTTCCACAAACATGTTGGATGCGTGAGTGCTCTACTTGGAATACTTAGTTCTTATTCAAGCTTATATAGAACCATTCGTGACATGGTTGTTCTTTTTTGGACGGATGCTAGGCACTAAACATGTTTGCTCGGTGTTGGTTATGTGCAATGCTGTGTTGATATCTTGGACATTTGTTTATAGCTGCAAATAATTTGGTGTTATACCACGCAAGGAGGACTGCGTACATGAAGCATCTTGATAAGCTGTATAAGATTCATGATGTCACCTGGTTTACTCCGGTGAAGCTTTTTAAGGTGCTCTTTGTGCTTGAGCTGTTACAGAGAATGGAATTTCGATTTTCTTTCCAGTTTGGCCATTGATGCATGGTTTCATACTCTGGTGCAGGCGTGCAGCCGTGGTATGCCTATGCAATAGCTGCGTCAATCCTCTGCACGACTAATCTTTCAGTCCCATTGAAGGTGCGTCCATAATTTTCTTGTCATACACTACTAGGGAATATACTTCTCTTGATGTCGCATACCATCTATAGTAGCTGTCTATTTTTCTCGATGTAATTATCTTTTGGGATGGTTACACTGCTTAGTGAAAATATATTGTTTTCTGATGTGTTTTCACTTTGCACTTGCATGCTGGAACATGGGAGGAAAATAACCTCAATTCATGGGGCTAATGGTAGGGCACCCAGGAGGTGCAGCACCGGATCCGCATCACCCTCTCCTCCAAGTCCGTCAAGAACCTCGAGAAGGGTGGGTGCCCGGTGATTGCAGTTGCGCCTGACGCAAAATCTGGGGCCGCGCGCTGGCGGTCACCTGCGCCCGACGCAAAATCTGGGCGTAGCTTGGCGCCGGAATGACATTTCTCTTCACTGTGTGGATCTGCGTGCACGCGGGCCGACGGTCCAGACGCCAGCCGATGGGCAGCCTCGCCGGCGGGGTGGTGGCCAGGCGGCCGCGGTTCCTGTGCATGCACGTGTTCCGGACCAGCGGCGAGATCATGCTGAAGCAGGTGGTGGGGAATTGGCCCGACGAGGTCACGGTGCGCTTCGACCTCGTCTTCGCCGACACGCCCTTCCCCGCCGAGGGCATGTCCGACGTTGACGGCATCTTCGACCCGCCCTACTACGAGTGGTTCCAGTTTGACAAGGTCCTCCACCCTCCACCTTCCCCCTTCCTCCCGTATTCCCATTGCCTGATCTCTACTACGAGTGGTATGTTATTCAAATTTGACTGGGACATGCAAGTTTTTGATAGATTTAACTTTTCTCAGACACTTGAGGCGTGTAGTAACAATTAAATTGTAGGTTAAATGTTGGACTAGAGAAATATTGATGATAGTTTGACTGGCAAGTTGTTATATGTCAGCTTCTGCAATCCATGGTACAACTACAAACCTGTGGGTATTGTTGCTAAAATATGCAGTATAGCACATGAATGTATGGCATACAAGTTGCATACCTACATAATTTGAATTGTTTTCGTGACTTCGTGGGTCAATTTTAGGCTGCGGTTTTAGGATCTGGCAGTAGCCAGATCTGTTTGTGCTTATGCCCGAAGGTAAAATCTGGCGATTTGGGTGAGTAAACGGAAGTTTGCGAAGGAATTAACCTTTTAAGCTTCCGATGTCAGATATAGTTCAACCTTATGCTGTCAACTCTGCATATGAAGTAGTATTTGCTTGGAGAGCAGCATTGCTTAGCAGAGTGTTTGTGTGTTTTGCTTGCTGGGTCAGAGTAGTAGGTGGAGTATTTTGCTGGATCATATCATCAATCAGTCAATAATATAATGTGTTCGTGTATGTAACTAACTAAGATTCGATTCCAACTCCTAAGATATTATTACACGGAGTTAAGAACCTGGATCATATGCAGTGTTATATTATAGAAACTTGTCAAAGCCATCAGGATATTACTGTTGTTTATGGATGAATAGTGGCAGCAATGAAGCTTGATAGAAACTGTTATTTAAAGATGAATAGTGGCAGCAAGTGTGAAGATTGTGCTAGCCTGCTTGGTACATTTGTATCCCTGCTTATCTCAAGTCTGAACATTCAAATGCTATTTGGTACTAGAAGTGAAAATAGTACATATGTTTTGTTGCTTGGATGACATGTTTGTGTGTTTGTATAAACGCTAGATGAGATAAAAATATGGCCATGCTCATGTTCTACCTTCATGTGCACCATTGCTAATATCCTGATGAGGCCCTACAATTAATTTCAAACATGGAACTATTCATCTTTAAATAGTTAAATAATGTGCACCTGAGCCACAATTCATTTTTTGTAAATTCTGTTATTTAAATACCTGCAGTGTTTGTTCACACTTTTTTTGTAAATGTTGTTATTTAAATACCTGCATTGTTAGTTCACATCTTATTCTTATTTTTTGCACAGGTGAAGTACAAAGCCAAGTGTGAAGCTATGAAGCGTATCAACAAAGAGTAGCATATGTATTGTAATAGTAGGCAGTATTAGGTATATCTGGGTAGTGGTGTAGTGTAAAGATTGTAATAGACAAATTTAATGTTGGTTTGGATGAATTTCATTTGCTCCCTAGCCTGTTTGAAATATTGATTCTGAATGTGATTTGAATACCTATGAAATGGCAACTTGACAAGGGGACCAAGTTATGATATTTATTTGACGAAATATGAAATTTCTGACGTGTGGGACTAATTTTGAGGTCAGCATGACATGTGGGACCCATGTGGGACCAGTACAAAAACAAAAATAAAATGGTCAAAAAATAAAATCAATAGAAGTAATAGGCCACAAATCAAAATTTGAAAAAAATACTAAAGTGGATGTAAATAGGCTAAGGCCCAAAAAGAAGCTTAATAAGAAAAAGCCCAAAAAAATAAAACCAGCCCATGTGATCAATTGAAATGGGTTGGGCTGATTTCAGCCATGATGTTTTGATTTCGTCGTAATTTTGCCACGTAAGATTGCCACGTAGGACTGAGTTTGATTACCAACGACGATTTTGGATCGTCGTAAAGGTTACGACGATCCAGGAATCGTCGTAAAAGTTACGACGATTTTGATCAAAACGTCGTTGCTGTTCATTTCTGACGCTCCATTTTTTACGCTTGGTTTTTCGTCGTGAGATCGTCATAAATTAAAAACCGTGACGATGTAGTGAAGAAAAAATAGCGTCGTGTATTAGCATATTACTTGTAGTGACCCCTGGTGCATCTGGAGCCACGTCTGGCGCGTCCAGGATCAGTTCCAGTGCGTTGCGGGCCGCTTCGGCCCTAGGTGAATCGGGGATCACCTCAAGATCCACCGGCGCAGAGGCATCCGACTCGGAGGGATGGGCCTCCTTGGTCCTCGGGGCGTGCATCGGGGCCGCCTCGCTAGCTGGCTCCACCATGCGAGCACGCGTGGAGGGGTCATGTCTAGCCTTCGTACGCTTCTCCACCGGCTTCTCGGCCCGGCTGGGGCGAGACTGGCCCTCGGCCGTCTTCCCCGCAGCTGCATCCCACCGACAGGTGGACTGCACCTCGAGCTCCTTCTGGACAGCGTCAGCCGCTGTCCAGCCGGCTCGTTCGGCTGCGGAGGTGGTGTCTTCCTCCACGTCTTCCGCCTCCCTGTCGGGCGACGTTTTGAGAAACGAAGCTTCACACAAGACAAACTAAAAAGAGGTGAGGGGAACCCTTACCCTGCGACGATGGGCATGTGCCTCCTGCCGCCACCAGCACGGCGCTTCTTAGCGCCGCGTGCTCGTGCTCCGGCTGGAGTACCTGTCGCCCGGCGCTTAGGAGCCGGCCTGGAAGCTATGGCACCCTTGCCTTTTTTCCTGGCCGTTTCGTCAGGTCCGGCCGCCTCCGCCCCATGACACCGTTCGCTCGTCAGATGCGGGCTGGTGACCTCCTCCACCCCGTCGGAGTCTTCCTCGAAGGCTGTGTCAGATAGGGAGGAAGGAGTCTCGTCATCGTCCGTCCAATCTACGATGGAGGGCCGCATATGCTCACCAGACGGCTCCGTCCCCTCAGACTCGAGCACATTCTCCGAGCCTTCGGAGGAGGCAGAGTGAGACTCGATCATGCCCTCGTTCGCGATCTCCGAGGCATCCGACGTCGACACGTCTGGGGCAGGCGGGTTGAGTGCCGCGTGCAGCTTCTCGAACACCTGCGCGAAGGAGTTAACGGCCGGCTCAACAAGGTGGCCAGTCACGAGACAAACAGCAAAAACAGAGCAACAAATAATGCTTACCACTAGAGGCGGACGGGACCTGCTGTAAGGGATCATCCCCCATGCCCAATTCCCATTATCGTCCATGCGGGCGATGGAAATCAGGTTCACCTCCCGTGCCACCGCGCTGGGGGTGAATCTCTTGGTGGAGGTCCGGCAGGGGTCCTGCCAGCGGCTCATCTGGCAGACCAGATGGGGCCGCCTCTGCAGTGGCAGTATCCTGCGGGTAACCATGGTGGTAAGCAGGTCGCGGCCAAGGAGGCCGCGATCCAGCAGGATGTCGAGGTGGGCGCCTATCTGCGCCACCTCGGGGATCGGCTTCGGGAACTTAGCCCCCTAGTTCAACTTTGTCGGAGGATTGATGTTGAACGGGGGCATGTTGAGGGCGTCGTGTGCAGGGTCGGCATTCTTCATGTAGAAGAAGCCCTTCTACCACTGCTTGACGGACTCCTGCAACGGCATCTGGGGGAAGCCGGACTTCGAGTGATGATGCACCAGTGTGGATCCGCACGGCGTCATCGGGCGTGGTCCGGTGAGCTTCTCCAGCTCGGCCTTGTCCATCGCAATGGACTGCTGCTTGAAGAAAAACAGGCTTCGCCAGAGATCGAGACGGGGCTCAATCCCCAGGAAGCCCTCGCACAAGACAACGAAGGCCGACAGTTGCAAGATGGCGTTTGGCGCCAGGTGGTGCGGCTGCAGGCCGAAGAAGTGGAGCCATTCAAGGAAGAAGGGGCTCACCGGGAGCCCAAAGCCCCTACATAAGTGCTCATCGAAAACGACGATGTCTCCCTCTGCCGGTGTTGGGGCTGTCTCGGTGCCAGGGATCCACACCAGCACCTGGGAGGCCGGGGGAACATCCGGCGATGGCGGAGCGCCTCGATGTGACCTTCGCAGATCTCACTGCTCAGCCAGGCTCCCTGCAACGAAGTCTTCTTTGAGGAGGAGCCGCCGGCCATGACTGCGGGCGGCGAATGCTCGGGAAGGCTGGTGGCGCAACGGCGACGGAGAAGAAGAAGGGGAAGATGGACGTGCTCTTTCTCTCTGGGCTCAGGGAGGAAGAGGGCGTCGATGCGGGGCGAGAAGTGGGCGAGTGGCCTCCTCGGAACCCCCGCATCCCATTTAAACCCACGAAGCGTCATGGGGAGGGGATCCGTTGTGCGCGGAGCCCCATTAACCCCGAGTATTAGAGGCGGTAACGCTTCCCGAAACCCAACCGTCGCAGAGTAAATCCGTAGAGGATCCTCCGTGCGGAGGCCAAGGGGGCGTCGTGGCGGGACCAGGGCCCAAGCCCGGTCCCGTGACCAGTAATAACCATCATTACCTCAGGCCGGGCCTGACGCGTGGCGCACTCTGCACGGCCTACGACGAAGCTGAGGCGTCGCTTCGAAGCCAGCCGGTTTCGGAGCCAGCGTTCCCTGCCGCGGATGGCGGTAGGAATACAAAGACAAAGGATCAAGCCGGTGAGGCCACCCGTCCGCAGGCGGCGGGCCTCTCCAGCTTCGGGGACTACTGTTGGGGGCATAACCCCGGGGTAGGCTCCTTGAGCCTGTTCCTTCATCTCCTGCCAAAAGGAATGACCAAGTATAATTCTCCAAGGCCCAAGTCCTCTGGCCTGCTAGGCTGCACCTACCGGCTGGAGGGCGAGACGACCAATTCTCTGGCCGGCCAGGCAACACCTGCCGGCTGGAGGCAAGACGGCTACCTCTTCATGACCGCCTAGGCCGAGCCAGTCGGCTAGGAACGAGGCGGACATCCCCAAGCCGACTAGCCAAGCGAGCTAGCCGGACGGGGATCTCAAGTCACATCAGATCGTAGGTCATGACGAGACCCTACGGTTAAAGGTGGCTATGCGTCAGCAAAGGTACTGGATCGGAGTGAACGGTAGGTACTAGCGTCGGCGGCCATGCCACTGACCTACCTCGGCTCTGATCCATCACCCAGCATAGTGTGGGCCGTCAAACTCCCACTCCATTACTGCACTCGATGTGGGAACAGTGGAGGCAGCCATACCATCTGCCCATGACGAATCTCGCTGGACGACGCCGTACGTACCACACGTGCCCTGCGTCAACCTTACGCGAGAGCTCCATTGGCTAGCCGGTGGGTCCCATAGCCAGACGGGACCTCGCAGCCAGCGGGCCCCTCAAGCGACAAGACAATACCCTCATGGGCCCCCTGGCCAGCCGGCGAGGCTGCCAGCCGGGTCCCACTCTTGTACCCTTATCCATATTGTAGGTCGACGGGTTCGTCTATAAAACCCCCCGGTCCCCCTCCATGCAGAGGGTCAGTCAACATATCACACACACATGCTCACCAACCACACAGGAGAGTCAGAGACGAGCCGGCTGCTCCCCTCTTCCTCCTCCGCAATACAGCTCCAGGAGCAACCTTGTAATCCATCCATAGACATCATACACTCCGGCAGGACTAGGAGTATTATCTCTACGGAGAGCCGTGAACCTGGGTACATCATGTGTTCCATGCTTGTACCAACCTTGCTCCCAGTGCCCTCCGTTGCCACTTCGGTTCTCACCGACTTTAGCCTACCTATGGCATATGTTGTGAGTATTCTCCGACACCCAGCCAGGAGGCCTCGCCTTGTTCGATCGTGTTTATTTTATGCTAGCCTTCTCTAAGGCACCCCATGTTTATGTATGTACTCAGATATTGTTGCTTCCGCTGACTCGTGTGTTT
Source organism: Hordeum vulgare subsp. vulgare (assembly GCF_904849725.1). NCBI lineage: Eukaryota > Viridiplantae > Streptophyta > Magnoliopsida > Poales > Poaceae > Hordeum > Hordeum vulgare. The sequence continues at coordinate 386,050,182 of NC_058520.1, read as the reverse complement.
TCGAGCTTCTGTATTCTAGTCCTCGAGGCCCTTGGCTTGTAATATGAAGCTTGTATGTTTTATTTGTGTCTAGAGTTGTGTTGTGATATCTTCCCGTGAATCCTTGAGTTTGATCGTACGCATTTGCGTGTATGATTAGCATACAATTAAATCGAGGGCGTAACAAGTTGGTATCAGAGACGACTGCCTATAGGTAGCCCCCTTTCCAACTCATTGGCCAAAGTAGTGTCCAGTGTTTGAAAACCTTTACTAACACTGATGTTGTGGCTTACGGGCCCACATCTCAATTGGGTGGTATTAGTATCTTTTACTCCTTTTCTATACGCTGGGTTCTACTCTCTCTTCTCTTTCGGGTTAAAGAACTTGCTAACTCTAACTTTAGGTTCCCGTAAAAACTTCCTTTCGGAGAGCCCCACATTCCAGACGATGGCTTGATTCGTCAGAAGACTCCGAAGAAACTCTCTGATGTTATCCCGAGAACTTGTGCTCATGTCCTTTTTTGATTCCCTTCTTCCGCCAATCCCTATGGATGATGACATACAAATGTCGTTCATGCCCTCTTTTCCAATTGCTCTTGTTTTTATGCGATGCAACGAATTATCTTATCGGGGATTCGTCCGTCATTAGTTGTCATGGTTTTCGAAAGTCCTTCAAATTGCTACCCGATCTTTTGAAATCCCCAGTAGCCTATTGCTCTTGACCTTCTCACCTGCTTGCATTATGGTTAAATCCATATGTCTAGCCGCATTCGTTAAAATCCTTTGTGATTTTCATGTGATCTTATTGATTCTACCTTAGTGTGAATGACCACAATCATCTGTTGATACTCATAAATCATCTTTCTGGCTCAGACGTCCTTCCAGGCAGAGCGGGTTCTCAAAAAATAAACTTTGGTTGGTTGTCCATCGAAATCCATTCAACTTACTTGTATTTGATCGGAGCACCTGATTATGATAAACCAACCTGGAAATCCTAATGCCTTTGGTAATTAAGTATCAATATTTTTCAGATGTTCTATGACCCGATGCATTGCATCCCATCTCCCTCCGAATGAGTACCGATACTCACATGAGTTCCTTTTGTGGATTGCCAGACCCATTGTTGCGTTATTATCCGATGGCTTCCTTTACATTCAAAATTCTTGTGATATTGTTCCCCTGATACATAATGCCATTGGTAAATTTTGTCTTCTCCTTCTGATAAGTTGTAATGTATGCCCTGGTCAACCATGCTCTTCAAACATGTGTTAATTACTCTTGAGGTTTGTGGTATATGTTCCTTGTTGGAATTATGCCCTAGAGGCAATAATAAATATAGTTATTATTATAATTCATGTATCAAGATAATCGTTCATTGGAAGATTTGAGACGACAAAAGAGAAAACAAAATCAAAAGGGCCCTATGCGCATTGGAAGAAAAATCAAAGAGAAAACAAAAAAAAGGAGGAGGTGGGAAAGGAAAGAAGGACTCCACCCACCAAACCAAGTAGGACTCGGTTTGGGGGGGAGTCCTTCCCCCCTTTGGCTCGCCAACCTCCTTGGGGCTCCTTGAGCCCCAAGGCAAGGTCCCCCCCCTCTCCCACCTATATATACGGAGGTTTTAGGGCTGATTTGAGACGGCTTTTCCACGGCAGCCCGACCACATACCTCCACGGTTTTTCCTCTAGATCGCGTTTCTACGGAGCTCGGGCGGAGCCCTGCTGAGACGAGATCATCACCAACCTCCGGAGCGCCGTCACACTACCGGAGAACTCTTCTAACTCTCCGTCTCTCTTGCTGGATCAAGAAGGCCGAGATCATCGTCGAGCTGTACGTGTGCTGAACGCGGAGGTGCCGTCCGTTCGGCACTAGATCGTGGGACTGATCGCGGGACGGTTCGCGGGGCGGATCGAGGGACGTGAAGACGTTCCACTACATCAACCGCGTTCACTAACGCTTCTGCTGTACGGTGTACAAGGGTACGTAGATCACTCATCCCCTCTCGTAGATGGACATCACCATGATAGGTCTTCGTGCGCGTAGGAAAATTTTTGTTTCCCATGCGACGTTCCCCAACAGTGGCATCATGAGCTAGGTTCATGCGTAGATGTCTTCTCGAGTAGAACACAAAAGTCTTTGTGGGCGGTGATGTGCGTTTTGCTGCCCTCCTTAGTCTATTCTTGATTCCGCGGTATTGTTGGATTGAAGCGGCTTGGACCGACATTACTCGTACGCTTACGAGAGACTAGTTTCATCGCTACGAGTAACCCCGTTGCTCAAAGATGACTGGCAAGTGTCGGTTTCTCCAACTTTAGTTGAATCGGATTTGACCGAGGAGGTCCTTGGATGAGGTTAAATAGCAACTCATATATCTCCGTTGTGGTGTTTGCGTAAGTAAGATGTGATCCTACTAGATACCCATGGTCACCACGTAAAACATGCAACAACAAAACTAGAGGACGTCTAACTTGTTTTTGCAGGGTATGCTTGTGATGTGATATGGCCAACGATGTGATGTGATATATTGGATGTATGAGATGATCATGTTGTAATAGATAATATCGACTTGCACGTCGATGGTACGGCAACCGGCAGGAGCCATAGGGTTGTCTTTATACTAATGTTAGTGCTTGCAGATGCGTTTACTATTTTTCTAGGATGTAGCTTTAGTAGTAATAGCATGAGTAGCACGACAACCCCGATGGCGACACGTTGATGGAGATCATGGTGTCGCGCCGGTGACAAGAAGATCGTGCCGGTGCTTTGGTGATGGAGATCAAGAAGCACGTGATGATGGCCATATCATGTCACTTATGAATTGCATGTGATGTTAATCCTTTTATGCACCTTATTGTGCTTAGAACGACGGTAGCATTATGAGTGATCTCTCACTAAAATTTCAAGACGAAATTGTGTTCTCCCCGACTGTGCACCGTTGCTACAGTTCGTCGTTTCGAGACACCACGTGATGATCGGGTGTGATAGACTCAACGTTCACATACAGCGGGTGCAAAACAGTTGCACACGCGGAACACTCGGGTTAAGCTTGACGAGCCTAGCATGTGCAGACATGGCCTCGGAACACATGAGACCGAAAGGTCGATCATGAATCATATAGATGATATGATTAGCATAGGGATGCTTACCACTGAAACTATACTCAACTCACGTGATGATCGGACTTGAGCTAGTGTAAGTGGATCATGAACCACTCAAATGACTAGAGAGATGTACTTTTTGAGTGGGAGTTTAGCGAATAATTTGATTAAGTTAAACTCTAATTATCTTGAACATAGTCTAAGTCCACTTTGAATATATTTGTGTTGTAGATCATGGCTCACGCGACAGTCACCCTGAATTTTAATACGTTCCTAGAGAAAGCTAAGTTGAAAGATGATGGAAGCAACTTTGTAGACTAGGCTCGTAATCTTAAGCTAATCTTACAAGCTGGGAAGAAGGATTATGTCCTTAATGCTGCGCTAGGAGATGAACCACCCGCTATGGCTGATCAGGATGTTAAGAAAGCTTGGTTAGCACGTAAGGAGGACTACTCAGTAGTTCAATGTGCAGTCTTGTATGGCTTAGAACCGGGACTTCAACGTCACTTTGAGCGTCATGGAGCATTTGAGATGTTCCACGAGTTGAAGTTTATCTTTCAGAAGAACGCCCGGATCGAGAGGTATGAGACATCCGATAAATTCTATGCTTGCAAGATGGTGGAGAACTCGTGTGTCAGTGAACATGTGCTCAAAATGTCTGGGTACTCAAACCGTCTAGCTGAGCTGGGGATTGAACTCCCGCAAGAGGCTATCACTGACAGAATCCTTCAATCACTGCCGCCAAGCTATAAAGGCTTTGTGTTGAACTACAACATGCAAGGGATGAACAAGTCACCCGGCGAGTTGTTTGCGATGCTGAAAGTCGCAGAGTCTGAACTCCGTAAAGAGCATCAAGTGTTGATGGTGAATAAGACCACTAGTTTCAAGAGAAATGGAAAAGGAAAGAAGGGTAATTCAAAGAAGAGCGGCAAGCATGTTGCCAATCCGACGAAGAAACCCAAAGTTGGACCTAAGCCTGAAACAGAGTGTTACTATTGCAAGCGTATGGGTCACTGGAAGCGCAATTGCCCCAAGTATCTGGCAGATAAGAAGGCGGCCAAAGAAAAATCAGGTATATTTGATATGCATGTTATTGATGTGTACTTAACCGGCTCTCGTAGTAGTGCCTGGGTATTCGATACCGGTTCTGTTGCTCATATTTGCAACTCGAAACAGGAACTGCGGAATAGACGAAGGCTGGCGAAAGATGAAGTGACGATGCGCGTAGGAAATGGTTCCAAGGTTGATGCAATCGCCGTCGGCACAGTTTCACTTCAGTTACCATCAGGATTAGTTATGAACTTGAATCATTGTTATTTAGTGCCTGCGTTGAGCATGAACATCATATCTGGATCTTGTTTATTGCGAGACGGTTACTCTTTTAAGTCAGAGAAAAATGGTTGTTCTATTTCTATGAGTAACATCTTTTATGGTCATGCACCCAATGTGAGAGGATTGTTCATATTGAATCTTGATAGCGATACACACATACATAACATTGAGACCAAAAGAGTTAGAGTTAACAATGATAGCGCCATATTTTTGTGGCACTGCCGCTTAGGTCATATTGGTGTAAAGCGCATGAAGAAACTCCATGCCGATGGACTTTTGGAGTCACTTGACTTTGATTCACTTGACATGTGCGAACCATGCCTCATGGGCAAGATGACTAAAAATCCGTTCTCCGGAACAATGGAGCGTGCAAGTGACTTGTTGGAAATCATGCATACCGATGTGTGTGGTCCGATGAGCGTAGAGGCACGCGGCGAATATCGTTATTTTCTCACCTTCACTGACGATTTGAGTAGATATGGTTATGTCTACTTAATGAAGCACAAGTCCGAAACATTTGAAAAGTTCAAGCAATTTCAGAGTGAAGTTGAAAATCATCGTAACAAGAAGATCAAGTTCCTACGGTCTGATCATGGGGGTGAATATCTGAGTTTCGATTTTGGTGCTCACTTAAGACAATGAGGAATTGTTTCACAGTTGACACCGCCTAGAACACCACAGCGTAATGGTGTGTCCGAACGTCGTAATCGTACTTTATTAGAGATGGTGCGATCTATGATGTCTCTTACCGATTTGTCGTTATCGTTTTGGGGTTATGCATTAGAAACAGCTGCATTCACTTTAAATAGGGCACCATCAAAATCCGTTGAGACGACACCATACGAACTGTGGTATGGCAAATGGCCAAAGTTGTCGTTTCTTAAAGTTTGGGGATGTGATGCTTATGTCAAAAAGCTTCAGCCTGAAAAGCTGGAACCCAACACGGAAAAGTGCATCTTCATAGGTTACCAAAGAGAGACAGTTGGGTACACCTTCTATCTCAAATCCGAGGGCAAAGTGTTTGTTGCTAAAAACGGAGCTTTTCTCGAGAAGGAGTTTCTCTCGAGAGAATTGAGTGGGAGGAAGATAGAACTTGACGAGGTTGTCAAACCTCTCATCCCTCTGGATGGTGGCGCAGGGCAAGGGGAAACCTCTGTCGTTGCGACGCTGGTTGAGGAGGAAGTTAATGATGATGATCATGAAACTCCGGTTTAAGTTTCTGTCGAACCACGCAGGTCGACGAGACCACGTGCTGCTCCAGAGTGGTACGGTAATCCTGTCTTATCAATCATGTTGTTGGACAACAATGAACCTGCAAATTATAAGAAGCAATGGTGGGCCCAGATTCCAACAAATGGCTAGAAGCCATGAAGTCCGAGATAGGATCCATGTATGAGAACAAACTCTGGACTTTGGAAGTACTGCCTGAGGGCCGCAAGGCTATTCAGAACAAATGGATCTTTAAGAGGAAGACGGACGCTGAGGGCAATGTGACCGTTTATAAAGCTCGACTTGTGGCAAAGGGTTTTTCACAAGTTCAAGGAGTTGACTACGATGAGATATTCTCACCCATAGCGATGCTTAAGTCCGTCAGAATCATGTTAGCAATAGCTGCATTTTTCGATTATGAAATCTCGCAGATGGATGTCAAAACGACGTTCCTTAACGGTTTCCTTAAGGAACAATCGTATATGATGCAACCCGAAGGTTTTGTCGATCCTAAGAATGCTAACAAGGTATGCAAGCTCCAGCGATCCATTTATGGACTGGTGCAAGCATCTCGGAGTTGGAACAAACGCTTTGATGAGGTGATCAAAGCATTTGGGTTTATACAAGTGGTTGGAGAATCTTGTATTTACAAGAAAGTGAGTGGGAGCTCTGTGGCGTTTCTAATATTATATGTGGATGACATATTACTGATTGGAAACAACGTAGAGCTTTTGCAGAGCATAAAAGGTTACTTGAATAAAAGTTTCTCTATGAAGGACCTAGGAGAAGCTGCTTACATTCTAGGCATTAAGATCTATAGGGATAGATCAAAACGCCTGATAGGACTTTCACAAAGCACATACCTTGATAAAGTTTTGAAGAGGTTCAAAATGGAACAGTCCAAGAAGGGGTTCTTGCCAGTTATACAAGGTACGAGATTAAGTAAGACTCAGTGCCCAGCAACTGATGAAGATAGAGAGCATATGCGCTCCGTCCCCTATGCTTCAGCCATAGGTTCTATCATGTATGCAATGCTGTGCACTAGACCGGACGTTAGCCTGGCCATAAGTATGGTAGGTAGGTTCCAGAGTAATCCAGGAGTGGATCACTGGACAGCGGTCAAGAATATCCTGAAGTACGTGAAAAGGACCAAGGAGATGTTTCTCGTGTATGGAGGTGACGAAGAGCTCGCCGTAAAAGGTTACGTCGATGCAAGCTTTGACACAGATCCGGACGACTCTAAGTCGCAAACCGGATACGTATTTGTTCTTAATGGGGGTGCGGTAAGCTGGTGCAGTTCCAAGCAAAGCGTCGTAGCAGATTCTACATGTGAAGCGGAGTACATGGCTGCCTCGGAGGCGGCTAAGGAGGGTGTCTGGATGAAGCAGTTCATGACGAATCTTGGAGTGGTGCCAAGCGCACTGAATCCAATAACCTTGTTCTGTGACAACCCGGGTGCCATTGCCTTAGCAAAGGAACCACGGTTTCACAAGAAGTCCAGACACATCAAACGACGCTTCAACCTCATCCGCGACTACGTCGAAGGAGAGGACGTAAATGTATGCAAAGTGCACACGGATCTGAATGTAGCAGACCCGCTGACTAAACCTCTTCCACGGCCAAAGCATGATCAACACCAGAACTGTATGGGTGTTAGATTTATTTAAATGTAATTCGCATGATGATGTGAGGGCTAGATTATTGACTCTAGTGCAAGTGGGAGACTATTGGAATTATGCCCTAGAGGCAATAATAAATATAGTTATTATTATAATACCTGTATCAAGATAATCGTTCATTATCCATGCTATAATTGTATTGAATGAAGACTCATTTACATGTGTGGATACATAGACAAAACACTGTCCCTAGCAAGCCTCTAGTTGGCTAGCCAGTTGATCAAAGATAGTCAGTGTCTTGTGATTATGAACAAGGTGTTGTTGCTTGATAACTGGATCACGTCATTAGGAGAATCACGTGATGGACTAGACCCAAACTAATAGACGTAGCATGTTGATCGTGTCATTTTGTTGCTACTGTTTTCTGCGTGTCAAGTATTTGTTCCTATGACCATGAGATCATATAACTCACTAACACCGGAGGAATACTTTGTGTGTATCAAATGTCGCAACATAACTGGGAGACTATAAAGATGCTCTACAGGTATCTCCGAAGGTGTTCGTTGAGTTAGTATGGATCAAGACTGGGATTTGTCACTCCGTGTGACGGAGAGGTATCTCGGGGCCCACTCGGTAATACAACATCACACACAAGCCTTGCAAGCAATGTAACTTAGTTTAAGTTGCGGGATCTTGTATTACGAAACGAGTAAAGAGACTTGCCGGTAAATGAGATTGAAATAGGTATGCGGATACCGACGATCGAATCTCGGGCAAGTAACATACCGAAGGACAAAGGGAATGACATACGGCATTATATGAATCCTTGGCACTGAGGTTCAAACGATAAGATCTTCGTAGAATATGTAGGATCCAATATGGGCATCCAGGTCCCTCTATTGGATATTGACCGAGGAGTCTCTCGGGTCATGTCTACATAGTTCTCGAACCCGCAGGGTCTGCACACTTAAGGTTCGACGTTGTTTTATGCGTATTTGAGTTATATGGTTGGTTACCGAATGTTGTTCGGAGTCCCGGATGAGATCGCGGATGTCACGAGGTTTCCGGAATGGTCCGGAAACGAAGATTGATATATAGGATGACCTCATTTGATTACCGGAAGGTTTTCGGAGTTACCGGGAATGTACCGGGAATGACGAATGGGTTCCGGGAGTTCATCGGGGGGGCAACCCACCCAGGGGAAGCCCATAGGCCTCGAGGGTGGCGCACCAGCCCTTAGTGGGCTGGTGGGACAGCCCAAAAGGGCCCTATGCGCATTGGAAGAAAAATCAAAGAGAAAACAAAAAAAGGAGGAGGTGGGAAAGGAAAGAAGGACTCCACCCACCAAACCAAGTAGGACTCGGTTTGGGGGGGAGTCCTTCCCCCCTTTGGCTTGGCCGACCCCCTTGGGGCTCCTTGAGCCCTAAGGCAAGGTCCCCCCTCTCCCACCTATATATACGGAGGTTTTAGGGCTGATTTGAGCAGACTTTTCCATGGCAGCCCGACCACATACCTCCACGGTTTTTCCTCTAAATCGCGTTTCTGCGGAGCTCGGGCGGAGCCCTGCTGAGACGAGATCATCACCAACCTCCGGAGCGCCGTCATGCTGCCGGAGAACTCTTCTACCTCTCTGTATCTCTTGCTGGATCAAGAAGGCCGAGATCATCGTCGAGCTGTACGTGTGCTGAACGCGGAGGTGCCGTCCGTTCGGCACTAGATCGTGGGACTGATCGCGGGACGGTTCGCGGGGCGGATCGAGGGACGTGAGGACGTTCCACTACATCAACCGCGTTCACTAACTCTTCTGTTGTACGGTCTACAAGGTTACGTAGATCACTCATCCCCTCTCGTAGATGGACATCACCATGATAGGTCTTCGTGCGCGTAGGAAAATTTTTGTTTCCCATGCGACGTTCCCCAACAGTTCCTAACATGCCCCGTCGGGTAGAACCTATGCCTTCCTAAATCAAGGTGCCCGAAGAGTTTTCATGAGTCTTACTCCTCTGGTTTTTGTCAGATATTCTTTCAAAGCTACAACCTGATCCAAGGCAAGAGGTTAATGGCAGGTGATGCATTGATGAAGTGGGAGTCGACGTTGAACTTTGTGTTCATGCCCATGGAAACGACATTGATCCTATCACAGAAGCTTCTCGTATCAATAATCATTCATTCTATAGTTTAATATGGTATATGTGTTGTTGTCCTTTGCAATCGTGGTTCCGACCATGGTTGTTCTCCTTTGAACTCATATGTAGACAAGTTTAAGTGCTTGTCTTCCACAGATCAATACATTAGTCTAACCTCTACTCTTTTCTACCTCTAAATATTACCCCTGTTATCTCGAAAATATCACGGAGCTGTATAACTTCTTATGAGCTCTTCATCAGCTATGATATTTTGTTGATTCCAGTTTTCCCTCGTGTTCTGAGTTGGAAACTCAATGACATCGATGACTAAATCGAGTACGCATTGCGATTTGACAACTCTTAGTAATCTTCCTTGTTTACGAGTTTGTACTTGATCTTGTCACTCCAAGTTGTTAAGCTACATCATCATCGTCATGTTGCAGCTTGACCATGCTATCTATGCCCTCCATGTCTGGAACACATTTCCAACTATGCGTTAAGCTCACATCGAGCTTTCCACATCATATTGGTTGTTTTGAAAGACAATTTCGATTCTGAGCTAGCAGTCTTATTTGTGATTCCGACAACCTCTTGCTTCATCATTCCCTTACTTGATGTCGCCGCTCAACGATTACATCTTCATCCAACTTCTCGACAAATGTGTCACGGTCATCATCATTAGCAATCTGAGCTCCTTCAGGGTATCAATTGAGCATGATGAGAATACCATCCTTTCCCCTTGATGATTTGTGTTTTCATCTGCAACCTTCTTGCCTTCCCTCCAACACAAACGTGTTCATGTTTTGTGTTGTCCTTTGAGTTCCTTGCTAGTTCAGCTTATGTTATATTCTACCTTGGAGTATTACCATTTGTTATGTCAAGAATATTGTGAGCACTATTGCACCTCTTAAGTAATTCTTGATATAAGTGATACTTATCGCCATCACCAGTAATCTCTTGGTCCCGTGTTATTTCAAACCGGTACACCGACAAGTGAACTCTGATGTGTGATCCCAATACTTCTGGCAACCCTATTGCCTTGAGGTTAACAACTGATTGTTTCTGTTGGAGAACGTCGCATGGGAACCAAAAAATTTCCTACGCGCACGAAGACCTATCATGGTGATGTCCATCTACGAGAGGGGATGAGTGATCTACGTACCCTTGTAGATCGTACAGCAGAAGCGTTATTGAACGCGGTTGATGTAGTGGAACGTCCTCACGTCCCTCGATCCGCCCCGCGAACAATCCCGCGATCAGTCCCACGATCTAGTACCGAACGGACGGCACCTCCGCGTTCAGCACACGTACAGCTCGACGATCATCTCGGCCTTCTTGATCCAGCAAGAGAGACGGAGAGGTAGAAGAGTTCTCCGGCAGCGTGATGGCGCTCCGGAGGTTGGTGATGACCTTGTCTCAGCAGGGCTCCGCCCGAGCTTCGGAGAAACGCGATCTAGAGGAAAAACCGTGGAGGTATGTGGTCGGGCTGCCGTGGAAAAGTCGTCTCAAATCAGCCCTAAAACCTCCGTATATATAGGTGGGAGGGAGGGGGCCTTTCCTTGGGGCTCAAGGAGCCCCAAGGGGGTCAGCCAAGTCCAAGGGGGAGGACTCTCCCCCCCCCCCCCAAACCGAGTTGGACTAGGTTTGGTGGGAGGGAGTCCCCCTTCCTTCCCACCTCCTCCTTTTTTTTTCTTTCTCTCTTGATTTTCTTCTCCTTGGCGCATAGGGCACTTGTGGGGTGTCCCACCAGCCCACTAAGGGCTGGTGTGGCTCCCCTAAGGCCTATGGGTTTCCCCGGGGTGGGTTGCCCCCCCCCCCCCGGTGAACTCCCGGAACCCATTCGTCATTCCCGGTACATTCCCGGTAACTCCGAAAACCTTCCGGTAATCAAATGAGGTCATCCTATATATCAATCTTCGTTTCCGGACCATTCCGGAAACCCTCATGACGTCCATGATCTCATCCGGGACTCCGAACAACATTCGGTAACCAACCATATAACTCAAATACGCATAAAACAACGTCGAACCTTAAGTGTGCAGACCCTGCGGGTACGAGAACTATGTAGACATGACCCGAGAGACTCCTCGGTCAATATCCAATAGCGGGACCTGGATGCCCATATTGGATCCTACATATTCTACGAAGATCTTATCGCTTGAACCTCAGTGCCAAGGATTCGTATAATCCCGTATGTCATTCCCTTTGTCCTTCGGTATGTTACTTGCCCGAGATTCGATCGTCAGTATCCGCATACCTATTTCAATCTCGTTTACCGGCAAGTCTCTTTACTCGTTCCATAATACAAGATCCCGCAACTTACACTAAGTCACATTGCTTGCAAGGTTTGTGTGTGATGTTGTATTACCGAGTGGGCCCCGAGATACCTCTCCGTCACACGGAGTGACAAATCTCAGTCTCGATCCATACTAACTCAACTAACACCTTCGGAGATACCTGTAGAGCATCTTTATAGTCACCCAGTTACATTGCGAGGTTTGGTACACACAAAGCATTCCTCCGCTGTCAGTGAGTTATATGATCTCATGGTCATAGGAATAAATACTTGACACGCAGAAAAACAGTAGCAACAAAATGACACGATCTACATGCTACGTCTATTAGTTTGAGTCTAGTCCATCACGTGATTCCCCCAATGACGTGATCCAGTTATCAAGCAACAACACCTTGTTCATAATCAGAAGACACTGACTATCATCGATCAACTGGCTAGCCAACTAGAGGCATGCTAGGGACGGTGTTTTGTCTATGTATCCACACATGTAAATGAGTCTTCATTCAATACAATTATAGCATGGATAATAAACTATTATCTTGATATAGAAATTATAATAATAACTATATTTATTATTGCCTCTAGGGCATAATTCCAACAGTCTCCCACTTGCACTAGAGTCAATAATCTAGCCCTCACATCACCATGTGAATTACATTGTAATAAATCTAACACCCATACAGTTCTGGTGTCGATCATGTTTTGGCCGTGGAAGAGGTTTAGTCAGCGGGTCTGCTACATTCAGATCCGTATGCACTTTGCATATATTTACGTCCTCTTCCTCGACGTAGTCGCGGATGAGGTTGAAGTGTCGTTTGATGTGTCTGGTCTTCTTGTGAAACCGTGGTTCCTTTGCTAAGGCAATTGCACCAGTGTTGTCACACAACAAGGTTATTGGATTCAGTGCGCTTGGCACCACTCCAAGATCCGTCATGAACTGCTTCATCAAGACACCTTCCTTAGCCGCCTCCGAGGCAGCCATGTACTCCGCTTCACATGTAGAATCTGCTATGACGCTTTGCTTGGAACTATACCAGCTTACTGCACCCCCATTAAGAATAAATACGTATCCGGTTTGCGACTTAGAGTCGTCCGGATCTGTGTCAAAGCTTGCATCGACGTAACCTTTTACGGCGAGCTCTCTGTCACCTCCATACACGAGAAACATCTCCTTAGTCCTTTTCAGGTACTTCAGGATATTCTTCACCGCTGTCCAGTGATCCACTCCTGGATTACTCTGGAACCTACCTGCCATACTTATGGCCAGGCTAACATCCGGTCTAGTGCACAGCATCGCATACATGATAGAACCTATGGCTGAAGCATAGGGGACGGAGCGCATATGCTCTCTATCTTCATCAATTGCTGGGCACTGAGTCTTACTCAATCTTGTACCTTGTAAAACTGGCAAGAACCCTTTCTTGGACTGTTCCATTTTGAACCTTTTCAAAACTTTATCAAGGTATGTGCTTTGTGAAAGTCCTATCAGGCGTTTTGATCTATCCCTATAGATCTTAATGCCTAGAATGTAAGCAGCTTCTCCTAGGTCCTTCATAGAGAAACTTTTATTCAAGTAACCTTTTATGCTCTGCAAAAGCTCTACGTTGTTTCCAATCAGTAATATGTCATCCACATATAATATTAGAAACGCCACAGAGCTCCCACTCACTTTCTTGTAAATACAAGATTCTCCAACCACTTGTATAAACCCAAATGCTTTGATCACCTCATCAAAGCGTTTGTTCCAACTCCGAGATGCTTGCACCAGTCCATAAATGGATCGCTGGAGCTTGCACACCTTGTTAGCATTCTTAGGATCGACAAAACCTTCGGGTTGCATCATATACAACTCTTCCTTAAGGAAACCGTTAAGGAACGCCGTTTTGACATCCATCTGCCAGATTTCATAATCGAAAAATGCAGCTATTGCTAACATGATTCTGACGGACTTAAGCATCGCTACGGGTGAGAAAGTCTCATCGTAGTCAACTCGTGGAACTTGTGAAAAACCCTTTGCCAGAAGTCGAGCTTTATAAACGGTCACATTACCGTCAGCGTCCGTCTTCTTCTTAAAGATCCATTTGTTCTGAATAGCCTTGCGGCCCTCAGGTAGTATCTCTGAAGTCCACACTTTGTTCTCATACATGGATCCTATCTCGGACTTCATGGCTTCTAGCCATTTGTTGGAATCTGGGCCCACCATTGCTTCTTCATAATTTGCAGGTTCATTGTTGTCTAACAACATGATTGATAAGACGGGATTACCGTACCACTCTGGAGCAGCGCGTGATCTCGTCGACCTGCGTGGTTCAACAGAAACTTGAACTGGAGTTTCATGATCATCATCATTAACTTCCTCCTCAACCGGCGTCGCAACGACAGAGGTTTCCCCTTGCCCTGCGCCACCATCCAGAGGGATGAGAGGTTCGACAACCTCGTCAAGTTCTATCTTCCTCCCACTCAATTCTCTCGAGAGAAACTCCTTCTCGAGAAAAGCTCCGTTTTTAGCAACAAACACTTTGCCCTCAGATTTGAGATAGAAGGTGTACCCAACTGCCTCTTTCGGGTAACCTATGAAGACGCACTTTTCCGCTTTGGGTTCCAGCTTTTCAGGCTGAAGCTTTTTGACATAAGCATCACATCCCCAAACTTTAAGAAACGACAACTTTGGCCTTTTGCCATACCACAGTTCGTATGGTGTCGTCTCAATGGATTTTGATGGTGCCCTATTTAAAGTGAATGCAGCTGTTTCTAATGCATAACCCCAAAATGATAACGGCAAATCAGTAAGAGACATCATAGATCGCACCATCTCTAACAAAGTACGATTACGACGTTCGGACACACCATTACGCTTTGGTGTTCCAGGCGGTGTTAACTGTGAAACAATTCCACATTTTCTTTAAGTGATCACCAAACTCGAAACTCAGATATTCACCCCCACGATCAGACCGCAGGAACTTGATCTTCTTGTTACGATGATTTTCCACTTCACTCTGAAATTGCTTGAACTTTTCAAATGTTTCAGACTTGTGTTTCATTAAGTAGACATAACCATATCTACTCAAATCGTCAGTGAAGGTGAGAAAATAACGATATCCGCCGCGTGCCTCCATGCTTATTGGACCACACACATCGGTATGTATGATTTCCAATAAGTTACTTGCACGCTCCATTGTTCCGGAGAACGGAGTCTTAGTCATCGTGCCCATGAGGCATGGTTCGCACGTGTCAAGTGAATCAAAGTCAAGTGACTCCAAAAGTCCATCAGCATGGAGTTTCTTCATGCGCTTTACACCAATATGACCCAAGCGGCAGTGCCACAAAAATATGGCGCTATCATTGTTTACTCTAACTCTTTTGGTCTCAGTGTTATGTATATGCGTATCGCTATCAAGATTCAATATGAACAATCCTCTCACATTCGGTGCATGACCATAAAAGATGTTACTCATAGAAATAGAACAACCATTATTCTCTGACTTCAAAGAGTAACCGTCTCGCAATAAACAAGATCCAGATATAATGTTCATGCTCAACGCAGGCACTAAATAACAATAATTTATGTTCATCACTAATCCCGACGGTAGCTGAAGTGACACTGTGCCGACGGCGATTGCATCAACCTTGGAACCATTTCCTACGCGCATCGTCACTTCATCTTTCGCCAGCCTTCGTCTATTCCGCAGTTCCTGTTTCGAGTTGCAAATATGAGCAACAGAACCGGTATCGAATACCCAGGCACTACTACGAGAGCCGGTTAAGTACACATCAATAACATGTATATCAAATATACATGATTTTTCTTTGCCCGCCTTTTATCTGCCAGATACTTGGGGCAATTGCGCTTCCAGTGACCCATACCCTTGCAATAGTAGCACTCCATGTCAGGCTTAGGTCCAGCCTTGGGTTTGTTCGGCGGATTGGCAACAGGCTTGCCGCTCTTCTTCGAATTGCCCTTCTTGCCTTTGCCGTTTCTCTTGAAACTAGTGGTCTTATTCACCATCAACACTTGATGCTCTTTACGGAGTTCAGACTGCGACTTTCAACATCGCAAACAACTCGTCGGGAGACTTGTTCATCCCTTGCATGTTGTAGTTCAACACAAAACCTTTGTAGCTTGGCGGCAGTGATTGAAGGATTCTGTCAGTGATAGCTTCTTGCGGGAGTTCAATCCCCAGCTCAGCTAGACGGTTTGAGTACCCAGACATTTTGAGCACATGTTCACTGACAGATGAATTTTCCTCCATCTTGCAAGCATATAATTTATCGGAGGTCTCATACCTCTCGATCCGGGCGTTCTTCTGAAACATAAACTCCAACTCCTGGAACATCTCAAATGCTCCATGACGCTCAAAGCGATGTTGAAGTCCCGGTTCTAAGCCATACAAGACTGCACATTGAACTATTGAGTAGTCCTCCTTACGTGCTAACCAAGCGTTCTTAACATCCTGATCAGCCGTAGCGGGTGGTTCATCTCCTAGCGCAGCATTAAGGACATAATCCTTCTTCCCAGCTTGTAAGATTAGCTTAAGATTACGAGCCCAGTCTACAAAGTTGCTTCCATCATCTTTCAACTTAGCTTTCTCTAGGAACGTATTAAAATTCAGGATGACTGTCGCATGAGCCATGATCTACAACACAAATATATTCAAAGTGGACTTAGACTATGTTCAAGATAATTAGAGTTCAACTTAATCAAATTATATGCTAAACTCCCACTCAAAAAGTACATCTCTCTGGTCATTTGAGTGGTTCATGATCCACTTACACTATCCCAAGTCCGATCATCACGTGAGTTGAGTATAGTTTCAGTGGTAAGCATCCCTATGCTAATCATATCAACTATATGATTCATGATCAACCTTTCGGTCTCATGTGTTCCGAGGCCATGTCTGCACATGCTAGGCTCGTCAAGCTTAACCCGAGTGTTCCGCGTGCGCAACTGTTTTTCACCCGTTGTATGTGAACGTTGAGTCTATCACACCCGATCATCACGTGGTGTCTCGAAACGACGAACTGTAGCAACGGTGCACAGTCGGGGAGAACACAATTTCGTCTTGAAATTTTGGTGAGAGATCACCTCATAATGCTACCGTCGTTCTAAGCAAAATAAGGTGCATAAAAGGATTAACATCACATGCAATTTTTAAGTGACATGATATGGCCATCATCACGTGCTTCTTGATCTCCATCACCAAAGCACCGGCACGATCTTCTTGTCACCGGCGCCACACTATGATCATCCATCAACGTGTTGCCATCGAGGTTGTCGTGCTACTCATGCTATTACTACCAAAGCTACATCCTAGAAAAATAGTAAACGCATCTGCAAGCACAAACGTTAGTATAAAGACAACCCTATGGCTCCAGCCGGTTGCCGTACCATCGACGTGCAAGTCGATATTTCTATTACAACATGATCATCTCATACATCCAATATATCACATCACATCGTTGGCCATATCACATCACAAGCATACCCTGCAAAAACAAGTTAGACGTCCTCTAATTTTGTTGTTGCATGTTTTACGTGGTGACCAAGGGCATCTAGTAGGATCGTATCTTACTTACGCAAACACCACAACGGAGATATATGAGTTGCTATTTAACCTCATCCAAGGACCTCCTCGGTCAAATCCGATTCAACTAAAGTTGGAGAAACCGTCACTTGCCAGTCATCTTTGAGCAAAGGGGGTTACTCGTAACGATGAGACCAGTCTCTCGTAAGCGTACGAGTAATGTCGGTCCAAGCCGCTTCAATCCAACAATACTGCGGAATCAAGAAAAGACTAAGGAGGGCAGCAAAACGCACATCACCGCCCACAAAAACATTTGTGTTCTACTCGAGAAGACATCTACGCATGAACCTAGCTCATGATGCCACTGTTGGAGAATGTCGCATGGGAAACAAAAAATTTCCGACGCGCACGAAGACCTATCATGGTGATGTCCATCTACGAGAGGGGATGAGTGATCTACGTACCCTTGTAGATCATACAGCAGAAGCGTTAGTGAACGCGGTTGATGTAGTGGAACGTCCTCACGCCCCTCGATCCGCCCCGCGAACAATCCCGCGATCAGTCCCACGATCTAGTACCGAACGGACGGCACCTTCGCGTTCAGCACACGTACAGCTCGACGATGATCTCGGCCTTCTTGATCCAGCAAGATAGACGGAGAGGTAGAAGAGTTCTCCGGCAGCGTGACGGCGCTCCGGAGGTTGGTGATGACCTTGTCTCAGCAGGGCTCCGCCCGAGCTTCGCAGAAACGTGATCTAGAGGAAAAACCGTGGAGGTATGTGGTCGGGCTGCCGTGGAAAAGTCATCTCAAATCAGCCCTAAAACCTCCGTATATATAGGTGGGAGGGAGGGGGCCTTGCCTTGGGTCTCAAGGAGCCCCAAGGGGGTCGACCGAGTCCAAGGGGGAGGACTCTCCCCCCCCCCCCAAACCGAGTTGGACTAGATTTGGTGGGAGGGAGTCCCCCTTCCTTCCCACCTCCTCCTTTTTTTTCTTTCTCTCTTGATTTTATTCTCCTTGGCGCATAGGGCACTTGTGGGCTGTCCCACCAGCCCACTAAGGGCTGGTGTGGCTCCCCCAAGGCCTATGGGCTTCCCCGGGGTGGGTTGCCCCCCCCCCCCCCCCCCGGTGAACTCCCGGAACCCATTCGTCATTCTCGGTACATTCCCGGTAACTCCGAAAACCTTCCGGTAATCAAATGAGGTCATCCTATATATCAATCTTCGTTTCCGGACCATTCCGGAAACCCTCGTGACGTCCGTGATCTCATCCGGGACTCCGAGCAACATTCGGTAACCAACCATATAACTCAAATACGCATAAAACAACGTCGAACCTTAAGTGTGCAGACCCTGCGGGTTCGAGAACTATGTAGACATGACCCGAGAGACTCCTCGGTCAATATCCAATAGCGGGACATGGATGCCCATATTGGATCCTACATATTCTACGAAGATCTTATCGTTTGAACCTCAGTGCCAAGGATTCGTATAATCCCGTATGTCATTCCCTTTGTCCTTCGGTATGTTACTTGCCCGAGATTCGATCGTCAGTATCCGCATACCAATTTCAATCTCGTTTATCGGCAAGTCTCTTTACTCGTTCCGTAATACAAGATCCCGCAACTTACACTAAGTTACATTGCTTGCAAGGCTTGTGTGTGATGTTGTATTACCGAGTGGGCCCCGAGATACCTCTCCGTCACACGGAGTGACAAATCCCAGTCTTGATCCATACTAACTCAACTAACACCTTCGGAGATACCTGTAGAGCATCTTTATAGTCACCGAGTTATGTTGCAACGTTTGATACACACAAAGCATTCCTCCGGTGTCAGTGAGTTATATGATCTCATGGTCATAGGAATAAATACTTGACACGCAGAAAACAGTAGCAACAAAATGACACGATCAACATGCTACGTCTATTAGTTTGGTCTAGTCCATCACGTGATTCCCCCAATGACGTGATCCAGTTATCGAGCAACAACACCTTGTTCATAATCAGAAGACACTGACTAGCATCGATCAACTGGCTAGCCAACTAGAGGCATGTTAGGGACGGTGTTTTGTCTATGTATCCAGACATGTAAGTGAGTCTTCATTCAATACAATTATAGCATGGATAATAAACTATTATCTTGATACAGAAATTATAATAATAACTATATTTATTATTGCCTCTAGGGCATAATTCCAACAGTTTCATTATTGGCGTGTTGGTTGTTGACTCATTATTTTTAGCATTGGCCGTACTACTCAATCTGTATTTCCGAGTGCACCCTTGGGCCAATGTTTAATTGTTGTTGTTCCCTTGAGCATACGACATTAAACCATTTGACTTGACAAATGCTATCTCCTTGATGTTGTAATATTTGAAAAATTCATCCCTATCAGAATCTTGAGGGATTGTTGCTGAGCCCTGATACGTCTCCATCGTATCTACTTTTCCAAACTCTTTTGCCCTTGTTTTGGACTCTAATTTGCATGATTTGAATGGAACTAACACGGACTAACGATGTTTTCAGCAGAATTGCATGGTGTTGTTTTTACGCAGAAATAAAAGTTCTCGGAATGACTAGGAAATTTATGAGGATTTTTTGTGGAATATATAAAAAATACTGGCGCAAGAATTAACCGGAGACGTGGAGCGAGGAGCCCACAAGCCGAGGAGGCTCCCCCCTGGTCGCGCCTGACAGGCTTGTGGGGCCCTCGGGGCTCCGCCGCTTCCAACTCCAGCTCTATTTAGTCCCTTTCGTCCAGAAAAAAATTAAGGAGAAGATTTCATCGTGTTTTATGATACGGAGGCGCTGCCACCACCTGTTCTTCCTCTGGAGAGCAGATCTGGAGTCCATTTTGGGCTGCGGAGAGGGGAGATCGTCACCGTCGTCATCACCAACCTTCCCTCATCGCCAATTCCATGATGCTCTTCACCGTTCGTGGGTAATCTCATCGTAGGCTTCCTTGACGGTGATGGGTTTGATGAGATCTATCATGTAATCGAGTTAGTTTCGATGGGGATTGATCCCTAGTATCCACTATGTTCTGAGATTGATGTTGCTACTACTTTGCCATGCTTAATGCTTGTCACTAGGGCCTGAGTGCCATGATTTCAGATCTGAACCTATTATGTTCTCGTCAATATATGCGTGTTCTTGATCCTATCTTGCAAGTTGTAGTCACCTACTATGTGTTATTACCCGGCAACCCCGCAGTGACAATAGCCGGTACCACTCCCGGAGATGACCATAGTATGAGGAGTTCATGTATTCACTAAGTGCTAATGCTTTGTTCCGGTTCTCTATTAAAAGGAGAACCTTAATATCCCATAGTTTCCATTAGGACCCCGCTGCAACGAGAGGGATGGAAAATAGATGTCATGCAAGTTCTTTTCATAAGCACGTATGACTATATACGGAATACATGCCTACATTACATTGACGAACTGGAGCTAGTTACATATCTCCCCATGTTATAACTGTTGCATGATGAATGTCATCCTGCATAATTATCCATCACCAATCCAATGCCTACGAATCTTTTCCTACTGGTCCTTGCTATGTTACTTTGCCGCTACTGCTGTCACTTCTGCTACTGTTACCGCTAGTGTTGTCACTGATGCTACTGTTACCATTGCTACCATTACGATCACTCTACTTTGCTACTGAAACTTTGCTGCAGATACTAAGTCTTTCAGGTGTGGTTGAATTGACAACTCAACTGCTAATACTCGAGAATATTCTTTTGCTTCCCCTTGTGTCGAATCAACAAATTTGGGTTGAATACTCTACCCTTGAAAACTGTTGCGATCCCCTATACTTGTGGGTTATCAAGACTATTTTCTGGCGCCGCTGCTGGGGAGGCCTAGCTCTATTCTGTGAGTCACATGGGATTTACGTCTGTTGATCACTGATATGTCTCCGTCGTATCTACTTTTACGAACTCTTTTGCCCTTGTTTTGGACTCTAATTTGCATGATTTGAATGGAACTAACCCGAACTCACGCTGTTTTCAGCAGAATTGCCATGGTATTGTTTTTTGCAGAAATAAAAGTTCTCGGAATGTCCTGAAAATTCACGGAGAATTTTTCTGGAATAAAAGAAAAATACATGCGCAAAGATCCATCGGAGGAGGCGTGCCAGTGGGCCACAAGCCCACAGCCCGCGGCCACCCCCCTGGCCGCGCCGTGAGGGCTTGTGGGGCCCACGTGGCACCACCGCCTCCAAACCCATCTCTATATCTTCTGTCTCGCCCGGGAAAAAAATCAAGGAGAAGGATTCATCGCGTTTTACAATAGGGAGGCACCGCCACCCCCTGTTCTACATCTGGGGGGCAGATCTGGAGTCCGTTTTGGGCTCCGAAGAGGGGAAATCGTCGACATCGTCGTCATCGACCTTCCTCCATCGACAATTCCATGATGCTCTTCACCGTTCGTGAGTAATCTCATCGTAGGATTGCTGGACGGTGATGAGTTGGATGAGATCTATCATGTAATCGAGTTAGTTTTGACGGGGATTGATCCCTAGTATCCACTATGTTCTGAGATTGATGTTGCTACTACTTTGCCATGCTTAATGCTTGTCACTAGGGCCCGAGTGCCATGATTTCAGATCTTAACCTATTATGTTGTCGCCAATATATGTGTGTTTTAGATCCTATCTTGCAAGTTGTAGTCACCTATTATGTGTTATGACCCGGCAACCCCGGAGTGACAATAGCCGGAACCACTCCCGGAGATGACCATAGTATGAGGAGTTCATGTATTCACCAAGTGTTAATGCGTTGGTCCGGTTCTTTATTAAAAGGAGAACCTTAACATCCTGTAGTTTCCATTAGGACCCCGCTGCCACGGGAGGGATGGACAATAGATGTCATGCAAGTTCTTTTCCCTAAGCACGTATGACTACATACGGAATACATGCCTACATTAGATTGACGAACGGGAGCTAGTTACTTATCTCTCCGTGTTATAGCTGTTACATGATGAATCAAATCCGTCATACTCATCCATCATCGATCCACTGCCTACGAGTCTTTTACTACTGGTCCTTGCTACATTACTTTGTCGAGGGTTGTCCCTTGCTACAAAAGGGATTGGGCCACTTTGCCGCTACTGCTGTCACTACTGCTATTACTTGTTGCAAGACTTTTCCGACACCGTTGCCAGGGAAGAATAGTTCCCCATCCACGTGCAACTTACTGGCGCCATTGATACAACAGTTAGGAATAGTCTGCCGTCAACAGATCTTTTTCTGACACCGTTGCTATCATACTAATTTGCTACTGATACTTTGATTGTAGACACTAATCTTGCCGGTGTGGTTGAATCTGACAAACTCAGCTGCTAATACTTGAGAATATTCTTTCGCTTCCCCTTGAGTCGAATCAATAAATTTGGGTTGAGTACTCTACCCTCGAAAAAATTTTGCGATCCCCTACACTTGTGGGTTATCAGTCACTATAAGGAATCTGAAAGATCCAGAAACTAAAGTCTTGCCCTCAACTACGAGGACATGTAAGGATATGCCATCTAGCTCTGCACTTGATTCACCTTCAGTTATGAGTAAGTTTGCGACACCACCTCCTGCTTGAAATTTTGAGGTCTCGCCTGTGCTTGATGATGCTACTTCTGCTATCCATGATGCTTGTGATGATGCTTTGCTTGATACTGCTTTGCCACTAGGTGCATTCCTTGATGCACAAATTGCTAGAGTTGCTGCTGAATGTGATGATACTTCTGAAACTGCTGAGATTATTGAAGTAGAAACTGTTGTTTCACCTGTTAGAACTAGCTCTCCTAGATATGAATTGTCTGCTAAACCTGAGGGTTATGTTATGGAGGGAGAGATAGCTGAGGACTTTCTTGCTTGTAAGGATAGCTATGATCTTGAGAAATTACTGCGCAAGTGGAAAGAAAAATCTCTGAACGCTAGGATGAAATACGACCCTAAGTTTGCTACTTCGCCTATTTTTGTGACCGGTAAAGATTATGAATTCTCTGTCGATCCCGAATTAATCACTTTGGTCGAATCTGATCCTTTTCATGGTCATGAGTCTGAAACGGTTGTAGCACATCTTACTAAGCTGCACGATATAGCCACCCTATTCACGAGTGATGAAAAGATCCGCCACTACTATATCCTTAAGTTGTTTCCTTTCTCACTAAAGGGTGATGCTAAGACTTGGTTCACTTCTCTTGCTCCTGGTTGTGTGCGTAGTCCCCAGGATATGATCTACTACTTCTCTGAGAAACATTTTCCTGCCCATTAGAAACAAACTGCCATGCAGGATATATATAACTTTGTGCAAGTTGAAGAAGAGAGTCTCCCACAAGCTTGGGGGAGGCTTGTCCAGCTACTGAATGCTTTGCCTCATCACCCTCTTGAGAAGAATGAAATAATTGATATCTTCTATAATGTACTAGCCGATGCTTCTAGGGACCACCTAGATAGTTGTGCTGGTTGTGTTTTCAGGGAACGAACTGTGGAACAAGCTGAGATTCTATTGAATAATATCTTGTGCAATGAGAATGCTTGGACTATTCACGAACCACCTCCGAAGACAACTCCGAAGAAAAGAGGTATCATATTCCTCAGTCCTGAAGATATGCAAGAAGCTAAGAAATCTATGCGAGAGAAAGGCATTAAATATGAAAATGTCAAGAATCTACCACCTATCAAAGAGATCCATGGTCGTGATAACCCGACACAGGTGGTAGAGGTAACTTCTCTTCGTAGATTCAATGAGAGTGATATTCCTTTTGATAAACCTGCTAGCTTATGCTTAGATGAATTTGATAACTTTGTTGCCAAAGAACAAAGTTTCAATGATTATGTTAGCACACAATTGGAACAGAATGCTCGTATGCTTAGTCATTTAAGTACTTGTGTGGATAGAAATGTCAATGATCTTAAGCTTTTGAGTAAAAATGCCTCTATGGTCACTACTCAGGTAGAACAAGTACTTAAGGCTCAAAATGACTTGCTCAATGAGTTGAATGACAATTCTGTTAGAGTCGTCACTAGAGGTGGTAGAATGACCCAGGAACCTTTGTATCGTGAGGGTCATCCTAAGAGAATTGAGCAAGATTCTCAAGGAGTTAGCACCAAGGCACCTAGTCATCCTAGGAAGAAAAAGAAAGATGATAGGAACTTGCATGCTAGCAACCCTGTTGCTGTTACACCCGAGAATCCAAATGATATCTCTGTTTCTGATGCCGAAACATAATCTGGTGATGAACATGAGGCTAATGATAATATCGATAGTGATGTTCATGATGATGCTCAACCTAGCAATGATAAGGATGTGGAGATTTAACCAATTGATCTTGATAACTCACAACCTCAGAATAGGAGATACGATAAGAACGACTTCATTGCTAGGAAGCATGGTAAAGAAAGGGAACCATGGGTTCAGAAACCCATGCCCTTTCCTCCCAAACCATCCAAGAAAGAAGATGATGAGGATTTTGAGCGATTTGTTGAAATGATTAGACCTGTCTTTCTGCAAATGCGTTTGACAGATATGCTCAAAATGTCTCCTTATGCTAAGTACATGAAGGATATTGTGACTAATAAGAAGAGGATACCTGAGGTTGAGATTTCCACCATGCTCGCTAATTACACCTTCAAGGGTGGAACTCCTAAGAAACTAGGTGATCCCGGAGTGCCCACTATACCTTGCTCCATTAAAGGCAACTACATTAGAACTGCTTTATGCGATCTTGGAGCCGGTGTTAGTGTTATGCCTCTCTCTCTTTATCATAGACTTGAATTGGATAAGTTCACACCCACTGAAATCTCCCTGCAAATGGCCGACAAATCAACTTCTTTCCCTATCGGCATTTGCGAGGATGTGCCTGTTGTGGTTGCTAACGTTACTATCTTAACAAACTTTGTTATTCTGGATATTCCCGAGGATGATGCCATGGCGGTCATCCTTGGAAGACCCTTTTTAAACACTGCAGGGGCTGTTATTGATTGCAACGAAGGCAATGTCACTTTCCATGTCAAGGGTAATGAGCATACGGTGCACTTTCCGAAGAAACAATATCGAGTACATTGCATCAATGTTATTGAAAGAACTTCATCAATTCTTATTGGGAGCTTTGAATGCCCTATACCTACTGTTAAGATGAAGTATGATTTGCTTGTTGGGGATATGCACGTCCCCATTGAGCTAACCTAGTGACTATTCAAAAATTCTCTGGTTTTAAGCGATTCAAAAAGGTTTGTCAAGGAGACTTGATCAACCTCATTGACAGATCTCTTTTGATGACCATAAGATGGATGAATCTAGGAGTCACAAACCTCCTGCCTCAAACTTTTATTTCCCTTTGCTTAGAAGAAAAATGATAGATTTAGCTTTAGTTTTTCCTGTTTTCTGCTTTTGTGTCCCTTAGAAAAGTGTCCCGAAAAGAAAAAAAATCTTCAAATGCCCTGAAAATCAAGTATGATTTTTTCTGGAATTTTTGAAAAATTCTGAGATAAAGAGCTAGTCAGGGGGATGCACCAGTGGGCCACAAGCCCACGAGGCGAGGGCACCCCCCTGGCCGCACCTACCAGGCTTGTGGGCCCCACGTGGCCCCCCTCCACTTATTCCAGCTCCCATCTCCTTCTCCTACCTCCAGAAAAAATCATTCCACATCTCAAACCCGTGTTCTTGCTCTTCTTGCTGCGATTTTCGATCTCCTTGTACAAAGCCCCATTCACCAAACTGTTTTGTGGGAATTGTTCCTTGGTACGTGACTCCTCCATTGGTCCAATTAGTTTTTGCTCTAGTGCCTTATTCATTGTGTATTTTTGCTGCCTTGGTGACCCTATTCTTGAGCTTTGCATGCTAATTTTATCTGGTCCCAAGTAGTTTTGATGCATGATATGGCCTCTAGGCACTTGTAGGAGTAGCTGCTATGAGTTTTGTTGAGCATTGTTCACTTTTCCTTTGAGTCGCTAAAAATTTCAGAAAGTTTCAAAGAAAGAAAAAGGAAAACATGAGGAGGTTCCTAAGAGGCTCTTCAAGCCGTGACCCCAAGGAAGATGAAAATGAGAAGAAGAAACCCAAGTATCCGGTCCCCCGAGTTGCAGAAGTTTGAGCGGGCGAGTGGTCAAGTGATGTGTTCTTACGTACCGCCGGTCTTTATGAGGATTTTTATTACTTGGTGGAGAACGCAGGCCTTACCGCATTTGTCGAAGATAAGTGTCCACAATACCTCCTCCTCACTAATATTTTCGTGCAAAGCTTTAATTTCTATCCAAGGGATAATCCTCCTATGGTTGAGTTCAGGTTATATGATATCCCCCAGCGCATTTCACTTCAGGATTTTTTGGAATGTTTGCAAATTACCTTATGTTGGGGATATTCATGAACCTCGTCCACGGGACTTGGAGGCTTTCATTGATACTATTGTTGTAGGAGAGGAGAGAGGAGTATCTTGCGCTAGAGTTGCTAGCATTCACTTTCCAGTGCTTCGGTATTTCTCATTATTCATGGGAAAATGTTTGATTGGCCATGGGAAAGCTGGGGCTCTTAGCTCCCCAGATCTTGCGGTTTTGCGTGAAGCCCTTTATAATGATAAAACTTATAGCTTGGGCGCTATAGTGGCTCAACGCTTGAACATGAACCATACTAAAGGCGTTGTTTATGGAGGTATCTATGCTACCCGTCTTGCTAGACATTTTGAGATACCTATTAGACTGCACGAGGAAGAAGAGATGCTTCTTCCTGAGAGATATCTAGATTATGATAGCATGGTTTGCCATGACTTTCTTGATAAAGATATAAATAAGAGGATGATTTATAACTTGGTATTTAGTCAGGGTACTCGTGAGACTATTACTTTGCCTGCTCCTTGTTTGTTCAATCTTCATCTAGGCAGGTACATTATTATGCCCTCGGACATCTACGCATATTGGGGCATAGCGCCACCACAGGCGCCCGTGCCCGAGCTACCATTCGAGTACCAGACGCCAGTTTATCAGTGGGACCCAGAGGAGCTCACCCTCAGTCTACTCCGGAGTACCCCGGAGACGGTTACTTCCCTCCTTGGGAGTAGACCAACTTAGGCCAAAATCCTAAGCTTGGGGGAGTACGTGTTTATCACCGACTTTATATTCATGCTCACACATTCACTTTGATAGTCGGTGTTCACACCTTACCACTGTATCATCCATGCTAGTTTTTTTATTTTTCTCGCTTTCTTCTCGTGTCTTCGTTTAGATTGAGAAAACCCAAAAAGATTTCCTGTTCTTCTTTTGCTTGTTGGGAGCTTTCCCATGTAAATAGTTTTCTTTTTTTTTCTTTGGGTCAAGGTAGAAGACCATGGTTACAATGTTTAGTGGCTCTCGCATGCATATCTGTTTATCCGTCAAAGAGCCATATTACTTTGTCTTCTCCTTTGTGTTTGATTGCAGATTCCAGCTTAGTCCAATGCACTAACACTCTCATTATGATTCACATCATTTGGTCGTGCAAGTGAAAGGCAATAATGACGATATATGATGAAGTGACTGAGCCTGGAAAAGCTGGTATGAACTCGATCTATTTTGTTTTTGTAAATATGACTAGCTCATCATTCCTAATTCAGCTTTGTTATGAGAGAAACATGTTTGTAATGACAACTTGGAGATCATAGTTTCTGATGCCATGCTTAATTAGCTAGGAGCTTATAATGGTTTGTCTTGGATGCCAACATGAATTTCAATGATTATGATGTAGTATGATAGGATGGTATCCTCCTTTGAATGATTCAAGTGGCTTGACTTGGCACATGTTCACGCATGTAGTTGAAACAAAATCAACATAGCCTCTATGATATTCATGTTTATGGTGATTTATATCCTACTCATGCTTGCACTCAATGTTGGTTAATTTCAATGCATATTGATGACTGTTGTCGCTCTCTTGTTGGTCGCTTCCCAGTCTTTTGCTAGCCTTCACTTGTACTAAGAGGGAGTACTACCTATGCATCCACTTCCATAAACCCAAAGTTGTTACATATGAGTCGACCATACCTACCTATATGCGGTATATACTTGTCGTTCCAAGTAAATTTGCATGTGCCACTCTCTAAACCTTCAAGTGATAATCTGTTTTGGATGCCCGAACCGCTCATGTGGTGACAAGGGGCGATCAGTATCTTCCATGCTAGGCGTGTTATCCTTGATATGTGTTTATTCACTATCACTCACGAGAAAGGGGCCGGTAATTGGAATACCCATTTCCATGCTCAAATCGAAAAGATAATTGCAAAAAAACTCCCCCTGGATTGATGTTGGTATGGACGGCACCCGAGTATTCGGCTAGTCGTGGAGTGTGATTGATCGGTGGTGGGGGAGTCAAAACTTTACTTTTCTGTTTGGGAACCGCCTATAGTATGTGTAGCATGGAAGATGGTGAAAACTCTTGGTCATCGCATTGACAATGAAAGAATGCCACCCAAAATTATTTATCTCTGTCTTCAAAGCTTGAGCTCTGGCACCTCTGCAAATGAATGCTTCCCTCTGCGAAGGGCCTATCTATTTATGTTTCTGTTGAGTCATCCTCTCCTTATAAAGGCACCAATTAGAGAGCACCTCCGTCATTTTTATGCTTTGCTTTTAATTGTTATTGAGTATGACTGTGATTGGATCTTCTTTGCCATGAATTACAATGTTCAGTCAGCCCTTGGTCTTTGGAGGTGCTCTGCATTTACGTTTTGTGGTCTCAGAAAGAGCTAGCGAGATACCATCTGTTCATATTGCTTCATAATTGTTTTGATTGAAGTGTTGATGTTTGAAACTTATTATTATTGCTCGCTAGTTGATTATGCCATTGATATGAGTACATCTTGAGACCTAAATGTCATTGCTTATGTGGTTAGCTTCTGATCTTGCTGAAAATCTGAATATGAGATAGACGTAATTACAACAACAAGATCAAACAGAGTTCGTAAAAGTTTTTATTTTGTCTCTTTCAGTTTGTCAACTGAATTGCTTGAGGACAAGCAAGGCTTTAAGCGTGGGGGAGTTGATACGTCTCCATTGTATCTACTTTTCCAAACTCTTTTGCCCTTGTTTTGGACTCTAATTTGCATGATTTGAATGGAACTAACCCGGATTAACGTTGTTTTCAGCAGAATTGCCATGGTGTTGTTTTTGCTCAGAAATAAAAGTTCTCGGAATGACCTGGAAATTTACGAGGATTTTTTGTGGAATATATGAAAAATACTGGCGCAAGAATCAACCGGATACGTGGAGCGAGGAGCCCACAAGCCGAGGAGGCGCCCCCCCTGCCGCGCCTGGCAGGCTTATGGGGCCCTCGGGGCTCCGCCGCCTCCAACTCCAACTCTATTTAGTCCTTTTCCCCAGAAAAAATCAAGGAGAAGAGTTCATCGCGTTTTACGATACGGAGGCGCCGCCACCACCCGTTCTTCCTCTGGAGGGCAGATCTGGAGTCCGTTTTGGGCTCCGGAGAGGGGAGATCGTCACCGTCGTCATCACCAACCTTCCTTCATCGCCAATTCCATGATGCTCTTCACCGTTCGTGAGTAATCTCATCGTAGGCTTGCTGGACGGTGATGGGTTGGATGAGATCTATCATGTAATCGAGTTAGTTTTGATGGGGATTGATCCCTAGTATCCACTATGTTTTGAGATTGATGTTGCTACTACTTTGCCATGCTTAATGCTTGTCACAAGGTCCCGAGTGCCATGATTTCAGATCTGAACCTATTATGTTCTCGTCAATATATGTGTGTTCTTGATCCTATCTTGCAAGTTGTAGTCACCTACTATGTGTTATGACCCGGCAACCCCGCAGTGACAATAGCCGGTACCACTCCCGGAGATGACCATAGTATGAGGAGTTCATGTATTCACTAAGTGCTAATGCTTTGTTCCGGTTCTCTATTAAAAGGAGAACCTTAATATCCCATAGTTTCCATTAGGACCCCGCTGCCACGGGAGGGATGGACAATAGATGTCATGCAAGTTCTTTTCATAAGTACGTATGACTATATACGGAATACATGCCTACATTACATTGACGAACTCGCTCCCCATGTTATAACTCTTGCATGATGAATATCATCCGGCATAATTATCCATCACCGATCCAATGCCTATGAGTCTTTTCCTACTGGTCCTTGCTACATTACTTTGCCGCTACTGCTGTCACTGTTGCTATTGTTACCGCTACTGCTGTCACTGCTGCTACTGTTACCGTTGCTACCATTACTATCACTCTACTTTGCTACTGAAACTTTGCTGCAGATACTAAGTCTTTCAGGTGTGGTTGAATTGACAACTCAACTGCTAATACTCGAGAATATTCTTTTGCTTCCCCTTCTGTCGAATCAACAAATTTGGGTTGAATACTCGACCCTCGAAAACTGTTGCGATCCCCTATACTTGTGGGTTATCAAGCCCATCAACCACACCCTCAACTTCTCCATGTTCCACGATGAAGCTCTTGAAAGCATTATACTTGTGCCTAGGTCATGAAGAATGTGTTTGATAGCAGAAATGTTTTCCCAAAGTTCACGTGCACTCTTGCCACCGTGCATATGTGAAAGTTTTGTTTTGCTTCCTCTCGGGGAATACCAAATCATTCACGCATGTGCGAAGTGTTATATGTTTTGAAGATTTGCTATCCTCACTGCATATAACTTGCTTAGCACGCCAAGCCACTGAATAATTTGATCAAGGAAAATAAGTTCCTTCCTAAGAACTAATCCAGGCTCACACAAGGGCCTTGATATCCTCGATGATGGTTTCCAAATCAGATCTCACATGCATTTTGTTGTAAGAATTCAATGTGTGCACGAATGTCTTGACATGGTGTTCATGTGTCTTATAATCCAACTCGTGATCCAAGGATTGCTTGTGTAGTTCCTACCCTGAGAATCTTGCAACATCATCTTTTCTTCTCACGCATCCTGAGCCTGAGGTATCCTGACACCAATCAGATCTGAATCTCGGGTAGATATGATGGTTGGAACATTTCCCAATAGTTATAACTTTGGTCCTTATATCTTGTCTGGTACACCGGGCCGAAGGACCTGTTGTTATAATTTCTTCCATAGGTTAGGTTAGCCATTTTACCACGAGCAAATTGTATGACTTATTTTATAAATTAATTTTGATGAACCTTTTGTGTACCCCAAAGTCCAACCTTTATCTGATGACATGTCGATGCTACCTCGAAGCACGAATGTGGTACTTCAATTGTCAACAGGAACATTGGAAGCGCAATGCTAAATTGTTCCTAATCAATTATCCAAACCGCATGGTATGGGTAAACATCATGATTCTTCTTGCCCTTTTATCAAGATGGTTAGGTACTTGATGACCTACCACGTATACCATACCCTATTTTTCTTTGGGACTGGTATACTTTAATACTTGTGTGTGTGAACACATTTTCCTTCCCATTGGTCTGTTTGACCTTTCTTGTGGCATAACTTATCTAAGTAGTGTTAATTCCCTACTTAGGTAATACACTGGTATACAGCTCTGTCAGTAAGACCCTGTTACTATTGTGGATAACATTCCGGTAGCCGTCGGTGGACGAGAGCCTTGCCTATTGGTCCGCCTCGTTCTAACGAGCAGGAATATGGTTCTATTCGTTCCCCGCCCTTGGTACCGATGTTGCTGCCAACATAAATGACAAGCTATCCTCTGACATGTCTTGCTACCAAGACCGTATAATATGTCATCCCTCTGCCTACTCTCGGCCCACATCGTGGACCCATAACCCAAAGTTCCACAATATTGAAACCTGACTCTCATGTACATCCTTGACTTCTAGGTATCCTTTACACTTGGCTTCGTATGAAATTCTCGAGCCACTCTTCAATGGAACGATCACTCTTCGGTCCATATGATTTCCAACATGTTGAAGGTCAAGTCCGCATTATTCATGACAATCTGAAGGCTGCTTAGTCTCGTCAGAAAAGTCAGTATGACCGTCAACATCAAGATATTGTCTATCAACCTGGTGAAAAGGTTTATCTTTGTGTCACACCAATGAGTGGTGAACACCCTTTTGGGATCAAGGGCAAGTTAGCTCCTCGCTATATTAGTCCTTTCGCTGTTCTTGAAAGGCGTGGAAAAGTGGCTTATCAATTGGAACTGCAGGCGGACCTTTCTCAGGTTCACGATGTCTTCCATGTGTCTCAGCTCCGCCACTGCTTCAAGGATCCTATTCGAGCAGTGGATCATGATATGCTTGAGATGCAACAAGACCTCTCTTATAAGGAGCATCCGGTCCACATTCTCGACCAGGCTGAACATCACACTCGTCGCAAAGTCACCAAGTTCCTTAAAGTGAAGTGGTCAAATCATTCTGAAGTTGAAGCCACTTGAGAACACGAGGCTCATCTTCGTGATGAATACCCCGAGCTCTTTCCTTCTACCTCTTAATTCTCGGGACGAGAATTCTTATTAGTAGGGGAGAGTTGTGACATCCTCAGCTTTTTCTATAGAAATGTATGTAATTAAGCTACAGTGATCCCACGCTAATGATGCCATGTCACCGTGGTTTCTATCGTTGATCTCGTGTTAGTCGAAACCGAGTCAAATTCAAAATTTAAAAAAATAAGTCAAACGAGAAAAGTTTTCGGATGTTAAAATAAAAATGTTGGATGAGTTACAAATATTCTTTAATTATTTATAGAATTGAATCGGGCATTTTTGAAATTATTTAGAACCCCTATATAATTAAAACAGAAACTATAAAAACTAAATAACTAATAGAAAAAACCCAAAAAGCCCAGGGCCCAACTGGGCCAAATGGCGGAGCCGGCCGAACCACCCCACAGCCCACCATCCTCCCGGGGTATAAGACCCCCACGGGAAACCATAAACGAGCACCAGCCCTCCCCATTCACGTGCCCCACCGCCAGGGTCCTCCTGGCCCCGTCGCCACCTTCCCACGTTGCCCCACCCAGCGCCCTGGATCCCGCTCATGCCTCCCGTTCCCCTCGTCTCTCCCCCTCACGAAGCCCACGCCAGCGCTCCCTATCCACCCAACGCACCGGCCCGCCTCAGCACTCGCCCCTGGCTCGAGCCGAGCCCACGCTCGCAGCACCCGTCCCACATCCCCTAACGCCCCACCTCTCCCTCATGCGACACCCCACCTCGCCCACTCGCCCCTACAACCCCTCTCGCTCCCGATTCAGATCTGGATCGGGGCAGAGTGCCCCACGCCGGCGCCTCCCTCCCCGCCAGACCCCGTCGACTGGTCGGCGCTGCACCGCCGGCCGCCATCACCGCGCCTCTGCTCCCCCCCGTGCCGGTCCCGCGTCGCCATCAACCGCCTCTCCCTGGCGCCACTGCCTTGCCCCGTTCCGCTCCCTGCCCGGCGCCACCTCCGGCCCTCCCCGACTCCTCCTCGAGCCGCCGCCATCGGCGCCCGCGCCCCGTGGCGCCACCTCCCGTCCCTGCCGACCCTCCTTGCCGGAATGAGGCCGGGTCCAGCCGCCCCCACCTTCGGCCTCCGCACCGGCCTCCTCCAACGCATCACCCCGACGCCGGCCGCCATCGGATCCACCTCAACCGCAACTCACCTCCACCGGACCTCTCCATCGCCGCGCCGACGAGCCTGCCCCGAGCCCATTTTTGCATATCTACAGGGCTCGGTGAGAACACCCCCCTTCTTCCTTCCCCCGCTCCGGTTCCGTTCCGACGCGCCGCACCACGGCCTCCGGCGATCTCCATCGCGCCCCTTCGGGCCCTTCCTGTTGGTCCAGGAGGAGTTGCCTCCTGTAGTTTGAGAGAGAGAGGTTAGAACAAGTAGAATAAAAAGAAAGAAAATAAAATAAAATAAAGTGATATATGTATGTGGGTATGTATATGTGTGATGTATGTATTTGCGTATAAATATGTATGTATACAATCGTATATGTAAATGTATGTATAGATGTATGTATTGTTGGGGAACGTCGCATGGGAAACAAAAAATTTCCTACGCGCACGAAGACCTATCATGGTGATGTCCATCTATGGGAGGGGATGAGTGATCTACGTACCCTTGTAGATCGTACAGCAGAAGCGTTAGAGAACGCGGTTGATGTAGTGGAACGTCCTCACGTCCCTCGATCCGCCCCGCGAACAATCCCACGATCAGTCCCACGATCTAGTACCGAACGGACGGCACCTCCGCGTTCAGCACACATATAGCCCGACGATGATCTCGGCCTTCTTGATCCAGCAAGAGAGACGGAGAGGTAGAAGAGTTCTCCGGCAGCGTGACGGCGCTCCGGAGGTTGGTGATGATCTTGTCTCAGCAGGGCTCCGCCCGAGCTCCGCAGAAACACAATCTAGAGGAAAAACTATGGAGGTATGTGGTCGGGCAGCCGTGAGAAAGTCGTCTCAAATCTGCCCTAAAAGCCCCATATATATAGGAGGAGGGAGGGGGACCTTGCCTTGGGGTCCAAGGGACTCCCAAGGGGTCGGCCGAGCCAAGGGGGGGAGGACTCCCCCCCCCAAACCGAGTTGGACTTGGTTTGGTGGGAGGAGTCCCCCTCCCTTCCCACTTCTTCCCTCTTTTTTTTTATTTTCCTTTGATTTTCTTTTCTTGGCGCATAGGCCTCCTTGGGGCTGTCCCACCAGCCCACTAAGGGCTGGTGTGTCTCCCCAAAGCCTATGGGCTTCCCCGGGGTGGGTTGCCCCCCCCCCCCCCCCGGTGAACTCCCGGAACCCATTCGTCATTCCCGGTACATTCCCGGTAACTCCGAAAACCTTCCGGTAATCAAATGAGGTCATCCTATATATCAATCTTCGTTTCCGGACCATTCCGGAAACCCTCGTGACGTCCGTGATCTCATCCGGGACTCCGAACAACATTCGGTAACCAACCATATAACTCAAATACGCATAAAACAACGTCGAACCTTAAGTGTGCAGACCCTGCGGGCTCGAGAACTATGTAGACATGACCCGAGAGACTCCTCGGTCAATATCCAATAGCGGGACCTGGATGCCCATATTGGATCCTACATATTCTACGAAGATCTTATCGTTTGAACCTCAGTGCCAAGGATTCGTATAATCCCGTATGTCATTCCCTTTGTCCTTCGGTATGTTACTTGCCCGAGATTCGATCGTCAGTATCCGCATACCTATTTCAATCTCGTTTACCGGCAATTCTCTTTACTCGTTCCGTAATACAAGATCCCGTAACTTACACTAAGTTACATTGCTTGCAAGGCTTGTGTGTGATGTTGTATTACCGAGTGGGCCCCGAGATACCTCTCCGTCACACGGAGTGACAAATCCCAGTCTTGATCCATACTAACTCAACTAACACCTTCGGAGATACCTGTAGAGCATCTTTATAGTCAACCAGTTACGGTGTGATGTTTGATACACACAAAGCATTCCTCCGGTGTCAGTGAGTTATATGATCTCATGGTCATAGGAATAAATACTTGACACGCAGAAAAACAGTAGCAACAAAATGACACGATCAATATGCTACGTCTATTAGTTTGGGTCTGGTCCATCACGTGATTCTCCCAATGACGTGATCCAGTTATCAAGCAACAACACCTTGTTCATAATCAGAAGACACTGACTATCATCGATCAACTGGCTAGCCAACTAGAGGCATGCTAGGGACGGTGTTTTGTCTATGTATCCACACATGTAAATGAGTCTTCATTCAATACAATTATAGCATGGATAATAAACTATTATCTTGATGCAGGAATTATAATAATAACTATACATTTATTATTGCCTCTAGGGCATAATTCCAACAGTCTCCCACTTGCACTAGAGTCAATAATCTAGCCCTCACATCACCATGTGATTTACATTGTAATAAATCTAACACCCATACAGTTCTGGTGTCGATCATGTTTTGGCCGTGGAAGAGGTTTAGTCAGCGGGTCTGCTACATTCAGATCCGTGTGCACTTTGCATATATTCACGTCCTCCTCCTCGACGTAGTCGCGGATGAGGTTGAAGCGTCGTTTGATGTGTCTGGTCTTCTTGTGAAACCTTGGTTCCTTTGCTAAGGCAATGGCACCAGTGTTGTCACAGAACAAGGTTATTGGATCCAGTGCACTTGGCACCACTCCAAGATCCGTCATGAACTGCTTCATCCAGACACCCTCCTTAGCCGCCTCCGAGGCAGCCATGTACTCCGCTTCACATGTAGAATCTGCTACGACGCTTTGCTTGGAACTGCACCAGCTTACTGCACCCCCATTAAGAATAAATACGTATCCGGTTTGCGACTTAGAGTCGTCCGGATCTGTGTCAAAGCTTGCATCAACGTAACCTTTTACGGCGAGCTCTTCGTCACCTCCATACACGAGAAACATCTCCTTAGTCCTTTTCAGGTACTTCAGGATATTCTTAACCGCTGTCAAGTGATCCACTCCTGGATTACTCTGGAACCTGCCTGCCATACTTATGGACAGGCTAACATCCGGTCTAGTGCACAGCATTGCATACATGATAGAGCCTATGGCTGAAGCATAGGGGACGGAGCGCATATGCTCTCTATCTTCATCAGTTGCTGGGCACTGAGTCTTACTCAATCTTGTAACTTGTAACACTGGCAAGAACCCTTTCTTGGACTGTTCCATTTTGAACCTCTTCAAAACTTTATCAAGGTATGTGCTTTGTGAAAGTCCTATCAGGCGTTTTGATCTATCCCTATAGATCTTAATGCCTAGAATGTAAGTAGCTTCTCCTAGGTCCTTCATAGAGAAACTTTTATTCAAGTAACCTTTTATGCTCTCCAAAAGCTCCACGTTGTTTCCAATCAGTAATATGTCATCCACATATAGTATTAGAAACGCCACAGAGCTCCCACTCTCTTTCTTGTAAATACAAGATTCTCCAACCACTTGTATAAACCCAAATGCTTTGATCACCTCATCAAAGCGTTTATTCCAACTCCGAGATGCTTGCACCAGTCCATAAATGGATCGCTGGAGCTTGCACACCTTGTCAGCATTTTTAGGATCGACAAAACCTTCGGGTTGCATCATATACAATTCTTCCTTAAGGAAACCGTTAAGGAACGCCGTTTTGACATCCATCTGCCAGATTTCATAATCGAAAAATGCAGCTATTGCTAACATGATTCTGACGGACTTAAGCATTGCTACGGGAGAGAAAGTCTCCTCGTAGTCAATTCCTGAAACTTGTGAAAAACCCTTTGCCACAAGTCGAGCTTTATAAACGGTCACATTACCGTCAGCGTCCGTCTTCTTCTTAAAGATCCATTTGTTCTGAATAGCCTTGCGGCCCTCAGGTAGTATCTCCAAAGTACACACTTTGTTCTCATACATGGATCCTATCTCGGATTTCATGGCTTCTAGCCATTTGTTGGAATCTGTGCCCACCATTGCTTCTTCATAATTTGCAGGTTCATTGTTGTCTAACAACATGATTGATAAGACGGGATTACCGTACCACTCTGGAGCAGCGCGTGATCTCGTCGACCTGTGTGGTTCAACAGAAACTTGAACTGGAGTTTCATGATCATGATCATTAACTTCCTCCTCAACCGGCGTGGCAACGACAGAGGTTTCCCCTTGCCCTGCGCCACCATCCAAAGGGATGAGAGGTTCGACAACCTCGTCAAGTTCTATTTTCCTCCCACTCAATTCTCTCGAGAGAAACTCCTTCTCGAGAAAAGTTTCGTTCTTAGCAACAAACACTTTGCCTTCGGATTTGAGATAGAAGGTGTACCCAACTGTCTCTTTTGGGTAACCTATGAAGACGCATTTTTCCGCTTTGGGTTCCAGCTTTTCAGGCTGAAGCTTTTTGACATAAGCATCACATCCCCAAACTTTAAGAAATGACAACTTTGGTCTTTTGCCATACCACAGTTCGTATGGTGTCGTCTCAACGGATTTCGATGGTGCCCTATTTAAAGTGAATGCAGCTGTTTCTAATGCATAACCCCAAAAGGATAACGGCAAATCAGTAAGAGACATCATAGATCGCACCATCTCTAACAAAGTACGATTACGACGTTCGGACACACCATTACGCTGTGGTGTTCCAGGCGGTGTTAACTGCGAAACGATTTCACATTGTCTTAAGTGAGTACCAAACTCGAAACTCAGATATTCACCCCCACGATCAGACCGTAGGAACTTGATCTTCTTGTTACGATGATTTTCCACTTCACTCTGAAATTGCTTGAACTTTTCAAATGTTTCAGACTTGTGCTTCATTAAGTAGACATAACCATATCTACTTAAATCATCAGTGAAGGTGAGAAAATAACGATATCCGCCGCGTGCCTCCACGCTCATTGGACCACACACATCGGTATGTATGGTTTCCAACAAGTCACTTGCACGCTCCATTGTTCCGGAGAACGGAGTCTTAGTCATCTTGCCCATGAGGCATGGTTCGCACGTGTCAAGTGAATCAAAGTCAAGTGACTCCAAAAGTCCATCAGTATGGAGTTTCTTCATGCGCTTTACACCAATATGACCCAAGCGGCAGTGCCACAAAAATATGGCGCTATCATTGTTTACTCTAACTCTTTTGGTCTCAATGTTATGTATATGCGTATCGCTATCAAGATTCAATATGAACAATCCTCTCACATTCGGTGCATGACCATAAAAGATGTTACTCATAGAAATAGAACAACCATTATTCTCACACTTAAAGGAGTAACCGTCTCGCAATAAACAAGATCCAGATATAATGTTCATGCTCAACGCAGGCACTAAATAAGAATGATTCAAGTTCATCACTAATCCCGATGGTAGTTGAAGTGACACTGTGCCGACGGCGATTGCATCAACCTTGGAACCGTTTCCTACGCGCATCGTCACTTCGTCTTTCGCCAGCCTTCGTCTATTCCGCAGTTCCTGCTTCGAGTTGCAAATGTGAGCAACAGAACCGGTATCAAATACCCAGGCACTACTACGAGAGCCGGTTAAGTACACATCAATAACATGTATATCAAATATACCTGATTTTTCTTTGCCCGCCTTCTTATCTGCCAGATACTTGGGGCAATTGTGCTTCCAGTGACCCATACCCTTGCAATAGAAGCACTCTGTTTCAGGCTTAGGTCCAGCCTTGGGTTTCTTCGGCGGATTGGCAACAGGCTTGCCGCTCTTCTTCGAATTGCCCTTCTTGCCTTTGCCGTTTCTCTTGAAACTAGTGGTCTTGCTCACCATCAACACTTGATGCTCTTTACGGAGTTCAGACTCTGCGACTTTCAGCATCGCAAACAACTTGCCGGGAGACTTGTTCATCCCTTGCATGTTGTAGTTCAACACAAAGCCTTTATAGCTTGGCGGCAGTGATTGAAGGATTCTGTCAGTGATAGCTTCTTGCGGGAGTTCAATCCCCAGTTCAGCTAGACGGTTTGAGTACCCAGACATTTTGAGCACATGTTCACTGACAGACGAGTTTTCCTCCATCTTGCAAGCATAGAATTTATCGGAGGTCTCATACCTCTCGATCCGGGCGTTCTTCTGAAAGATAAACTTCAACTCCTGGAACATCTCAAATGCTCCATGACGCTCAAAGCGACGTTGAAGTCCCGGTTCTAAGCCATACAAGACTGCACATTGAACTATTGAGTAGTCCTCCTTACGCGCTAACCAAGCGTTCTTAACATCCTGATCAGCCGTACCGGGTGGTTCATCTCCTAGCGCAGCATTAAGGACGTAATCCTTCTTTCCAGCTTGTAAGATTAGCTTAAGATTACGAGCCCAGTCTACAAAGTTGCTTCCATCATCTTTCAACTTAGCTTTCTCTAGGAACGTATTAAAATTCAGGATGACACTTGCGTGAGCCATGATCTACAACACAAATATATTCAAAGTGGACTTAGACTATGTTCAAGATAATTAGAGTTCAACTTAATCAAATTATATGCTAAACTCCCACTCAAAAAGTACATCTCTCTAGTCATTTGAGTGGTTCATGATCCACTTATACTATCCCAAGTCCGATCATCACGTGAGTCGAGAGTAGTTTCAGTGGTAAGCATCCCTATGCTAATCATATCAACTATATGATTCATGATCGACCTTTCGGTCTCATGTGTTCCGAGGCCATGTCTGCACATGCTAGGCTCGTCAAGCTTAACCCGAGTGTTCCGCGTGCGCAACTGTTTTGCACCCGTTGTATGTGAACGTTGAGTCTATCACACCCGATCATCACGTGGTGTCTCGAAACGACGAACTGTAGCAACGGTGCACAGTCGAGGAGAACACAATTTCGTCTTGAAATTTTAGTGAGAGATCACCTCATAATGCTACCGTCGTTCTAAGCAAAATAAGGTGCATAAAAGGATTAACATCACATGCAATTCATAAGTGACATGATATGGCCATCATCACGTGCTTCTTGATCTCCATCACCAAAGCACCGGCACGATCTTCTTGTCACTGGCGCCACACCATGATCATCCATCAACATGTTGCCATCGGGGTTGACGTGCTACTTATGCTATTACTACTATAGCTACACCCTAGCAAAATAGTAAACGCATCTGCAAGCACAAATATGTTAGTATAAAGACAACCCTATGGCTTCTGCCGGTTGCCGTACCATCGACGTGCAAGTCGACATTTCTATTACAACATGATCATCTCATACATCCAATATATCACATCACATCATTGGCCATATCACATCACAATCATACCCTGCAAAAACAAGTTAGACGTCCTCTAATTTTGTTGTTGCATGTTTTACGTGGTGACCAAGGGTATCTAGTAGGATCGCATCTTACTTACGCAAACACCACAACGGAGATATATGAGTTGCTATTTAACCTCATCCAAGGACCTCCTCGGTCAAATCCGATTCAACTAAAGTTGGAGAAACCGTCACTTGCCAGTCATCTTTGAGCAAAGGGGGTTACTCGTAACGATGAAACCAGTCTCTCGTAAGCGTACGAGTAATGTCGGTCCAAGCCGCTTCAATCCAACAATACCGCGGAATCAAGAAAAGACTAAGGAGGGCAGCAAAACGCACATCACCGCCCACAAAACCTTTTGTGTTCTACTCGAGAAGACATCTACGCATGAACCTAGCTCATGATGCCACTGTTGGGGAACGTCGCATGGGAAACAAAAAATTTCCTACGCGCAAGAAGACCTATCATGGTGATGTCCATCTACGAGAGGGGATGAGTGATCTACGTACCCTTGTAGATCGTACAGCACAAGCATTAGAGAACACGGTTGATGTAGTGGAACGTCCTCACATCCCTCGATCCGCCCCGCGAACAATCCCGCGATCACTCCCACGATCTAGTACCGAACGGACGGCACCTCCGCGTTCAGCACACGTACAGCTCGACGATGATCTCGGCCTTCTTGATCCAGCAAGAGAGACGGAGAGGTAGAAGAGTTCTCCGGCAGCGTGACGGCGCTCCGGAGGTTGGTGATGATCTTGTCTCAGCAGGGCTCCGCCCGAGCTCCGCAGAAACACGATCTAGAGGAAAAACTATGGAGGTATGTGGTCGGGCAGCCGTGAGAAAGTCGTCTCAAATCTGCCCTAAAAGCCCCATATATATAGGAGGAGGGAGGGGGACCTTGCCTTGGGGTCCAAGGGACTCCCAAGGGGTCGGCCGAGCCAAGGGGGGGAGGACTCCCCCCCCAAACCGAGTTGGACTTGGTTTGGTGGGAGGAGTCCCCCTCCCTTCCCACTTCTTCCCTCTTTTTTTTTCTTTTCCTTTGATTTTCTTTTCTTGGCGCATAGGCCTCCTTGGGGCTGTCCCACCAGCCCACAAAGGGCTGGTGTGTCTCCCCAAAGCCTATGGGCTTCCCCGGGGTGGGTTGCCCCCCCCCCCCCCCCGGTGAACTCCCGGAACCCATTCATCATTCCCGGTACATTCCCGGTAACTCCGAAAACCTTCCGGTAATCAAATGAGGTCATCCTATATATCGATCTTCGTTTCCGGACCATTCCGGAAACCCTCGTGACGTTCGTGATCTCATCCGGGACTCCGAACAACATTCGGTAACCAACCATATAACTCAAATACGCATAAAACAACGTCGAACCTTAAGTGTGCAGACCCTGCGGGCTCGAGACCTATGTAGACATGACCCGAGAGACTCCTCGGTCAATATCCAATAGCGGGACCTGGATGCCCATATTGGATCCTACATATTCTATGAAGATCTTATCGTTTGAACCTCAGTGCCAAGGATTCGTATAATCCCGTATGTCATTCCCTTTGTCCTTCGGTATGTTACTTGCCCGAGATTCGATCGTCAGTATCCGCATACCTATTTCAATCTCGTTTACCGGCAAGTCTCTTTACTCGTTCCATAATACAAGATCCCGTAACTTACACTAAGTTACATTGCTTGCAAGGCTTGTGTGTGATGTTGTATTACCGAGTGGGCCCCGAGATACCTCTCCGTAACACGGAGTGACAAATCCCAGTCTTGATCCATACTAACTCAACTAACACCTTCGGAGATACCTGTAGAGCATCTTTATAGTCACCCAGTTACGTTGTGACGTTTGATACACACAAAGCATTCCTCCGGTGTCAATGAGTTATATGATCTCATGGTCATAGGAATAAATACTTGACACGCAGAAAAACAGTAGCAACAAAATGACACGATCAATATGCTACGTCTATTAGTTTGGGTCTAGTCCATCACGTGATTCTCCCAATGACGTGATCCAGTTATCAAGCAACAACACCTTGTTCATAATCAGAAGACACTGACTATCATCGATCAACTGGCTAGCCAACTAGAGGCATGCTAGGGACGGTGTTTTGTCTATGTATCCACACATGTAAATGAGTCTTCATTCAATACAATTATAGCATGGATAATAAACTATTATCTTGATACAGGAATTATAATAATAACTATACATTTATTATTGCCTCTAGGGCATAATTCCAACATGTATGTATGTAGGAATGTATGAATATATGGGAATATGTATGAATAGATATGTGTGTACATATAGTGTATGTGTGTGCTCGTTGTTCCAATGACACGCGGGCCACGCCCCTAAACCGAAAATTAAGTAGGAAAATAATAATAATAAATAAACAAGTAAATAATTGAGAAATAATTAGTTAAGTTAATTATTTAATTATTTAGTGAATTCATTAATTAGATAACTAGGTGTTATTGATATGATTAAGAGTAAATAGATAAATTAAATAGATCTGTTAATATAGATAAAAAAATTAGCCTAATCTGTATGTAACAAGTGGGTCCCATCCCCATTAATTAATCGGTGTAATAATTAGTTAACCCTAATAATAATTGTGCCTCTGATACATAGGACCCACTGGTTAGTTTGACCAGTCAACTGCTGATGTTAGCATGGCATCATGCTGATGTCATTATTGCATTTAGTTAAAATAATAAAATCTGTTTTTAATTCCTAGATATTAATAAAACTTGGAAAATAAATATAAAAATAATCGTAGGTGAGATGAAAATATTTTCAACATAAAAGTTGATCAGCACAACGAGACGAACCCGAATACGCGGTCCATTCGTGTGTCACGCGTCCCTAGCATAGCAAACATGAAACTTTTCCATCGTCTTTCGTGTGACCGGTAGTAGCTAGAGACCCAAAAAATATCGTCAGATATTCTCCGACCCGTCTATGACGGATGTTCTGCGTTAGCTCATGCCTAGACCTGCATATTGCCATGTCGTGCTTAGTGTTGCACCTGTTGCTGTTATTTATTGTTTCACCCCCCCTCTTCTTATCGGTAGACCCCGAGACTGACGCTGCTGCCGGGTACATCTACCCTTCCGACGCCCAGCCCTTTGCCGTAGAGCAACAAGGCAAGCAAACCCCCTTGATCATCCCTATATCGCCTATGTCTTTCTTCCTCCTGCTTGCATTAGAATTTTGCTACTGTTGTAGTTAGCCCCTATATCTGATGCATAGCCTAATTTTGATGAACTGCTACTTTCAGTACCGCACTTTAAAACTATTTAGTATAGGTGGAGCAGTCATCCCTTCTGACCTGTTAGTCCAGTTGCCCCACTTATTTGTCGAGTCTCGATCCCTGATCGACGAGCCAGATCCGACACAACACTCACCCCCCCCCTTAGTTGTACGATGCTACAGAGCTACTATCGGGTACCGAGGGTGACACCTCGCGAGGTACTCATGATGATACCTTTGTAGTGTACCTAGTCGGTCGTGGTTATCGAGGGTGATTCCTCCTTCACCACTCCCGACGATGTCTCTATCGTGCAACCCATCAAGTGTGGGACCCTCGAGGGTGATTCCTCTAAGTCCACCTTTACGAATACATCATTCGGAATCCAACGAGGGTGATACCTCGGATTCCCCCCGATGTTACAACCACACAGTTACTTGACCATGTTACTAGGATCTTTGATGAATAGATGTTAGGGGGGTGGATTCCCGCGTGGTTGTGTCGATGGCTTAATTAATATGATAATGGATTTGGGTATTTGATCTGGGTTTGTCGGAAGGCCTTATTACGCACTAACCAT
The DNA here is from genome assembly GCF_904849725.1 of Hordeum vulgare subsp. vulgare. Classification (NCBI taxonomy): domain Eukaryota; kingdom Viridiplantae; phylum Streptophyta; class Magnoliopsida; order Poales; family Poaceae; genus Hordeum; species Hordeum vulgare. The sequence continues at coordinate 386,005,557 of NC_058520.1, read as the reverse complement.
CTGCATGGAAAGAATTATGGGTACTCGACATCGTCGTATCAGCCGAAGCACTTGAGACGTCAGCAATGGAGCGGCGCGCCCGAGTGGTCCCGAGATGCATCACGCTTGTGATTAAGGGGTGCTAGGACTGACATCGGCCGCCCTTGCATCGTGCAGGAGTGCAGAGGGAAAGTGGGCCCACGACCCCTTTGTGCTTAGGAGTTAGATCGGCAGGCTGGCCTCTCTGTTGAGCTTAGGTGGGGCTGCGACGTGTCGATATTCCGAGGCTGGGAATGACCCAGAAAAGTGTGTCCGGCTAGAGTGTTATCGAGCGTGACGGGGAATATGTTGTGCACCCCTGCAGGGAAGAACTTATCTATTCGAATTGCCGTGTCCACGGTTACATGACGACTTGGAGTTGTGCCCTGATCTTATACAACTACAACTGTTACTTAACTGGAATTGTTGGCCCGGGATTGCTTCCTCGCAGGGAGTCGAGGAAGGATCTCTGGGCGTGACCTCATATTAATATTGCTGCAACAATATGACTATTAATTGTGTTACCTTGTTCTACTCTCGTCTATTGTTGCAAGACCCCTAAAGATGCTAGTCTTCGATAGGAATAGGCCTTCTCTCTATTCCCGCATTGCTACAGTCAGTCCACATATAAACTCCCCTTTCTTTGATATTGATGCATACTTAGCATCATTCTGATACAAGTCTTGCGAGTACTTTGGATGAGTACTCACCGTTGCTTTGCTCCCCTTTGCCCCCTTGATCCGTTGCTGCGACCAGTTGATGGAGCCTAGGAGATGGAGTTTCCTGCCGACGCCTGCCACCCCGATGGTGACTTGTTCGTGGAGGCCGCTGAAGACTAGGAGTAGTCAGGAGGTTCCCAGGCAGGAGGCCTCGCCTCGTTCGATTGTGTTTCTTTTGTGCTAGCCTTCTCTAAGGCACCCCATGTTTATGTCTGTACTCAGATATTGTTGCTTCCGCTGACTCGTGTGTTTATCGAGCTTCTGTATTCTAGTCCACGAGGCCCCTGGCTTGTAATATGAAGCTTGTATGTTTTATTTGTGTCTGGAGTTGTGTTGTGATATCTTCCCGTGAGTCCTTGAGTTTGATCGTACGCATTTGCGTGTATGATTAAAATGCGTGTATGACTAGCGTATGATTAAATCGAGGGCGTAACAGGGAGGCTATATTGACTGCGTGTCATGTCCTGAATAAGGTTCCTACAAAAGATAATGAAGTCACTCCCTATGAGGAGTGGTCAAAAAGAAGGATGACGCTCTCGTACTTACGTACTTGGGGCTGCTTGGCGAAAGTCAATGTGTCGATCCCCAAAAAGCGTAAGCTTGTACCAAAGACTGTGGACTGCGTTAATTTGGGTTACGCTAAGAATAGCGTTGGCTATCGATTTCTGAGTTACGTGACGTGAAGGTCGGTACAATTATGGAGTCGAGGGATGCTACATTCTTTGAGGATATTTTTCCCATGAGAGATATGCAAAGCACTTCTAGAGAGGAATCTGAGGAAACTCCTGAGCCTGCCATTCCTATGGAATATTATGAACAAACACATGATGATAATCCTGAGGAGGATGACGAGGAAACCCTTGGTAGGGACAAGAGACAAAGGACTGCAAAGACCTTTGATGATGATTTCTTCGTATACCTCGTGGATGATAATCCTACTTCTATTTCAGAAGCGTATGCGTCTCCAGATGCTGATTACTGGAAAGCTGCGGTCTGTAGCGAGATGGATTCCATCATGACTAATGGGACATGGGAAATTATTGATCCTCCCTATGGTTGCAAACCATTGGGATGCAAGTGGGTGTTCAAAAGAAAGCTTAGGCCCGATGGTGCGATTGAAAAGTACAAGGCTAGGCTTGTGGCCAAGGGCTATGCCCAGAAATAAGAAGAAGATTTCTTTGATACCTATTCACACGTGGCTAGATTGACCACCATTCGAGTACTACTATCATTGGCGGCCTTGCATGGTCTTCTCGTTCATCAAATGGATGTTAAGATGGCTTTCCTAAACGGAGAACTAAACGAGGAAATCTATATGCAACAGCGAGATGTCTTTGTGATAGAAGGTCAGGAAGGAAAGGTGTGTAAGTTGCTGAAATCTTTATATGGTCCGAGACAAGCACCTATGCAATGGCATGAAATGTTTAATACAATTCTCACATATGTTGGCTTCATTGTTAATGAAGCTGACAAATGTGTATACTATCGTCATGGTGGGGGCGAAGGAGTAATATTGTGCTTGTATGTTGACGACATACTGATATTTGGAACCAACCTCAAAGTGATTGAGGAGGTTAAGTCTTCTCTGTCTCAAAACTTTGAGATGAAGGATCTTGGGGTGGCTGATGTTATCTTGAACATCAAGCTTTTGAGAGATGATGAGGGTGGGATTACACTTCTACAATCTCACTATGTTGAAAAGATTTTGAGTCGCTTTGGATATTCAGACTGCAAAATTACTCAAACACCATATGATCCTAGTGTGCTGATTCGAAAGTTCAAAGGCACAGCTATAGATCAATTGAGATTCTCTCAAATTATTGGTTCGCTTATGTATCTAGCTAGCGCAACGAGGCCTGACATCGCGTTTGCTGTGAGCAAACTTAGTCGGTTTGTTGCAAACCCGGGCGATGTTCATTGGCGTGCTGTTGAAAGAATTATGTGCTACCTGAAAGGTACTGTCAACCACGGACTTCACTATATGGGCTACCCATCGGTACTTGAAGGGTATAGTGATACAAATTGGATCTCTGATGCTGATGAGATGAAGGCCACTACTTGGCACATATTTACTCTTGGAGGTGGTGTTGTTTCCTGGAAGTCTTGCAAGCAAACGATCTTAACGAGATCGACAATGGAAGCAGAATTAATAGCATTAGACACATCTGGTGTCGAAGCAGAATTTCTTCGAGATCTTTTGATGGACTTACTTGTGGTTGAGAAGCCGGTTCCGGCTATCCTTATGAACTGCGATAATTAGACAGATATTGTCAAAGTGAAGAGTTCAAAGGATAATATGAAGTCCAACAAACATATAAGAATGAGATTGAAGTCTGTCAGACGTTTGACAAACTCCGGAGTGATAGCGTTGGATTACATCCAAACGGCTAAGGATTTGGCAGATCCCTTTACTAAAGGGCTATCACGTGTTGTGATAGATAGTGCATCGAGGGAGATGAGTATGAGACCCACATGAGTTTCCATGACAGTAACCCAACCTATATGATCGGAGATCCCGTGAAGTAGGACCTGGGAAAATAAGCCAGTGGTGAATTGACGAGAGTAACTTTACTAACCCACTCCGTTGGAGATGCAATGCTCTCGGATGTTGTATGGTAGGATGACTATTGTATTAATGTGTTTTAAAACTTATGTGTAAGCAAGATGCTGTCCTACAGAGCTATCTTTGGAGGAACACACATATATGAGCCTGACTGCTGGTCACGGTCTATGAGATTGGGGTGATCTCTAGTAAACTCATGAATAGGCCAGGAGTGTGACTAATATGCTCCATCCGAGGGGTCAGCCTTCGGTAGCCTGGTACTAGTAAGACTTGTGGTGAAGCTTATTTACGCCAAACTGACAATTCAAGGCAATAGTTCATTGCTCAGTTGTAAGGGGGTGTAGCTGCTTGTTTTAGGTGAAGCTCAACCTTAACACGTGTTCACTCAAATGCTGGTACATTATTACAGTGATTGGAACGAGGGAACACGATGTGCCCTTGAGATCTAATGGGGGGTTGTTGAAATTAGTAGTGGGCTTTAGGCCCATAAGAGAATTTCAGAAAATTTCAAGGGCCCATGTAGGTGGTGGCATGACAAGGTGGTGGTGGAAAGTTTAGTCCCACCCCGCTAGTGGAGAAGAAGTTGGACCCCTTTATAAGAGTCTCTCTTCTACATGCTATTGGAGAGTGAGAAGAGAAGAGGCCCTTGCACACTCCTCCTCCGCCCGCCTCGCCATGCCGCGCCGCGCCGCGGGTTGCGGGAATGAGCTGAGCCGAGCTCATACCTACGCGCTTGTCACGAGATCAGATCGCCTCTGCCTCACGCGCTCGTTCCTTTGCTGCCGTTGCCTTCGAAACCCCGCCTCTCCGGTTCCTGTACGGGAGAGGGGCGATTAGGTTTTTGGGGAGCGATCACGCGACTTCTCGCCTTCGCCCGTCTGCTTCGTCCGCGTCTTCCTCGTCATCGCCATGGCTGAACCAAGCGAAGCCGACCGTCTCCTCCTCGAGAAGGTCGAAGCTAAGAAGAAGAGAGCAGAGGATTCTGCCGCCGCCAATGCTCCTGATACGACCAAGTGGTCAATCGGAGGGTATAACCTGTTTATCCCATTCCTGTTTATTTTTACCCTAGTAATACTAGCTATGTGCGCACATGTTACTGTTATATGCGTAGTATTTGCTAGTATGCTCCGTGATGAGTATGTCATGAATTTAGTCAATACCATGTTAGTAATTATTTCATGGACTAATCTATTTGAAAAATTGCATATTTACTAAACACGTTTGTCCCATTTGCATCGCGCGACGTTGAAATTGGCCTAATAAGAGGGTGCTTGGATACGCTTTAGTCTCATGACTAAAAGTAATGAGACTAAAACTTGCTAGCCTCATCCATGCTTGGATCCAAGTACTAAAGAGACTAAAATCAAGTTAATGAGCATTTATTATCCTTCAAACCCTCCAATCCAGAACTTGCATGAGGAGTTAAATGAGAAGAGAGAGGACTAATGCACATTTTAATACGGGTACCCCTGACTAAAAGATTTTAGCCTCAAGACTAATTTTAGTCTCTCTTCACTAAGGGGTGTCTGGAACTTTAGCCTCTTAAAGAGACTAGTTTTAGTTAGACTAGTTTTAGTCTCTTAAATCCAAGCACCCTCTAATTTGCTGAAAACTGGAAAAGCGGGCAGGGGACAGTGCCAGATATGTATGTCACAGACGTGCAGGCAGCACCGGAAACCGAGAGTGTACATTAGAGCATCTTCAACAGTCCGTATGTTCAATCGTTGATATAAGTGTCCACATCAACAATCAACAACACATCATACAAGCTCTTCAATGGAGTGTATGTTAATCGTATGTAAAATAACTAAGCGGGTCCACTAAACATGAAAGAAATAACCATGCTTGCCTTGGAGCTTGTGCGTGAACCGTTGCTTCAAGTTCATACGATTTCATTCTCTTTCTTTTTTTATTATGCGCCATGTCATCAAAATCATCTATGTGGCAATATTACCAACGATGATCATACAATCATTGAAGATGCCCTTAGAGTAGTACTCCCCACCCGCAAGCTGGTAGCCGCAGCATCACCATGTAAACATTGCAGGCACGAACTGCCACCGGAAAGTGGAGAGGAATCCAGCCGAGTGAGCGAGGGAAGCCGACGAATCACGAGTCGTCCTCACTGGCTCCAGCCAGGGCACGTTGCGGGATTCCGTTGCCGCGCCTCACGGGACGGAACAGCGCCTCACCCAAATCATTGGCGTGGTCCGCCTCTCGGCCCCGGCAGCAGCAAGTGTCCTCGTCTCGTCTGGTCCAAACAGCTCCAGGAGGCGCCGCTTTTGGGTTGGCTCCTGCTACAGCATGTGACAGCGTGGGTTGGCTAGGCTGTTGCTGCCATGATGTAGCCACGCAACCACGGCTCACAAAAGTGGTACAGTGCTCACAGTTACCCGTAATAAAAGTATTAGAGCAATTTCAATCGGACGTTTCAAATGAACGCATAATTTTTCTGTTTGAATAGATAGGCGGACGGACACGTCCGTTTTCTATTTAAACTAATAAAAAAGCCCGTGTGTTGCAACGGAAAAAAAATAACACGCATTCTTAATCCAATAAGCACGACTTAAGATCTTAACAGGCCCACATCTTTTAGTTTCAAATGGCATCACATTTATGTTACTGATAGTGACCTGAGTGCTCATACAACGAAAACACATTTGAATGTGGTCAGTCCTAAGGTCTCTCTCTGTCTCTCTCTGTGTGTCAGAAAAATTTAGTACGTTCAGTATGCTCAGTTACAGACGAAGTATACACCAACTCAATGCATATTTAATGAACAAATCAAGAAATAAAAACCTGAAAGAATATTGAGTACATGTATTCCAAATAATTCAAATTTATGTCTTGTGAACTTATATTATTGTATATGTAAAGGTTACATGACGCGAGCGCGTTGATTGTCCATTTAGAGTTTCTTCTCCTTTCTCTTCGTCGATCTAGGATGGGTTCCAGGCCGGCAGTCTGAGATAGCAAGGGTGAACGTCGTTTTTTTCTCGTTTGTTTTCATCCGTAATCGGACCCTGCTCTTCTTCGTGATATTTATGTATCGTACTGATGTAACTCTGATGTAGCTTGTGCCGAGTGTAAGCCAATTCCATATACTCTTTTCTTCAGTACATGTACTTGTAACGATATTTATTCTTGCGAAACGATGAGATGCGCTTCTATCCTTGTCGAGGCCCTCGCGCTAAAATAAGGATAGAATCGCATCTTCGACGTTACAAGTTGGTATCATATGATCTTACTTGATGTTTCAAGTTGCATGGTCTCTCTTCTTCTCAGTGATGCCCACAATTATTTGCATTATGATGAAAATAGTAAAGTATGTTTTATTAATTAATGATGGCATATGCGTAAGAGTATTATTTTTGTCTTGCTGATATATTTGGCTTGTAATTGTAATCCAAGTGAAGTCCTAATTTGGTTGCAAAAATATTAGACAACTTCATAAAAAATAATCAATTTGTACGTATATGGAAGCCAAATGTTCAAGGTTGCGTATGAATATCGATATTAAAAAACCCAGCAAAACAGTTTAAAACAATATGAAAATTCAAAGCTAAGTCATTGGTTTACGTAAAGCTTGTATAAGCAACATTGTACATTTTTTATACATTAGAAACATTTTTTTTACGGGTGACATCACAAACATTATATATATACACGTTTAATACATGTTTGATGATTAACATTTTTGAAAAAAATATCTTTTTTATGTCTACTTTGTTCCATACACATTGTATATTTTTGTATATGTTTTTATTATGCATTGGAAACTTTTTTCTACATTTAAAGTTTTTTAAATACATGATCATTTTTTTTGAAAATAAAAGGAAATTATATTATTATTATCTATACGCGCTGTACATTTTTGTGTATATGGGAACTATTTTGTCTATAAATTTGACACTTCTTTAGTCGATGATTTACATTTTTGCAAGGTTTATCGAAATAAAGCCAAAAGAGAAATAAAAGTAAAACACAGAGAAAGAAGAAAAAAATGTTGTTGGCCGCCCCAGTCGGACGCCAGTACTAAATGAGAAAAGGTGGCAGAAATTGCGAGATGATGGGATCGAACTGCACTCTCCAGAATGGAACTATGAGCACCGGACCAGTCTAGCTGATGATGTTCTTGTGATGAAAGGGGACCGCTCTCTTTTAAATTAAAAGGAAGAACTGAATTAGAGTTAAAAGAACGAATCGGTATGTAACTTATGGGTGGCATTGGTGGGTAATTTCAGTCAACTTCAGGGGCAATTTTAAGGGTTGTTTGGATTATAACTATCTTTGCCATATATTGCCACATCATTTTTGCCACACTTACCTTACTTGAGTTACTCAAATTGTTAGCCACATTCTTGCCTAAGGGAATCTTGCCATACTTCATGTATGTATTACGGGGCGGTTTGGATTGTGACTACATTTGCCATATATTGCCACATTATTTTTGCCACATTTGCCTTACTTGAGTTGCTCAAATTGTTATCCACACTTTGGCTTGCCTAAGGGAATCTTGCCACACTTTTTGTGTCTATAACATGTGGGGTTCACTGCTCATAAAAAAATCTTACCATAGGTGTGGCAAGAACCAAACACCCACCTAACTTGGTCAAACTTGACTAAGGTGAGGTGTGACAAAGTGTGGCAAGGTGTGGCTAGGAACCAAACATCCCCGACATATGTAGTTCACTCCTCATAAAAAATCCTACCATAGGTGTAGCAAGAACCAAACACCCACCTAACTTCGTCAAACTTGACTAAGGTGAGGTGTCGTAAAGTGTGACAAGATGTGGCTAGAAACCAAACAACCCCTTAATGACGGATGATAGAAGCAGTAGCTGCTTTATTGTTAGGGAGGATTGTTTAGCTCGTTCAACGAAAGGCAGATTCAAATTTATTCTTATTAAAAACAAAAGATAAACATGTCACATAGATAAACGTAATATATATTCTTACTATCTTCTCTTCTTCTATTTTACTACTTTTTATCAATAAAAGAAATATATATTTTTAGTCTGTCATATAGTTATGCATAAAATCCCTTATTAAAACAACATGCGGTTATTGAGTCGCAGGAAGGAAACGATTTAAACGTTACCTATGTTTGGAGTCGAACTCCGTATATACTAGTAAGCTTGCACGTGCAATACACGTCTTAAATAGTATAATTTTTTATTTTATTTTAATGATAATATAACGATCTATTAACCATTTGAAATACAAATATTGGCAAATTTCATAATAACTACACCAAATATACTCCTTCCTAAAATTTTAAGTTGTATATACTCTAAGTCTGTTATCACATCAAATATGAACATGATACATTTCTAAACATCTAAAAAGTGCAACAACGCAAATATGTGGTATTGGGTGGTGTACTTTAAGCATCCATCGAAAAATGTTTCCAGTAGAGTACTTCTATCTGGTGCTTGAGTGATAGGATAAGTTTGTCACACACCTGAACAACCAACAGAAATGAAACTAATGATTATAAAACATCATGGCATGGTAACAAAACATGCTAATAGAATTAACCATAGACTAAGTAGTTACCCTTAACAGAACTAATCATTCTAGATGGTTGGCTGGTCTTGGTCTATTGCATTTATAGAATTACTCAGTCCAACCATTCTAGATAATATCTACTGAATTTATGGAATTACTCGGTCCATCTAGGCTGGTCCAAACATATTTGTATAACCAGCCAACCCATTAACAAAACTTCATGCGGACTAAGGGGTTGTTTGGTTCTACACCTAGCAATGCCACACTTCGCCACAAAATGTTACCACACTTGACTAAGATTTAGTTCTTCAAAATAAGAGCCACAAGTTGGCAATCCTAAGGGAATCTTGCCACATTCTTTGAGTGTATGCGATGTGGAATCTTGTCAAAGGTGTGCCTTGAACCAAACATCCACCTAAGTTGGTCAAACTTGCCTTGAGTAATATCTACTACATTTATGAAAAACTTTATTGTTTCTAAAAAGTTACAAGCTTAGTTTGGAAAATAAATGTTCCCTCCATCCCGAAATACTCCACTTATTTTGGGACGGAGAGAGTATCAAATTAGCCTTTAACAGAATGCATATAGATACACGTTTGCACTTAGTTTATCTAGTGATCAGATTAAAAACTTCAATAAACATAACATGGATCCAGTCCAAAAATTCCGGCCATCCGCCCTAGATTCCTTAGATAAAAAGTGCAATCTTTCACCATACTTTCCCTATAGTTGTTCATAACTTAATCTTGGTTTGTAGCTGAAGATTGGTGCTTTATGATTAACCATGGTAGAAGCCTAAGCTGAAAAACAATAATTTCTAGAAAAAGGAAACGGGTTAGTTAGAGCATGAAAAGCATGAAAAGCATTTCTAGTTGTTATTGTGTGAGTGCCACCAAATCTGCACATTCCATGTATAAATTTTCTAGGTACTACACACCAAAGGTCCGCCTCCCAAAGTGTAACGAGAGACCAATCAAATACACAATGAGGGTCCTGGAGTTAATAACGTTCCAACATATAATCTTGTCCATCATTTTTTGCATTATATGTTAGTACAAAAGTTACAAAGTTATGGTATTACGATTTTTTTTGTAAAAATGATGATAAATTTTTACCTAACAAATTTTATATACTCTCTTTTCTCAAGAAAACAATCTGAAGCCCCTTTGTTTGTCATGAGCCAAATTTAGAATGTCCGCTATTAATATGACATCTATTTAATAACGGGTGTAATAGTTCATAACCAATAATTGCGCAATACCTAATAACATCACACTACAACATTGATGTATGCACCATCATGGGAACGAGAAGGACATTCGAGAAAGATATAACAGTGCCAAGAATAGCCATATTTGAAATTACTCTTATCTTGAAGATCCCCCAAATATACAAGCTGTTAGCCAGATCGCCTCTTGCTCCTCCGGTAGAAATCGCCTTCCATTCTACATTTCCCCATCTCATTCCTGCAACACAAATAACTGCCTCTCTGAGATGGCCATTCCTCAAAAACTTGAAGGGTATCAAAACAAATCCTGAGGATGGTTTACTTATCCTGAAGATTTGGTAGCCAACATCTTCTTTTTGTAGGTACCTCAACAAGAGCTTCAACAACATGACAAATGTTATCCCTAACTGTTCGAGAAAAATGATTTATGTTCTGAAAATTTGGAAAACAGAGCAAAACATAAATAACAATATGCAAGATAAAAAATAATTAGTATAACAAAAGAAATTTCTTACTTATTATGAATGGTCTCACCGACATGATAGCAGACCATACAACCATCTCTGCTCATTGCCACAATTACATGAAGCTCCTAAATGAAAGAACGATTAATAAAAGGAATGCATAAGCAAAACAACATAAATTCTACTCCCTCCGTCCCACAATATAAGTTTTTTTTCAAGCTATGTTAGCTTGTAAAAAAAGTCTTATATTGTGGGACACAGGGAGTAATAATCAACTATAACCCATGACAGTCTGATAGGTATTCAAGCAATCTGTTATGTTATATTACTCTAATCATGGCATTGTGTAATAAATTATACAAAAGACCAAACAAATATCTTGCAATAAACTTGCAAAACTTATTGTATATTCATCCCCGCTTGCACATATGATAGTGCGACATGCACAAGCCCAAAGAAAATATATGATAGGCTCCTAGAAAATATAAGCATGTCTCAACACCTCATTCGACGCACATGACCAAACCCTCAATTTTAGCACGGTATTGTTGGAAATATGCCCTAGAGGCAATGATAAATAGTTCTTATTATATTTCCTGTTTAAAGATAATCGTTTATTATCCATGCTATAATTGTATTGAATGAAAGCATAGACACATGTGTGGATACATGGACAAAACAATGTCCCTAGCAAGCCTCTAGTTGGCTAGCCAGTTGATCAAGGATAGTCAAGGTTTTCTGACTACGTCCAAAGTGTTGTTGCTCGATAACTGGATCACATCATTAGGAGAATCATGTGATGGACTAGACCCAAACTATGAACGTAGCATATTGATCGTGTCGTTTTATTGCTATTGTTTTCTGCATGTCAAGTATTTATTCCTATGACCATGAGATCATATAACTCACTGGCACCGGAGGAATACCTTGTGTGCATCAAACATCACAACGTAACTGGGTAAATATAAAGGTGTTCTACAGGTATCTCCGAAGGTGTCCGTTGAGTTAGTATGGATCAAGACTGGGATTTGTCACTCCTTGTGACGGAGAGGTATCTCGGGGCCCACTCGGTAATACAACATCACACACAAGCCTTGCAAGCAATGTGACTAAGTTTAACTCACGGGATCTTGTATTATGGAACGAGTAAAGAGACTTGCCGGTAATGAGATTGAAATAGGTATGCGGTTACCGACGATCGAATCTCGGGCAAGTAACATATCGAAGGACAAAGGGAATGACATACGGGATTATATGAATCCTTGACACTGAGGTTCAACCGATAAGATCTTCGGAAAATATGTAGGATCCAATATGGGCATCCAGGTCCCGCTATTGGATATTGACCGAGGAGTGCCTCGGGGCATGTCTACATAGTTCTCGAACCCGCAGGGTCTGCACACTTAAGGTTCGGCAATGTTTTACTATAGTTGAGTTATATGTGTGGTTACCGAATGTTGTTCGGAGTCTCGTATGAGATCACGATCGTCACGAGGGTTTTCAGAATGGTCCAAAAATGAAGATTGATATATAGGATGGTTTCATTTGGTTACCGGAAAGTTTCGGGCAATTCCGGGAGTGTATCGGGAGTGACGAATGGGTTCCGGGAGTTCACCGGGAGGGGCCCACCCACCCGGGAGTGAGCCCAAGGCTATAGGGTGGCGCCACAAGTCCCTAGTGTGCTGGTGGAGTCAGCCCAAGGGGACCATGGCGCCACATAAAGAAATGCCAAAAGAAAAGAAAAGGAAAAAGGAAGAAGGGGAGGTGGGAAGGAAGGAGTGGACTCCTTCCCCCAAACCAAATTGGGGTGGGAGTCCACCTCCTCCCTGGCCGGCGCACCCCTTAAGGGCTTGGCCCTCAAGGCAAGCCTCCTTCCCCTCCCTCCTATATATAGTAGTCTTTTAGAGCTGATTTGAGACAACTTTTGCCACGTGCAACTCAACCCTAAACCACATAGTTCCACCTCTAGATCGGATTTCTACGGAGCTCGGGCGGAGCCCTGCAGGAGTAGATCATCACCACCACCGGAGCATCGTCATGTTGCCGGAGAACTCATCTACTTCTCCGTCTAGCTTGCTGGATCAAGAAGGCCGAGATCATCGTTGAGCTGTACGTGTGTGAACGTGGAGGTGTCGTCCGTTCGGCACTAGATCGGAACGGATCGTGGGACGGATCGCAGGACGGTTCGTGAGACGGTTTGTGGGGTGGATCAAGGGACGTGAAAATGTTCCACTACATCAACCGCATTTCTTAACGCTTCCTGCTGTGCGATCTACAAGGGTACGTAGATCCAAATTTCCTCTCGTAGATGTTTTTTGTTTCGCATGCAACATTCCCAACAGTGTCATCATGAGCTAGGTTCATGCGTAAATGTTATCTCAAGTATAACACAAAAGGTTTTGTGCATGGTGATGTTCAATTTGATGCCCTCCTTAGTATTTTCTCGATTCGGCAGTATTGCTGGATTGAAGCGGCCCGGACCGACATTACTCGTATGCTTACGAGAGACTGGTTTCATCAACTAACATGCAACCTCGTTGCATAAAGATGACTGGCGGGTGTCGGTTTCTTCAACTTTAGTTGAATTGGTTTTGACCGAGACGGTCCTTGGAGAGGTTAAATAGCAATTTGCACATCTCCGTTGTGCTTTTTGCGTAAGTAAGATGCGATCATACTAGATACGCATAGCAGCCACGTAAAACATGCAACAACAAATTAGAGGACGCCTAACTTGTTTTTGCAGGGTATGCTTGTGATATGATATGGCCAATGACATGATGTGATATATTGGATGTATGAGATGATCATGTTGTAATAGTTAATATCCACTTGGACGTCGATGGTACGGCAACCGGCAGGAGCCATAGGGTTGTCTTTAAACTAACGTTTGTGTTTGCAAATGTGTTTACTATATTGCTAGGACGTAGCTTTAGTAGTAATAGCATAGCTAACACGACAACCTTGATGGCGACACATTGATGGAGATCATGATGATGGAGATCATGGTGTGGCGCCGTTGACAAGAAGATCGTGTCGGCGCTTTGGTGATGGAGATCAAGAAGTACATAATGATGAACATATCATGTGACTTATGAATTGCAGGTGATGTTAATCTTTTTATGCACCTTATTTTGCTTAGAACGACGGTAGCATTATGAGGTGATCTCTCACTAAAATTTCAAGACGAAATTGTGTTCTCCCCGACTGTGCACCATTGCTACAGTTCGTCGTTTCGAGACACCACGTGATGATCGGGTGTGATAGACTCAACGTTCACATACAACGGGTGTAAAACAGTTCCACACGCGGAACACTCGGGTTAAGCTTGACGAGCCTAGCATGTGCAGACATGGCCTCGGAACACATGAGACCGAAAGGTCGAGCATGAATCGTATAGTTGATATGATTAGCATAGAGATGCTTACCACTGAAACTATTCTCAACTCACGTGATGATCGGACTTGAGTTAGTGAATTTGGATCATGTACCACTCAAATGACTAGAGAGATGTACTTTTTGAGTGGGAGTTTAACAAGTAATTTGATTAGTTGAACTCTAATTATCTTGAACATAGTCTAAGTACACTTTGAAATATTTGTGTTGTAGATCAATGGCTCACGCGACAATCATCCTGAATTTTAATACGTTCCTAGAGAAAGCTAACTTGAAAGATGATGGAAGCAACTTTGTAGACTAGGCTCGTAATCTTAAGTTGCTCCTACAAGCTGGGAAGAAGGATTATGTCCTTAATGCTGCGCTAGGAGATGAACCACCCGCTACGGCTGACCAATATGTTAAGAACGCTTGGTTAACACGTAAGGAGGACTACTCAATAGTTCAATGTGCAGTCTTGTATGGCTTAGAACCGGGACTTCAACGCCGGTTTGAGCGTGATGGATCATTTGAGATGTTCCAAGAGTTGAAGTTTATCTTTTAGAAGAACGCGTGGATCGAGACGTATGAGACCTCCGATAAATTCTATGCTTGCAAGATGGAGGAGAATTCGCCTGTCAGTGAACATGTGCTCAAAATGTCTGGGTACTCAAATCGTCTAGCTGAGCTGGGGATTGAACTCCCGCAAGAGACTATCATTGACAGTATTCTTCAATCACTGCCACCAAGCTACAAGAGCTTTGTGTTGAACTATAACATGCAAGGGATGAACAAGTCACCCGACGAGTTATTCGCGATGCTGAAAGTCGCAGAGTCAGAAGGCCGTAAAGAGCATCAAGTGTTGATGGTGAATAAGACCACTAGTTTCAAGAGAAACGACAAAGGCAAGAAGGGTAACTCCAAGAAGAGCGGCAAACCTGTTGCCAATCCGACGAAGAAACCCAAGGGTGGACCTAAGCCTGAAACAAAGTGTTATTATTGCAAGGGACTGGGTCACTGGAAGCGCAACTGCCCCAAGTATCTGGCTGATAAGAAGGCGGCCAAAGAAAAATCAGGTATATTCGATATACATGTTATTGATGTGTACTTAACCAGCTCTCGTAGTAGTGCCTGGGTATTCGATGCCGGTTCTGTTGCTCATATTTGCAACTCGAAACACGAACTGCGGAATAAGCGAAGGCTGGCGAAGGATGAAGTGACGATGCGCGTGGGAAATGGTTTCAAGGTTGATGCAATCGTCGTCGGGATAGTTTCACTTCAGTTACCATCAGGATTAGTTATGAACTTAAATAATTGTTATTTAGTGCCTACGTTAAGCATGAACATTATATCTGGATCTTGTTTATTGTGAGACGGTTACTCGTTTAAGTTAGAGAATAATGGTTGTTCTATTTCTATGAGTAATATCTTTTATGGTCATGCACCCAATGTGAGAGGATTGTTCACATTGAATATTGATAGCAATGATACACGTATACATAACATTGAGATCAAATGAGTTAGAGTTAACAATGATAGCGCCATGTTTTTGTGGCACTGCCGCTTAGGTCATATTGGTGTAAAGCGCATGAAGAAACTCCATTCTGATGGACTTTTGGAGTCACTTGACTTTGATTCACTTGAAACGTGCGAACCATGCCTCATGGGCAAGATGACTAACACTCCGTTCTCCGAAACAATGGAGCATGCAAGTGACTTGTTGGAAATCATACATACCGATGTGTGCGGTCCGATGAATGTGGAGGCGCGCGACGGATATCGTTTTTTTCTCACCTTCACCGACGATTTAAGTAGATATGGTTATGTCTACTTGATGAAGCACAAGTCTGAAACGTTTGAGAAGTTCAAGCAATTTCTGAGTGAAGTTGAAAATCATCGTAACAAGAAGATCAAGTTCCTACGTTCTGATCGTGGGGGTCAGTATCTGAGTTTTGAGTTTGGTGCTCACTTAAGACAATGTGGAATTGTTTCACAGTTGACACCGCCTGGAACACCGCATCGTAATGGTGTGTTCGAACATCGTAGTCGTACTTTATTAGAGATGGTGCGATCTATGATGTCTCTTACCGATTTGTTGTTATCGGTTTGGGGTTATGCATTAGAGATAGTTGCATTCACATTAAATAGGGCACCATCAAAATCCGTTGAGACGACACCATACGAACTGTGGTATGGAAAAAGATCAAAATTGTCGTTCTTAAAGTTTGGGGATGTGATGCTTATGTCAAAAGCTTCAGCCCGAAAAGCTGGAACCCAAAGCGGAAATGTGTGTCTTCATAGGTTACCCAAAAGAGACAGTTGGGTATTGCTACCTCTTGAGCTTGCGTTGGATTTTTCCCTTGAAGAGGAAAGGGTGATGCAGCACAGTAGCAGTAAGTATTTCCCTCAGTTTTGAGAACCAAGGTATCAATCTAGTAGGAGTACCAAGATGAAGCACCAATGTACCTGCGCAAAAATAGAAAACTTGCACTCAGTGCTACAAAGGGGTTGTCAATCCCTTAACGATTGATTGCAAGGTGAGATCTGAAGGCGGAAAGTGCAACAAAGTAAAAGTGTAGGGCGGAAAATATGATGTGAAGTAGACCCGGGGGCCATAGTGTTCACTAGAGGCTTCTTTCAAAATAGCAAATATTACGGTGGTTGAACGAATTACTGTCGAGCAATTGATAGAACCGCGCAAAGTCATGACGACATCTAAGGCAATGATCATACATATAGGCATCACGTACGAGAGAATTAGACCGATACTTTCTGCATCTACTACTATTACTCCACACATCGACCGCTATTCAGCATGCATCTAGTGTATTGAGTTCATGACGAACAGAGTAACGCCTTAAGCAAGATGACATGATGTAGAGGGATAAATTCATGCAATAGATATAAATCCCATCCTTTTACCCTTGATGGCAACAACACGATGCGTGCCTCGCTACCCCTTCTGTCACTGGGTGAGGTCACTGCATGGTATGAACCCAAAACCAAGCACTTCCCCCATTTTAAGAATCATACATCAAGTTTGCCGAACAAAACCCACAACTCGAAGAGAATTACAAGGATATGAAATCATGCATATGAGAGATCAGAAGAAACTCAAATAAGATTCATAGATAATCTGATCATAAATCCAAAATTCATCGGATCTCGACAAACACAACGCAAAAGAAGATTACATCGGATAGATCTCCATGAAGATCATGGAGAACTTTGTATTGAAGATCCAAGAGAGGGAAGAAGCCATTTAGCTACTAGCTATGGACCCGAAGGCCTATGGTGAACTACTCACGCATCATCGGAGAGGCAATGGTGTTGATGAACCAGCCCTCCGTATCCGAATCCCCCCTCCGGCAGGGCACCAGAACGTGTCCCAGATGGGATCTTGCGGAGACAGAAGCTTGCGGCGGCGGAAAAGTATTTTCGTGGATCTCTCCCGTGGTTTTGGATTTTTCGGGGATTTTATAGGCAGAAGAAGTAGGGCAGACGAGCCACAAGGGGCCCACAAGACAGCTAGGCGCGGGCCCCCTGGCCGCGCCTAGGGGGCTTGTGGCCTCACCTGGTGGCCTCTCCCTTGGTTCTCACGCTCCCTGCGTATCTTCTGTTCGGGGAAAAATCTTTTCGGAGGTTTTATTCCGTTTGGACTCCGTTTAATATTCTCCTGTGAAAAGGGTCAAAAACACGAAAAAAATAGGAACTGGCACTTGGCAATGAGTTAATAAGTTAGTCCCAAAAAAGATATAAAAGGCATACAAAATATCCAAAGTTTGATAAGATAATAGCATGGAACCATAAAAAATTATAGATACGTTGGAGACGTATCAAGCATCCCCAAGCTTAACTCCTGCTCGTCCTCGAGTAGGGAAGTGATAAAGACTGAATTTTTGATGTTGAATGCTACCTAGCATATTTGTTCATTGTAACTTCTTTCATGTGACATGAATGTTCAGATCCGTAAGATTCAAAACAGTAGTTTGCTATTGACATGAAAACAATAATACTTCAAGCAAACTAGCAAGGTAATCATGAACTTTCGAAATAACAAGGCCAAAGAAAATTATCCCTAAAAAATCATATAGTCTGGCCATGCTCCATCATCCCCACACAACTAATTTAAATCATGCACAACCCCGGTATTGGCCAAGTAATTGTTTTCGCACTCTTACTTTCTCAAACCTTTTTCAACTCTCACGCAATACATGAGTGTGAGCCATGGATATATCACTATAGGTGGAATAGAGTGTGGTGGAGGTTGTGAGACAAAAAGGAGGAGATGGTCACATCGACTCGGCGTATCAAAGGGCTATGGAGATGCCCATTAATAGATATCAATGTGAAAGAGTAGAGATTACCATGCAGTGGATGCACTTAGAGCTATAAGTATGTGAAAGCTCAAAAGGAGAACTAGTTGGTGTGCATCCAACTTGCTTGCTCACGGAGACCTAGGGAAATATTGAGGAAGCCCATCATTGGAATATACAAGCCAAGCTATATAATGAAGATTCCACTAGCATATGGTGGTGACAAAACAAGAGACTCTCAATCATGAAGAACATGGTGCTATTATGAAGCACAAGTGTGGAAAAGATAGTAGCATTGTCCCTTCTCTCTTTTTCTCTCATTTTTTATTATTTTTTGTTTGGGCTCTTTGGCTTCTTTCCATATCTCTTCTTTTGTGGGCAATTTTGGCCTCTTTTTTCTTTATTTCCTCACATGGGACAATGCTCTAATAATGATGATCATCACACTTTAATTTACTCACAACTCAATGCTTAGAACGATGAGGACTCTATAGGAAATGCCTCCGGCAGTGTACCGGGATGTGCAACGATCTAGCTTGGCGTATGACATTGGAACATCTCGCTAGCTATCTTACGATCATGCAACAACAATATGAAAGTGACGGCACAAGTCGTGAGACGGAACGGTGGGAGTTGCATGGCAATATATCTCAGAATGGCTATTAAAATGGCATAGTAGGTAGGTATGGTGGCTGTTTTGAGGAAGGCATATGGTGGGTTTGTGCACCGACGAAAGTTGCGCGGCACTAGAGAGGCTAGCAATGGTGAAAGGTGAAAGTGCATCTATACCATGGACTCAAATTAGTCATGAAGAACTCACATACTTATTGCGAAAGTTTTTATTAGTAATCGAAACAAAGTGCTAAACACATACTCCTAGGGGAAGGGTTGGTAGGTGTTAACCATCGCGCGATCCCGACCGCAACACAAAGGATGAGAATCAATAAATCAATTATGCTCCGGCTTCCTAACATAGCGGTTCACCATACGTGCATGTTACGGGAATCACTAACTTCAACACAAGTATTTCTAGATTCAAAACACCCTACTAACATAACTCTTAATATTACCAAATCCATGTCTCAAAACTATTTGAGAGGAATCAAACTTCTCTTTCTAGACAATGCACGTGAAGATGGAAGTTTTATTGTATCCTCTTTGGGTCTACTTTCATAGCACAAGCCAACTACCAAGTTACTCAGAGAGATCACTCTCAAAAAGATATAAGTGAAGATCGAGAGTTCTTATTTCTCCAAAATATGACACCACCGTGCTCTAAAAGATCTAAGTGAAGCACTTAGAGCAAAGTTATCTAGCTCAAAACATATAAGTGAAGAACATGTGAGCTAAATTGCCTAACTCAAAAGATATAAGCGAAGCTCAAAGAGTATTCTAGCAAATTCACGATGAGTGCATGTCTCTCTCAAAAGGTGTGCAGAAAGGATGATTGTGACACAACAAAAAGAAAAGACTCCTACGATACAAGAAGCTCCAAGCAAAACACATATCATGTGGTGAATAAAAATATAGCTCCAAGTAATGTTACCGATGGATTGAAGACGAAAGAGGGGATGCCTTCCCGGGGCATCCCCAAGCTTAGGCTTTTTGGTGTCCTTGAATTTGGATTGGGGTGCCTTGGGCATCCCCAAGCTTGAGATATTTCCACTCTTTATCCCTTTGTCCATGATAACATCACCCAAAACTTGAAAACTTCACAACACAAAACTTAAACAGAAACTCGTGATATCATTAGCACAAGAGAACAAAACTACCACCTCTTTAGGTACTGTAGCAAACTTGATTTCTATTTATATTGGTATTAGATTACTGTATTCTCACTTTTCCATGGCTAATACCCCCCCATACTATCCATAGTTTCATCAAAATAAGCAACCAACACAACAAAAACAGAATCTGTCAAAAACAGACCAGTTGGTAGCAATCTGTATACTTCGTATACTTCTGGTATCTCAAAAATTCTGAAAAATTACGACATATTGGGCAATTGGCATATCAACCAGTAGCAAAAATAATCAACTGAAAAGCTCTTTGTGGATAAAAATGACAAATAATTTCGTGAGCGAAAAGTTTCTGTCTTTTTCCAGCAAGATCAAACAACCATCACCAAACTAGTCATAAAGGTTTTACTTGGCTCAAACACAAAAAGAAACACAAAAGACACAATAATAATAGAATTATGAAGGTGTGGACACAACAAAACAGAAAGCAAAAAAACAAAGATAAATTCATTGGGTTGCCTCCCAACAAGCGCTATTGTTTAACGCCCTTAGCTAGGCATAAGGTGATAGAATCACGTATCGTCGTCTTTGGTGCTCAAACCTTAAGTAGCCCTCATCATGGATTCATAAGGCAATCTTGTTTTATTTCTAGGGAAATGTTCCATGCCCTTCTTTAAAGGAAATTGAAATCTAATATTCCCTTCCTTCATATCGATGACAACACCGATAGTCCTTAGGAAAGGTCTACCAAGAATGATAGGACATGTAGGATTGTAATCAATGTCAAGCACAATGAAATCCACGGTTACATAGTTCCTATTTGCAATAATAAGAACATCATTGATCCGTCCCATGGGTTTCTTAACAGTAGAATCCGCAAGATGCAAATTAAGAGAGCACTCATCAATCTCATTAAAGCTCTGAACATCACATAAAGACTTTGGAATCGCGGAAACACTAGTACCCAAATCACACAAAGCATTGCATTCATAGTTTTTTATCTTGATTTTGATAGTAGGTTCCCACTCATCATGAAGTTTTCTAGGAATATAAACTTCCAATTCAAGTTTCTCTTCAAGAGATTTTATCATAGCATCGACGATATGATCGGTAAAGGCCTTGTTTTGGCTATAAGAGTATGAAGAGTTTAGCATGGATTGCATCAAGGAAATACATTCAATCAAAGAGCAACTATCATAATTGAATTCCTTGAAATCCAAAGTAGTAACTTTATTACTACTCAAAGTTTTGATATCCTCTACTCCACTTTCAATGCTTTTAGCATCAAGATAGATAGACTCCGAATCATTGGGGCGTTTTTCAACCAAGGTGGATTCATATCCAGCCCCATCATCATTAGGTTTTACACTAGAAAACAAGGATTCAATGGGAGTCACACCAAGCACTTTAAGATCTTTGTGATTCTCATCACGAGAACACGCCTTTTTAAGCCATTCATGTCTAGCACGAATTTGGGCGGTTCTTTCTTCACTCTCCTTCATGGAAACACGCATAGCTTTCAAAGTTTCATCCATATTTATCTTGGGAGCAGCACATCTAACTTTCAAAGCATCGATATCAATAGACATTCCATCAACGCTCCTAGCCAAATCATCAATTCTGAGTAGTTTTTCTTCTATGAACGCATTGAAAATCTTTTGCGGGTTTATAAACTCTTTGATATTACTCTCTAGATTAGAGGGTAATTTATTGTAATTTCCATGAGTATTGTTGTAGGAGTTGCCAAAGTTATTAGAGGGATTACTAGGAAAAGGCCTAGGAATATAGTTTCCTCTAAAAGCATTGTTGTTGCCAAAATTATTCCTACCAACAAAATTAACGTCCAAGCTTTCATCGATACTCTCAATCAAGGAAGACAAGGGCATATGATATGGATCTAAAGGAGCACCTTTGCTAGCAAACAATTACATTAACTCATCCATCTTAGCACTCAACAAGTTAATTTCTTCTATAGCGTGTACCTTTTTACTAGTAGGTGACCTTTCAGTGTGCCACTGAGAATAGTTTGTCATGATATTGTCTAGGAGTTTTGTGGCTTCTCCGAATGTGATTTCCATAAAGGTTCCACCGGAGGCGGAGTCCAAGATATTTCTAGAAGCAAAATTCAAACCAGCGTAGAAGATTTGTATAATCATCCAAAGACTCAAGCCATGAGCGGGACAATTTCTAATCATCAATTTCATTCTCTCCCAAGATTGTGCAACATGTTCATGATCAACTTCTTAAAATTCATGATATCATTACGGAGAGAGATAATCTTAGCCGGCGGAAAATACTTGGATATATAAGCATCTTTGCACTTGTTCCAAGAATCAATACTATTTTTTGGGCAAAGATGAAAACCAAGTTTTTGCTCGATCTTGCAATGAGAACGGAAATATCTTCAATTTAATCACATCATTATCCACATCTTTCTTCTTTTGCATATCGCAAAGCTCAATGAAGGTATTAAGATGGGATGCGACATCTTCACTAGGAAGGCCGGAGAATTTCTCTTTCATAACAAGATTCAACAAAGCAGCATTGATTTCATATGATTCCGCACTAGTGGCGGAAGCAATCGGAGTACTAATAAAATCATTATTATTAGTATTTGAGAAGTCACAAAGTTTGGTGTTTTCAGTCATGGTGACTTCAGCAAGCAAACAAGCACACAAGCGAACAGAAAGCAAGCGAAAGAAAAGGGCGAACGAAAAAGGCAAATATTTTTGTAAATTTTTGTTTTTCAGAAGTGGGGAAGAGGAAAACGAGAGGAAAAAAAGTAAATGCAAGAGATGAGTTTGCGACACTTACTTGGCTAAGCTTCACTTGATGCTCCCCGGCAACGGCGCCAGAAATTGGCACGTTGACGGGAGACTATTCTTGACTAGATATTCCCGAGCAACGGCGCCAGAAATTCTTCTTTCTACCTCTTGAGCTTGCGTTGGATTTTTCCCTTGAAGAGGAAAGGGTGATGCAGCACAGTAGCAGTAAGTATTTCCCTCAGTTTTAAGAAACAAGGTATCAATCTAGTAAAAGTATCAAGATGAAGCATGGATGTACCTGCGCAAAAACAGCAAACTTGCACCCAACGCTAGAAAGGGGTTGTCAATCCCTTCACGATTGATTGCAAGGTGAGATCTGAAGGCGAAAAGTGCAACAAAGTAAAAGTGTAGGGCAGAAAATATGATGTGAAGTAGACCCGGGGGCCATAGTGTTCATTAGAGGCTTCTCTCAAAATAGCAAATATTACGGTGGGTGAACGAATTACTGTCGAGCAATTGATAGAACCGCGCAAAGTCATGATGACACCTAAGGCAATGATCATACATATAGGCATCACGTCCGAGACAAGTAGACCGATACTTTCTGCATCTACTACTAATACTCCACACATCGACCGCTATCCAGCATGCATCTAGTGTATTGAGTTCATGATGAACAGAGTAACGCCTTAAGCAAGATGACATGATGTAGAGGGATAAATTCATGCAATAGATATAAACCCCATCTTTTTACCCTTGATGGCAACAACACGATGCGTGCCTCGCTACCCCTTCTATCACTAGGTGAGGTCACCGCACGGTATGAACCCAAAACCAAGCACTTCTCCCATTGCAAGAATCATAGATCAAGTTGGCCAAACAAAACCAACAACTCGAAGAGAATTACAAGGATATGAAATCATGCATATGAGAGATCAGAAGAAACTCAAATAAGATTCATAGATAATCTGATCATAAATCCACAATTCATCAGATCTCGACAAACACACCACAAAAGAAGATTACATCGGATAGATCTCCATGAAGATCATGGAGAACTTTGTATTGAAGATCCAAGAGAGAGAAGAAGCCATCTTCCTACTAGCTATTGAACCGAAGGTCTATGGTGAACTACTCACACATCATCGGAGAGGTGGTGTTGATGAAGAAGCCCTCCGTATCTGAATCCCCCCTCCGGCAGGGCACCAGAACGTGCCCGAGATGGGATCTTGCGGAGACAGACGCTTGCGGCGGCGGAAAAGTATTTTCGCGGATCTCTCCCGTGGTTTTGCATTTTTCGCGGATTTATAGGCGGAATAAGTAGGGCAGACGAGCCACACGGGGCCCACAAGCCTGCTAGTCGCGGGCCCTCCCCCTGGCCGCGCCTAGGGGGCTTGTGGCCTCCCATGGTGGCCTCTGCCTTGGTTCTCACGCTCCCTGCGTATCTTCTGTTCCAAAAAAAATCTTTTCGGATGTTTTATTCTGTTTGGACTCCGTTTAATATTCTCCTCTGAAAAGGGTCAAAAACACGGAAAAAACAAGAACTGACACTTGGCACTGAGTTAATAAGTTATTCCCAAAAAAGATATAAAAGGCATACAAAACATCCAAAGTTTGACAAGATAATAGCATGGAACCATAAAAAATTATAGATACGTTGGAGACGTATCAGGTATACCTTCTATCTCAAATCGGAGGGCAAAGTGTTTGTTGCTAAAAATGGAGCTTTTCTTGAGAAGGAGTTTCTCTCGAAAGAATTCAGTGGGAGGAAGACAGAACTTGATGAGGTTGTCGAACCTCTAATCTCTCTAGATGGTGGCGCAGGGCAAGGGGAAACCCCTGTCGTTGCGACGTCGATTGAGGAGGAAGTTGACGATGATGATCATGAAACTTCGGATCAAGTTTCTATTGGACCTCGCAGGTCGACAAGATCATGTACTACTCCTAAGTGGTACGGTAATCTTGTCTTATCGATTATGTTGTTAGACAACAACGAACTTGCGAATTATGAAGAAACAATGATGGGCCCGGATTCCAACAAATGGTTGGAGGCCATGAAGTCCGAGATAGGATCCATGTACGAGAACAAAGTGTGGACTTTGGAAGTACTACCTTAAGGCCGCAAGGCTATTCAGAACAAATGGATCTTTAAGAAGAAGACGGACGCAGACGGTAATGTGACCGTTTATAAAGCTCAACTTGTGGCAAAGGGTTTTTCACAAGTTCAAGGAGTTGACTGCGATGAGACATTTTCACCGGTAGCGATGCTTAAGTCCGTCCGAATCATGTTAGCAATAGCTGCATTTTTTGATGATGAAATCTGGCAGATGGATGTCAAAACGGCGTTCCTTAACGGTTTTCTTAACGAAGAGTTGTATATGATGCAACCCGAAGGTTTTGTCGATCCAAAGAATGCTAACAAAGTATGCAAGCTCCAGCGGTCCATTTATGGATTGGTGCAAGCATCTCGGAGTTGGAATAAGCGCTTTGATGAGGTGATCAAAGCATTTGGGTTTATACAAGTGGTTGGAGAATCTTGTATTTACAAGAAAGTGACTGGGAGCTCTGTGGCATTTCTAATATTATATGTGGATGACATATTTCTGATTGGAAACAACGTGGAGCTTTTGGAGAGCATAAAGGATTACTAGAATAAAATTTTCTCTATGAAGGACCTAGGAGAAGCTGCTTACATTCTAGGCATTAAGATCTATAGGGATAGATCCAGACGCGTGATAGGACTTTCACAAAGCACATACCTTGATAAAGTTTTGAAGAAGTTCGAAATGGATCAGTCCAAGAAAGGGTTCTTGCAAGTATTACAAGGTATAAAATTGAGTAAGACTCGGTGCCCAACAACTGTGGAAGATAGAGAACAAATGAGTTCCACCCCC
Organism: Hordeum vulgare subsp. vulgare; assembly: GCF_904849725.1. Classification (NCBI taxonomy): domain Eukaryota; kingdom Viridiplantae; phylum Streptophyta; class Magnoliopsida; order Poales; family Poaceae; genus Hordeum; species Hordeum vulgare. The sequence goes on along the minus strand of NC_058520.1, from coordinate 385,979,968 downwards.
TACGCTTCAGCCGTAGGTTCTACCATGTATGCAATGTTGTGCACTAGACCAGACGTTAGCTTGGCCATAAGTATGGCAGGCAGGTTTCGGTGTAATCCAAGAGTGGATCACTGGACGGCGGTCAAGAATATTCTGAAGTACATGAATAGGACTAAGGAAATGTTTCTCGTTTATGGAGGTGACAAAGAGCTCGTCGTAAAAGCTTACGTCGACGCAAGTTTTGACACCGATCCGGATGACTCTAAGTCACAAACCGGATACGTAATTATTCTGAATGGGGGTGCGGTAAGATGGTGCAGTTCCAAGCAAAGCGTCGTAGCAGATTCTACATGTGAAGCGGAGTACCTGGCGCCTCGGAGGCAGCAAAGGAGGGTGTCTGGATGAAGCAGTTCATGACAGATCTTGGAGTTGTGCCGAGCGCACTAAATCCAATAACTCTGTTATGTGACAACACTCGTGCCATTGCCTTAGCAAAGTAACCAAGATTTCACAAGAAGACCAGACACATCAAACGACGCTTCAACCTCATCCGCGACTACGTCGAGGGAGAGGACGTGAATATTTGCAAAGTGCACACGGATCTGAATGTAGCACACCGCTGACTAAACATCTTCCACGGGCAAAACAAGATCAACACCAGAACTGTATGGGTGTTCGATTTATTACAATGTAAATCGCATGGCGATGTGAGGACTAGATTATTGACTCTAATGCAAGTGGGAGACTGTTCGAAATATGCCCTAGAGGCAATGATAAATAGTTATTATTATATTTCCTGTTTAAAGATAATCATTTATTATCCATGCTATAATTGTATTGAATGAAAACATAGATACATGTGTGGATACATAGACAAAACAATGTCCCTAGGAAGCCTCTAGTTGGCTAGCCAGTTGATCAAGGATAGTCAAAGTTTTCTGACTATGTTCAAAGTGTTGTTGCTTGATAACTGGATCACATTATTAGGAGAATCATGTGATGGACTAGACCTAAACTATGAACGTAGCATATTGATCGTGTCATTTTATTGCTATTTTTTCTGTGTGTCCAGTATTTATTCCTATGACCATGAGATGGCACCGGAGGAATACATTGTGTGCATCAAACGTCACAACATAACTGGCTAACTATAAAGGTGTTCTACAGGTATCTCCGAAGGTGTCCATTGAGTTAGTATGGATCAAGATTGGGATTTGTCACTCCGTGTGACAGAGAGGTATCTCGGGGCCCACTCGGTAATACAACATCACACACAAGCCTTGCAAGCAATGTGACTAAGTGTAAGTCATGGTATCTTGTATTATGGAACGAGTAAAGAGACTTGCCGGTAATGAGATTGAAATAGGTATGCGGTTACCGACGATCGAATCTCGGGCAAGTAACATACCGAAGGACAAAGGGAATGACATACGTGATTATATGAATCCTTGACACTGAGGTTCAACCGATAAAATCTTCGGAGAATATGTAGGAACCAATATGGGCATCCAGGTCCCGCTATTGGATATTGACCGAGGAGTGGCTCGGGGCATGTCTACATAGTTCTCGAACCTACAGGGTCTGCGCACTTAAGGTTCGGCGATGTTTTAAGATAGTTGAGTTATATGTGTGGTTACCAAATTTTGTTCGGAGTCCCGGATGAGATCAGGGACGTCACGAGGGTTTTCGGAAACGAAGATTGATATATAGGATGGTTTCATTTGGTTACCGGAAAGTTTCGGGCAATTCCGGCAATGAACCGGGAGTGACGAATGGGTTCCACGAGTTCACCGGGAAGGGCCCACCCACCCGGGAGTGAGCCCAAGGCTATAGGGTGGCGCCAGAAGTCCCTAGTGGGCTAGTGGAGTCAGCCCAAGGGGCCCATAGCGCCACATAAAGAAATACCAAAAGAAAAGAAAAGGAAAAAGGAAAAAGGGGAGGTGGGAAGGAAGGCGTGGACTCCTTCCCCCAAACCTAATTGGGGTGGGAGTCCACCTCCTCCTTGGCCGGCGCACCCCTTGAGGGCTTGGCCCTCAAGGCAAGCCTCCTTCCCCTCCCTCCTATATATAGTGGTATTTTAGGGGTGATTTGAGACAACTTTGCCACGTGCAACTCAACCCTAAACCACATAGTTCCACCTCTAGATCGGATTTCTGCGGAGCTAGGACGGAGCCCTGCAGGAGTAGATCATCACCACCACTGGAGCGCCGTCACGTTACCGGAGAACTCATCTACTTCTCCGTCTTGCTTGCTGTATCAAGAAGGCCGAGATCATCGTCGAGTTGTATGTGTGCTGAACGCGGAGGTGCCGTCCGTTCGGCACTAGATCGGAACGGATCGTGGGACGGATCGCAGGATGGTTCGTGTGAAGGTTCGTGGGGCGGATCGAGGGACGTAAAGACGTTCCACTACATCAACCGCGTTTTTTAACGCTTCCTGCTGTGCGATCTACAAGGTTACGTATATCCAAATCTACTCTCGTAGATGGACATCACCATGATAGGTCTTCGTGTGCGTAGAATTTTTTTTGTTTCCCATGCAACGTTTCCAACAGGTATACCACCCTTCTCACCGCTTATCCTTCTTCCCATTGTAGGCCCTATTTATCCTCCTTCCCATTGCAAGCCATGGTGGTCGCGGTCCACCTGATCACAATAACCTATTCCTAGTCAATTACAAAGCAAGCTCGTCGCGAGGCAGGCAACGACCATCGACGCACTCCTAGGCCCGACTTGGAGTGAAACAGTCATGTATCACACGGCCGCAGCAAGGCCAATCTGGTGCCCATGCGACGAGGTTTCTTCTACTGACTATTAAGGAGTTTCCATGAACCACTTGTTATTAACCAGGTGACAATGCGGCTTAATAAATCAAACATATGATTAAGTGATACACGGTATACATAGGTTAGGAATATGATATTCTTCATTCATGGTTTCTACAAGCTTAATTGCTTCCCCTCTTGAATAGTATAGCAAGCCATGATCTAATAGATGCTTTTCACTCGTACTGTTTTATGAGATTTTGCTATCTTTTATACATGATCAAATAAATAGAGCATATACATATCATCTTTGAATGTCGTTGCATGTATATGCATGTATATTAGTAATCCTCTCTTCGCTCAGTCCCCTACATGTAATCATATGATCCTCATGATCTTCAAATACCTGAGCACATCATCCATGCATCATAAAAAAAAGTAGTAAATTAGATATAAAAATTCATCCTAATACACAAACTTGTGGTTTCAGTACGTATTTTTATGAAAAAATTGAACTGCGCAGGAAGGCAATGATATTCCATAATGTATTACCATACTAAATTGCTTATGATGGATTAATACTCCATGGGATATAGATAGAAAGATTTAAATGAAAGGACAAAAAGGAGCATAAAGCCTTTTCATTAGCATTGATACAAACAGTTGTTGGGCAGCCTCCTTGAACTGGAAATGGACAAAGAAAGGACGAACCTTCAACTTGAGAATAAATTCACAAGGAGGAGCATAGATATCCCCACACCGCAAGAGAGATTGCATGGCATCCATTCAGTATCCACCAACAGTAATAAGATCATATTACTGTTCTGAACTGCTAGAAGATATAGCTGAAGGAAAATTGCAGGAACGCTCATGTGCTGTGGTCGATACCTGATGTGTGCGTAGCTGCAGGCAGTTCATGTTCGAGCTGTTGCCGCAGATCTTTGCTTTCGCCACATTAGGAAGGGAGACAGGGGCGGCTAGACGTGGGCTGACGGCCGAGCGGCGGGCGGAGACCCGCGCATGAGAGTCTAGCGGCTTGAGGTGGCCGCCATGGCGGGCGTGGGGCGGAGGCGGCGGCGGCCGAGGGGTGGAGGGCTGGAGGCGACGACGAGCGAGGAGGAGCGGTGGCGGCATCGAAAACATCCGCGAGGCGAGCGGCAGCCGAGGGTCACGTGGTTTGGAGAAGTTGTTTTCTAGTCTGCGTGAGGGAGTTGTTTTTCTCGTCAACGAAGCGCCTCGACGTGATTAGTGGGAATCGATTAGTGGCGATTAACTTTCGTTTTCATTGGTGCTCAAAATTTAAACCATTAGATCGTGATTAGACGGTTAATATGTTGAGTTGGATCTGCCTTCTCGTACATTTTTAATGATAGTAGATACAAGCATAGTTTGTACGCGACACCGTTTGGGATGTTCGAGTAAAACAAAAAACTATCATTTAATATGCTTTTAGTGATAGTATAAGTATATATGTCCAAAGTTGTATTTTATTTCCATGCTCAAATGCTCCCTCATAAAAAGTAAAACTAAAAAAAATAAAAAATCTTCAAAAAATCTGTTTTTTGTTTCTGAAAAGTTTTAACAAATGTTTACATGCATATCAAAATTCAACACGAAATTACATTTGTGGAAGTCACGGCGAAAAACACTAAATCAACAGTCCAAAATATATTCAAAATTACCACCTCCGTTCCTAAATATAAGTTATTTTAGATGTTTCATTAGAAGACTACATACAAATGTATATAGACATGTTTTAGAGTTAGATTCACTCATTTTGCTCCGCATATAGTCTCCTATTAAAATCTTTAAAAAGACTTATATTTAGGAACGAAGAGAGCAACATTTTTGGATTATTGATTTTGTTTTTTTGCCACGACTTTCACAAATGTTATTTCAAGCTAAAATTTGACAAGCATACACAATATTTGTTAAAGTGTATCATATTTTTTCTTAGATTTTTTTATATTTTATTAATCTTTTTAATTTTACTGTTTATGATGGAGCATATGAGCTCGGAAGCAAAAACTTTATATCCTACACACACGTATCTTTACATAATAATAAAAAGGCTATCGCTTCCATCGGAAAACCCACCGAGGTAATTTTACAAAAAAACTCTTACTGCTTATGACATTAAACTCGTAGTATATATATTAATTTTTTTTAAAATACTCATATCTTTTAAACCATAACTTCAAATTTAACATATTATACATGGAATTTGATTAGAAAAATATGTAGAATTTAAATATGATATTATTTTATCTGTTAAACGTTTAATAAAAATAATATCTAAGATGCAATCTTAATAAATAAGTCATTATTCGTCTTTCTTTCATACCGGTACTCATCCGGGTTGGGGATGAACACGTCAACAAAATCAGGATTAGAGATGAAACTAAAGGTCACTTGACTGATTCTTTGTACGTATTAAATCTAAATGCAAGCCGTGTTAAAATAGAAGACCTGTGAAATTTTGAACTAGATTTTTGTAGGATAAGACCATCTTTATTTGTATCGTAACTATAAATTCTTAAATTATAGACATTTTTTATAAATTAAGAGCGTGTGCCGTGTGGTATTTTTTTTCTTCTATTGCAACGCATGTGCTCTTTTAGTATATATAAAACTTATCTTGTAACCTAGCGATTGACTGAAAAGACGAAAAATAAAATCGGGCCATCACATGCATCTCGCCGTGTTCCTGTTGTGCAGCCGTAGCGATCCCAACTCCCACGCAGTCACGGACATTTTTTAAAAATCTGCCTCAGCGAGGCGCATCGGGATGCCGGTTTTGTGTCGTTATTCCTCAAGCGCGCTGCCGCCGGAAACATCATCGATGCAGAGTACGAGTTCGCTCAGGTGTATACTTGCCGAGTGTTTTCTGGCCACGTGTGCATGGTATGGCACTGACTTGATTTCTTCCTGAATCGATCAACGTTACAGCGACGCATGCCTACAAAACTAGGTAAGCAAGCAACTCAGCGAATCTTTTCAGAACAAACGCACATACTTTGCTACTAAACTGTCGGCTAGATTGTTTGATCTGGATTAGCATACAAGGACATGCTTTGCTACTAGCTGCCGGCGTTGATTGATATGGCTTAGAGTATCTACAGTTAGACCCCTTAAACCTTTCTTAAAAGTTCGGCCAGGCTGTCCGATCACTCATATGTCATAAAAAGAAAATTGATCCACACGACATTCTCAAAACGGTCTCAAACGTCCGGGGTTGACCGACACCTCATTTTCAGTCTAAATATGGGACGGATATGGGGGAGTCCCGGCGCACCCGGGCACGCCCGTCACGTCGGCCTGATGGCTTGGCCCCACGTGGACTCGTTTGGAAACCCGACGATGCGACGTGCGCCTCGATCGTCGGCGCGGTGTGAACGCCACGTGGCGCCGCTCTGGCTCCCCACCCGAGGTCGGGGACGACTATTTAAGTTGGTAGGCGCCCCAGCCCTAACTCATTCGCCTCCTACTTCTCTCCGCCGCCACCCAAACCCGTCAGCCTCCTCTCGTAGTTCCCTCTACGTCAGGATGGTCCGGCGGCTCATCATCACCTACACGCAGCTCACTCTGGAGAGGCGTCTTCAAATCGAGGCAGAGATCGAGGCTCGCCGCACCGCCCACATCGCTGCGGGTCTCCGTGCAGACTCGATGGAGACGAAGGAGAAGGAGGAGGAGGAGCGGCAGAAGAAGGAGGAGCGACCAGAGGCCATGAAGGAAGAGGCTCCCGGCTTGAGCATGACGGAGACGGGGTTCGGCGTCGCCTAATCGGAGGAGATGACGGAGCAGCATTCCATCATTGGTTCCATCCGGGATGAGGCCGAGGTGGAGGCCAACCGTCGGCTCATCCGATAGAGGCAGGCGGTGGCCGACGCCCTCTTCGATGAGCTGGATGCGGAGATTGAGGCGGAGGAGGCCACAACGGAGAAGCTGGAAGCGTCGGAGGGGGCGGAGCTGCGGCAGGCGGCCATATATCCGCTAGAGGGCATGAAGACCGTCGACATCTACGACGAGGAGTAGATAGGTTCTACGTAGTACGTAGGTTTCATATCTTGCATGTTTTTGTATGGATTTGAGGATCCTAATATGAGATGTCCGAATGCAGAATGAATTATTTGAGGCGTGACAATTCAGTGTCCGTGGACACGCATGGACGCGATCGTGGACGTTTAAGGGGCCGGATTTGTGGGCTCCGACTATAAATGCTCTTAAAATAACAAATAGTATGCGTGCACACAATGTATATATGTTTACGAAGCTACTCCTTCGTTCGAAAATACTTGTCGGAAAAATGGATGTATTGAAATGTATTTTAATTTTAAATACATCAAATTTTATTTATTTTATGATAAATAATTCTGTATGGAGGGAGTACATGCTAAGCAGGCTATTGGATCATCTGGCCATACACAACGTACACATACTGATTTTCTGCACACAACGATTCCTCTCTCGAAACAGGCTTTCGCCCCGCTTTATAGATAAAGCACACAGAACAGAATCCAGGTAACATGTCCGAACAAAGAAATAAAAAGATAGTCCGCTGGGGCAACAACACAGTCCAGCCCAAGAAAGGAAGAAGAAACAAAAAGGCCCACACGGGGGCAGGCTAGGCAGCAAGCAAGGGAGAGGAGAGCCGTCGGGCGGCCGCCATCAACGCGTCCAGGAAGTGCTGCAGCCGGTTACGGTCCCGAGTCCTAACGAGCGGATGCCGGAGCTGCAAGAATGCCAGGAATTTGAAGAACGAGTCAGAAGCACGCCGCTGAATCACCTTCTCAATCACCATCTTATTGCGAGTAGTCCAGAGGGTCCACATCATAACCGCAAAGACCATCCAAAACAGTCGGCGTTTATGGCCGACCTGAGTGGCCCGCACCTGCAGAAAATCTACAAGGTCAGAGGCCTCCCGCTCTGGTCCCAGAGCCTCGCGTACAAAGCACCATAGTGCCTGTGCCACAACACATGAGAACATAATGTGAGATCCAGTCTCCGGGACATGGCACAAGGGACAAATGCCGTTACCCGGACCATGGCGTTTCAGCACCTCAGTCCCTGAAGGTAAACGGTCTCGGAGAAGCTGCCAAACAAAGATCTTGATCTTCAAGGGCAGCGGTGCCTTCCAGAGTGGGGATAACCACGGGAGGACCGGCATCCTGCACAGCGCGAGGTAGGCCGAGCTAACAGAAAATTCTCCCGAGGGAGACAGACTCCAAGAGACACTATCACGAACCGCCGAGGTCGGGAAGGGAGGCACTGCCAATAATAGTTCCCATTCCCGGACCTCAACTGGGCCAAGGGGGCGGCGGAATGCCACATGCCATCCGTCTTCCAGAGCAGATGCAGAGACAAGGACAGCAGGGTCGGCGCAGATAGCAAAGAGTCTCAGGAAACGGACTCGCAGGGGCTCTCCCTCCAACCAGGGATCTAAGCAAAACTGGGTCCCAGACCCGTCGCCCACAGAGAACCGCAAGCCCAGCCTAATCTCGTGCTTAATGCTCTAGATAGACTTCCAGAATTGCGAACCATTCGCGAGAGAGCATGCCAAAAGAGGACGACCTCGAAGGTACTTGGCCTCAATCAATTGAAGCCACAAACCCCCATCTCCGTGCAGAATCCGCCAAACCCATCGGAGCATCAGGGCCACGTTCATGCGGCGGGACGCAGGAATGCCTAAGCCCCCTCGGTCTTTTGGCACGCAGACGTCAGCCCATTTCACCATGTGGTACTTGGGCCTACCATCCCCTGCCTGCCAAAAGAATCTAGCCAGTTCCTTGTCGAAGGCGTTGTGCACACCTTTGGGCAGGATATACAGCCCCATCATATACATGGGGAGGCTTGCGAGGTTCGAGCTAATGAGAATGAATTTGCTACCTTTAGAAGTGAACCTGCCGCACCAGGGCTCCGCACGGGACGCTACTCGTCCCACAAGCGGATCAAACCCGCTAACCTGAATTCTGGACTCCGCTAGGGGCATTCCCAAATACAAGATAGGGAAAGTCGCCAGCTTGCAATTGAGGTTGTCCGCAATCCTGAGCTGCTCAGCCTCAGAGTAGCCCAGGACCACCACCTTGCTCTTATCAAAGTTAATCTTAAGTACATACATTTTCTCGAAGCAGAGCAAAAGGAACTTAAGATTAGCAATGTCGGAGTCGGATCCAGAGACCATGATCATGGTGTCGTCTGCATACTGGAGGTGGGACAATCCCACCCCCTGGGATGAGATGACCAACCACCCCCAGGATATGCCCTGCTAATCTAGCCTTATCCAGTATGCCAGCAAGGGCGTCCACGGCGAGGTTAAAAAGCAGGGGGGAGATAGGATCACCTTGCTTAACCCCCCTGGATGCCCGAAAAAAGGGGCCAACTTCACCATTAATATTGATCGCGGTGTTACCAGATCGCACCAGCTGCATGGTCCAGGAGCACCACCTCTCGTCAAATCCGCGCCGCTGCAAAACTAACCTCAAGAAGGACCAATCAAGACGGTCGTACGCCTTCTGGAAGTCCAACTTGAGAAAGACCCCCTTCATGCCCTTGGACGCCATCTCATGGACCACCTCGTGGAGGGCAAGAATCCCGTCATGTATCTTCCTGCCCTTCAGGAATGCAGACTGAAGGGGGTGGGCTATCCGTTCGGCCACAGGGGACAAGCGGGTGGCGCATACTTTAGCAAAAATACGCGCCACCACGTTAATCACCGTAATAGGCCTGAATTGCCGAATCTCTGCAGCCCCAACTAGTTTGGGGATGAGAGTAATGACTCCATAGTTCATCCTGCCCATGTCTAGAGTGCCTATATAAAATTCATGGAACATAGGGATGATAACCGGGCGTACGGTCTCCCAGAATCGCTGGAAAAAGACCACCGGGAGGCCGTCTGGCCCCGGGGCCGAGCACGCCTTCATAGAGGCGATTGCCTGGCCCACTTCCTCCGAGGAGAATGGGAGAGTGAGTTCCGCATTCTCCACGTCGGACACCTGCTCAGCTAGCGGCTAGAAGTCCTCGCACAGGGAGGAACCTCCCCGTAGATCAGCCGAGATTAACTCCTTATAGAAGGAGTAAATATGGGATGAGATGTCTTCTGGGCTCTCCAGAAGAACATCGCCGTCCCGGAGCAAAGGGATGACACATTTCCGCCTACGGCCATTGGCAATGGCCTGAAAGTACACGGTGTTCGCATCCCCCTTAAGAAGCCAGTTCTGGCCACCTCGACGTTGCCAGAACAATTCCTCGGACCTAAAAATGCCCATGAGCTCGGCGTCAAGGGAGTACCTCCGGGTCCAGTCATCTGGGGACAGACCCGCTCCATCCGCCAAGTCATCTAGGGACTTAATCTGACCTAGCAGGGCCCCTTTATGGGCCCGGAGATCAGCACCCAAGTTAGAACCCCAGCCCTTCATGGCCTGGCGCGCCATCTTGGCATAGTGTTGCCAAATGTCCACCGCACAGAAGACTCACGGCGGGGAGGCGGCAACCCGATGCCAACGGTCGCGGACCAACTCGCAGAAACCAGTGTGATCCAACCAAAAAGTCTCAAAGCGAAGCGCCGTGATCTAGGGCGGAGCTATCCCCCGACGAGAAGAGTAGGGGCATATGGTCTGAGCCAATCTGCGTGATCGCCCTGAGCCCACATAGGGGGAACATCACTTCCCATTGGGGCGACACAAAGGCCCGATCTAGAACACTCCGAATGGGGTCTGCCTGTTTGTTCGACCACGTGAACCTGGCCCCTATGCGAGCTATCTCCCATAGCGCCATGTCAGCAATGCAGTCATTGAAAAGACGCATCCGGGGTCGATCTACATTCGGAGAGCTTTTATCCGAAGCCCACCTAATAAGATTAAAATCACCGGCCACCACCACCGGGGTGGTGCACCGCTCCACCTTGAGCTTTAGCTCGGCGAGGAAATCAGCCGAGCGGGTATGGTCCGCCGGACCATAGACGATAATCACCTCCCAGATGAGGTGGGTACGTCTGTCGGTGATGGCCATGCTCACAAAAAACTCCCCCCGGTCCATGTCCTCCACCGAGAACGCCTCCTCCCGAACACCAAGCAGGGTTCCCCCAGAGTGGCCCGAAGCAGGGAGCCACTGCCAGGAGAATTGGTGGCGGGAGAGCCTCTAGAGCTCGAACATGCTAAAGTCCTGCCGAATCGTTTCTTGAAGACCCACTATGTCAATCTCTTCATGACGCAAGTACTCAATAAGTTGCCGACGCCGGCCAGGGAGGCCGAAGCCCCTAATTTTCCAACATAGGAGCTTCATTTAATAACCTCGTCTGGATGCCTAGGCCCCGCAAGCGGGGCCGAACTAGCCCGCTCGTCAACCGCGGGGCGGGGCGTAGCCTTAGATGGCCGACCCCGGCGTCCCCAAGAAGAAGGGACACCGGAGGTCCCCGGGCCTGAGGGGGGAGCTCTGGGGCGTGACACTCACTCCTCAACTCGAGTTTCAGTGGGGTTGAGGCGGGTGGGCGGCCGCCCCCTGGGCTCCCAGCCAGAGGGGAGGCCGGCTATGGGCGGGCCGGGACCAACTTCAACCGCTGCCGGGGGTGCGCCGCCTTCCCTGGTCTCTCTATGACCAGGTCCGACGTGCACCGGGGGTGAGGGGGGTTGGAGGGGTTGGAGCCCGCCACCAAACAACGAGCTTCCCCAAGCGCCCCCTCAAGCCTCTCTTTCGCACATATGGCGGAGATATGCTCAAGAGGGGGACCTTTCTCCCCTCGAAACACAATACCACTGTCCGCAGCCACCACGCCCAAAAGGGGCATCAACTCGCTAGAGAGGACAGAAAACCGAGAACCAGAGCTAGAAGGGGGAAGGAGGGAAGGCGTACCTGGGAACAGATCGCGAGCCGCCAGCTCAGGGATCGTCGGGACTCGGCCATCCTGAAGGGTCCGGGACTGGCTGATCCGCGTGCTCTGACATGCCGCCACGGCTGGGGAGGCGCCCTCCCAATGCCGCGAGCGGGGCACGGGAGGGGACTCAGGCTTGCATCCAGGGACGGCGGCCATCGGAGGGAGCGGATACGGGGACCCCAAGGTTGGGGAAGGGGGGATCCCGGAGAGCACGAGTAGCAAACCACCCCTGGCGAGCACGGGGACGAAGCAGGGCAGACCTCCATACCCACACTTACCTCCTCCTTAGCACCGACCACCGGGATAGGGGAGGCAGGGAGAGTGGTCTCCGTGCCTGCCGCCACCACCGGGGCCAAAGTACCCACCATGGAGCCACCTGCAAGCCCAGTCTGGCCGGCAGCTGAAGGGGCGGGGTTGCGCTGATCGCCTGACGGCTCGGGCGGAGCCCCGACCAACTCATCCCCCTCATCAGAAGAGGACCCCTCCTCCGAAGAGCCCCCCTCCTCGTCAAGCCCCCCGTCACCAGGGACCGGCTCAGACGGGGCCGGATCAAGCTGAACCGCCGGAGCCGGGGACTCGAGCTCGAAGGTGAGGCGCCTGCCCTTGGAACCAAAGTAGAAGACCAAGGACAGCCCATCGATCTCAGCAGGGGCCGGGCAGAGAATATCAATGCGGGCGGGGCCATCATGCTCGAAAGAAGCTAGGTCGGCGGTGATCAGTTTGCCCACAGGTTCGGAGATGGCCTTCAGAATATGAGTGAGCTTGCCACCCCTCGGAGCCGCACTACCCCCCCCCCCCTTGGGAGGCCGTAAACGAGGACCCAGACCTTCTCCAAGGGAGGGACGGGGTCAGGCTCTGACGTGGCCGCCTGGACGCTGATCAAGAATTGGTTGAGAGGACAGCGAATAGGCCCATGCGAGCAGACCCAGAGTAGCTCGGCCGAGGGGAAAGGGACCAAGAAGACCAGAGGAGCCGTCTCAGTCACGTCCCACGCAAACTCCGAGCCACGGAAGTCGCCGATGTAGGCCGCGAGCTCATCACGGATGAGGTCAGACGAGATCACCAGGCCATCCGGGATATGCAGCCAGGCTCCAAGGTGACCGTCGCCAAGTGCGGCCAGGCAACCACCTCCTCAATCTCCGCATCCACGAAGTAGAAGCTACCCCGCTCAGTGCCATACCTAAGATAGGCAAGCATCGTGGGGCACCGTGGGGGAGCCTCACACTCCGAGCGGTAGTGTCTGGCGCACCCGCAGTTGATGCACATCGTATCCTCGCGGGAGCGCTGGCGGTTAACCCGAGCAGGGGGGTCTAGAGCCTCCTGCTCAGGAGCCCCCTGAGCTCCTGGCGGCGTCAAGCCGTCAGCACCGCCAAGGGAAGAGCCAGCAACCTTCTTCTTCTTCGATTTCTTCTTCTTCTTAGCAGGGGCCGGGGCGGGGAGCGGGGCATCAGGCAGGCCCTCTGGGGCCACGGGCCTAGAATGCCCGTCGTCACGGCGCCAGTGTGCACCCTCCGCCCGAGAAGAGCGCCAGTCAGCATGGCGGCCATCATCATCGCACCGCACCGATGGGCCGCCCCACCGCTCCCCCCGACGGTGATCCTGACGATCACGCCTGCAGGAGGGCGCCGCGGGGCGGTGCTCGAGGTCACGAGCCCGGGGCTCACGGGGCGCAGGCTCGCCACGCGGCAGAGATGCCGGAGAGGGACGTGCAACCAGCTCCGCCCGCAGGGCCGCTTCCCTATCCAGGTCAGCCGAGCGGGCGGCCCCCAGGCGGCGACGGTCCCCCGGCGAGCCCGGCAGCGGCACGCGGGGGTCCCTCGCCGGGTCCGAGGGGGTGGCGGCCGGCGCAGGGAGGTCCCGGAGTAGTACTCTGGGGACTTCCCCGGCCGGCCAGGCCCCCCATGCCCGGAGCGGGACGAGGCAGTGCCCCCATCCGGGGCGCGGTCACGGGTAGCGGGGTCGGCCACCGTCGCAGCAGGGAGAGCGCGCTTCAGACGGGCCAGACCGTCTCCGGGCAGCCTTGTCATGAGGGCTTCCACGTAGCTGAGCTTGGGCACGGGAGGGACTGAACTGCAGGGGACCGGGGCGCCGGCCGCCGGCCTAGGCAGCAGCGGGGGACCGGGCCCAGCGCTCGGGTCGGCCAGGAGGGAGGGAGCCGGGCCGGGGGATGGCAAGGGACGACCGGGGAAGGCGGGATGGGGGGCTGGAGGGGGAGGTGGCGGTGAGCTTGAGCGCTGAGGGCAGAGGCGGCGCGACAGCTCTCGGGCGCGGGACGACGAAGCAACGGGTTGGCGGCGCGTTGACTGGGATGGGGGAAAACCTAGCGTGCGAGCTGGCTGCCTCCACCGGCCTGGGGCGCCGCTCGGATGGGCCACCCCTCCCTGGGCCGAAGCCCACTGGAGATTGATCCGGTCCAACACCCGCCGGACGCGGCGCAGTGCCCTAGCGCGTTCACGGGCCGAAAGGGGCCAAGGACTGCAGGACTGCGGCCCATAGGGCGTGGCGCGGCCCACCCACCGTCCCTCCAGCTAACGTCGTTAGGGCACGGGAGGAGCAGCGAGCACGGGGCGCTCCCGTCGCCGGCCATGGCACCGCCGCCGGGAAGGAGGGCAGGGACCCAGCGCCGGACACCCCACCTCGGGCACCTCCACCAGCAGCCGCCGCGGAGGACAATCCGGGCAGCACGCCGGCGAGGGCCGTCGAGGGGCGAGGGGGAGCCACCGGAGAAGAGATCGGGGGATCCCGTCGGTGCGCACGACCGGATTTGGGCGCCACCACCCGCCGCCAGATCTTCTTCCCCTGCCGCCGGCGAGCTGGGCGCGCCGCGGCTAGGAAGAGGCCCAGCTGCGGGGGAGCCAGGGACAACGGCAACTCGACCGGGCCCTGCCCATCCTCCTGCGAGCCGGTGAAGTCATCGTCGCCAACGTCAGAGTCTTCTTCTCAATCAGCCCAGCGGCTCACCGGCCTAGGGCCGCCGAAGGAGGTCGCCGCCGTGGGCGGCTGTGTCGCGAGGTCCATGCACCGCCGGCGAGGGAGGATCAGAGGGCGGCCGCCATCAGGAGTATGCAAGGCAGAGATTCGAGCAGTACTGGCCCACACAACGATTCCTACTCGGGCTTCTTCTACCTTGAGAGCGATAGTGGCGGGCAGGAAAGTTTTGGAGTCTGGACTGATTCGAAGGATTGGAGACGGTACCTCCTTCTCGATTTGGACAGATGAGTGGATTCGCAATACGGCAATGATGAAACCCATGTGCCGGATTGGTGACGCCCCGTTCGACATGGTTTCAGACTTGATTGATGATCACATAGGAAATTGAAATGTGGATCTGGTCCGACAATTTCTTCCCTCAGACGGGGAGACGATCTTAAATATCCCTTTGAACCCGGCTGGGGGGTGGGAGACGCTTTGGCACGGGCTTTTGAAAAGTCAGGTCAGTGTACTGTTAAATCAACTTATAGTGCTCTAATGACTCAAAACGAGCTTAGTACACTAGAGGAAGGGACGATCACGGATACTTCATCTTCAAACAAACAATTATGGATTGCATTTTGGAAATTACATGTGTTGTACCTAAGGTTCGAGTGTTTTGGTGGAGAGTTCTTCGTGGTTTCTATCAGACTCGATGACCCTGAAGTACCGACATATTAAACCGCTCGGGCGGCGAGACATTTGCCAGGCGATGGATGAGACTCTAATGCATGCGCTCATCTTTTGTACCCATGCTAAGAATTTTTGGATTGCCGCCAAAGACACGTTCTGCCTAGGCTCCGGCCATAAACTTGGGCATGCAACATTTTGCTGGATTAGCAATTCTCCTTGGATGCCAGATGCAAGATCATAACCATCATGCATGTCATTTGATTGTCACGAAATAGATGGATTCATGACAAGGACGGGTATAACCCGGTTATGGCCATCAAATAACTCTACTTCACAACAACATTTGCGGCTACCGGAGCCGGGATGGATCACTATCAACAACGATGGCTCAGTGTTTTCAGATGCTCTTTTAGCAGGAGCAGGAGGAGTAGCTCGCTCGCACCTTGCGTTCTTCGAAGCCTGGTGCAAGCCACTCGAGGGAGTCTCAGATCCTTTTGTTTCCGAGCTGCTTGCTTTACGAGAGGGAGTGATTTTTGCTCAGCTCCAGGGATACTCACATGTGATAATTCACGTTGATTGCTTGGAGTTGATCGACCTCTGGAATTCGCGCACCACCACAAGATCAATTGCGGCGCCTATCTTAATAGAATTGGAAGCCATTATACCTAGTTTTGTTTCTTTCTCGGGTCGGCATGTTAGTAGGGAACTTAATCTTACGGCTCATATGGGTGCGCAGTGTGCTTGCTCACTAGATGTGACGGAAAATTGGCTTGATCAAAGCCCGAAATTCCTTATTAGTTGCGTGCGAGCTGACTGTAACCGATTATTGTTTCGTTGAATAAAGCTTTAAATTCGTTGAAAAAATACACATGTACATGACCCAATTGATTACTCGCGATAACTCCGGGTAAGTCAACTAACAGGTGGACAAGCCCAATTGTATTGAGTCAAGTTACCCTATTATAATAAGTGATTTGATTTTCTCTCTTCTCTCATGCCCTAGGTGAGAGTCCATGCACCCGGTTAAATCAATTTTCATATGACTGCACAAGAAGTTACTCATCTTCAAGGGGAAGATATAAGGTATTTTCATATTCCTACAATTCTGAATTTTCTATTAGTTCACATAGTTCTCTCTAACATGATATGGATTTTGCATAACTCCTAGCATGCTAGAAAAATATTTATAAAGAATCACAATTCTCAGTGTAATGCATACCTAGAAAACATGTTACCTTTTTAAATTTTTAGTAACATGTTACCTTTCTTTGTTCATCTTCAAGGCCAAAGTCATTATTGTCCATGGTGCTTTTAGTGCAGAAGAAAACCAAATCTCAGTTGGACCAATTTGCAGGCCTAGGTATGCAAGAGGAGGAACTCAACAATTAGAGGTGCAAGTTCAGATTGATCAATCATGGTTAGTTTTTCTTTACATTAATTTTTGAATATTTATGCAGAGGTGTAACACTTTATTAGGCACATATTCATATATACCTCCTATGCCCCTCGGTGAAAATGTTATTTTGTCTGCCTTCTATCTACCACTATATCACATGGTGGACGAAAATTTGAATTTGTTTTATCAGTGGACAGTTTTTTCCTTTTTTCTTCTGGTGTATGTCATGATACTACATGGCTTGAAAGGAGCATAGTATCTTGATTTATATGCACAAAAATACAAAATCATGATTGGTTTGCTGCCAATATTTGGCTAGCCAAATGGTGTCATTGTCAGATATTGGCAGTACCAAGACTTGCCAAATATTGGCAACTTTATGTGAGATAGGGAAGACAAATTGGTAAGCAACCAATTAGTAGCCAATATTTGGCATGATGCCAAACATTGGCATGCCAATTTTTGATACTAAACCGATTATGCTTCAAGTTTTGCTTCATTTCTAGTTTATAATATATATTTCCTAGGTATACTGTTTTCTTCCAAAATCAAGATCATGAATTCTCATTCTCCCATTGCAACGCACGGGCATGTTTGCTTCTAAAGCTTAATAAAACATAAGTGGTTGGTCAACCACTGGCAATAGTCCACTTAAAACATAATTAAACATTAATTAATAACAAAAAAGTCTGCGTTCACACTCTCTTAGTCGTCCAACCTGGCCTTCCCCATGTCATTGCCATTGCCGCCGGTGAGGTCGATGAAGCACTGGTGCAACGACGTGCTATACAAATGGTTTTTAACCCGTTTCCACGATGAATGCTTAAACAGTCGCCTTGCATATGTGGGCGATAGGGGGGGGGGGTCCATCCCACACGACACGAAAAAATTGTCGGCGATGGTGAACGATGAATACGGATGATCTACCAAACATAATCATGTGCGGTGGAGGAACATATCGCACACACTATATTTTGTGCATACAGGTGGGATTTGGGATCAATCACACACGTCTATCACGAGTCAAACGCGTCTAATTGCTCATGGAAACAAACGACGTCTAACATTTACTGTTTGTGAAACATTACCTAATCCATCCGGGTCATGATAGAAACTATGTGTGATATCCTCATCATCGCACACGAGATTTCCCTCGCAACTGTCTCGTTTTGGCTCACGTGTGAGATAAGGTATTATAGCAAACGATTCAGGAGCTCCTACGCACACGTACAAGTGCTGTAAATCATCATCATTTTCTTATGTATCACCAACATTTTAGTTTATATATCATGTGATTTTCCTGTAGATCACATACGGTTGCGCTATGAGTCGCATATGCTTTCTATTCTGGATCATACACTCTTGGTTGCTTGAATTTTTTGCGCTGAAATGGTCAGGTTATTGTAAAATGTCACATTTGAATCACTCTCCGAATAGCAAATTTGCCACAATATGCAATCGAACAAACAATATCCACATGAAGAATATTCATAATAATTCGCCAGAATATGCTATTGAACAAATAGTCTCCACATGAAGAACTTTCATCATAATTCGTTACAGTATGCAATTAAGAAAATACTAGAGAAATTCCAGAGATGTATGGACATACGTAGTACAAAATCATATTGTATGAAATACGAAGACATGTGATGTCTACTACACAACCTTTTTCTTGTAGACTCGTGTTGGGCCTCTAAGCGCAGAGTTTTGTAGGACAATAGCAAGTTTCCCTCAAGTGGATGACCTAAGGTTTATCAATCCGTGGGAGGCGTAGGATGAACATGGTTCCTCTCAAGCAACCCTGCAATCCAATAACAAAGACTCTCTTGTGTCCCCAACACACCCAATACAATGGTAAATTGTATAGGTGCACTAGTTCGGCGAAGAGATGGTGATAAAAGTGTAATATGGATGGTAGATATAGGTTTTTGTAATATGAAAATATAAAAACAACAAGGTAACAAATAGTAAACAGCGAGCAAAACGTTGTATAAATGCTCGGAAATAAGGCCTAGGGTTCATACTTCCACTAGTGCAAGTTCTCTCAGCAATACTAACATAGTTGAATCATATATACATCCGTCACGTGCGATAAATAGTTCACTCCAAATTCACAAATAGCGGTTGTTGGGTACGAAACCACCTCAAAGTTATCTTTTTTGATCAATCTTTTGAGCTATCCCTATAAGCGTCACGAACATCCCTAGAGTTCGTACTAAAATAACACGTTAAGATACACAACAACCAAAACCCTAATGTCACCTAGATACCCCAATATTACCTCGAGTACCCGTGGGCTTGATTATACGATATGCATCACATAAGTTCAGATTCATCATGTTTATTCCATCACAAAGAACTTCAAAGATTTCCCCAAAGTTTCTACCGGAGAGTCAAGACGAATACCTGTGCCAACCCCTATGCATAGATTCCCAAGGTCACGGAACCCGCAAGTTGATCACCAAAACATACATCAAGTGGATCAATAGAACATCCCATTGTCACCACGGATATCCCATCACAAGACATATATCAAGTGTTCTGACATCCTTAAAGACTCAACCCGATAAGAAAACTTCAAAGGGAAAACTCAATTCATCACAAGAACATAGAGAGGGGAAAACTCCAGATGATTCATCTATATTAATAAAGCTCGCGATACATCAAGATCGTACCATCTAAAGAACACGAGAGAGAGAGAGCGATAAAACACATAGCTACTGGTACATACCCTTAGCCCTGAGGGTGAACTACTCCTTCATCGTCATGGAGACCACCAGGATGATGAAGATGGCCTCCGGTGATGGTTTCCCCCTCTCGCACGGTGCCAGAACGGGCTCCCGATTGGTTTCTTGTGTCTCTGGGGGCTTACGACGGCGGAACTCCCGATCTAGGTTTCTTTATGGGGGTTTCTAGATTTATAGGAGTACTTGGCGTTGAAATCACGTCAAGGGGACTCTCGAGGGGCCCACAAGCTAGGGGTGCGCCCCAGGGGGCACCCTAGTGGCTTGTGGCTTCCTCGGGACTCCTCTCCGGTATCTTTTTGATCCAGTATTTTTTATATTTTCCACAAATATTCTCCATAAATTTTTAGCCCTTTCCGAGAACTTTTATTTCTACACATAAAAACGACACCATGGTAGTTATGTTGAAAACAACGTCAGTCCGGGTTAGTTCTAATAAAATCATATAAAATTATTGTAAACATGGCATGAATACTTCATAAATTATAGATATTTTGGAGACGCATCAGCATCCCCAAGCTTAATTCCTGCTCGTCCTCGAGTAGTTAATGACAAAAGAAATAATTTATGAAGTGTGAATGCTAGCATAGTGCATAAGTTTGATCAATGATACTTCCAATCACTTTTTCTAGCATCAATATAAAACATAAACAGTAGCTCATCTCATAAAACTTCTCATGATCAAGTAACAAGCTATTCACGTGTTAAAGTATAGACCAAAAAGTTTCTTGAAAACTAACAAACCATAATCCTAGTCATCGAACAATTGCAATTCATCTTATTTTTACGAAGGGTCTATGTAAGATCTTTGATTTAGCAAATTCCACATACTCAACTATCATATAGTCATCCATGATTATTGACACTCAAAGCATATTTTGAGAACGAATAGCATCCATCGAACACAGAGAAAGATAGGGGCGTAATGTTTTACCTCCCAACTTATTTATCATATAGATAATTGTCAACAATAATAATTCATGATCAAATATATGTGTGTGGATATATATTTCTAGATCATTCCCCAACACATGACGCTTGACAAGAGAAAAAGGAGAAATATAGAAAGTCGTGAAGATCACCATGACTCTTGCATAAAGGTAAGTACTAGAAAGTAAAAGATAGGCCCTTCATAGAGGGAAGCATTGATTTTCAAAACTGTCATAGCTCGAGCTTTTAAAATAGAGATGAATAATAATTTTGACAGGTATGCTTTCATTGTCAACATAACAACCGAGAGATCTCGGTATCTTCCATGCTAGATACATTATAGGCGGTTCCCAAATAGAATGGTAAAGATTTTACTCCCCCTCCACCAATCAATCACACTCCACGGCGAGCCGAATCCATGCGTACCGTCAACAATCCCGGGGGAGTTTTGTTTCATTATATTTTGATTTTATTTTATTTTAGCATGGACTGGGCATCCCGAATACCATCCACTTTCTCATGAATGATAGTGAATCAACACATACCGTGAGAATAACTAACCTAGCATGGAAGATACGGATAGCCCCTAGTCACTATATTGAGCAATTCGGGCATACAAAACAAAATATTATTTGAAGGTTTAAAGTTTGGCACATGCAAATTTACTTGGAACGACAGGTAAGTATCACATATAGGTAGGTATTGTTGACTCGTATGGAACAAATTTGGGTTTAAGGGTGTTTGGATGCACAAGTAGTATTTCTACTTGGTGCGGAAGTTTTGGCTAGTATGAGGTGGAAACAAGCACCACATGTTGGAGGATCCATAACAATATAACTTCTGTACAAATATACCCACGCATAACTCATTACGTTGTCTTCCTTGTCCAACTTCAACTAATTTTTTCAAGTTTGAAAATAATTAACGAGTATTCACAATGATAGAAGATTTTCAAGATAGTATATTTATATATGAAATCTCTCTTCCTTCCATATTCTATCATGAACTGTTCAAGTGACCAATGCGGTGTTTGCTAATTTTCAATACATTTTACCACCTATACTTCTTATATGTGATGTCATTACTCCCCATGGGATAATCATATAAAACATATATAATTTCAGATTTATGATATTCAATTCATTAAACCATTTACTCATAGGATATAAGTGAAGCATGAGAGTAAATGACAAAACTACTCCAAAACATATAAGTGAAGATCAGTGAGTAGTCAAACAATCAAGTAGCTATATGAGGACTTTCTCTCTCTCTCTCTCTCTCTCTCTCTCTTAATAATTCAGATCTGAGTATTTTATTTAAACAACAAGCAAAATAAAAATAGCACTCCAAGAATAGGATGCGTCATGTGAACGAATAAAAATTTATGCTCAACATAGGCTAACCGATAGTTGACAAGAGAGGTGGGATGCGTATCATCCCCAAGATTAGATGCTTGAGAGTTCTTGAAATATTTACTTGGGGTGCCTTGGGCATCCCCAAGCTTGAGCTTTTGTATCTCATTCAATCCTCTCATATCATGGTTTCACCTATTCTCAAAAACTTTATCCACACAGAACTCGAAAAGAACTCGTGAGATAGGTTAGTACACACAATAATAAATCGACTCTTCATGTACTGCCAAGACAAGTTGTATAATAATTTTCAAACATAATCTACTGTTTACTATCGTTTCCACAATTTATATCTACCAATATAGGCTATAAAACTATAGGATAAGTAGATAACAAAACAATGACAACAATCTGTCCAAACAGAATAGTCTGTCGCAATTTATGAAAATAGTGTACTTGTGTAACTCAAACAATTATGAAATTTGGGAAATTCTATAAAATTTATACGACAAAATTGTGTACAAATTTCAGAAACTTTTTACGTTCCAGTAAAATATGAAAATTCATACACTACAACATCAGTTTTTGTTTTTACACAACACCAATCAAAGAATGCAATGCAAGCATCCTAATGCAATTCTTGGAACTTTTTATTGAAAAAAAAGATTATAAATAACACCTAACGGAGAACAACAAAATAAAATGATGCTCTAAGCAAAAATCATATTATGTGATGAATAAAAATATAGCTCCAAGTAAGATATACCAATAATGTTGAAGACGAAAGAAGGAATGCCTTCCAGGGTATCCCCAAGCTTAGGCACTTGAGTATTCCTTGGATATTACCTTGGGGGTGCCTTGGGCATCCCCAATATTAGGTTATTGTCACTCCTTATTCTCCTCATATCGGTGTCTAACCCAATACTTGAAAACTTCAATCACACAAAACTTAGGTACTGTCAAGACAAGATTAATAATTGTTCTCACATTATACCTAATGTATTATACTATTTTCATAATTTATATCACCGAATATAATCCATGGGAACAATAAAACAAGCAAACTATGCATGCAAAACAGAATCTGTCAAAAACAGAACAGTCTCTGAAGATCTATAGCGTAACCATTCTTTCCTGTCTCTAAAAATTCGGAAGAATTAGTACAATCCAGGTTATTTGTATATCAATCACGTGTAAAAAATGCAGATCAAAATCATGTTCGAGTTAATTTAAAAAATTCCTGGACTGAGAGCAAATGTTTCTGTTTTTGCACAGAATCAAGTCAACTATCATCCACACTATCCCAAAGGCTTTACTTGGCACTTTATTGAAATAAAAGGCATAAAATATGATTACTACAGTAGCTTGATCATGTGAACACCAAAAAACAGAAAGTAAAAGTGTTGGGTTGTCTCCCAGCAAGCGCTTTTCTTTAAAGCCTTTTAGCTAGGCATGATGATTTCAATTATGCTCACAAAGGAATAATAATTATAACATGCAAAACAACATAATGAATGTCCTGACAAGCACATTTAAGTCTAACCCAATTCCTATGCATAGGGATTTTGTGAACAAACAATTTATGGGAGCAAGAATCAACTAGCTTAGGAAGGTAAAACAAGCATAACTTCAATACTTTAAACACATAGAGAGGAAACTTGATATTATTGCAATTACTACAAGCATATGTTCCTCCCTCATAATAATTTTCAGTAGCATCATGAAGGAATTAAACAATATAACTATTACATACAACATTCTTTTCATGATCTACAAGCATAGAAAATTTATCACTCTCCACATAAGCAAACTTCTTCTCATTCATAATAGCGGGAGCAAACTCCACGAAATAACTATCATGAGGTACTTGATTGACATAACCACTTTGAATATTAAAATCATGATAAAAAATTCATGGTTACTATGACTATTTATAGCATACATGTCATCACAATAATCGTCATAGATAGAAGGCATGCTATCATCATAATAGTTTTGCTCATCAAAACTTGGGGGACTAAAAATATCATATTCATCAAGCATAGCATCCCCAAGCTTGTGGCTTTCCATATCAATAGCATCATGAATATTCAGAGAATTCATACTAACAATATTGCTATCATGCTCATCACTCAAATATATAGTGCCAAACATTTTAATAACTTATTCTTCTCTAACACTTGAGCATAATTTTCCTTTCCATCATTTTCACAGAAGACATTGAAAATATGAAGCATATGAGGCAACCTCAATTCCAGTTTTTCATAGTTTTCTTTTATAAAACTAAACTTGTGAAAGACAAGAAACTAAAAGATTTAGTTGCAAGATCTGAAGATATACCTTCAAGCAGTCACTTCCCTGGCAACGGCGCAAGAAAAGAGCTTCGTTGACAGGAGTGGCGCTTACCTATCCTCCCCGGTAACGGCGCCATAAAAGAGCTTGATGTCTACTACACAACCTTCTTCTTGTAGACTCGTGTTGGGCCTCCAAGTGACGAGTTATGTAGGACAATAGCAAGTTCCCCTCAAGTGGATGACCTAAGGTTTATCAATCCATGGGAGCCGTAAGATGAAGATGGTATCTCTCAAGCAACCCCGCAATCAAATAACAAAGAGTCTCTTGTGTACCCAACACACCCAATACAATGGTAAATTGTATAGGTGCACTAGTTTGGCGAAGAGATGGTGATACAACTGTAATATGGATGGTAGATAGAGGTTTTTTTAATCTGAAAATATAAAAACAGCAAGGTAAAAAATAGTTGTATAAATGCTTGAACAAGGCCTAGGATTCATGCTTTCACTAGTGCAAGTTCTCTCAACAATACTAACATAGTTGAATCATATATAAATCGCTCACGCGTGACAAAGAGTTCACTCCAAAGTCACAAATAGCGGAGAACAAACAAAGAAATTATTGTAGGGTACAAAACCACCTCAAAGTTATATTTTCTGATCAATCTTATGAGCTATCCCTATAAGTGTCACGAACAACCCTAGAGTTCATACTAAAATAACACCTTAAGATACACATCAACCAAAACCCTAATGCCACCTAGATACCCCAATGTCACTTCGAATACCCGTGGGCTTGATTATACAAAATGCATTACATAATTTCAGATTCGTCATGTTTAATCCATCACAAAGAACTTCAAAGAGTGCCCCAAAGTTTCTGCCCGAGAGTCAAGACGAAAACTTGTGCCAACCCCTATGCATAGATTCCCAAGGTCACGGAACCCGCAAGTTGATCACCAAAACATACATCAAGTGGATCAATAGAACATCCCATTGTCACCACGGATATCCCATCGCAATACATACATCAAGTGTTCTCAAATCCTTAAAGGCTCAATCCGATAAGAAAACTTTAAAGGGAAAACTCAATTCATCACAAGAACATAGAGAGGGGAGAACTGCATAAGATTCATCTATATTAATAAAGCTCGCGATACATCAAGATCGTACCATCTCAAGAATACGAGAGAGAGAGATTAAACACATAGCTACTCGTACATACCCTCAGCACCGAGGGTGAACTACTCCCTCCTCATCATGGAGACCGCCGGGATGTTGAAGATGGCCTCCAGTGATGGTTTCTGATGGGGAAAGTCGCATGGGAAACAAAAAAATTCCTACGCGCACGAAGTCCTATCATGGTGATGTCCATCTACGAGAGGGGATTTCTGATCTACGTACCCTTGTAGATCGCACAGCAGAAGCGTTAGTGAACGCGGTTGATGTAGTGGAACGTCCTCACATCCCTCGATCTGCCCTGCGAACCGTCCCACGAACCGTCCCGCGATCCGTCCCACGATCTAGTGCCGAACGGACGGCACCTTCGCGTTCAGCACACGTACAGCTCGACGATGATCTCGGCCTTCTTGATCCAGCAAGAGAGACGGAGAGGTAGATGAGTTCTCCGGCAGCGTGACGGCGCTCCGGAGGTTGGTGGTGATCTAATCTCAGCAGGCACTACAAGAAATATGCTCATATGTGATGTTTTTTAAAAGGTCGTTGATGAATTCGTCATAAATCTATGACGATTTCATCCGAGACCGTCGTAAACCGTTTGAGGGGATCAAATCTACATATAAATTACGACGATGTGAGTCAAAACGTCGTAACCGCATAAGATGAGATCGTCATAACTTTTACGATGATTGTAAAAATGTCGTAACATGTTCTAACTATGTTGACATGGCACTCGTGGGTCCATTCTATGCCACCTGATCCTAGTTTGTGAAGCAACCTACTATTCTATCATTCCGAAAATTCTCGAAAAATTCTCATAAATACTTTGGACTATATATTTCTCAAATATGTGAAAACCCTCCCTTCCATAGTTCAAAAATAATTCAAAAATATTCATTTTCCTATTCTGTTCAGAATAGCACTTTATGAAGGAAGTGCTGTTTCTATTTCTTTGATTACCCTCATATTGTTTGGGCACTCTTTCCTATCCAAATCATTGCCTCATGAAAACTTTCGTAACGATTTTCCTAGTAAATCTTTCTCAGCAAATTTCCAAAGTTTGTGTCCAGCTAACAGCTTTGTGAAGGAAGTACTAGATAGGAATATCCTGATGAGTTGAATTTTTTCCACATCATCTATGTGCCCAAAACGGAGCTCTCCATAAAATTTTAGCCACATATAACAATTCATGTGAGCTCATCATCCAATATTTGTTTTTGGTAATATTTTCATTTTGTGAAGCAACTATGTTTCATATTGCTTTATAGTTGATGAAAAATTTACCACGGGATGATCCTGACCATATAACCTCACTTCACCAAATTTTAGCTCATTTAGTTCAACCAGTTTCTCTCAATATTTTTCCCAATATTCTGTTCAGTAGAGAGCATTGTGAAAGAAGTACAATTATTGTTTATCCAAATTTTATGAACTTTTTACAGTACCTTAATGTGCCCAAATTATCATCCTCCTCCAAATTTAAGCTCAATCCAATCATCTATGTGAGCCCAGTTTTAATTACCATTTTCTGTCCAGATTGGCACATTGTGAAGGAAGTGTCACTTTGGCATGTCCAAATGGTATAATTTTTATACAGTGCCTTCATATGCCCAAATTAACATCATACACCAAATTTCAGCTCAATCCATTCATTCATTTGATCCTAGCTTCAACATCCATATTTCTGCACAATGTGTTACTTTGCAAAGCAAGTGCCACCTAGATTCATCCATTTGAGATAAAAATTTGCCAAGAGAGTCTCCTTAGTAGATGATCATCCTCAGCCAAAATTTAGGCCCATTGTCTACGTGAATTACCCGCATCGCTAATCAAACACTTGGCTGCTAATTCATGTTTGTGCTTAGTTCAGTGTCCTCATGAGATTATTCTATTGTATTATTCTTGCTAACACCTATCGAGGGATTGTCCAACCCACCAGACATGACTATTCCACCTAGAACGCGTGGCAATGCAACGGTTAGGCGGTGACCATGCGACTCGCATGCAAGTTCACGCACTCTGGAGTTGGGGCCCTCGACCACCATGCAAACCTCGACGTCAAGGCACCACACCATGTATTTCTGATTAAATAGATACTTATATACCTACAAATTATTTTTGGGAAAAATAAAGAGCAAACTATAATGCAGCTGCAGTTCAAATTTGACCCGCTTCGAGCTGAATCGACATAAATTTGTCTTTTTCACGAGAGGTGGATAAAATCTTTTAACACCCAACCATTTTGTCAATTGTACATTAAATATGGACTAGTATTTTATAAAAATGATTTGGTCCAATTTTAAAACAAATATATGGTAGGTCCTTCACAAAACAACTCATTTTGATCACTTGAAAAATGGAAAATGAATTTTTCATACAAGGAAAATGAAAACTTCCTTAATCAACATTGTTTGCCATTCCGATATGCACCCTTGTGCATAACATTATATCATTTCAACAAACTATGTCATGAATGTGGCTATAAGATTGATCATTTGGCTTGAAAGTCATGAATCTTCACACATGATAGCTCATTTCTAAGAACACTTGTTTAAAATAATTGTCGTATTACAAGTTTATTATTTTTCCTGGTAACTTTGTCACATATAATGACACAATGCAATGGTTTTCCATTTTTTGAATTTGTTTTGAATTTTCCATGGCCATTTCAAAACGCGGTCAAAATAGCGGGTATGACCGTTCATACCTAGTGGTTGAATCTTGGAAATGTTTTGATGTTTCTAT
Organism: Hordeum vulgare subsp. vulgare; assembly: GCF_904849725.1. NCBI lineage: Eukaryota > Viridiplantae > Streptophyta > Magnoliopsida > Poales > Poaceae > Hordeum > Hordeum vulgare. Next base: position 385,952,110 of record NC_058520.1, on the reverse strand, counting down.
GATTAAATAGATACTTGTATACCTATAAATTGTTTTTAGCAAAAATATAGAGCAAACTATAATGTAGATGCAGTTTAAATTTGACCCGCTTTCAGCTGATTCAACGAAAATTAGTCTTTTTTAGGAGAGATCGATAAAAGCCTTTAACACCCAACAATTCTGTCAATTATACATTAAATATGGCCTAGTATTTTAGAAAATTGATTTGGTCCAATTTTGAAACAAATATATGGTAGGTCCTTCACAAAAAAGTTCATTTTGGACACTTGAAAAATGGAAAATGATTTTTACATACCAGGAAAATGAAAACTTCCTTAATCAATATTGTTTGTCATTCCAATATGCATCCTTGTGCATAATATTATATCATTTCAACAAACTATGTCATTAATGTGGCCATAAGATTGATAATTTGGCTTGAAAGCCATGGATCTTCACACATGATAGCTCATTTTTAAGAACACTTTTTTAAAATAATTGTCGTATTACAAGTTTATTATTTTTCCTGGCAACTCTGTCACATATAATGACACAATGCAAAGGTTTTCCATTTTTTTGATTTTTTTTATATTTTTCATGGCCATTTCAAAATGCGGTCAAAACAGCGGGTATGACCGTTCCTACCTAGTGGTTGAATCTTGAAAATATTTTGATGTTTCTCTGATTAAGTAGATACTTTTGCAAAATTTGTATGGTGCACTTTTGCAAAATGTTTTTGATAGATGCTTCATAAAATTCCTCTATTTTTAGTACTTGAAAATTATTTTAAATCATTGATTTTTTGAAGGGAAATTTGAAGATTTGCCACAAGTTTGTTTACACTTTGAGGATTTACCCCTGTTTTTCTTGTTGCTAATAATTAGCCACACCTTTCTGAGAGTCTTAATGATTTGCCCCTTATGGACGACATGGAAATATAACACAAAATCAGTGACCAAACTGCCCGAGCCCAAATTAGCTAGCTTCATGTTTGACCGTTCTTGTTTCTCTGTTCGTTCGTATCCCGGCTGCTCGTCATGGCTCGCAGTAGTGTCTCTCGTTGTTGTGGCTCGTGAACCCGCCTTGTTGTGCTGACCACTCCGCTCCAGACCAAGAAGGCCGAGGTCGACGACCAAAATAGGTAAGCCACCGTGGTTGATTCATGTGCCAGGCGCAAGCATCCGTCGTCGTCAACCGACGGCGTGCTCACGTAGTCGGGTTGGTGCCTGGTGGTCTTCGCGTCGCCGACCCATTGGACCGCCTTGCCAAGTGGACATACGATGAAGATCACGCCTGCTCTTGGCTGGGCGTCAAGTGTGACACGTGCACGGGCTGCATGACCTCACTCTCGCTGCTCGCCGCGTTGCTCCCTGGCCGCCTCCTCCCCTGCAACAACCTGTTAGGATCGGCTATATCCCCTGCCTCCGCTCTCGTCCTCACATCTTAACTTGTCTAAACGACAACGAGCGAGCACGCGGAGACGCATCCGTCTGCTTCTCTTTTGGAAGAGACGAGGATGACCTTGGGTACCATGACGAGCTTTTTAGACATATTCCAGTGGGTCCCTACCTCCGGGGGCAAATCATCACCAAATTGAAAAAGATATCGCGAATAATCGATGACAAGGAAAACGAAGGCAAGTCCTCAAAGTGCAAACAAACATGTGGCAAATCCTCAGATTCCCTTTTTTGAACCAATGAGAAATCTTTCCACAGATCGATAACATGGCGTCCATCCATCCATCCATCCATATCTCCAACCCACATCCATCCATCCATCCATCTACAGAAAAAAAACCCACCCGGAGCCCAAACCCTCGCTCACACCCCCCATCGCACCTTCCTCCCAGATCCGGCGCCGCCGCACGTTCTCCTCTCCTCCTCCTCCCAGATCCGGAGCCTCTCCAAGCCGCCCGCGCTCGCCGACGCGACCGCCTCACCGTGCTCTCTCCGTCCCCACCCACCCGCCTCCCAATCCCGATCTCTCTCGCCCCGCTCATGCATGAGAGGTCGTCGGGGCCATCGCTAGTCGCCGCCACGCGCCTCCGCGCCGCCTCCCGGGTCCTGCTGCTCCTGGCGCTGTCCCTGCTCGCCGGGTGGGCGCGCTTCTGGTGGTGCCGCGAGGACGACGAGGGGTGCTCCCTCATGGGGTTCAGGGGCGACGACTCGCCGGCCACCGGAGGCAGCGTCCCCGTCGGCGGGCACCGTGGCCTCGCGTCGCCTCCGGCTACGGCGCCGGTGGTATCTCGGAGGCGGTGCGGGCCAGCCTCGACACCGACGAGCTCATGGCGCTCATGCACGGCTCAGGGGCACGCCGAGTGGAGGAGGGGGAGGGGAGGGGTGGGGGATTTGGTTTGTGATTTTTGGATTTTCGGTCCGAGCAGCGATGGGGTTGCTGTCACGGTCGGAGGAGGTCGCGGTACTGGTCAGGCTCAAGGTGGCGGCGGGGCCGATCAGGCGCGAGATCCCGCCTGAGATGCAGTGGGCCTTCGCCTACGAGATGCTCCAGCGGGTCTCCTGCAGCTTGGCGCTCGGACCCGAGCTCCGCAATGCCGTAAGCGCTCCTTCTCCTCCCTTTCCCCCCTTCAACCCGAGATCCCCTCCGATCCCTGGAATCCCTGAGGCACTCACGACCGCTGATTTTGACCCTTCCTGCAGGTGTGCGTCTTCTACCTGGTGCAAGGTCTGGTTCTGATTCCGCCATGGATCCGATTCCTTGGTGCATCAACGATTGCAAGGCGCAATCCTCCTCCCATGGCAGCGCGGGGCATGCCAGGAGGTCCCCGGCCTCGTCGAGCAGCATGACTTCCAGAGGCACCAGCTCCAGCACATCGACAGGCGGCGGCGTGCACGAGGGGACAGCGTACCTGGAGCCGAAGGTGCCCAACCTGCTTCCTCCCCTGCCCGTGCTAAGTACTGCCACAATCACTGTTGTTTGTCTAATTCAGTTAGCTTCTCTGTCTAAATTCAATTAGCTTCTCTGTTGCTTGGTTGGTTGGATACCAACAATGTAAAAATATTTCTCTGTTAACGAGATGTCAGCTCTTAAGATAAAACATGTTTGGGTGCGAACAGTGAAAATGGACCATCCCAGGATCTGCTCACCAAGTTTGTGTACTGTTGGTACTGCTAGTTTCAGTTACTCAAACAGCATGGTCTGCAGATGCTCATGTACTGCTAGTTTTAGTTAACTTTTCATGTTAAACATCTTGCTCATTGTTGGTTTGAGCAGTTTCAGTTAACTGTTGGTGGAGTACTGTTGGAATAATTTTGGAGTAACATTTTAATGTTGGAGTAATGCTGCATTAGAATCCTATTCTTGATATGTATTGTTGTTGGAATACTGTTAATTAGGAGTAGTTTTAGAGGTAATTAACTGAAACTTCTTCAGTTAATTAGGAGTAGTTTTAGAGGTAATTAACTGAAACTTCTACAATTATTAGGAGTAGTTTTAGAGGTAATTAACTGAAACTTCTACAATTATTAGGAGTAATTAGGAGTAGCAAGCTTTTTCATTTAAAGAATTTGGAGTAATTCTCTTGTCTTCACCTCTTCTCTTCATTTAAATAATTTGTGCAGCTATGAAAAGTGGAGTGCTCTAACAAGTTTTGCATCTGGAATTTTGCTTGTTGGAGTAAAAAAATGTGAGCAGTGCTTGTTTGGAGTAGTGCTTGCAGTAGTAGCAAGCAAACTCTACCAGAGTAAGAGATGAGTGTTTCACAGGTTTACTCTTATCTGTGATATACAGTAGTAGCAAGCAAACTCTACCAGGGTAAGTTTCAGCTTATTGTACTCATGTAGTGGTCTTTATTTATAATCAGTGTCCTATACTACCATACTTGGATTTGGATATGTCCAGTGGGGTTCTATGATGCGAAACTGAAAGAAACGGGATTAAATTGTGAAGCTTTTTTTATTCCACACTGTATAAACGGGATTAAATGTTGCTTCCAAACTGCTGTCCAATTGTTCTTCAGAACCATCTGCACCTGCTGATCTGCCATTGCGGTTGTTCTGTTGTTGCTATTGTAGCTATGGTGCTGGTGATCTGCTGCTGGTGGTGAGCTGCAGATGCTGGTGATCTGCTGCTTGCTGCTGGTGGTAAGCTGCCGTTGCTGGTTATCTGCCACTGATGATGGTGAGCTGCTGCTGCTGGAGAGCTGGTGGTGATGAGCTGTTGCTGCTGGATCTGGATCTGGGCAGATGACCTGGGCGGAGGCGGGGCGGAGGTACAGTGCGGAGATGGGGAGCAGAGGTACAGGATGGAGGTACAGGGCGGAGGTGGGTGGGGGGCAGAGGTGGGAGCGGAGGACGGGGTCAAAAAGGTGGGCGTCGAGGTGGGGGGCGGAGGTGGGAGACGGATAAGATTAGTTCAGGTTCAAATTAGGGATGGGTAACCTGGTCATTTCACCACTTTTTCACCTGGTCGAAAAACTCCCCCAGCGACCTATATTTCGGTACGGAGGGAGTATTTTGCAAGTAGGAGGGTGATATGTTACTCTGAAATACTTGCTTTTTTGTCTCTGCAATTGGCTTAGCATCCTAAATTATTATGCATTTTTTGGTATCCTCCTAGCAAATGATTATTAGCACAACTGAGTTCCAGATTTGTTTTAGGGGATACAGTTTTAGACCTTTGTGCTCTGTTTGCCATTGCTGGGTGCTGACCTTTGGATTGCCAGATGTTCCAAGTTGAGTTTTCACTAGAATTGTTGTTGGCTGTTAGTATAGCAATGCAAGCTATTCAGTAATGTTAAACCTGCTGATTATTAGCCATCTCTTGTTAATTAGTCGAATAAATTACTGTAAAATGCTTCCTCTCACGGTTGGTTCAGTGTTGGTTCTCACTTAGCTTTTCATTTCCTCTCGCGGCAGCAGCAGCAGATGGTCTCTATAACAATGAAGATCTTTGTAAATTCTGTTATTTAAATACCTCCAGTGTTAGTTCGTACTTTTAAAAAAAAATTCTGTTATTTAAATACCTGCAGTGTTAGTTCACATCTTATTCTTATATTTTGTATAGGTGAAGTACAAAGCCAAGTGTGAAGATATGAAGCGTATCAACAAAGAGTAGCATATGTATTGTAATAGAAGGCAGTAGTAGGCATATGTGGGTTGTGGTGTAGTAGGCATATGTGGGTTGTGGTGTAGTGTAAAGATTGTAATAGACAAATCTAATGTTGGTTTGGACGAATTTCATTTGCTCCCTTTGAAATATTGATTGTGAATGTGATTTGAATACCTATGAAATGGCAACTTAACAAGGGGACCAAGTAATGATATTTATTTGAAAAAATTTGAAATTTCTAATGTGTGGGGCTAATTTTGAGATCAACATGACATGTGGGACCAGTACAAATATAAAATGGACAAAAAATAAAATCAATAGAAAGTAAAAGCCCATAAACCAAAATTCGAAAAAAATACTAGAAGTGGGTGTAAATAGGCCAAGGCCCAAAAAGAAGCCCAATAAGAAAAAGCCCAAAAAAATAAAATCAGCCCATGTGATCAATTGAAATGGGTTGGGCTGATTTCAACCATGATGTTTTGATTTCGTCGTAATTTTGCCACATAGGACTGCCACGTAGGACTGGGTTTCATTGTCAGCGATGATTTAGGATTGTCGTAAAGGTTACGACAATCCAGGAATCGTCGTAAAGTTACGACGATTTTGATCAAAATGTCGTGGCTGTTCATTTCTGACGCTCCGTTTCCGACGGTTGGTTTTTCGTCGTGCGATCGTCGTAAATGAAAAACTGTGACGATGTAGCGATGAAAAAATAGCTTCGTGTACTAGCATATTCCTTGTAGTGAGGGCTCCGCCCGAGCTCCACAGAAACGCGATCTAGAGGTAAAACCGTGGAGGTATGTGGTCGGGCTGCCGTGGCAAAAGTTGTCACAAATCAGCCCTAAAACCTCCGTATATACAGGGGGAAGAGGGGGAGCCTTGCCTTGGGGTCCAAGGACCCCCAAGGGGTTCGACCGAGCCAAGGGGGGGAGTCCTCTCCTTCCAAACCGAATCCAACTAGGTTTGGAAGGAGGAGTCCTTCCCCCTTTTTCCCACCTCCTCTTTTTTTTTCTCTTTGATTTTCTTCCTATGGCGCATAGGGCCTTCTTGGGCTGTCCCACCAGCCCACTAAGGGCTGGTGCGCCACCCCAAGGCCTATGGGCTTCCCCGGGGTGGGTTGCCCCCCCGGTGAACACCCGGAACCCATTCGTCATTCCCGGTAACTCCGAAAACCTTCCGGTAATCAAATGAGGTCATCCTATATATCAATCTTCATTTCCGGACCATTCTGGAAACCCTCGTGACGTCCGTGATCTCATCCGGGACTCCGAACAACATTCGGTAACCAACCATATAACTCTAATACGCATAAAACAACGTCGAACCTTAAGTGTGCAGACCCTGCGGGTTCGAGAACTATGTAGACATGACCCGAGTGACTCCTCGGTCAATATCCAATAGCGGGACCTCGATGCCCATATTGGATCCTACATATTCTACGAACATCTTATCGTTTGAACCTTAGTGCCAAGGATTCATATAATCCTGTATGTCATTCCCTTTGTCCTTCGTTATGTTACTTGCCCGAGATTCAATCGTCAGTATCCGCATACCTATTTCAATCTCGTTTACCGGCAAGTCTCTTTACTCGTTCCATAATACAAGATCCCGCAACTTACACTAAGTCACATTGCTTGCAAGGCTTGTGTGTGATGTTGTATTACCGAGTGTGCCCCGAGATACCTCTCCGTCACACGGAGTGACAAATCCCAGTCTCGATCCATACTAACTCAACTAACACCTTCGGAGATACCTGTAGAGCATCTTTATAGTCACCCAGTTACGTTGCGATGTTTGGTACACACAAAGCATTCCTCCGCTGTCAGTGAGTTATATGATCTCATGGTCATAGGAACAAATACTTGACACGCAGAAAACAGTAGCAACAAAATGACACGATCAACATGCTACGTCTATTAGTTTGGGTCTAGTCCATCACGTGATTCTCCTAATGACGTGATCCAGTTATCAAGCAACAACACCTTGTTCATAATCAGAAGACCGTGACTATCTTTGATCAACTGGCTAGCCAACTAGAGGCTTGCTAGGGACAGTGTTTTGTCTATGTATCCACACATGTATATAAGTCTTCATTCAATACAATTATAGCATGGATAATAAACGATTATCATGAACTAAGAAATATAATAATAACTAATTTATTATTGCCTCTAGGGCATATTTCTAACTGTCTCCCACTTGCACTAGAGTCAATAATCTAGTTCACATCACCATGTGATTCCAACGAATCCAACACCCATATATTTATGGGGTCTGATCACGTCTTGCTCGTGAGAGAGGTTTTAGTCAACGGTTCTGAAACTTTCAGGTCCGTGTGTTCTTTACAAATCTTTATGTCATCTTATAGATGCTGCTACTCTGTGCTATTCGGAAATACTCCAAATATCTACTCTACTATACGAATCCGTTTCACTACTCATAGTTATTCGGATTCGTGTCAAAGCTTGCATCGACGTAACCCTTTACGATGAACTCTTTAACCACCTCCATAATCGAGAAAATTCCTTAGTCTATCAGTTACTAAGGATAAATTTTGACCGCTGCTAGTGATTCAATCATGGATCAGTCTCTGTACCTCTCAACAGAGTGCAAGGCACACATCAGGTGCGGTACTCAGCATGGCATACTTTAGAGTCTACGGCTAAGGCATAGAAGACGACCTCCGTCTATTCTCTTTATTCTGCCGTGGTCGGGTTATGAGTCTTACTCAAATTCACACCTCACAACGCAACCAAGAACTCCTTCTTTGCTGATCTATTTTGAACTCCTTCAAAACTTGTCAAGGCATGCATTTTGTTGAAACTTCTATTAAGCATTTTGATCTATCTCCATAGATCTTGATGCTCAATGTTCAAGTAGCTCAATCCAGGTATTCCTTTGAAAACTCCTTTCAAACAACCTTGTATGCTTTATAGAAATTCTACATTACTTCTGATCCACAATATGTCAACCACATATATTTATCAGAAATTCTATAGTGCTCCCACTCACTTCTTTGGAAATACAAGTTTCTCATAAACCTTGTACAAACCCAAAATCTTTGATCACCTCATCAAAGTGTATATTCCAACTCCGAGATGCTTGCACCAGTCCATTGAAGGATCATTGGAGCTTGCATACTTGTTAGTATCTTTAGGATCGACAAAACCTTCTGGTTGTATCACATACAATGTTTGCTCAAGGAAACCGTTGAGGAAACAATGTTTTGACATCCTATGTGCAATATTTCATAAATAATGCAGCAACTACTAACATAATTCCAACAGACTTTTAGCATCGCTACGAGTGAGAAAGTCTCATCATAGTCAACTGTTTGATCTTGTCAGAAACATCTTTGCGACAAGTCGAGCTTTTCTTAATAGTGACTTATCACCATCGTCGTCTGTCTTCCTTACAAAGGTCCATCTTTACTCAATAGTCTTACTACCATCAAGTAGTTCCTCCAAAGTCTACACTTTGTTTTTTTATATGGATCCTCTCTCGGATTTCAGGGCCTCAAGCCATTTGTCGGAATCCAGGCCCACCATTGCTTCTCCATAACTCGTAGGTTCACTGTTGCTCAACAACATGACCTCCAAGACAGGGTTACCGTACCACTCTGCAGTAGTACGCGACCTTGTCAACTTACGAGGTTTGTAGTAACTTGATCCGATGCTCGATGATCACCCTCATTAGCTTTCACTTCAATTGGTGTAGGCTCCACAGGAACAACTTCCTGCGCCCTGCTACACACTGGTCAAAGTGACGGTTCAATAACCTCATCAAGTTCTACCACCCTCCCACTCAATTCTTTCGAGAGAAACCTTTCCTCGAGAAAGGATCCGTTTCTAGAAACAAACACTTTGCTTTCGGATCTGAGATAGGAGATGTACCCAACTGTTTTGGATATCCTATGAAGATGCATTTATCCGCTTTGGGTTCGAGCTTATCAGACTGAAACTTTTTCACATAAGTGTCGAAGCCCCAAACTTTCAAGAAACGACAGTTTAGATTTCTCTAAACCTCAGTCTATACTGTGTCATCTCAACGGAAATACGCGGTGCCCTATTTTAAAGTGAATGTGGTTGTCTCTAATGCATAACCCATAAACGATAGTGGTATTTTGATAAGAGACATCATAGTATGCACTATACCAAATAGTGCATGGCTATGACGTTCAGACACATCATCACACTATGATGTTCCAGGTGGCATGAACTGCGAAACAATTTCCACATTGTCTTAACTGCGTACCAAAACTCGTAACTCAGATATTCATTTCTATGATCATATCGTAGACAGTTTATCCTTTTGTTACGACGAACTTCACTCTGAAAAAGAATTGAACTTTTCAATATTTCAGACTTGTGATTCATTAAGCAAATACTCTTGTATCTGCTCAAATCTTCATTGAAGTAAGAACATAATGATATCCACTGCGTGCCTCAGCACCCATTGGACTGCATACATCAAAATGTATCACTTCCAACAAGTTACTATCTTGTTTCATCTCAATGAAAAACAAGGCCTTGCTCATGTGGTATGATTTGCATGTCACTAGTGATTCAAAATCAAGTGAGTATAAAGATCCATCAGCATGGAGCCTCTTCATGCAATTTATACCAACATGACTCAATCGGCAGTGCCACAAGTAAGTGGTACTATCATCATTACCTCGTGTCTTTTGGCACCAATATCATGAACATGTGTAACACTACGATCAAGATTCAATAAACCATTGTAGGTGATTATTCAAGCAAATAGAGTAACCATTATTCTCTTTAGATGAATAATCGTATTGCAATAAACATGATCCAATCATGTTCATGCTTAACGCAAGCACCAAATAACAATTATTTAGGTTTAACACCAATCCCGATGGTAGAGGGAGCGTGCGATGTTTTGATCATATCAATCTTGGAAACACTTCCAACACGTATCGTCACCTCGCCTTTAGCTAGTCTCCGTTTATGCCGTAGCTATCATTTCGTGTTACTAATCACTTAGCAACCGAACCGGTATCCAATACCCTCATGCTACTAGGAGTACTAATAAAGTACACATCATGTATATCAAATATACTTCTTTCGACTTTTGCCAGCCTACTTATCTACCAAGTATCTAGAGTTGCTCCACCTCAGTGACTGTTCCCCTCATTACAGAAGCACTTAGTCTCAGGTTTGGGTTTAATCTTGGGTCTCTTCATTAGTGCAGCAACTGTTTTGCCGTTTCACGAAGTATCCCTTCTAGCCCTTGCCTTTCTCGAAACTTAGTGGTTTTACTAACCATCAACTATTGACGCTCCTTCTTGATTTCTACTTTCGCAGTGTCAAACATCGCGAATCACTCAAAGATCATTGTATCTATCCTTGATATGTTATAGTTCATCACAAATCTCTCACAGCTTGGTGGCAATGACTTTGGAGAACTATTACTATCTCATCTGGAAGATTAACCCCCACTTGATTCAAGCGATTGTCATACTGAGACAATCTGAGCACACGCTCAACGATTGAGCTTTTCTCCTTTAATTTGTGGACAAAGAATCTTGTCGGAGGTCTCGTACCTCTTAACAAGGGAACGAGCATGAAATCACAATTTCATCTCTTTAGAACATCACTTATGTTCCGTGACGTTTCAAAACGTCTTCGGCGCCTTGCTTCTAAGCCATTAAGTATTTTGCACTGAACTATCGTGGAGTCATCAGAAACGTGTATGTCGGATGTTCACAGCATCCACAGACGACGCTCGAGGTGCAGCACACTGAGTGGTGCATTAAGGACGTAAGCCTTCTGCGCAGCAACGAGGACAATCCTCTTCAAAGTTTGCTACTATCAACTCTCAACTAAATTTTCTCTAGGAACATATAAAAACAGTAGAGCTATAGAGCAAGCTACATCGTAATTCGTAAAGACCATTAGACTATGTTCATGACAATTAGTTCAATTAATCATATTACTTAAGAACTCCCACTCAAAAAGTACATCTCTCTAGTCATTTGAGTGGTACATGATCCAAATCCACTATCTCAAGTCCGATCATCACGTGAGTCGAGAATAGTTTCAGTGGTAAGCATCTCTATGCTAATCATATCAACTATACAATTCATGCTCGACCTTTCGGTCTCATGTGTTCCGAGGCCATGTCTGCACATGCTAGGCTCGTCAAGCTTAACCCGAGTGTTCCGCGTGTGCAACTATTTTGCACCCGTTGTATGTGAACGTTGAGTCTATCACACCCGATCATCACGTGGTGTCTCGAAACGAAGAACCGTCGCAACGGTGCACAGTCGGGGAGAACACAATTTCGTCTTGAAATTTTAGTGAGAGATCACCTCATAATGCTACCATCGTTCTAAGCAAGATAAGGTGCATAAAGGATTAACATCACATGCAATTCATAAGTGACATGATATGGCCATCATCATGCGCTTCTTGATCTCCATCACCAAAGCACCGGCACGATCTTCTTGTCACCGGCGTCACACAATGATCTCCATCATCATGATCTCCATCAACGTGTCGCCATTGGGGTTGTCGTGCTACTCATGCTATTACTACTAAAGCTACGTCCTAGCAATATAGTAAACGCATCTGAAGCACGAACGTTAGTTTAAAGACAACCCTATGGCTCCTACCGGTTGCCGTACCACCGACGTGCAAGTCGATATTAACTATTACAACATGGTCATCTCATACATCCAATATATCATCATCACATCGTTGGCCATATCACATCACAAGCATACCCTGCAAAAACAAGTTAGACGTCCTCTAATTTTGTTGTTGCATGTTTTACGTGGTGACGATGGGTATCTAGTAGGATCGCATCTTACTTACGCAAACACCACAACGGAGATATATGAATTGCTATTTAACCTCATCCAAGGACCTCCTCGGTCAAATCCGATTCAACTAAAGTTGGAGAAACTGACACTTGCCAGTCATCTTTGAGCAACGGGGTTACTCGTAGCGATGAAACCACTCTCTCGTAAGCGTACGAGTAATGTCGGTCCAAGCCGCTTCAATCCAACAATACCGCGGAAGCAAGAAAAGACTAAGGAGGGCAGCAAAACGCACATCACCGCCCACAAAAAACTTTTGTGTTCTACTCTAGAAGACATCTACGCATGAACCTAGCTCATGATGCCACTGATGGGGAACGTCGCATGGGAAACAAAAATTTTCCTACGCGCACGAAGTCCTATCATGGTGATGTCCATCTACGAGAGGGGATTTCTGATCTACGTACCCTTGTAGATTGCACAGTAGAAGCGTTAGTGAACGCGGTTGATGTAGTGGAACGTCCTCACGTCCCTCGATCCGCCCCGCGAACCGTCCCACGAACCGTCCCGCGATCCGTCCCATGATCTAGTGCCGAACGGACAACACCTCCGCGTTGAGCACACGTACAGCTCGACGATGATCTCGGCCTTCTTGATCCAGCAAGAGAGACAGAGAGGTATATGAGTTCTTCGGCAGCGTGACGGCGCTCCGGAGGTTGGTGATGACCTTGTCTCAGCAGGGCTCCGCCCGAGCTTCGGAGAAACGCGATCTAGAGGAAAAACCGTGGAGGTATGTGGTCGGGCTGCCGTGGCAAAAGTTGTCACAAATCAGCCCTAAAACCTCCATATATATAGGGGGAAGAGGGGGAGCCTTTCCTTGGGGTCCAAGGACCCCCAAGGGGTTCGGCCGAGCCAAGGGGGGAGTCCTCCCCTTCCAAACCTAATCCAACTAGGTTTGGAAGGACGAGTCCTTCCCCCTTTTTCCCACCTCCTCTTTTTTTTTTCTCTTCGATTTTCTTCCTATGGCGCATAGGGCCTTCTTGGGCTGTCCCACCAGCCCACTAAGGGCTGGTGCGCCACCCCCAAGGCCTATGGGCTTCCCCGGGGTGGGTTGCCCCCCCGGTGAACACCCGGAACCCATTCGTCATTCCCGGTACATTCCCGGTAACTCCGAAAACCTTCCGGTAATCAAATGAGGTCATCCTATATATCAATCTTCGTTTCCGGACCATTCTGGAAACCCTCATGACGTCCGTGATCTCATCCGGGACTCCGAACGACATTCAGTAACCAACCATATAACTCAAATACACATAAAACAACGTTGAACCTTAAGTGTGCAGACCATGTGGGTTCGAGAACTATGTAGACATGACCCGAGTGACTCCTCGGTCAATATCCAATAGCGGGACCTGGATGCCCATATTGGATCCTACATATTCTACGAAGATCTTATCGTTTGAACCTTAGTGCCTAGGATTCATATAATCCCGTATGTCATTCCCTTTGTCCTTTGGTATGTTACTTGCCCGAGATTCGATCGTCACTATCCGCATACCTATTTCAATCTCGTTTACCAGCAAGTCTCTTTAATCGTTCCATAATACAAGATCCCGCAACTTACACTAAGTCACATTGCTTGCAAGGCTTGTGTGTGATGTTGTATTACCGAGTGGGCCCCGAGATACCTCTCCGTCACACGGAGTGACAAATTCCAGTCTCGATCCATACTAACTCAACTAATACCTTCGGAGATACCTGTAGAGAATCTTTATAGTCACCCAGTTACGTTGCGACGTTTGATACACACAAAGCATTCCTCCGGTGTTTGTGAGTTATATGATCTCATGGTCATAGGAATAAATACTTGACACGCAGAAAACAGTAGCAACAAAATGACACGATCAACATGCTACGTCTATTAGTTTGGGTCTAGTCCATCACGTGATTCTCCTAATGACGTGATCCAGTTATCAAGCAACAACACCTTGTTCATAATCAGAAGACCCTGACTATCTTTGATCAACTGGCTAGCCAACTAGAGGCTTGCTAGGGACAGTGTTTTGTCTATGTATCCATACATGTATATAAGTCTTCATTCAATACAATTATAGCATGGATAATAAACGATTATCATGAACTGAGAAATATAATAATAACTAATTTGTTATTGCCTCTAGGGCATATTTCCAACAGTTTCCCCCTCCGGCAGGGTGCTGGAACGGGCCCCCGATTGGTTTATCGTGGCTCTGGGGGCTTGCGGCGGCAGAACTCCCGATCTAGGTTTCTTTCTCGGGGTTTCTAGATTTATAGGAGTACCTGGCGTTGGAATCATGTCAAGGGGACTCCCGAAGGGCCCACAAGCCAGTGGGCGCGCCCTGGTGGCTGCCTCGGGATTCCTCTCTGGTATTTTTTTGATGTAGTATTTTTTATATTTTCCAAAAATATTCTCCATAAATTTTCAGCCCATTTCGAGAACTTTTGTTTCTGCATAAAAAAACGACACCATGGTAGTTCTGCTGAAAATAGCATGAGTCCGGGTTAGTTCTAATGAAATCATACCAAAATCATATAAAATTATTGTAAACATGCCATGAATACTTCATAAGTTACAGATACGTTGGAGACGTATCAACATGATCACATGAAAAACAATGCATCCATGTATATATGTTTAGCCAATAACACTATATGAATGCATACACATTCTTGGGGGATATGAATACTGAAATCTTTGACGTCTTTATTGGGCTTGATATAGTGTTTCACAAAAAGGTGTTGATAAATTTCCTAAGAGGCAGCAATTCATGTGCGATGAGCGGTTCACAGGTCATCAGTGCGAAGATCAATTGCGGGATTTTTAGATCAGAATGTGACATATGTATGGAGTAGAGGATAGTATTTAATAACCAAACTTACTCTTTCAATGTTTTCAGCATCAACACCACATGGAACATGTTTTCATAGGTTCATCATGTGTGCGCACATGTAGTATCCATATTGGTTTGTCCCTTGTTGTTGGTGAGGACACTTAATTTTTTCGTACTGTATTAGTCATTTGTTTTCCGTGTTAGGAACAACCTAACCGATGTAAGTTGTTTCTTTATTTTCTTTGGAGAGAAATAGAAAGAGGTTTACTTAAAAACTTGAACATCTGACTAGCATTTTCTGAAAATAACGGATTTCGTTGTCTTACCGAAGAAACGATCACGTGCTCGAGAGGTAGATGGCGGTCGAACTTTGACAATACACTTCAAATGAAGATGCATTTTCACATACTCAATTCTTGAACCAGATATGAACACAATATATGAACATCAAATAATTCAATACCTATCCATGAAATCGTGAAGATCATTCAGATCCTCAGGCTTATTTGACTCTCTGAGAGAATTCAGTTAGTAAACCGTGTTGTGTTTTGGAACAATGACCACCAAGATCTAGTGCTGGCTATATTTTAAGAGAACCTTGAACTTACAAACTTTTTCGAAAACTGAAAAACGGTCAACGTATCCGTGGTTGTATATTTAACTTACCATTCATGATATGGCCACATGAAGAATTCTACTACGTGTAACTTAAACAAGATAATGGTTACATGATCAATGGAATCATTGCATGTAGCATTATTACGTAACAAAATGTTGTTTGCAAATCAGATCTATGAAATATGCATGCACCCTAAGTGATCTTTGTGCCGACATTCCCCTGAGAGCAATAGATACAATTAGCTTTTTCATATACAACCTTGTATGGAGAAGTTGATTAGATTTTGTGAAGTATTTACAACATCAAGCATTTTATAAGAGTGGCAGCAAGCTCGGTGAAGTTGAAGAAGAGATGAAAGTCCTTGAATTCCACATTGATGGTACCCTCACGGTGATTGAAATGCCTATTGTTTTAGTGCACTTCTAGAATGTGTGTATCTTTTGTTTCTGACATTCTGTCCATGCAATATTTATGTAACTTGCTACAACTGGAACTGCACTGCTCATAGTATTCGCCAACAACAAATGGATGGCCATGCTTGTATTTGCATGCTTCATATGGGTCTTCATCAGCCATCCATTGGTCTGCTCGAAGAGTCTGTGTTGTAGGATGCTCTGCTTCTCAGCCCTCCCGTGTTTCTGTCATTTGTAATGACAAATTGCCAATTTTATTACGAAGCTAAATATAAATGCAATAGTCTTTGTAGTACATGATGCACATGGACAGTGTTTGAATGAGATTAAATCAATAGTGACACGCATGTACATTCTCTTGTCAAACATGCTAATTTGTTCAAAACTTCTGCTTCTGCACCCTATTATTTACTTAAGTCTGAGAATCTGTTTACTTAAGATTTCCATGTTGTGTTGATGCTAGCCATGTTTCTGTGCATAATTAGACCTTGCTCATGTTCAATGAAATGAAGTGCATCATGTCTACTACCATGATATAAATTTTCATGCCATGATAAGTCTCGTAGCATTATTTTCTTGCTATCAATATGCCTTCAGGTTAAAAGAGTTTGTGAAAAATAGTTTTTTGCACTAAGTCCCTAAATGATGTGTTCTATAGTCATGTTGTGAGATTCCTACCATGTGAGCCGAACAAATTTATAACATATTGCTACTGGTGTCAATTAAAATGGCACTCACAATCATAGAACCGTGACAATGGTTTAATCACATCGAGAATCAAAAAGCACAGAGGAAGTGTGTGAATCAGACCTAATATAATAGATGATTTCTAACAACGAGAGTTAGGCTAACCTTCTTTGCACGTCCCAGAACCTTCCTCCCACTATGCCTAGATTCAAAATCTCGAACTTCTCGGAGGAAAATTGATGTTGATCATGAACATGCACGTCTTCAGTTAGTCTGCTCCATTCCTTGGAAGTGATTGTCCTAGGTAGCTACAAGATAAATAAATGGCTCAAATAGACCTGCCTCTTTAAAATCACCAATTCCAAACCAAAACCCTAAGCCTAGTTGAGCCAAAGAGAAGAGTGACGAATACCAGGCTGGTGAGAGATCCATCATCGGAGATACCGCTTGAGATGTCATTCGAGAAGACCATGGTGTGTCCGCGGCGTTGGATGTTAGAGGGAGAAATGTGGCGGCGGTGCCACGGGGGGGGGGGGGGGGAGGGGTAACATGGGAAATGTGGCCTTTTGGGGGAGAGTCACACATTTTGGTGGTCGGCGAATTTTTTCGCTAGGTGCAAGGAAACTTGGTGTGTAAAGATTCACGAGACACGATTTCTCTGCTTTCACCGTGGGCGATGATATATAACATACAAAATTTCGCCCCTCCCCACGTATTCCCTGGTTATAGAGATTCACCAAACACAGTTTCTCTGCTTTTAGCGTGTGCAATGATATAGAACCTACAAAATTTTGCCCCTCCCCATGTATTCCCTAATTATAGCGCATGTCCACGCCATTGCATAATTTAACACAAACTGCTAACTTAGGTATACAAATTAGAGGACACATAGCTCGTAGTTACTAAATCGAGAAAGTTCACTAAATAATCAAGCTACTTGAACTAGACATAGTTCTAACACAGGACCAACTCTATAAACAAAGTCTACTAGTACTATGCATAATTTTAACAAAGATGCCTCGCCGATGCTCAATGAGATGTCGACGACTTGTCCGGGCGACTGATATGTCTCCAACGTATATATAATTTTTTATTGTTCCATGCTGATATATTATTATTATAGAATACTTTTGGGGTATTTATTTAACATGTTTTATTATTTTTAGCACTAACTTATTAACCCAGTGCCTAGTGCTAGTTGTCGTTTTCTGTGTGTTTTACACTTTTCAGGTTTTTCATACCAAACGAAGTCCAATTGCCATGAAACTTTTTGTTGATTTTTCTGGACCAAAAGGAGACCAAGGAGCATCGGAAGAAGGTTGGAGGCCTCACGAGGGGCCCACAAGCCAACAAGTCATGGCTTGGGGGGGCACCCTAATGGCTTGTGCCTCCATCGTGGCCCTCCCAACTCTGTTCTTTGTCTTACAAATTCTCATCTACCCTTAAAACACGAGAGGGAGTCCCGAAATACTTTTTGCACTGCCACCAGTCTTTGTTACGACGGGAGGCCATTTGGAGCTCCATTCTGGCACCCTGCCGGAGGGGGATCATTCATAGAGGGCCTCTTCATCAACCTTGCTGCCCTCACAATGATGTGTGAGTAGTTCACCGCAGACCTCTGGGTCCATAGTCAGTAACTAGATGACAATATCTCTCTCTTTGATTTTCAATATAGTGATCATCGCATCTTTGCTTTAATCCATATGATGTAATCCTTTTATGCAGTGCGTTTGTTGGGATCCGATGAATTGTGGGTTTATGTTCAGATTATTCATGATAAATATATGATTCACCTCTAAATACTTATATGATTATTATGCGCATGATTATGATAGCTTCATAATTCTCTCCGATCTATTGAAATAGTTTGACCAACTAGTGTTGGGAACATTGCATGGGAAATATAATTTTTCCTACGCACACGAAGACCTATCATGGTGATGTCCATCTACGAGAGAAGATTTGGATCTACGTACCCTTGTAGATCGCACAGCAGGAAGCGTTAAGAAACACGGTTGATGTAGTGGAACGTCTTCATGTCCCTCGATCCGCCCCACGAACCGTCCCACGAACCGTGCCACGATCCGTACCACGATCCGTTCCGATCTAGTGCCGAACGGACGACACCTCCGCGTTCAGCACACGTACAGCTCGACGATGATTTCGGACTTCTTGACCCAACAAGCAAGACGGTGAAGTAGATGAGTTCTCCGGCAGTGTGGCGGCGCTTCGGTGGTGGTGATGATCTACTCCCGTAGGGCTCCGCCCGAGCTCCGCAGAAATCCGATCTAGAGGTGGAACTATGTGGTTTAGGGTTGAGTTGCACGTGGCAAAAGTTGTCTCAAATCAGCCCTAAAAGACCACTATATATAGGAAGGAGGGGAAGGAGGCTTGCCTTGAGGGCCAAGCCCTCAAGGGGTGCGCCGGCCAGGGAGGAGGTGAACTCCCACCCAAATTCGGTTTGGGGGAAGGAGTCCACTCCTTCCTTCCCACCTCCCCTTTTTCCTTTTCCTTTACTTTTCTTTTGGTATTTCTTTATGTGGCACCATGGCCCCTTAGGCTGACTCCACCAGCCCACTAGGGACTTGCTCCGCCACCCTATAGCCTTGGGCTCACTCCCGGGTGGGTGGGCCCCTCCGGTGAACTCCCGGAACCCATTCATCACTCCCGGTACACTGCCGGAATTGCCCGAAAGTTTCCGGTAAGCAAATGAAACCATCCTATATATCAATCTTCGTTTCCTGACCATTCCGGAAACCCTCTTGACGTTTCTGATCTCATCCGGGACTCCGAACAACGTTCGGTAACCACACATATAACTCAACTATACTAAAACATCGCCGAACCTTAAGTGTGCAGACCCTGCGGGTTCGAGAACTATGTAGACATGCCCCGAGGCACTCCTCGGTCAATATCCAATAGCGTGACCTGGATGCCCGTTTTGGATCCTACATATTCTCCGAAGATCTTATCGGTTGAACCTCAGTGTCAAGGATTCATATAATCCCGCATGTCATTCCCTTTGTCCTTCGGTATGTTACTTGCCCAAGATTCGATCATCGGTATCCGCATACCTATTTCAATCTCGTTACCGGCAAGTCTCTTTACTCGTTCCGTAATAGAAGATCCCGTGACTTACACTTAGTCACATTGCTTGCAATGCTTGTGTGTGATGTTGTATTACCGAGTGGGCCCCGAGATACTTCTCCGTCACACGGAGTGACAAATCCTAGTCTTGATCCATACTAACTCAACGGACACCTTCGGAGATACCTGTAGAACACCTTTATAGTCACCCAGTTTCGTTGTGACATTTGATGCACACAAGGTATTCCTTCGGTGCCAGTGAGTTATATGATCTCATGGTCATAGGAATAAATATTTGACACGCAGAAAACAATAGCAATAAAACGACACGATCAATATGCTACGTTCATTGTTTGGGTCTAGTCCATCACATGATTCGCCTAATGATGTGATCGAGTTATCAAGCAACAACACTTTGCACATAGTCAGAAAACCTTGATTATCCTTGATCAACTGGCTAGCCAAGTAGAGGCTTGCTAGGGAAATTGTTTTGTCTATGTATCCACACATGTATCTATGTTTTCATTCAATACAATTATAGCATGGATAATAAACGATTATCTTTAAACACGAAATATAATAATAACTATTTATCATTGCCTCTAGGGCATATTTCCAACAACTAGATGGACATTTCTTCGGTGAGAGAGGTGCGTTGTGGTAGGTTCAAACTAGCGAATTTCTATATCCCAGTGACGGGGGGACAAGATGTATCTTTGTGTTGCTACTACTAACGATATGACAATGGGTTTATTCATATTTCTTGAGTTTACTTTGTATACGTCATGTCAATGTTCTTCACGCATTACTCTATTTTACTTAATACTCTAGATGCATGCTGGATAGCTGTTGATGAGTGAAGTAATAGTAATATGTGACGCCCTCGATTTGACCATACGCTAAAGATACACACAATGTGTATGACCAAGATCAAGGACTCACGGGAAGACATCACAACACAACTCTAGACACAAATTAAAAAGATACAAGCTTCATTTTACAAGCCAGGGGCCTCGCGGGCTCGAATGCAGAATCTCGAGAAACACACGAGTCAGCAGAAGCAACAAATATCTGAGTAAAGACATAAAACAAGATAATGCCTTAGATAAGGCTAGCACAAAAGATACACCGATTGAACGAGGGGAGGCCTCTTTCTTGGGAACCTTCTAAAGTGCTCCCTGTCATCAGCAACCTCCACATAGTAGTAGGCACCATCGGGATTCACCATCTCTTGGGCTCCATCATGTGGTCACGACAATTGTATCAAGGGGAAAAGGGGAGCAAAGCAACGGTGAGTACTCATCCAAAGTACTCGGAAGACAGACATGACAACTATACTAAGTATCCATCAATATCAAGGAAATGGGTTATATCTGGACCGACTGCACCAATGCGAGAATAGAGAGAACGGGCTAGTCCTATCAAATACTAGCATCTTGAGTGTCTTGCACCAATAGATGAGAGTAGAGCGAGTAACACACCCAGAGATTCTTCCTCGACTCCCTAAGAGAAAGCAATCCCGGAGAAAACATTCCAGTTAAGTAACATGCCAAGTTTTATAAGATCGGGGCGCAAATCCAAGTCATCGTCTAACCGTGGACACCACTATTCGAATAGATAATTTTCATCCCTGCAGGGGTGCACCACAGTACCCAACACGCTCTATAAGCTCCAGCCGGACACACTTTCCTAGGTCATGCCAGGCTCAGAACATCAACATGCCGCAGCCCTACCGAGTCTCAATAGAGAGGCCAACACTTAGGTCTAAATCCTAAGCGCAGGGGTCATGGGACCATCACCCTTTGCGCTCCTGCACGATGCAAGGGTGAACGAGGTCAGTCCTGGGACCTCTTATACAAGAATGATGCTTATGTGGACCACTCGGTCGCGCGCCGCTACACTGGTGATGTGTGAAGAGCTTCAGCTGATACCACGACCTCGAGTAACCATAACTTCTCCCACGTGAAGGTTAGCGCGAAAAGGTCTCCCAACTAACTCAGTTCAAATACCCAAATCACATTAGCATTTTAATTAACACTAAGGTGACGATCAACAATCCATGATACGTGGTCCCGTCGCCGCATCTTGAGGATGTGTGGCAAGGGCCAAGAATGCCCGACCACGTCTCGTCACATTCACGCGGGAATCCACCCGCAACACAGCTCATCATGTTACCAGTAGCAAGGCCAAGTAACTGTGTGGTTGTAATATCAGAGGGATCCAAGGTATCACCCTTGATGGATTCCGAATGATGTAAGTGTCAAGGTGGCGAGGGAGGAATCACCCTCGATGCACCAAGCTTGATGGGTTTTATGACAACTTCGTTATCAGAGGTGGTGAAGGAGGAATCACCCTTAGTGAACTACCGCCGGTCAACACTAGAGCACTAACATCAGAGTACGTAACGAGGTGTCACCCTCGATACTCACTAGTAGCTCTGCAGAGTCATACAACTAAGGGGAGCATGTGAATGATGTGACGTGTCTTGGTTCGTCGATTAGGTGATCAAGACTTGGTGATAAAAGCGGGGCAACTGGACTAAGGGGTCAATGCGGATCACTGATCCACCTATACTAGACAGTTAAGGCGTGGTAGAGTAAATAGCAGTTCATCAAAAACAAGCTATGCATCAGAATAGGAGCTATCTACAATAGTAGTAAAATCTAATGCAAGCATGAGGAAAAAATTGGAGATATAGGGGTCAAGGGGGGGCTTAATTGCCTTGTTGCTTTGCGGTAAAGGGTTGATCATCACGAGGGTAGTCGTACCCGACAGCATCGTCAGTATCGGGGTCTACCAGAGAGAAGGGGAAGAAACAATAAATATAACTCATAGAAATGCATCACGATGCATGACATGGCAATATGTAGTTCTAGGCATGAGCTAACGCGGTATTACACGTCATCGATGGATCGAGAAAATATCTGACAATATTTCACTCGATTGTGGCTACTATGGGACACGCAAAAACGATGGAAAAAATTCATGTTCGCTATGCTAAGTACGCGTGACACACGAATGGACAGCGTATCCGGGTTTGTCTCGTTTTTCTGATCAACTTTCATGTATAAAATATTTTCATCCGGATTACGGATTAATTTATAATAATTTCTAAATTTTTAATAATTATATATCAATTAAATAGATTTAATTAAATTCAATAATTTAAATATGACATCAACATGATGTCATGCTGACATGAGTAGTCAATATTGGGGTTGACTAGTCAAATGTGACTAGTGGGCCCCATCTGTCATGGACATTTTTAATTAATTTTAGTTAACATTAATTAGATTAATTAGGGGGTGGGACCGAAGTGTCATTCATGGTTTAAATGAAATTAAGTATCAAAATTAATTAATCCATTTTAATTAGTCTAATTGGGCTCGGCCCACTTGTCATACACTTAAAATTAACATTGGCTAATTAATCTAATTAACCCTGATTAAGTTAATTAACTAAACACTTAATTAATTTAACAAATTATATACTTTTATTTTAAACATTTAGTGGGGGTGTTGGCCCCTATGTCATTCGTTGTGGAGGGGCCCCACTTGGCAATCGTCAAGGGCCACATACACAACACACACACACACACGTGCTAGGCCGCTCGGCCATGGCCAGCAACAGCAGCTGGCGAGGGGAAGGCGAGGCCATGCGCGGGCCGGTGCTATGCCAGGGGCGCGGTGGGGAGCGGCGGCACCCACGACGGTGGACGGAGGGGCGCGATCGCTAGAGGGGCAACCAATGTGGGGGCCAACGGGGCGGAGCGGCACGGCGGGGTAGCAGCGGCGGCATGGCGGCAACGAGGTGGGGGGGGGGGGCAGCGGGGCGCACATCATAGGGGGTGCGCAGAGTCGGTGAGGTGGGCTGCCGATGGCTCGCTCGATTGTGGCCGGAGGGGGAGAGGAGAGGAGTGGGAGGAGCCCGGGGGGGGGGGCTCACTTGTGGCTGTAGGGGTGGCAGAGGCTTGAGGAAGCCAAGGAGGGGCGGTGGCGCGGCTGGGGTCGATGCGGTGGTGCCGGGGGAGGGCCGACGAGGTGGTGTGTCGGCCCCGATCCAATCTGGATCAGGAGGAGAGGGGAGTGGAAAGTGTGGGGGGGGGGATTGGGGGGGGAGTGTCGGTGGAGGTGGGGGTTAGTATAGGAAGCCAGCTCGGGGGGTGGGGTAGGTGGGCCGATGGTCTAGTTGGTGACGGCCCAAGGGGGGAGGGCCTTCTTCTCTAATTTTGTGTCTTCCTTAAGTTTTTTTATTTTTACCTTTAAAAAGTTTATATTTATAATTAATTTCGCTTTAGAATATCCCTTTGTAAAATATGCCACATGGCCCAACTATTTACAAAATTATAATTTTCAGTGACATAAAAAGTTTGGAGCACCCATCAATTTATTTGGAATTTACCTAAACCTAAACGAGAATTAATAATTATTTTGGCCACTCCTAAAATGGAATTGAGGCACCTAATCACACGAAAAAAATGTTGGTTCTAACTTTATAAAAGCTTCGGGAATATTTACAACCTAAGTATGATTTTTAATTTGAAGTTCGCCAAACTTTTAAATCCATTTTCGAAATGATCTTGAATTGTAAGGGAATTTGAATTAGAGTTTGATTCCAAGAGTGATCATAATTGGATTAGCAAAATGGATTAGCCTAATCCTCGAGTTACTATAGCTTGATTACAAGGATTACTATAGCATGATCCGAGGATGTCACAACACTCCATCACGAAAAAAATTCTCGTCCCAAGAATTAAGAGGTAGAGGTAAGGGGGAAATGTTTGATTACGAAAATCTAACGAGTCTTCTCGGTCTTGTTTGTTCTTCCCGAGGAAATTTATCCTCTTCGTTGAAGTCTTTCATTCTCCGACTTAGGTCATCCTAATGAATCTGCCATCCTTCCTTTGGGATCTTCATCGTCCTACCAATGCGATAATAGTGAAATCTTTTGGAAAAATGTAGCTATACAAAGTTTGGCATCTACTGGTAGGCTCGCGAAATAAGACGTGACTTCTTTCTCAAGTTATAACTCACGGAATTCATTGTGAGGAATGTGAGATGGTACAAAGGTTTCAAACTGTTAGGCAATCACTTGATACCTAAACAGAGATGAAATGGGTTTTTTTTAGAGAAACGGAAATAAATATTGTGTCTGATACAAGAATAGATCGTCCCATTGGACAATGGCTCTGGAATTTCATACGAAGCCAACTGCACAGGATAGTTTGGAGTCAAAGATGTACATGAGAGTCCGGTCTCGATCTTGTGGAACTTTGGGTTATGGGCCCATGATGACGAGATGATGTATATACTTCTCTCTCCTTGTTGGTTACCCCAAGTGGAAGGTCGAGATGTAGTCAGCAACAAGTTTTCCCTTACACGGAGACTGTAAGGTATATCGAACCAGGAGAACTCCTAGGATCAACAAGTAGGTGTATCCCACCCTTGCGCTAGCAGAAGACGTGGACTTGCACACACACAACTAACTTTGCTCCCAACGAGTACCGAGAGGTTGTCAATCTCTCCGTCCTTGTAGTTTGCAAAGAATCAAAACACAAGTGGGAAAAGTAATAGTGATTGCAACGGAAAAGTAAATGAAAACGGTAAATAATGGAGGTGTAAACAATGATGGTGATATGGACCGGAGTCACATGATGTTCAGTAGTGAAGTCTCTCTCTCAAAAGACGATAAACAACTATGCTTGGGTAAACAAATCACAGTTGGGCAATTGACAGAATTATGAACGCACCTCCATGCCAATTATGCTACTTTATAGTTAGAGGTTCAATAGTAATGGGCAGTACGCCAAGACAAGTAGAACGTTTATTCATCATCTACTTACTAATCATCCACCTTGAGATATCTATCCAGAACATCTCGCCGGTATTAAGTTGCGAGCCCCACCCAAAGTGTAAACTCAAAGCAACGGACAACTGCATTAACGAACTATGCATAAGATAAACAATCCTCGCAACCGTGCTCACAAGCACTGTTGTTTTCTACCTGGTGGCAACAACACATCCCCTAGTCTCATGTTTCTGTCACTCAAGCTAGACATCGAGGGGTATGAACCCACAATCATGCATAACGCTCCCTCTTGTAATTACAATCTACTACTCGGCCAAAGCAATAAATAGAAACGGAGAACATGCATGAATCACTTTGGAACATAATATAAAAGGATAATCAAATATATAACTCATAACAATCTGAACAAAATTTCATAATCCATCGGATTCCAACAAATCGAGCATAGCAATAGCAAGAGAATTACATAGATGCCTTGATCATGTAGGGCAGCTCACGAGGACTAACCATTGAAGCACAAAATTGGAGAGAAGACATCACATAGCTACTGGTCATGGACCCATGGTCCAAGGAGGACTACTCATGAAACATCCGGGAAGCATCCATGGCGGTGGAGAAGCTCCCGGAGGTCAATCCTCCCTCCGGCAGGGTGCCGGGAACAGGTCTCCTGACGCTCCCGATCTCAAAAGCGCTGCGGCGGCGAAACAATGGAGAAATTCACGATTCTAGAAGTTGTGGAAGGGTTTTCTCTCGAAGGACTAAATATAGGCCGAAGGAGGGCACCGAAGAAGGTGGGACCCACCCAGGCGGCCTCTTGGCGCGGCCAGGGGGTAGGCCGCGCCAGGAGGTCGCCTGGACGGCCCCTAGCTCCCCTCTGGGCCATCTTCGGTGATCCGAAAGCTTCAGTTACGCTGATTTTTTATATATTTTTCTTGGAATTATCCGGGCTTCGGAAAATTAGGGAAAAGGCCCTGCAAAATAGACATCAGTAGACAGAAACTGGCACTGGGTGCACTGAGTTAGTAGGTTAGTCCAAATATGTGTAAAATGATATAAAAGTGTAGCAAAACATATAACAATGTCACCCAAAAGATCATGGAACAAGCAGAAATTGTAGATACGTTTGGGACGTATGAGCCCATCATGCGGGCCAAGAGTAGGCAAAGCGGTGACATCTTGTACGGTCTTAATACCAAGACATGTGAGAGGATAACCACCAGTTATGTTGGCAACAACGTTGGTACCAAGGGCGGGGGACGAATAGAAACATTTTCTTGCTCGTTGAAACGAGGTGGACCAATAGACAAGGTTCTCATCCACCGGAGGCTACCGGAATGTTATCGACCATAGTAACATGGTCTTACTGACACAGTTGTACACCGAGGTTTTTACCTAAAATCGGAATTCCCATTGCTGAGATAAGTTATATTAGGAGAAGGAAAATGTGTCCATGCACAAGTATTAGAGTATACCTTTCCCAAGGGAAACCGAGCATGGTATACATGATAGATCATCAAGTACATAACCATTTAGATAAGGGGAAAGGGGAATCATGATGTTTACCCATACAATACTGTTTGGATAATTGATCAAGAACAATTTAGCATCGCGCTCCCAATTTTCCTATTGACATTTGAAGAACCACATTCGTGCTTCGAAGTAGCATCAACATGGCCATCAGATAAATGTAGGACTTTGGGTACACAAAGGATCCACCAAGAACATCTCGTAAAATAAGTCATACAATTTCCTCATGGAAGAATGGTGAATCTTGCTGAACATGATACTATAACAATAGGCCCTCCGGCAGGTGTGCTAGAAGACATCATCGCACCAGGTTACATAAAGACCAAAGTTATAATTATTGGAAAATATTCCAACCATCATATCTGCTCGAGATTCAAATCTGATTGGTGTCACGATACCTCAGACTAAGGATAACTGAGAAGAAAAGGGGCCAACAAAACTAATGATAAGATTAGCAAGATTCTCGGGATATGAACTACGGAAGAAAGTCTTGAATCGCGAGCTGTATGTAAGACACATGAACACAATGTCAATACATTCGTGCCCACATGGAATTCTTACAACGAAACGCAACCGAGTTCCGTTTTGGGAACCATCATCGAGAATATCAAGGTCCTTGCATAAGCATGGATTAGCTCTTCTGAAGGAACTTCTTTTCCTCGATCAATTCCATCACTGGCTTGGCGTGCTAAGAAAGTTCTATGAAGTGAGGATAGCAAATCTTCAAAACATATAACACTCTGCATAGGAGTGAATGATTTGGGATGATCCTAGAGGAAGTGAAACAAAACTTTGTCACATTCACAACGGTAAGAATTCAAGTGAACTTTGGGAAAACACTTCACTTATCAAACATACTATTCATGACCTAGGCACAAAGATAATTCTTTTAAAAGCTTCATCATGAAACACGGAGAAGTTTAGGATGTGGCCGGTGGGCTGAACAACAATCCCTCAAGATTTCGATAGGGATGAATTTCCAAAATTATAAGATCAAGGAGATAGCATTTGTCAAATCAAATGATATAATGGCGTATGGTCGAGGGAATGACAACAACTAAAGATTTGGTCGGAGGGTGCACTCAAAAAATACTAGCTGAGTAGCATGACCAATGCTAAACTGGTGAGTCAACAACCAACACACTAAGGATGAAGCTACCAGTCATTAAGTTCAAAGAAATAGGTTTGCCAGAAGTATTGGAATCACACATAAGAGTTCACTTTTGGTATTCTGGTTAGAAACAACACAGGGACCAAGAAATGAATGGTGATGGCGAGAAGTATCACTATATCAAGAATTATTTAAGAGGTGCAACAATCGCCACAACATTCTTGACATAAAAGATGGTAGTACTCCAAGGTAGAAGATAACATAAGATGGGTAGCAAGAAACTCAAGAGACAACACAAAACGCAACAAAGTTTCTGTCGGAGGGAAGGCAATAGGGTTGTCGATGATAATACAAATCATCGAGGGGAAAGGATGGTATTTCTCATCATGAACTCGATCGATATCATGGAAGAGCTCAGAATGCTGATGATGATCATGACACATTGGTCGAGAAGTTTCATGAAGATGTAATCATTCAGCGATGACATCAAGCAAGGGAATGATGAAGAAAAATGTTGTCACAAACACAGATAAGACTGCTAGCTCATAATCAATATTTCCTAACATGACGTTGAAAGCTCGATGTTAGCCTATCGCACTGTTGAAAATGTGTTCCGGGGATGAAGGACACCAATAGCATGGTCAAGCTCTATCATGACGATGACGATGTAGCCTAACAGCTTGGGATGACATGATCAAGTACAAACTCATAAGCAAAGAAGATTACTAAGAGTTGTGGAATCGAAAAGCGATGTGATTCAATCACCGGTGTCCTTGAGTGTCTAACAACTCAGAACACGAGGAAACTAGAATCGGCGAAATATCATAGCTGGCGAGGAGCTCATAAGAAGTTATATAGTTCCGTGATATTCTCGAGCTACCACGAATAATACTTGGAGGGAGATCAACATTAAAGCTTGGACTGATGTGTTGATCTAAAGAAGACAAGCGCTTTAACTTGCCTACATATGGGATCAAAGAAGAACAATCATGGTCGGAACCACGGCTGCAACGTACCAAATCACAGATACAAGATCAAATCATACAATGAATGATTATTGATACGAGAAGCTTCTATGATAGGATCAATGTCGTGTCCATGGGCATGAAGACAAAGTTCATGGCTGACTCCCACTTCATGAATGCTTCACATGCCATTTACTCCTCGCCTTTGATGAAGTTGTAGCTTGGAAAAATTATCTGGCAAAACACCAGAAGATTAATTCTCGTGAAAACTCTTGGGATCACACAAATTAGGAAGGCATAGAATCAACCTATCGGTGCCTCTTATGAACATATACCACAACTTCAAGAGTAATTAACACATGCTTGAAGAGCATGGATGACAAAAGCATAGGATATAACTTATCAGAGGGAGAAGACACAATTTATTAAAGGCATTAGGTATAAGGGGAAGAATATCACAAGAATTACGAATGCAAGGGATGCCATCGGATAATAACCCAACAAAAAGGGGGTGACTGGTGGTCCACAAAGGAGTTGATGTGAGTACGAGTAGTCAAGCATAGGAAGATAGAATGCAAGGCATATGATTATATAAAATCTAAAACATATCATACTTAATTACCAAAGGAATTATGATTTCCAAGTTGGGATATTAGAATCAGATGCTCCGATCAAGTACAAGCAAGATGAATGGACTTAGATGGGAAATCAACCAAGGTTGATTTGCCAAGAACCAACTCATGTTTGGAAAGTTTTTTTGAGCCAAAAAGATAATTTATGTGGGCCAACTGATGACTGCGTGCATTCACACACAAGTAGAATTAATAAGATCATATGACAATCTCAAAGGATCTTAATGAATGTTGCTAGGCATATGGAATTAACCACAATGCAAGCAGGTGAGAAAAGCTCAAGAGCTATAGGTTATCGATATTTCAGAAGATCGAAAGGCAATTCGAAGGATTTTGTGAAAGGCGCGAACAACAGAGGACGAACGAATCCACGGTAAGATAATTCGATGTACCTTGTAATAACAAGAGCAACTGGAAAACAAAGTATGATCAACATTTGTATGTATTCATCCATAGGGGTTGACGGATGAAGGGAATTGTAAAAGTAATGAGCATACTTCTCAGAGAACATAGGAGAGTATCTTCGGAGTCTTCTGATGAAGCAAGCCATCGTCTGGAATGAGGGGCTCTCCGGGAGTAAGTATTTACGAGGACCTAGAGTTAGAGTTAGCGAAATCCTTTACCCAAAAGAGAAGAGAGATCAGAACTGAGAGTATAGAAGAGGAGTAAAAGATACTAATCCCACCATATTGAGATGTGGTCCCGTAAGCCACACGACAATGTTAATAAAGTTTTTCAAGTACTAGACTCAACTTCGGCCAAGTAGTTGGAAAGGGGGCTACCTATAGGCAGTCGAGTCTGATACCAACTTGCGACGCCCTCGATTTGACCGTACGCTAAACATACACGCAATGCGTACGACCAAGATTAAGGACTCACATGAACATATCACAACATAAATCTAGACACAAATTAAAATCATACAAGCTTCATATTACGAGCCAAGGGCCTCGAGGGCTCGAATACAGAATCTCGAGAAACACACAAGTTAGCGGAAGTAACAAATATCTGATTACAGACATAAAACAAGATAATGCCTTAGAGAATGCTAGCACAAAACATACATCGATCAAAAGAGGCGAGGTCTCTTGCGTGGGATTCTCCTGAACTAGTCCTGGTCGTCAGCAGCCTCCACGTAGTAGTAGACATCGTTGGCGGGATACGCCATCTCCTGGGCTCCAACATCTGATCGCGACAATTGTATCAAGGGGAAAAGGGGGAGCAAAGCAACGATGAGTACTCATCCAAAGTACTCTCAATACTGACATCAGAACTATACTAAGTATGCATTAGTATCAAGGAAAGGGGTTATATGTGGAATGACTGCAATGCCTTGCAGCAATAGACACGAGTAGAGTGAGTAACACAAATATATAGTCATATTGTTGTAGCAACTTTAATTAAATACACGCCCACAGATTCTTCCTTGACTCCCTCCGAGAAAGCAATCCTGGAGCAATCATTCAAGTTATGTAACAATCCAAGTTGTATAAGATCGGGGCACAACTCCAAGTTGTTTTCTAACTGTGGACATGGCTATTCAAATAGACAATTTTCATCCCTGCACGGGTGAACAACAGTACCCAACACACTTGATAACCTCTGGCCGGACACGCTTTCCTGGGTCATGCCCGACCTCAGAACATCAACATGTCGTAGCCCTACCTAGGCTCAACAGAGAGGCCATCCGGCCATTTTAAATCCTAAGCGCGCAGGGGTCATGGGCTCATCACCCTTTGTGCTTCTGCACGATGCAAGGGCGGTCGAGGTCAGTTGTGGCACCTCTTATACAAGAACGATGCTTACGTGGACCACTCGGGCACGTGCCGCTCCATTGGTGACGTCTGAAGAGCTTCGGCTGATACCACAATGTTGAGTGCCCATAACTTCTCCCACGTGAAGGTTAGTGTGAAAAGTTCTCCCGACGAACTCAGATCAAATACCCAAATCCCATTAGCATTTTAATTAACATTGCAGTGGCGATCAACAATCCATGATATGTGGCCCCGTCGCCCCATCTAGAGGATGTGTGGCAAGGGCCAAGAATTCCCAGCCATACCTCGTTACATTCACGTGGGAATTCTCCCGCAACAAACCTCATCATGTTCCGAGTACCAAGGTCAAGTAATTTTGTGGTTGTAACATCAGAGGGATCCGAGGGATCACCCTCGATGGATTTCGAATGATGTAACCGTCAAGGTGGTAGGGAGGAATCACCCTCGATGGACCACGCTTGATGGGTTGTACGACAGGGTCGCTATCAGAGGTTGTGAAGGAGGAATCACCCTCAGTGAACCACCTCCGGTCAACTACACTACAACGCTAACATCAGAGTACGTAACGAGGTTCACCCTCGGTACTCAATAGTAGCTCTATAGAGTCATACAACTAAGGAGGGTGTGAGTCATGTAACGGGTCTTGGCAAGTCGATCAGGTGATCGAGACTTGGTGTAAAAGTGGGGCAACTAGACTAAGAGGTCAATGGGGATCACTCATCCACCTATACTAGACAATTAAGGTGCGGTAGAGTAAATAGAAGTTCATCAAAAATGGGCTATGCATCACAATAGGAGCTATCTACAACAGTAGTAAAATCTAAAGCAAGCATGGGGGATAAATAATAGGCGATATATGACTGATCAAGGGGGTGGTTAGCTTGCCTTGTTGCTCGGTGGCAAAGGGTTGGTCGTGAGGATGGTAGTCGTACCCGGGAGCAGCGCCAGTCTCGGGGTCTACCAGAGAGAAGGGGGAAGAAACCATAAATATAAGGAGTCAAATGCATCACGATGCATGACATGGCAATATGCAGTGTTAGACACGAGCTACCGCAGTATTATACGTCACCGACGGATCGAGAAAATATCTGCTCATATTTTTCGGGTCTCTCACTACTACCAGAAAGGCGAAAACGATGGAAAAGTTCCATGTTCGCTATGCTAGGGACGCGTGATAGACGAACATACATCGTATCTAGGTTCGTCTCGTTTTTCTGAAAAAAACAATTTTCATGTATAAAATATTTTCTCCGAATTACGAATTATTTTCTAATAATTTTTGAAGTTTTAATAATTATTTAGGAATTAAATAGATTTAATTAAATTTAATAATTTAAATATGACATCAGCATGATGTCATGTTGAACATGAGGAGTCAAGAGTGGTGTTGACTCGTCAAATGTGACCATTGGGCCCCAGTTATCATGGAGACATTTTAATTAAGTTTAATTAACATTAATCAGGTTAATTAGGGTGTGGGACCCACCCATCATTCATTGTTTAAATTAAATTAAGTATTAGAATTAATTAATCCATTTTAATTAGTCTAACTCGGCTAGGCCCACTTCTCATACACTTAAAATGAACATTGGTTAATTAACCTAATTAACCTTGATTAAGTTAACTAACTAAATACTTAATTAATTGACTAATTTAACAAATTATATATTATTATTTTATTTTATTTTAAATGTTTAAAGGGGTGTCTGGGCCCCTCTCTCATTTGGTGTGGGGGGGCACTTGGCAGTGGCCAAGGGCCACACACACAACGCACACACATGCGCGTGCCAAGCCGCTCGACCATGGCTAGTAGAAGCAGCACGCGAGGGGAAGGCGAGGCCATGCATGGGACGATGCCACATCGGGGGCACGATGGGGAGCGTCGACACCCACGGCGGTGGCCGTTGCTAGGGCCAACGTTGCGGAGCGGCATGGGAATGTGTGGGCGGGAAGCGTGCGTCGACGAGGTTGGGGGGTGGCGAGCGGGGCGCAGAGCATCCGGGGGTGCGCAGAGCCTGTGAGGCGGGCTGCCGGCGGCTTGCTGGAGTGAGGCTGGAGGGGGGAGAATAGAGGGTTGGGAGGAACCTGGAGGCTCACTTGCGGCTGTAGGGGTGGCACAGGCTCGGGGAGGCCGAGGCCGAGCGGTGGCGCGGTGGGGGACGATGTGGTGACGTCGGGGAGGGCTGGCGAGGTGGCGTGGCAGCGTGGTAGCGTCCGGTTGGCCCCAATACGATTTGTATGGGGAGGAGAGGGAGGGGAAAGCGGGGGTGCGTGGGGAGTGGGGGGAGCATCGGTGGAGGTGGGGGTTAGTATAGGAAGCCGGCTGGGGTGGGTGGGGGAGGTGGTAGGTGGGCTGGTGGCCCAGTTGGTGACGGCCCAAGGGGAGGGCCTTCTTCTCTGATTTGTGTTTTATTTAAGTTTTTCTTTTATTTTTACCTATAAAAAGTTTGTGTTTATATTTAATTTGGCTGTACAATATCCCGTTGTAAAATATGCCGCATGGTCCAACTATTTACAAAACAATAATTTTCAGTGCCATAAAAAGATTGGAGCACCCATGAATTTATTTGGGATTTACCTAAACTAAAACGGGAATTAATAATTATTTTGGCCAGTGCTAAAATAGAATTGAGGCACCTAATCACATGAAAAAAATGTTGGTTCTAATTTTATAAAAGCTTAGGCAATATTTGCAACCTAAGCATGATTTCTAATTTGAAGGTCACAAAACTTTTATATCCATGGTTGAAATGAATTTGAATTGCATTGGAATTTGAATTAAAGTTTGATTCCAAGAGTGATCATAATTGGATTAGCAAAATGGGTTAGCCTAATCCTCGAGTTACTATTGCTTGATTACAAGGATTAGTGTAGCATGATCCGAGGTCGTGAGCGGCCTCTGCTACTATAACAAAAGACCTTCCAATGGCGCCAGAAATAGGCACGTCGACGGGAGAATACTTGGCTTGATCCTTCTGCTGCGGCTACGCCTTAAGGGACTTCCTAGGAAAGTATGCAAAGGATTTCCCCCGTGGCCTTGGAGCCTTGCGTTGGTGTTCCCTCGAAGCGGAAAGGGTGATGTAGCGTAGCGGTGGTAAGTATTTCCCTCAGTTTGAGAACCAAGGTATCAATCCAGTGGAGGAGTATCTCAAGATCCTCCACAGACACAAAAGCTTGCTCCCAACGCTATGAAGGGTTGTCAATCCCTTATAGATTGTTTGCCAAGTGAGAACTGAAAGCAACAAAGTAAAAAAGCAAAGTAAAAGTGTAGGTGTAAACGATGGATGTGAATAGACCCGGGGGCCGTAGTGTTTACTAGTGGCTTCTCTCATGATAGCAAGTATACGGTGGGTGAACAAATTACTGTCGAGCAATTGATAGAACCGTGCAAAGTCGTGACGATATCTGTGCAATGATTATATCTATAGGCATCACGTCCAAAACAAGTAGACCGATACTTTCTGCATCTACTACTATTACTCCACACGTCGACCGCTATCTAGCATGCATCTAGTGTATTAAGTCCATAAGAACAGAGTAACGCCTTAAGGAAGATGACATGATGTAGAGGGATAATCTCAAACCAATGATAAAACCCCATCTTTTTACCCTTGATGGCAACTACTTGATGTGTGACTTGCTGCCCCTACTGTCACTGGGAAAGGTCACCACATGGTAGAACCCAAAACCAAGCACTTCTCCCATTGCAAGAATCATAGATCTAGTTGGCCAAACAAAACCCAAGACTCGTAGAGACTTACAAGGATATCAAATCATGCATATAAGAAATCAGCAAACACTCAAATATATATCATAGATAACCTGATCACAAATCCACAATTCATCGGATCTCGACAAACACACCGCCAAAGAAGATTACATCGGATAGATCTCCATGAAGATCATGGAGAACTTTGTATTGAAGATCCAAGAGAGAAAATAAGCCATCTAGATACTAACTACGGACCCGTAGGTCTGAAGTGAACTATTGACAAGTCATTGGACGGGCGATGATGATGATTAAGAAGCCCTCCAACTCCAAAGTCCCCTCCGGCAGGGTGCCGGGAAGGGTCTCCAGATGAGATCTCGCGGAAACGAAAGCTTGCGGCGATGGAAAAGTATTTTCGAGGCTCCCCTGATTTTTTGCGGAATATTTGGGAATATATAGGCCAAAGATCTAGGTCAGGGGGCGGCCAGGGAGGCCACAAGTCCTGCCACCGCCGCCTCCCCCTGGTGGTGGAGTGGGGGCTTGTGGGCTCCTTGGAGCCCACCTGGCCAAGCCCGGAGGCCCCCTGATCTTCTTCCGTTCGGAAAAAATCATTTTGGGGTTTTTATTCCATTTGGACTCCGTTCCAAAATCAGATGTGAAAAGAGTCAAAAACACAGGAAAAATAGGAATTGGCACTTGGCACTGAATTAATAAGTTAGTCCCAATAAAGATATAAAAGGTACATAAAACATCCAAAGAAGACAAGATAACGGCGTGAAACCATAAAAAAATATAGATACGTTTGAGACGTATCAGCCTCTACGTAGTTTCATAACCGAGGGAAATAGTTACCCACATTGTGGTGCGATAATGTGTTCCTCTTCAAGGAAAACCCAACGATGATCACAAGTATGAGGAAGGATTTGTGGTGCCGTTACCGGGGAATCTCTTTACCAATTACCAAGTAACTCCCCAAAAAAATTCATTTACTAGTTCCTCCTTCTATTTGCTGCTATATTTAGTTTGTCTCATAAAAATACAAAATATTTATCTTTGCTTGTCTTGCTTGTTAATTTTCTTGCTCGGTCACCATGTCTCAAGGTAGATTCCACACTATCTCTTACTATCAAAGGATGTCTGAAATGGAAGGTTCCATGAAGACCTTCATGAGTTTGCAATATGAGCATAATAAAATCTTTGCTTCTCAGGTAAAGGAACATTGAACTTTGTTAGGTACCATAAGTAAACAACTTGATAAAATTAATAAATAACTATCTATCCTCCAATCACAAGTTTCTCTAACAAAGAGTTATTAGGAAAATCTACGATAAGCAAACCACTCTAGTAAATAGGATGGCTGCTAAACCGGAATCTTTCCCCATTACAGATCATGGTGAAGATCTTAAAATAATTGGTACTTCTCCTATTGAATCTTTGTTTACTTCTCTGAATGTTAATGATAAAGGGACTCATGAGTAAACTCTAGAAAAGGAGTGTCCCGTTTGCTTGGAGGGTGACGATTTTAATGCTAGAAGTGAAAAAGTGGGTTTGGAGAGGTCAAAACTTAAACTAGTGATGTGCCCACTATTTTGGATTACAAGGACTTTAATTATGATAACTTCTCCTTAGTATAATGCATTTCCTTTCTGCAATCCATTATTAGCTCACCCGATGTTTATGACCAAAACAAAGCTTTTACTCAACATATAGTGGAAGCTATGGTGAAAGCTTATGATGAGAAACTTGAGCTTCAGTTTCTATTCCTAGAAAGATGTATGATGAGTGGGAACCTACTATCAAAATTAAGATAAATAAATATGAATGCAATACTTTGTGTGACCTTGGTGCTAGTGTTTGAACTATACCTAAAACTCTTTGTGATGTGCTTGATCTCACTAACAGTGAAGAATGTTCCATAAACTTGTATCTTGCGGATTCTACCATCAAGAAAACCATTGGGTAGAATAAATGATGTGCTGATAATTGCAAATAAAAGTTATGTGCCTATATATTTCATTGTGATTGATATTGATTGCAACCCTACTTGTCCAATTATACTTGTAAGACCCTTCCTACGAACTATAGGTGCAATCATTGACATGAAAGAGGGAAGTATAAGGTTATAGTTTCCATTAAAAAAGGAATAGAACACTTACCTTGAAAGATAATTAGGCCACCATATGAATCAATCATGAGAGCCACTTATGTGTTGAGTGTCAAAGATGACACACTTGAAACTATGCAATATGCCTAGCTTGGGCCGTAAAACAATAGCGCTTGTTGGGAGGCAAACCAATAGTTATCTAATTTTTTTTCTTTTAACTTTATGTTAGTTTGTGATATTATGAGTATTTACTTTGTAATGATTGTGTTTTTGTGTTTCAATTAGTGTTTGTGCCAAGTAAAGCCTTTGGGATGATTTGCATGATGATAGAATTGATAGAGTGCAAAAAACAAAAACTTTGACGTCGAGTGCAGAATTTCTCTGAGTTTACTGGAATGTATTTTTAATTTGAATAATTTTAAAAGGTATTGATATAAAAATTACTAATGCTTTCCTAATTTTCCAGAACTGTTGGAGTGACAAAATAGGTTTGTTACATATTACTATACACTATTCTGTTTGATTCAGATTGTGTTTTTTCATAAATAGTTTGCTTGTTTGAAGATGTTATGGGTTGTATCGGGGGTATAAGCCTTGGAGGAGTTAATATACAGTAACTATATTAAAATAAAATAATAATTAACTTATAACATCACCTCAAAGTATTTTATATGTTGTTTGTACTAACGAATCTCACGAAGTTTTGTTGCGTTTGAAGCGATTGAAGTTTTCAAGTTTTTGGTATTGTCCCAATGGACAAAGGATTGAGAAGCAGAAAAATCCTAAGCTTGGGGATGCCCAGGGCACCCCAAGGTAATATTCTATGAAGGCTAAGGCGTCTAAGCCTGGGGGCATCCCCTCTTTTCGTCTCAATCCATCGGTATGTTACTTGGAGCTATATTTTTATTCATCACATGATATGAGTTTTGCTTGGAGCATCGTTTAATTTTGTTTCCTTTTTCTTGCAATTTACCACAATCATTGTTTGTTGGTCACACCTATTTTAGAGAGATACCATATCATCAAAGTTTCTTAGAATACTCTATGTGCTTCACTTGTATATTTTGAGCTTAGCACTTGCTCTAGTACTTTACTTATATCTTTTTGAGCACGGTGGCGTGTAGATTTTATAAAAATATTATGCTCTCATTCTTCACTTGTATTTTTTTGGGAGCTGGGAAAATAGTGGTGGTAATTTTCATGGTACATAAGACTAGATCAAAAATAATGAGTATTCAATGAGTGTTAATTAAAACCATCATGTAGCACATATAGAGAAATTGTGTGTTAATGATATTGATGTGGTGATATGAAAAATATGTGAGTGCATTATTATTAATTCAGATAGGTGTCAATATTAAGAGATGTTAATCTTCTTGTTCATCTAAAAAAATTTGAAAAGGCATGGTGATGATGTGTGAGCATTTCTATTCCTCGTTGAAATCCTTGTGTTGTTTTTAGTCGGAGTCACGCGATGGTTAATTCCTACCAACCCTCTCCCTCGAGGCATGCGAGTAGTACTTTGGTTTGTGATAAAACTAACAAAAATTTGTAATCAGTCTATGAGTTCTTCATGACTAGTGTGACATCATGGTCATACGCACTCTCACCTCCTCATATTTGCTAGCCTCTTCGGTACTGTGCATCGATCGTTCTCACCTTGAGGGTCGGTGCAACTTTAGTCACTGCATCCAAACCGTGTGACATGACACGCTTTGTTGCACATAATTTTTTTATATCCTCCTAAAAACAGCCACCATGCTTACCTATAAAGGCATTTCCATATCTATTTCGAGATATATTGGTCTGAAAATGCCATAGTCACTTCACATGACTAATTCGTTCATCATCATAATGATTTGAATAATAACATACATCTCACATAGTATTTGTGGAAAATCCATAGTTCTTCATATTTTTGATACATGTCACGCTTGAGCTTTGCACAACCTGGTACATGATACGTCTCAAACATATCTATAATTTTTGATGGTTTCACGCTGTTATCTTATCTTCTTTGTATGTTTTATGTAACTTTTTATATCTTTTTGGGGACTAACTTATCGATTCAGTGCCAATTCCTGTTTTTCCGTGTTTTTGACTCTTTTCTGATCTGATTTTGGAATGGAGTCCAAACAGAATAAAATCCCCGAAATGAACTTTTCCTGAACGAAAGAAGACCAGGGAGCCTTTGGGCCAAGCCAGGTGGGCCCCAGGGAGCCCACAAGCTTGCACCACGCCACCAGGGGGAGGCGGCGGTGGGCAAGCTTGTGGCTTTCCTGGCCGCCTCTTGACCTAGGTTTTGCGCCTATATATTCCCAAATATTTCGCAAAAAATCAGGGGAGCCTCGAAAATACTTTTCGGCCGCCGCAAGCTTCCGTTTCCGCGATATCTCATCTGGAGACACTTCCCGGCGCCCTGCCGGAGGGGACTTTGGAGGTGGAGGGCTTCTTCATCATCATCATCGCCCCTCCAATGACTCGTGAGTAGTTCACTTCAGACCTATGGGTCCATAGTTAGTAGCTAGATGGCTTCTTCTCTCTCTTGGATCTTCAATACAAAGTTCTCCGTGATCTTCATGGAGATCTATCCGATGTAATCTTCTTTGGCGGTGTGTTTGTCGAGATCCGATGAATTGTGGACTTGTGATCAGATTATCTATGATATATATTTGAGTCTTTGCTGATTTCTTATATGCATGATTTGATATCCTTGTAAGTCTCTCCGAGTCTTGGGTTTTGTTTGGCCAACTAGATCTATGATTCTTGCAATGGGAGAAGTGCTTGGTTTTGGGTTCTGCCATGTGGTGACCTTTCCCAGTGACAGTAGGGGCAGCAAGGCACACATCAAGCAGTTGCCATCAAGGGTAAAAAGATGGGGTTTTTACCATTGGTTTGAGATTATCCCTCTACATCATGTCATCTTCCTTAAGGCGTTACTCTGTTCTTATGGACTTAATACACTAGATGCATGCTGGGTAGCGGTCGACGTGTGGAGTAATAGTAGTAGATGCAGACAGTATCAGTGTACTTGTTTCGGACGTGATGCCTATAGAAATAATCATTGCATAGATATCGTCACGACTCTGCACAGTTCTATCAATTGCTCGACAGTAATTTGTTCACCCTCCGTCTACTTGCTTTCATGAGAGAAGCCACTAGTAAACACTACGGCCCCCGAGTCTATTCACATCCATCGTTTACACCTCCGCTTTTACTTTGCTTTGTTACTTTGTTGCTTTTAGTTCTCACTTGGCAAACAATCTATACGGGATTGACAACCCCTTCATAGCGTTGGGTGCAAGCTTTTGTGTTTGTGCAGGATCTTGAGCTACTCTTCCGCCGGATTGATACCTTGGTTCTCAAACTAAGGGAAATACTTACCACCGCTACGCTACATCACCCTTTCCGCTTCGAGGGAACACCAACGCAAGGCTCCAAGGCCACGGGGGAATCCTTTGCATACTTGCCTAGGAAGTCCCTTAAGGTGTAGCCGCAGCTGAAGTATTCCTGGTGCTGTTGCTGAGGAGTATCAAGAAACACTCCTATTTCTCGCGCCATTGGAAGGTCTTTTGTTGCAGTAGCAGAAGAATTTCTGGCGCCGTTGCCGGGGAGTATCAAGCAACACTCCTATTTCTGGCGCCGTGGAAGGTCTTTTGTTGCAGTAGCAGAAGAATTTCTGGCGCCGTTGCCGGGGAAGAGGATCATCAAGAATATTCTCCCGACAACGTGCCTATTTCTGGCGCCGTTTCCGCAGAGGAGAAATCAAGATCTATCCAAGTAGGTCTCACAAACTCTTCTCTTGCATTTACTTTTGTTGCCGGTTGCCTCTCCTTTTCCTCTCCCCCACTTCACATTTGCCGTTTTTCTCCTTCGTCGTTTTCTCCTTTGATTTTTTCGTTCGCCCTTTTCTCTCGCTTGCTTTTTGTTCGCTTGTGTGCCATGTGCCCTCAATATGCTTGCATCTTCGCTTGCTGAAAATCTAGTGATATGGATCCTCATCCACTTGCTTGTCTCTTTAAGAGACCCACTCGTGTGGAAAAAAATTCTATTGACTTGAGGGAAATTGCCTATGTCTTTGGAGTTTTGCGTAAGATGCGTGAGTCTGAAAATTGTGAGGAAGAAATTCATGAAGTGATTCACGAGGGCTCCTTGGATGAAAAGCATGATTGCAATGATTTCACTATAAATCCTATTAGTGGCAATCATGCTAAAAATATGCAAAACCCTAAGCTTGGGGATGCTAGTTTTGCTTTGACCACTACTTATTGCAATAATCAAGATTGGGGTGATGATCTTTCTTATGATCTTGAAAATTTGTTCAAACCGCATGATGAATATGATATTTGCAACAATACTCAAAGTGGGATTGGAGAAGTCATTACTTTATTTGATGATAATCCCACTATTTTTGAAGAGCGTCAACTTTGCATGCATGTGGATCATGAAAAATAATTTCCTTTGTGATAGTTACATTGTTGAATTCGAATATGATCCCACATGTAATAGCTATGAGAGAGGAAAATATTTTGGTAGAAACTTTCATGTTACCAAATTACCTCTCGTTATGTTGAGATTGCTATTGTCTCTTCCTTCTTCCTTGCATATGGCAACTATTGGTTTTCTTCACAATCTGTTTTCCTATAAAATGCCTATGCATAGGAAGTATGTTAGACTTAGATGTGATTTTCACATGCTTTAGGATGCTCTCGTTGTGCTTCAATTCTTTTCTTTTGTGAGAACATCGTTGAATGCCTAGCTAAGGGCGTTAAACAAAAGCGCTTGTTGGGAGGCAACCCAACGAATCTATCCTTTTTCTTTCTATTTTGTGTTTTCCACACTTTCATAATTCTGTTATGATTTTGTTTTTTGTGTTTCTTTTTGCGTTTGTGCCAAGCAAAACCGTTATGATTAGTCTTGAGGATGATCGTTTGATCATGCTGGGAAAGACAGAAACTTTCTGCTCACAAAAAGAATTTTCATTGTTTTTCTGTAAGAGCTTTTGAGTTGATTATTTTTGCTGCAGATTGCTACTCAAATTCTTCACACTGTCCTAATTGTTCAGAATTTTTGAAGTACCAGAGGTATACGAAACATACAGATTGCTACAGACTGGTCTGCTGTTAACAGATTCTGTTTTTGTTGTGTTGGTTTCTTATTTTGATGAAACTATGGATAGTATCGGGGGGTATTCGCCATGGAATATTGAAAGTACAGTAACCTAACATCAGCACAAGTATAATTTAAGTTTTCTACAGTACCTAAGGAAGTGGTGGTTTGCTTTCTTGTACTAAAGTTATCACGAGTTTCTGTTTAAGTTTCGTGTTGTGAAGTTTTTAAGTTTTGGGTGAAGTTCTTATGGACAAAAAGATAAAGAGTGGCAAGAACTCAAGCTTGGGGATGCCCAAGTCACCCCAAGAGATTCAAGGATGCCGTAAAATCCTAAGCTTGGGGATGCCCCGGGAAGGCATCCCCTCTCTCGTCTTCAATCCATCGGTAACGTTACTTGGGGCTATATTTTTATTCACCACATGTTATGTGTTTTTGCTTGGAGCGTCTTGTATCTAGGAGTCTTTTATTTTTGTTGTGTCACAATCATCCTTGCTGCACACCTAGATAGAGAGACATGCACACACCGTGATTTTGTCGAGCTTCACTTATATCTTTTGGTAGACAATT
Source organism: Hordeum vulgare subsp. vulgare (assembly GCF_904849725.1). NCBI lineage: Eukaryota > Viridiplantae > Streptophyta > Magnoliopsida > Poales > Poaceae > Hordeum > Hordeum vulgare. Next base: position 385,909,294 of record NC_058520.1, on the reverse strand, counting down.
CAGCTCACATGGGCTTCACTTATATCTTTTGAGATACATACTTTTTCTCTGTGTGCTTCACTTATATCTTTTAGAGCGCAGCGGTGCGTGGCTTGGTAGTTGATCTATGCTTTGAAAGTAGTCTCAAAAGGGGTAGTTCTCAAAAGGGATACGAAAACTTCCTCCTTCATGTGCATTGAATAGTTAGAGAAGTTTGATTCATCTCAATTAGTTTTGAGTTGTGGTTATGGTAATATTGAAATCATGCTAGTGAGGTGTTGTGAATCTAGAAATACTTGTGTTGAAGTTAGTGATTCCCGTAGCATGCACGTTTGGTGAACTGCTATGTGATGAAATCTGAGCATGATTAGTCTATTGCTTGTCATCCTTTGCGTGGCGGTCGGGATCGCGCGATGGTTTATACCTACCAATCCTTCCCCTAGGAGTATGCGTTGAATGCTTTGTTTCGATTACTAATAAAACTTTTGCAACAAGTATATGAGTTCTTCATGACTAATGTTGAGTCCATGGTTTATATGCACTTTCACCTTCCACCATCACTATCTTCTTAGTGTCGTGCAACTTTCGCCGGTGCACAAAACCCACCATTAGCCTCCCTCAAAACAGCCACCATACCTACCTACTATGGCTTTTTCAAAGTCATTCTGAGATATATTGCCATGCAACTACCACCATGATATCTGCCACCACGTCTACATTGCCACTAAATGATCATAAGATAGCTAGCATGATGTTTCCATTGATGTCTATGCCATGCTAGATCGTTGCCACGGTACACTACCGAAGGCATTCCATATAGAGTAATAATTGCTCTAAGTTTTGAGTTGAAAGTGTGATGATCATCATTATTGGAGCATTGTCCCATGTGAGGAAATAAAAGAGGCCAAAGAAGCCTATAAAAAAGAGGCCAAAGAGCCCACCAAAATAAAAAAATGAGAGAAAAAGAGAGATGGGACAATGCTACCGTTTTTTTCCACACTTGTGCATTTTGAGAACCATGATCTTCATGATTGAGAGTCTCTCGTTTTGTCACCATCATATAGCTAGTGGGAAATTTTCGTTATATAACTTGTCTTGTATATTCCGATGATAGGCTTCCTCAAAATTGCCTTAGGTCTTCGTGAGCAAGCAAGTTGGATGCACACCCACTAGTTTTCTTTAAGAGCTTTCACGTACTTATAGCTATAGTGCATCATTTGTATGGCAATGCCTACTCATTCACATTGATATCTATTGATGAGTATCTCCACAGCTCATTGATATGCCTAGTTAATATGACTATCTTCTCCTTTTTGTCTTGCAAACTCCACCACATTCCACACCATCTATAGTGCTATAACCATGGCTCACGCTCATGTATTGCGTGAGAGTTGAAAATGTTTGAGAAAGTAAAGGTGTGAAACAATTACTTGGCCAATACCGGAGTTGTGCATGATTTAAATTCGTTGTGCAATGATGATAGAGCATAGCCACACTATATGCTTTTGTAGGGATAACTTTCTTTTGGCCTTGTTATTTTGAAAGTTCATGATTGCTTTGCTAGTTTGCTTGAATTATTATTGTTTCCACGTCAATAGAAAAATATTGATTTGAATCTAATGGATCTGAACATTCACGTCACATAAGAGGAATTACAAAGGATGCCTATGCTAGGTAGCATGAAAGCATCAAAAATTCATTCTTATCACTTCCCTACTCGAGGACGAGCAGGAGTTAAGCTTGGGGTCCATTCAGTGCCAAGTGCCAGTTCCTGTTTTTCCATGTTTTTGACTCTTTTCAGATCTGATTTTGGAACGGAGTCCAAACGGAATAAAATCCCCGAAATGATTTTTTTCCCGAACCAAAGAAGACCAGGGACCTTTGGGCCAAGCCAGGTGGGCCCCAGGGAGCCCACAAGCTTGCACCATGCCACCAGGGGGGAGGCGGCGGTGGTCAAGCTTGTGGCTTCCCTGGCCGCCTCCTGACCTAGGTTTTGCGCCTATATATTCCCAAATATTCCGCAAAAAATCAGGGGAGCCTTGAAAATAATTTTCCGCCGCCGCAAGCTTCCGTTTCCGCGAGATCTCATCTGGAGACCCTTCCCCGGGCCCTGCCGAAGGGGACTTTGGAGGTGGAGGGCTTCTTCATCATCATCATCGCCCCTCCAATGACTCGTGAGTAGTTCACTTCAGACCTACGGGTCCGTAGTTAGTAGCTAGATGGCTTCTTCTCTCTCATGGATCTTCAATACAAAGTTCTCCATGATCTTCACGGAGATCTATCCGATGTAATCTTCTTTGGCGGTGTGTTTGTGGAGATCCGATGAATTGTGGACTTGTGATCAGATTATCTATGATATATATTTGAGTCTTTGCTGATTTCTTATATGCATGATTTGATATCCTTGTAAGTCTCTCCGAGTCTTGGGTTTTGTTTGGCCAACTAGATCTATGATTCCTGCAATGGGAGAAGTGCTTGGGTTTGGGTTCTGCCATGTGGTGACCTTTCCCAGTGACAGTAGGGGCAGCAAGCCACACATTAAGCAGTTACCATGAAGGGTAAAAAGATGGGGTTTTTTATCATTGGTTTGAGATTATCCCTCTACATCATGTTATCTTGCTTAAGGCGTTACTCTGTTCTTATGGACTTAATACACTAGATGCATGCTGGATAGCGGTCGACGTGTGGAGTAATAGTAGTAGATGCAGACAGTATCGGTGTACTTGTTTCGGACGTGATGCCTATAGAAATAATCATTGCATAGATATCGTCACGACTCTGCACAGTTCTATCAATTGCTCGACAGTAATTTGTTCACCCTCCGTCTACTTGCTTTCATGAGAGAAGCCACTAGTAAACACTACGGCCCCCGAGTCTATTCACATCCATCGTTTACACCTCCGCTTTTACTTTGCTTTGTTACTTTGTTGCTTTCAGTTCTCACTTGGCAAACAATCTATACGGGATTGACAACCCCTTCATAGCGTTGGGTGCAAGCTTTTGTGTTTGTGCAGGATCTTGAGCTACTCTTCCGCCGGATTGATACCTTGGTTCTCAAACTAAGGGAAATACTTACCACCGCTACGCTACATCACCCTTTCCGCTTCGAGGGAACACCAACGCAAGGCTCCAAGGCCACGGGGGAATCCTTTGCATACTTGCCTAGGAAGTCCCTTAAGGCGTAGCCGCAGCTGAAGGATTACTGGTGCCGTTGCTGAGGAGTATCAAGCAACACTCCTATTTCTGGCGCCATTGGAAGGTCTTTTGTTGCAGTAGCAGTACACTATGAGAGGCATTCATTCAGAGTCATATCGTCCTATCAGTTTCCATATTGAGTTGTAATTAAATAAAAGTGTGTTGATCGTCATTACTAGAGCATTGTCCGAGTGAGGAAATAAAAATGGGGGAGGCCAAATGAGCCCACTATAAAAAATGAATGAGAGAAAAAGAGAGAAGGGACTTTTCTACTATCCTTTACCACACTTGTGCCTCAAACTGGCCCTTGTTCTTCATACAAAAAATCTCATGTTTTATCATTCTTACGCTAGTGGGAATCACTTTTTCATAAACTTAGCTTGTATAATACGGTGACGATCTTCCTCAAATGCCTAAGGTCTTCATGAGCAAGCAAGTTAGATGCACACCCCACTTAGCTTGAGTGGAGCTTTCATGCACTTATATCTCTTATGCATCATTTGCATGACAATCCCTACTCCTCGCATTGATATCTATTGACAGACATCTCCATATTTCGTTGGTAGTTGATGTGAGACTATCTTCTCCACTTTTACCCTTTTGAAACCTACCACCATATTCTATCCCACTTTTATGCTATGTCCAATGGTTTACGCTCGTGTATTGTGTGAAGAATAAAAAGTTGATGCATATTGAAAAAGTATGATCCAATTTCCTAACTTGAACACCGTGGTGCTTGACATATGTATTAATGTGGTGAATATGGAGCCATGCCTTGCTAATATAATAAAGATGGATGGGGGTATAATTTGCTCCTTGTATCGATAAGTATTGCTATGTTAATGTTTTTTAATTCATCATTTCTCAGTGACCATACATGCACATCATGGATAGGATGCCACATCAAAAATTATGTTTTAACATTTACCTACTCGAAGACGAGCAGGAATTAGGCTTGGGGATGCTTGATACGTCTCCAACGTTTCTACAATTTTTTATTGTTCCATGCCGATATATTATCATTCTAGAATACTTTTGGGGTATTTATTTACCATTTTATATTATTATTGAGCACTAACCTATTTACCCAGTGCCTAGTGTCACTTGTTGTTTTCTGCGTGTTTTTTACTTTTCACGTTTTCCATATCAAATGAAGTCCAATTGCCGCGAAACTTTTTTGGTATTTTTTCTGGACCCAAAGAAGACCAACGAGCATCATAAGAAGGCTGGAGGCCTCACGAGGGGCCCACAAGACAATAGGGCGTGGCCTAGGGGGCTGATGACCCACAAGTATAGGGGATCAATCGTAGTCCTTTCGATAGGTAATAGTGTCGAACCCAAAGAGGAGCAAAAGGATCTGACAAGTGGTTTTCAACAAGGTAAAATCTGCAAGCACTGAAATTGTCGGTAACAAGTGATTGTGTGGTGAGATGATTCGTAGCAAGCAACAAGTAAAAAAAGTAGCAACAGTGCAGCAAAGTGTCCCAATCCCTTTTGTAGGAAGGTACAAGCCTGGACAAAGTATTATAGAAGAAAAAATGCTCCCGGGGACACACAGGAATTTCTATCATCCTAGTTTCATCATGTTCATATGATTCGCGTTCGTTCCTTTGATAGTTTGATATGTGGGTGGACTGGCGCTTGGGTACTGCCCTTACTTGGACAAGCATCCCACTTATGATTAACCCCTCTCGCAAGCATCTGCAACTACGAAAGAAGAATTAAGACAAAGTCTAACCATAGCATTAAACTAGTGGATCCAAATCAGCCCCTTACGAAGAACCGCATAAACTAGGGTTTAAGCTTCTGTCACTCTAGCAACCTATCATCTACTTACTACTTCCCAATGTGTTCCTCTAGGTCCAAATAATGGTGAAGTGTTATGTAGTCGACGTTCACATAACACCACTAGAGGAAAAACAACATACAACATATCAAAATACCGAATGAATACCAAATTCACATGACTATTATTAGCCTGACTTATCCCATGTCCTCGGGAACAAAAGTAACTACTCACAAAGCATAAACATAATCATGATCAGAGGTGTAATGAGTAGTATCAAGGATCTGAACATAAACTCTTCCACCAAGTAATCCAACTAGCATCAACTACAAAGAGTAATCAACACTACTAGCAACCTTACAAGTACCAATCGGAGTCGCGAGACGGAGATTGGTTACAAGAGATGAACTAGAGTTTGGAGATGAGATTGTGCTGATGAAGATGTTGATGGTGACGAGTCCCTTCCACCGAGAGGAGTGTTGGTGATGACGATGGCGACGATTTCCCCCTCCGGGAGGGAAATTTCCCGGCAGGATCGTCCTGCCGGAGCTCTAGATTGGTTCTGCTCAAGTTCCGCCTCGTTGCGGCGGTGAAACCACGAAAAAAGCTCCCTTCTGATTTTTTCCTAGACGAAACCATCCATATAGCAAAAGAGGGGGGAAAGTGGGCCAGTAGGGTGCCCACAAGCCCCCATGGCGCGGCCTGGGGGGTGGCCGCGCCGTGCAGGCTTGTGGCCACCCCCTAGCGCCCCTCTGGCACTTCTTCGGCCTAGTATTTTTTATAAATTGGGAAAAAAATCTCCGTTGATTTTCATGGCGTTTGGAGTTGCACAGAATAGGCATCTCAACTTTGCTCCACTTTCAGGCCAGAATTCCAGTTGCCGGTATTCTCCCTCTTCATGTAAACCTTGCAAAATAAGAGAGAAAAGGCATAAGAATAGTACCGTGAAGTGAAATAACAACCAAAGAAGCGATAAATATCAACGTGAAAATATGATGCAAAATGGACGTATCAACTCCCCCAAGCTTAGACCTCGCTTGTCCTCAAGCGAAAGCTGAGCTCAAGAAATATGTCCACATGTTTAGGGAGAGAGGTGTCGACAAAACAAGATACGAACATGCATGCATCATGATCAAGCTCAGAATAGCAATACCAACATATAATCTCTCATGCTAAAGTGATAATTTCTTCACAAAGTAAAGCATGGATCAAGAACCTTACCGAGAAGTAACAACCGTTTAGTCATTGAAGCAATTGCAATTTATCACAACATCAGAAAGAGTCAAATAAGAGCTTGTAAAGCAAATCCACATACTCAATCATTCTTTCGTTCTCTACAATTGCTACAACTCACGTGGTACTCATGAGATCAAAGTTTTAGCTGGACACAGAGAAAGATAGGGGCTTATATTTGCCTCCCAACTGCTTACCTCAAGGATAATGTTAACAATAATAATTCATGGATACTTACCTCCAAGTTGACATATGAATATAGATCTTTCCCAAGCATGTGACAATAGCCAAGACAAAGGCAAAATAGGGAATTGGTGAAGATCACCATGACTCTTTCAAGGACAAAAAGTAAAGGTACAAGATAGGCCCTTCGCAAAGGGAAGCAGAGGTCGTCATGCGCTTTTGAGGTTTGGATGCGTGTCCTCTTAGTGTGGAGGAACGTCACTTTGTATTGCCCCCTGTGATAAAGAAGTTTATTATGCAGTCTGTCGCTTTTATGTCTTCCTCATCACAGGTTTGTACAAAGCTTATTTTCCACACACTATTAGATCATACATATTAGAGAGCAATTTTTATTGCTTGCACCGATGACAACTTACTTGAGGGATCTTATTCAATCCATAGGTAGGTATGGTGGACGCTCATGGCAAAACTGGTTTGAAGGTTTATCGATGCACAAGTAGTATCTCTACTTGGTGCGGGAGTTTTGACTAATATGAGGTGGAAGCAATCGTCACATGCTAAGGGATCTCTAATCATATAACATTGTTCAGAGCCAAGCAAACACAATCCATTATGTTGTCTTCCATGTCCAACATCTAAATCTAGGCATGTAATAGTTTAGTGAGTGTTCACAATCATAGATGGTGTCAGAGATGATATATTTATATGTGAACCTCTCCTTCTTTATCACTTCCTATTAATTGCAACAATGACCAAGGTCTATGTTTGCCTACCCTCAACAAGTTTCAATCATCACTCTTTTTATATGTGAAGCCATCACTTCCCATAAGATCATTACATGATCTTTCATGCTTTTGTTCTATTCTCACTCTTTTGATCATGGCAAGAGGCAAAGCCCTTCAACTGATACACTCTTTATTATATGGCTCACGAGCAAGAATATATTGGGGGTGACACAAAGCAAAACTCAAGACTAAAACACTAAGACTTTTAAACTACTAGAGAAAAATAAAACTAAAAAGGAAAACTAAAAACAAAGGTAAAGGCAAAAGATGTGATGGTGATACGATACCGGGGCAACTCCCCCAAGCTTGGCAAAAGCAAGGGGATTGCCCATACCAATGCTCAATTGTCTTCCTTTGGTGGTGGTGGTGGAGGAGTTGTTGAAGCGGTCTTGAGCTTGTCTAATTTCCACTTGAGCTTAAAGTTCTGCTCCCTCAGATCATCATTTTCCTCCTCAAGCTTCAACACTCTATGGCAAAGTTCCTGCTTACTCTCCTGCAAGAAACGAGAAGGGATAAACAAGGTCTTAGGCTTCTTCCTTGAGTCAGGGAGGCTCGACTTCTTGAACTCCACATCAGTGCGTCCAGGTTGAGGTAGAGCAGCCTCCTCTTCATCGGAACTCGTTTGTTCCTTCCCCTTGGGATCATAGTCTTCTTCCTCATCAGTGGTCCAGCCATATGGTTCCAAGTCCCCATAGACCTTGGGGTTAGCAAGGTAATCTGCCACATAGCTCTCCCCCTCTGAATCCTGAGAAGACATCTTGACCTAGATCTACGGCAGAAAACAGGCTCGAAACGAAAAACAAAGGAAATCTGCGTGATGCTGGGGTCAGACCAAACAGAAGTATATATAATGATATTTTTCAAACCGGAAGGAGTACCCCGCACAAAAATGGAGTCCGGGAGGCGCACGAGGTGGCCACAAGCCATCACGGCACGGCCAGGGGGTGGGTCCGCGCTGTGCAGGCTTGTCGCCTCCTTGCGCACTTTTCGGACTACTTCCAATTTTTGTATTTTTTTCAAATATTCCAAAACGGAGAAAATTTCCTATTGTAAGAGTTTCTGACTCTGTTTTCTTACCGAATCTCATACCTCTTCGTTTTCGGAGTGTCAAACAGGCTGATAAATGTCCCTTAGGTATTCTTCCGGAGTTATGGTATTGATGATATTGCTTTCAACATTTATGGGAGTACCTGAGATATAATGCTTGATTCTCTGCCCATTTACCACTCTCGGACAATTACCTTTCATTTTGTTGATCTTGATAGCACCGGAACGATATACTTCCTCAACAACATAGGGACCTTCCCATTTAGAGAGAAGCTTGCCTGCAAAGAATCTTAAACGAGAGTTATATAGCAAGACATAATCACCTACATTGAACTCACGCTTTTGTATCCTCTTATCATGCCACCTCTTAACCTTCTCTTTGAACAGCTTCGCATTCTCATATGCTTGAGTTCTCCACTCATCAAGCGAGCTAATGTCAAATAACCTATTCTCACCGACAAGTTTGAAATCAAAGTTGAGGTCTTTGATTGCCCAATAAGCTTTATGCTCTAGCTCAAGAGGTAAGTGACATGCTTTACCGTACACCATTTTGTACGGAGACATGCCCATGGGATTCTTATAGGCAGTTCTATAAGCCCACAGTGCATCATCGAGCTTCTTAGACCAATTCTTTCTAGACCTGTTGACAGTCTTTTGCAGAATCAGTTTAATCTCTCTATTGCTTAGCTCTACTTGATCACTGGACTGAGGGTGGTAGGAGACACAATTCTATGGTTGACATCGTACTTAGCAAGCGTTTTACGGAAATCACCATGAATGAAGTGTGAACCATCATCGGTCATTAGATATCTAGGGACTCCAAATCTTGGGAAGATAACTTCTTTCAGCATCTTGATAGAGGTGTTGTGATCAGCACTACTAGTGGGGATAGCTTATACACACTTAGTGACGTAATCAACAACAACTAAGATGTGAGTATACCCATTGGATTTTGGAAAAGGTCCCATATAATCAAAGCCCCACACATCAAATGGTTCAATGACAAGTGAATAGTTCATAGGCATTTCCTGACGTTTGCTAATATTACCTATTCTTTGACATTCGTCACAAGAGAAGACAAACTTACGGGCATCCTTGAAGAGAGTGGGCCAATAGAAACCTGATTGCAATACCTTGTGTGCAGTTCTCTCTCCCGCATGGTGTCCTCCGTAGGCCTCGGAGTGACACTTCTGTAGGATCTGTCCCTGTTCATGTTCAGGTACACAACGTCTAATAACACCATTTACTCCTTCCTTATAAAGGAGAGGATCATCCCAAAAGTAATGTCTCAAGTCAAAGAAGAATTTATTCTTTTGCTGGTACGTGAAACTAGGTGGTATATATTTCGCAACGATATAGTTTGCATAATCAGCATACCACGATGCACTACGTTAAGCATTGATGACATTCAATTGCTCATCGGGAAAGCTATCATCAATAGGTTGTGGGTCATCAAGAACGTTTTCCAACCTAGACAAGTTATCTGCTACAGGGTTATCAGCACCCTTCCTGTCAACAACGTGCAAATCAAATTCTTGTAGCAAGAGAACCCATCTGATAAGTCTAGGTTTAGCGTCCTTCTTCTCCATGAGGTACTTAATAGCAGCGTGATCAGTGTGAATAATGACTTTGGAATCAACTATGTAAGACCTGAACTTTTCACATGCAAACACGACTGCTAAAAATTCCTTCTCCGTAGTAGCATAGTTTCTTTGGGCACTGTCTAGAGTTTTACTAGCATAGTGAATAACATTCAACTTCTTATCAACTCTTTGCCCTAGAACAACACCAACAACATAATCACTAGCATCACACATGATCACGAAAGGTAAGTTCCAATCAGGTGGTTGAACAATAGGTGCAGTTATCAAAGCCCTCTTAAGTATTTCGAAGGCTTCCTCACAATCATCGTCAAAAACAAAAGGAATATCCTTTTGCAAGAGATTGGTAAGAGGCCTAGAAATCTTAGAGAAGTCTTTAATGAACCTTCTATAGAAACCAGCATGACCAAGGAAACTTCTTATTCCTTTGATATCTGTGGGGTATGGCATTTTCTCGATTGCATCAACCTTAGCCTTATCGACTTCAATACCTCTTTCAGAAATTTTATGTCCTAAGACGATGCCTTCATTCACCATAAAGTGGCACTTCTCCCAATTCAAAACAAGATTGGTGTCTTTACATCTCTGTAAGAATCGATCAAGGTTGCTGAGGCAATCATCAAAGGAAGACCCGTAAACGGAGAAGTCATCCAAGAAAACCTCGACAATCTTTTCACAAAAGTCAGAGAATATAGCCATCATACATCTTTGAAAGGTGGCAGGTGCATTACATAAGCCAAAAGGCATACGTATATAGGCAAAGGTACCGAAAGGGCAGGTGAAAGTGGTTTTCTCCTGATCAGATTGTGCAACTGGTATTTGGGAGACACCAGAATAACCGTCTAGAAAGCAGAAGTGTGTGTGTTTAGACAGTCTTTCTAGCATTTGGTCGATAAAAGGAAAAGGGTAATGATCTTTCCTAGTGGCTTTATTCAATTTCCTAAAGTAGATCACCATCCTATAGCCAGTAATAATCCTTTGTGGGATCAATTCATCCTTATCATTAGGGACAACGGTAATGCCTCCCTTCTTAGGGACACAATGCACCGGACTCACCCAATCGTTGTGAGCAACAAGATAAATGATACTTGCTTCCAGGAGCTTTAGTATTTCTTTTCTTACTACTTCTTTCATCTTAGGATTTAATCTCCTTTGATGATCAGCAACTGGTTTGAATTCAGCATCAGTTTTGATCTTGTGCTGGCATAGAGTGGGACTAATGCCCTTAAGATCATCAAGAGTATATCCAATAGCAGCACGGTGCTTCCTCAGAGTTTTTAGTAACTTCTTTTCTTCATGCTCTGAGAGGCTAGCACTAATAATAACAGGATATATCTCCTTTTCATCAAGATAGGCATACTTAAGAGTATCAGGCAACTGTTTAAGCTCGAAAACAGGATCACCCATTGGTGGAGGTGGATCCCCAAGCAGTTCAACATGCAAGGTATTCTTAAGGATAGGATATTGTTCTAAGACGACTCTATCTATTTCATCCCTTTCATCCATATGCATATCGTTTTCTTGCTCAAGCAAGTATTGCTCTAAGGGATCAGTAGGAGGCACGGCAATAGAAGCTAAGGCAATAGTTTCATCCTTACTAGGCAACTCCTTTTTTTCATGAGGTTGTCTACCAAACTTAGAGAAATTGAACTCGTGTGACACACCTTCAAAGCCAACAGTGACAGTTTGCTTCTCACAGTCAATATGAGCATTGACGGTATTGAGAAAAGGTCTGCCAAACATGATGGGACAAAAGCTATCTTGTGCGGTAGCAAGAACGAGGAAATCAGAAGGATACTTCGTCTTACCACACAAGACTTCAACATCCCTAACAATTCCCATAGGGCAGATAGTATCTCTATTGGCAAGCTGAATAGTGACTTCTATAGGTTCTATCTCAAGAGGTGCAATCTCATCTTTGACTTCATCGTATAAGGATTGAGGTATTGCACTAACACTAGCACCCAAGTCACATAAACCATGATAATAAAGATCTCCTATCTTAACAGAAACCACATGCATGCCAACAACAGGCCTATGTTTGTCTCTAGCATGAGGTTTAGCAATTCTAGCAGCATCTTCACAGAAGTGAATATTATGTCCCTCAACTTCTTCAGACAGAAGATCTTTGATAATAACAATGCTAGGTTCAACTCTAATTTGCTCAGGGGGTGTAGGTGTTCTAATACAGCCTCTACGTATCACATTTGAAGATTTAGAATGATCCTTATCCTAACAGGGAAAGGTGGTTTCTCAATGTAAGCACTGGGTACCACAGGATCATTATAGGCAATGACTTTCTCTTCAACTGGAGTGAGTTTGACTACATTGGCTTCTAAATGAGGATGAAATTTAAACCACTTCTCTTTGGGGAGATCAATATGAGCAGCAAAAGATTCACACAGTGAAGCTACTGTCTCAGAGTCAAGTCCATACTTAGCGCTAAAGTCACAAAAAGTATTTGTCTCAACAAAGGATTTAATGCAATCAAAAGTGAAATTCATACCTGACTCCTTACCTTCTTCAAGCTCCCAATCTTCAGATTCGCGTTTAATTCTCTCCAATAAATTCCATTTGAAGTCAATATCTCTCTTCATAAAAGAACCGCTACAAGAAGTGTCAAGCATGGTGCGATCATCATGAGAAAGCCGAGCATAGTAGTTCTGAATGATAATTTCTCTCGAGAGATCATGATTGGGGCATGAATATAGCATTGATTTAAGCCCCCCCCCCCAAGCTTGAGCGATGCTTTCTCTGTCACGAGGCCAAAAATTATAAATATAATTCCGATCACGATGTACTAAATGCATAGGATAAAACTTTTGATGAAATTCCAATTTTAGCCGATTGTAGTCCCATGATCCAGTATCATCACATAGCCTATATCATGTCAACGCCTTATCCTTCAAAGTTAAAGGAAATACCTTCTTCTTGACCTCATCATCGGGCACACCTGCAAGCTTAAATAAACCACAAACCTCATCTACATAGATTAGATGCAAGTCTGGGTGTGATGTTCCATCTCCTGTAAAAGGATTAGCCAGCAGTTTCTCAAGCATACCCGAAGGAAATTCAAAGCAAATATTTTCAGTAGGTGCAACAGGTTGAGGAGAAACTATTCGTGCTTCCGTTCGAGGTGAAGATACCCCGAACAAGCCCCTGAAAGTATTAGTATCCATAGTGACAAGTGACAATAAATTTCAGCACACTATATGAATGTTTCCTTACCAAGTTCCACTTACCAGAGGCGCTTCACTCCCCGGCAACGGCGCCAAAAAAGAGTCTTGATGACCCACAAGTATAGGGGATCAATCGTACTCCTTTCAATAAGTAAGAGTGTCGAATCCAACGAGGAGCAGAAGGATCTGACAAGTGGTTTTCAGCAAGGAAAAATCTGCAAGCGCTGAAATTGTTGGTAACAAGTGATTGTGTGGTGAGATGATTCGTAGCAAGAAACAAGTAACGAAAGTAGCAACGGTGTAGAAAAGTGGCCCAATCCTTTTTGTAGAAAGGGACAAGCCTGGACAAAGTATTATAGAAGGAAAAATGCTCCCGAGGACACACGAGAATTTTTGTCATGCTAGTTTCATCATGTTCATATGATTCACGTTCGTTAGTTTGATAGTTTGATATGTGGGTGGACCGGCGCTTGGGTACTGCCCTTACTTGGACAAGCATCCCACTTATGATTAACCCCTCTCGCAAGCATATGCAACTACGAAAGAAGAATTAATACAAAGTCTAACCATAGCATTAAACTAGTGGATCCAAATCAGCCCCTTACGAAGCAACGCATAAACTAGGGTTTAAGCTTTTGTCACTCTAGCAACCCATCATCTACTTACTACTTCCCAATGTCTTCCTCTAGGTCCAAATAATGGTGAAGTGTTATGTAGTCTACATTCACATAACACCACTAGAGGAAAAACAACATACAACATATCAAAATACCGAACGAATACCAAATTCACATGACTATTATTAGCATGACTTATCCCATGTCCTCAGGAACAAAAGTAACTACTCACAAAGCATAATCATAATCATGATCAGAGGTGTAATGAGTAGCATCAAGGATCTGAACATAAACTCTTCTACCAAGTAATCCAACTAGCATCAACTACAAAGAGTAATCAACATTACTAGCAACCTTACAAGTACCAATCGGAGTCACGAGACGGAGATTGGTTACAAGAGATGAACTAGGGTTTGGAGATGAGATGGTGCTGATGACGATGTTGATGGTGACGAGTCCCCTTCGATGAGAGGAGTGTTGGTGATGATGATGGCGACGATTTCCCCCTCCGAGAGGGAAATTTCCCCGGCAGGATCGTCCTGCCGGAGCTCTAGATTGGCTCGGCTCAAGTTCCGCCTCGTGGCGGCGGCGAAACCACAAAAAAGCTCCCTTCTAATTTTTTTCCAGGACGAAACCCTCCATATAGCAAAAGAGGGGGGCTAGTGGGCCAGCTGGGTGCCCACAAGCCCCCATGGCGCGACCTGGGGGGGTGGCCGCGCCGTGCAGGCTTGTGGCCACCCCCTGGTGCCCCTCTGGCACTTCTTCGGCCCAGTATTTTTTATAGATTGGGAAAAAAATCTCCGTTGATTTTCACGGCGTTTGGAGTTGCGCAGAATAGGTATCTCAACTTTGCTCCACTTTTAGGCCAGAATTCGAGTTGCCGATATTCTCCCTCTTCATGTAAACCTTGCAAAATAAGAGAGAAAAGGCATAAGAATAGTACCGAGAAGTGAAATAACAGCCAAATAAGCGATAAATATCAACATGAAAACATGATGCAAACTGGACGTATAACTATTTGAGCTGAGAGAGAACATTCGTTGAAATCAGAAGGGATGAGAAGTAAAGGATGTTCTCGAAAATAAGATTTTTTGAGAGATCCTATTCTAAGAAGTTTTCCTAGGGTCACGTCCTACAGTCAACATGTGCTCTGATACCATTTCTGTAGCGACCCGACTCAAAACGAGTCAAGCCTCTGTGTATCTGTTCCATCCCTGCATCAGTATGCTGGCACACACAGTACATCAATGTATATATCAAAGTGCAATCACATGTAAATAGCATAAAACTGATATATACCTTAAATATCTTAGCGGAAGCAGTCAAGGGAGTGGAGTCCCAATAAACACCAACGACAAGTTGAGTGTAGACCGTAACCCTGAATCGTACTCTTACTCGTTGAAGAAAAATATCTGCAACATAAGACGTTGCAGCCGTGTAGGTCAGCATAATGAATATGCTGGCAAGTCACATATGAGAGGGGGTAAAATATCATCTATACTATATGCATATTTGGCAGGTGGGGTTGTAAGTTTTAGCGTTAAGATAATTTTTCTCCTACAACAAGGGGGCTAAAAGCAAAATATTACTACGGTATTGGTTGTTAATGAGATGGTTACGCCAACCAATTCTCATACCCAAGTTATCAATATTACCCACATCAAATATATATAATGGTGTTGAGAATTTCAGATAACTTCAGTTCCTTTGGCTCAAGATGTCCATGACCGTGGACACGGCTAATCGATCAGGTTTGAGTAATCTGCAGAGTTTTGCACACGTTCCCCACAAGATTTGATCGCCTCCGTGTATGTCCTCGCACTTCAGGGTGTTTGAAGACCGGATGATCAAACCATGGTCTTTCAACGGGTCCCTGTGATCCCCTGTCGGTGCCCATCCAAACCTACCGTTCTTCTACATCTGCTAGCACCGCCTGTCCAGAGTCGCCACATTGTCCAACCAAGCCAGAGCCCATAATTACTTGTGGCTGTGCAAGTAAGCCTTGGGTCTTGAAAATATCCGTCCGTCTCTTTGAGCCTGGGTGAAGCATTCCGCAAGATGTCATGGCACGTCTCCAGCATCCTGGGTCATCCACTGGTTTCTCGACGGAGCCGATCAACCGTACTTCACCCAGAGTTGCATTGCATCACGAGGTCTTGAAAAGTCTTGACTTAACCGGTCTTGGTTATTAAATTATTCTCGCATCACTCGTGATAAACTCTCAACCAGAATCCCGTCTACTCAAGCATAGCAATATGAAATTTGTCGTCCCGGGCCAAGTAACGGGGTTGTTGGGTGCCTACCACATGATACTACAATATGTAACCATAATTTCCAAGTACCTACTCAGCATGCAATTGGGCATTAGATGGTAGAACTACGATGCATAAAACATAGGTGATACATGATCAAATGACTTGCCTGGCGATGTTGACGAAGAAGAATTATCGTTCTCGAGAAATAACTTGATAGACTATTCGTCACTCTCCGATGAAATCTATATAACAAACATATCATTCACATAAGCACTCATACTAGCAATCATTCTAGCAATCAAAACAAAAGAGAGAGCGAATAAGAATCCGAAAGAAACTTCAACTAAAACTAGGAGTCTTCTACTACATCAAACACTAAATAGTTTTTTTGTTCTAACTAAAAATAAAACATTAAATAACAAAGAACTAAGATATAAATTTAACCAAGATAAAATAGAGTATTTTTCATAAGACTATTTGAAAGTATTTCCAAACGGGAGTTGAAACAGTAAAGAAATCAATTGCAAGTTATTAGAGAACTAGAATTGATTTCATGATAACAAATAAAATAAAAATAAACTTGTTGAGAACCTACTCTTTAACTAACAGAAACTAATCATAAACTTTCTGAAATATAAAAGAAGATAATTTAAAAACAATCATAGAAAAAGAAATAGCCATAATCCTAAAAGAACTAAAACATAATCTGTTTTGGTAAAAACCCCCAAGTAAAAATATTTACACAAAATTGAAACTTAAACTACTGAAAGATATGCTCACTAGGAAACAACAGCAAAAAGAATTAAATTGAAAGCTATTTTTAAACACCCAGAATAATCAAAACAAGGTTTAAAACAAATCTGATCTAATTCAAATTTTATAAATCCAAACATAGACAAATTATATATCTACATAAACTACATAAAATTTGTGATCCAATGCAAAAAAGAATCACCTAATTCGGAGTTATAGACTAATAGATATGCATTTTATAATTTTTCTCTTTTTCGGAAAAAAATGTGACGGGATTTCTATGAAGCTCACCGTGGCTGACACACAGGAAGAACTCCGGCGAGGTGACTGCTCCGGCGAGGTGGGGAGGTCACCCGCGGGGTGGGGAATCGGTGGAGGAGTAGCACGGCAGGGGGTGGGGCACTGGAGAGGCTCGGCAGGGGTGATGGGGAAGCGCCAGGAGACCTACTGTACTCCGTTCTTGACAGGAAGATGAGGATGGTGGCGCCGTGGCTACGAGCAGGGAGAAGGCGAGGTGATGGGGAAAATGGAACGAGGAGAGTCGGGGCTCTCTTATAGGGGTGGTGGGAGGGGAGGGGAGGCAACATATCTCGCGAATCGGGGAAGGGAAGCTTCCAGGAAGCTTCTGCCATTGCCTCGGAAGGAAGGGAACGAGAGGAGGAAGAAGAAGGGGTATCTGGGCCTGATGCGTTTCCTAACGTGGCCCAAGTACATTCCTAAAATAAGAGACCTCTTTCTCTTTTTATTAAAACAGGAATTAATACGATTAGAAGGAAATAGAATATTCTCGGAATATAGGGGTATAATATATTAAAATTTTCAGAAAAATAAATCCAAAAAGATGGGCATTTTTCCACTACCAAAATAAATACTTCAAAAAAATGTTTTTTAGAAAATCCCTAAATTGGTTTCTTTTCTTTTTGCAAATATTTTTCAAATAAACCTTGGGTTTTATGGTCCAAATATTTCAAAGGAATATCCCCGGTTTGGAGGGTCATGTTCCTCCTCTCTTTCTTGCTTGGCAAGAATTATTTTCGGGGTATTTCTCGGGGAAGAAAAATATAGAAGCAAGGGCAAATATTTGAAAGGATTTAAATGCAAACTCCGTTCAAATTCTTTATAGTTGAAGAAGTCATGTCATCTTCTCTCTTTGCTTTTAAATGATTGAATTTGAATTCCCGGAGAAGGGGAAAGTCATTTTATTCCCTCTCATTCAAAAGTTCTGAAAAGTTTTCAAATTTAACTCAAGCTTTCAATCACTCAAGCAACCAAACAATCATCCTAGTAATTATATTAACATTCCAAAATTTGGGATGTTACAAACCTACCACACTTAAAATGAATCTCGTCCTCGAGATTCGAAGAGGCTAGAAAGAAAGGTTAGGGTTTGGGGTCTTCGAACAAAACCAACCTCCGACAAAGTGGGATGCTACCACACTTAAAATGAGAGTTACTGGTCCCTCAAAATTCTAACAAAACTCTGGGGTTTTTCGCAACTGACTTCTCACAGTCTTCATACTAAATCCTTTGGTGATGCTCTCCCGTTATATTCATAACGTTTCCATCAAAATCGAGGGTTCCTCTGTAGATATAAGCTTCTTGAGTTACTGGGTCTTCTTAACTGACAGACTCGTGGTCAATTCTAAATAACATATCGATGGTTCTCATGGTGGTCTACCATTTGTGGTTATCCTGTAGAGAGAGGGGTCTTGGCTTCATCCTCACCGTAAAATTTCCTACGCGTGACAACAAATGCCATGTACATGGGGCTTTCATCATACCATTCTAAGGCTTAAACAAAAGCTTCAAAGAACGTCATCTCTCACTATGGGTAAGTCTCTCAGATTTACCATTCCGAATAGCAAGATAAATGATAAGAGTAAGTCGTCATCGTGATCAATCCATTCCGCACCCAAATCATTTCTCTGTATAAGGTTTAGCGAATCTCGCATTCTAACACTTGGGCATCCTCACAAGCATTACAGAATTTCTCTTGTCCACGAAGTTCGGATAATACATTGGTTCTGCAAGCCGAACAAAACATTTATCGTATCTTCACAACTCTCGGGTTTTCATATGCTCCTAAGAAAATGTTTGCTGATCCATCTTAGCTTTCTTCCTACGTGGACAATCATTAGCAAAATGTCCCGCTTCCTTGGAAAGAAAGCAAATGAGTTCTGAAAAGTCTCAAGGCGTCTTAGTGTTTGCTTTTTCTCCTTGGGTTTCCGGCTTCCTTCCTGAGCACATGAATTTGTAGTGGCCAAATTCCATACACTTGAAACATCTGACATAACTCAGGTCGTTATCTGCAGAGATTTGGCCCTTCCGAGGGTACTTTTTCTTCTTTCCAGACTCCTTCATTTTGGCCCATTCTTCTATTTCAAGTGGATCAAACTCCACTTTTTCCGTCGGAAAGTTTCCCAGATACTCCTGGCTTCCCTTCGTGCAATCCTGTGAATAATGTCCTTCTTCTCCACATGAGTAACACACATTGGAGAAAAATCTGGTCAGACCTTGTTCTTTAGGGTCCTCTATATTTTCGTTCATCACAGGTTCTTCTAGAATCTTCTTCTTGAGGGTTTCCTTCATTGCATCTTTCTGCTGCTTGACAACTTGTTGCACCTTGGGGTAAATGTGACACTGAGCTGGGTAGTGGGTGGTTCCTTCACAAAGGAAACAAGTCACCTGACTACTTGGGCACTCCTTAGCTAGGTGATTTTCTCCACAATGAGTGCATCCATCGTGGTGTTCTTCCTGGGTGTGTCCTATTTATCCACAGATCTTGCATGCACAAGTCTTCTCCTTCGGATTATCATAGCACTTCTGAATAAGTCAGGATCTTAACAGAGTCTTCTTGAATTCGTCCCAACTTTCTGCTCCACTAAATCCTTGTATGGCATGGTGCATTTTCCACCAGGTAGGAGCACTTTGGGTAAAGTACTTCAGAGCGTGTTCCACTTCATACTTCCTTGAGATCAAGTTGCTCCCGAAGTGGTTCTCCATGTTTTGAATCCATATATCAGCCTCCAGCTGGGTCATTGGTCCAGAGACTACAAATCCAGCTTCATACTCCATCTGGTGGGATGAGACGGGTAAGAGAGGGAGGGAGATACACACAATACAGACAATATTTTTGAGAATAGGTTTTATTTGTGGCCGTCGGAAAACACACACCAGTGATGGCTCACAAATCATCGTATCTAATGTGGGTACATAAAAGGGGATTGGACTTCTAATGGTCATATAATTATTCGAACACTTCATGGTCTTCGAGTTCTTTGGGTCTTGAGAGTCCTCTGTTGGTGTAGCTTCAATTCTTCAAACGCGTGGTGAAATCTTCTTTACTTTGAAGTAGAACTCCGTTGATTCTTCATGAGGTCAAAGGGGTAAGGATATTGTATAACTATTTGAGGTGAGAGAGAACATTCGATGAAATCAGAAGGGATGAGAAGTAAAGGATGTTCTTGAATATAAGATTTTTAGAGAGATCCTATCCTAAGAAGTTTTCCAGTTTCTAGGGTCACGTCCTACAGTCAGCATGTGCTCTGATACCATTTCTGTAGCGACCCGACTCAAAACGAGTCAAGCCTCTGTGTATCTGTGCCATCCCTGGATCAGTATGCTGGCACACACAGTACATCAATCTATATATCAAAGTGCAATCACATGTAAATAGCATAAAACTGATATATACCTTAAATATCTCAGCGGAAGCAGTCAAGGGAGTCGTGTCCCAACAAACACCACCGGCAAGTTGAGTGTAGACCGTAACCCTGAATCGTACTCTTACTCGTTGAAGAAAAATATCTGCAACATAAGACGTTGCAGCCATGTAGGTCAGCATAATGAATATGCTTGCAAGTCACATATGAGAGGGGGTAAAATATAATCTATATTATATGCATATTTGGCATGTGGGGTTGTAAGTTTTAGCGTAAAGCTAATTTTTCTCCTACAACAAGGGGGCTAAAAGCAAAATATTACTACGGTATTGGTTGTTAATGAGATGGTTCCGCCAACCAATTCTCATACCCAAGTTATCAATATTACCCACATCAAATATATATAATGGTGTTGAGAATTTCAGATAACTTCAGTTCCTTTGGCTCAAGATGTCCATGACCGTGGACACGGCTAATCGATTAGGTTTGAGTACTCTGCAGAGTTTTGCACACGTTCCACACAAGATTTGATCGCATCCGTGTATGTCCTCGCACTTCAGGGTGTTTGAAGATCGGATGATCAAAACATGGTCTTTCAACGGGTCCCTCTGATCCCCTGTCGGTGCCCATCCAATCCTACCATTCTTCTACATCTGCTAGCACCGCCTGTCCAGAGTCGCCACATTGTCCAACCAAGCCAGAGCCCATAATGACTTGTGGCTGTGCAGGTAAGCCTTGGGTCTTGAAAATATCCGTCCGTCTCTTTGAGCTTGGGTGAAGCTTTCCGCAAGATGTCATGGCACGTCTCCAGCATCCCGGGTCATCCACTGGTTTCTCCAGGGAGCGATCAACCGTCCTTCACCCAGAGTTGCATTGCATCACGAGGTCTTGAAAAGTCTTGACTTAACCGGTCTTAGTTATTAAATTATTCTCGCATCACTCATGATAAACTCTCAACCATAATCTTGTCTACTCAAGCATAGCAATATGAAATTTGTCATCCCGGGCCAAGTAACGGGGTTGTTGGGTGCCTACCACATGATACTACAATATGTAACCATAATTTCCAAGGACCTATTCAGCATGCAATTGGGCATAGGATGGTAGAACTACGATGCATAAAACATAGGTGATACATGATCAAATGACTTGCCTGGCGATGTTGACGAAGAAGAATTATCGTTCTCGAGAAATAACTTGATAGACTATTCGTCACTCTCCGATGAAATCTATATAACAAACATATCATTCACATAAGCACTCATACTAGCAATCATTCTAGCAATCAAAACAAAAAGAGAGAGCGAATAAGAATCCGAAAGAAACTTCAACTAAAACTAGGAGTCTTCTACTACATCAAACACTAAATAGTTTTTTTGTTCTAACTAAAAATAAAACATTAAATAACAGAGAACTAATATATAAATTTAACCAAGATAAAATAGAATATTTTTCATAAGACTATTTGAAAGTATTTCCAAACGGGAGTTGAAACAGTAAAGAAATCAATTGCAAGCTATTAGAGAACTAGAATTGATTTCATGATAACAAATAAAATAATAATAAAAACTTGCTGAGAACCTACTGTTTAACTAACAGAAACTAAACATAAACTTTCTGAAATATAAAAGAAAATAATTTAAAAACAATTATAGAAAAAGAAATAGCCATAATCCTAAAAGAACTAAAACATAATCTGTTTTGGTAAAAACGCCAAGTAAAAATATTTAAAAATTTTTGAAACTTAAACTACTGAAAGATATGCTCACTAGGAAACAACAGCAAAAAGAATTAAATTAAAAGCTATTTTAAAACTCCCGGAATAAGCAAAACAAACTTTAAACCAAATCTGATCTAATTCAAATTTTATAAATCCAAACATATACAAATTATATATCTACAGAAACAACATAATATTTGTGATCCAATGCAAAAATAATCACCTAATTCGGAGTTATAGACTAATAGATGTGAATTTTCTAAGTTTGCTCTTTTTCTGAAAAAAAACTGTAACGGGATTTCTATGAAGCTCACCGTGGCTGACACAGAGGAAGAACTCCGGCGAGGTGACTGCTCCGGCGAGGTGGGGAGGTCGCCCGCGGGGTGGGAAATCGGCGGATGAGTAGCACGGCAGGGGGTGGGGCACTGGAGAGGCTCGACAGGGGTGATGGGGAAGCGCCATGAGACCTACTGTACTCCGTTCTTGACAGGAAGATGAGGATGGTGGCGCCGTGGCTACAAGCAGGGAGAAGGCGAGGTGATGAGGAAAATGGAACGAGGACAGTCGGGGCTATCTTATAGTGGTGGTGGGAGGGGAGGGGAGCCAACATATCTCGCGAATCGGGGGAGGGAAGCTTCCAGGAAGCTTTTGCCATTGCCTCGGAAGGAAGGGAACGAGAGGAGGAAGAAGAAGGGGTATCTGGGCCTGATGTGTTTCATAACGTGGCCCAAGTATATTCCTAAAATAAGAGATCTCTTTCTCTTTTTATTAAAACAGGAATTAATACGATTAAAAGGAAATAGAATATCCTCGGAATATAGGGGTATAATATATTAAAATTTTCAGAAAAATAAATCCAAAAAGATGGGCATTTTTCCACTACCAAAATAAATACTTCAAAAAATGTTTTTTAGAAAATCCCAAAATTGGTTTATTTTCTTTTTGCAAATATTTTTCAAATAAACCTTGGGTTTTATGGTCCAAATATTTCAAAGGAATATCCCCGGTTTGGAGGGTCATGTTCCTCCCCTCTTTCTTGCTTCGCAAGAATTATTTTCGGGGTATTTCTCGGGGAAGAAAAATGTAGAAGCAAGGGCAAATATTTGAAAGGATTTAAATGCAAAATCCGTTCAAATTCTTTATAGTTGAAGAAGTCATGTCATCTTCTCTCATTGCTTTTAAATGATTGAATTTGAACTCACCGGAGAAGGGGAAAGTTATTTTATTCCCTCTCATTCAAAAGTTTTGAAAAGTTTTCAAATTTCACTCAAGCTTTCAATCACTCAAGGAACCAAACAATCATTCTAATAATTATATTAACATTCCAAAATTTGGGATGTTATAGTTTCCTTAAGTCTTTGTTCCGACGGGAGGTCATCTAGAGCTCCGTTCCGCCACCCTGCCGGAGGGGGATCGATCACGTTGGGCCTCTTCATTAAACTTGCTTCCCTCACAATGTGTGAGTAGTTCACCATACACCTACGGGTCGATAGTCAGTACCTAGATGGCAATATCTCTCACTTTGATCTTCAATACAATCATCACCACATCTTCGCTTGGATCCATATGATGTAATGATTTTGTGCGGTGCCTTTGTTGGTATCCAATGAATTCTGGGTTTATGTTCAGATTACTCATGATAAATATTTACGTCTCCTTTGAATACTTCTATGATTATTATGTCCATAATTATGATAGGTTCGTAATTCTCTCCGATCTATTGAAATAGTTTGGCCAACTAGATCATATTTCATCGATGAGAGAGGTGTGTTGTGGTACATTTAACCTCATGAATTTCTATATACAAGTGATAAAAAATGCATAAGATGTGTCTTTGTGTTGCTGCTACTAAGGATAAAATGATGGGGTTCATTCATATTGCTTGAGTTTACTTTGTCTACATCTTGTCATTGTTCTCCATGCATTACTCTATTTTACTTAATACTCTAGATGCATGCTGGATATCAGTCGATGAGTGGAGTAATAGTAATAGGTGCAGGCATGAGTCTGCGTATTTGTTTATGGACGTGATGCCTATATACACATAATAATTGCCATGAATATCGCATAACTATCCGCTTTTGTGTCAATTGCCCAACAGTAATTTGTTTACCAAACGTATGCTATTTTTCATGGGAGATGCCATTAGGAAACGATATGGCACCTGGTCTATTCACAACATATTGATAAAACCTTCAATACCTTGATGTTATTTACTTATTTTTATTTTATCTTGCTATCTACAATTATCTACACACCTCACTTGCTTGCAAATAACAAGATAAGAGGATTGACAACCCTCTTGCCCGAATTGGGTGCAAGTTGTTTGTTGTTTTGTGTGCACCCGCTGAAGACGGTTGTGGTTGATATTCCTATTGGTTCGATAAACCCATGTTTCATAACTAAGAGAAATACTTACCCATATCTTGCTACGATAGCCCGTTCCTCTTCACGGAAAACCCAATGCAGATCACAAGTATCATCAACATTTCATCGGTGTTGGACTCCGCGCCCCTAGGCTGAATTCGACCATGGCGATGTCCTCGCCATCATTGTCGCCCTAATGGTTGTAGTACTCGTAGTAGTAGAAAATCCAGAGCTCACATTGGTACTAAGGGAGTCTGGGACTAAGGGGTCCTTGGGCCGCCAGCCTATCTCTACGGTCTGGACTCATGGGACACTCCGGACAGCCGATGACATATATGAGGAAGATTCCACAAGACTTGGTGATCAAGGAAAGGACTCCTCTACACTCACGTAGCCGACTTGGACTCTTGTTATCCTAGGCATATGGTGCATTATATAAACCAAGCCCAAACTAGTCGATAGACTATCTCATATTAGACACAATGCCTACATCATTATCATTAGGGTTTACACCATGATATATGATCTTGAGGTAGATCGACTATGTATTTGATACTCCATCATCAATATAAACAAGAACATGACGTAGGGTTTTACCTCTCTCAAGAGGCCCCGAACCTGGGTAAAACATTATCGCATTCGTCACTTGTTACCCATCGATCCAAGATCCACAGTTCATACCCCCTAGTCAAGATCAGCCGGTTTTGACACCGACATTGGTGCTTTCATTGAGAGTTCTGTTGTGTGACCGCTGAAGAACTGATGGCTCGTCTGCAGATTGCAGTTTTTTCTAGAAGTCGAAATTGTGTTTGTTGTCCCCATTTCCTCGAGCGTTGCTTTGACAATCTAGAATAACTCTGCAAATTTCGTCGCGTTCCGATGGAGGAATCTCCGGCAATCTCCGATATATTGGAGCTCTGTTTAATCTTGAGCGAAATCTGGATGAGTATAGGGCGAGGGCTCGAGCGTCCAGCTCATACATCATTCGGAAAATCCCACCATTCATCGGATGTGGAATTACTATATCGACCACCCGTCCAAATTTCAACTCAACCGACCCTTCAAACTCTGAGAAACGTCCGATGAGTGCATCAATTTTTTGGATCTATTTTCTTCGCGAAAACGAATCCGACCTGAGTTCATCTTTCTTCATGAACGGGGTTTCGGACATCCTATTTAAAGGACTTTTTAAGTTACTATGTGTTGTTATAAAACACATACCCACAATTTTTCAGCCTTTTCTAAGGTAATCTTCACCGTAGAGCCGGTGTCAAACCGACTCGACAAATTTGCTTCATGGCTTTTGAACTGCGCCGACATCGACTGCACCACCGCTCTATCGAGCCAAAGACAACCATATCATATCATCATCTCGGTTAGTCGACCAAGAGTTCGGCATCGCGAGGTACGAATAATCATTAACATAATATCGTTACCCATAGGTTGCACGGGTCGCGCGCAAAGTTGCTTCATCAACCCAGCATTGATTGCGTCATAGATTCTGACCTGTGTTGGCATTGCCGCACCATCGCTTTCTTCAAAGAGACATTTGACACACCATTCTGCTTCGACACGTCGGCTGCTGCTAGACCGGGGCTTCGTCATCTCTTTATCAACCTGCTCCAAGGACATCGACGTCACCAGCCGACCAACTTCATCATGTTAGCTGGACCGGGCGCTTCACCTCGCAAAAAAGACTGTGTTGTATCGCCACTTGATCAAGCTGAACTCTTTGCTAAGGCACCACGTGACCGACTTGGGGGCTGGGACCTTGACCCGCTACAAGCTCGGTCCACATCACATTGAGAACATTAACCAGCTAAGTCACTTTCATGCTCATCCTTTTTCAATTTTTAATTTCTGTGCGGTTCAACCATCCATTATATTTGTGTCAAGAAAAAGAAGTTGTTTGTTAAAACTTTGCTTGTTAAAAGCGTTGTTTGTTAAAAACACTTCCTTTATGCATGTTACGTGGGGGCTCTTAAAAATGTATATGAGCCATTTTATAATAAATGGTTTCTTCTTGGTCATTCCAAAGTCTTTTTCTACCGCTCCTTTCTCGACTCGAGTGTGTGATCGATAGCTAGATTGAATGGTTTCTTTCTAAAGCCGCTCGAGTTTAGTTCAATAAATTGGCCTCGGAGAAGCACCTCATTTTTGGGATATGGAGGTTGAGGCCGAGGGCTGACCCGCTTGATATCTTGAGATAGGATGTGTCATGTTGAAGCATGATGGAAGCACAAACTAATTTTAAGTCCAGTTTTTGGATTGGCACCAAGAAACTTGATTTAGTTCAGACGAAAAAAAAATTTGCTTAAGGTTTTTGTTTTTTCGGGCTTATGGCACCTTTAATCTATTTTTATGTTTTTCCTTTCACGAGGCGGGACATCATCTTGTTTGAGGTGTTCGGCGTGTTAGTTTTGCTTGGGAAATCTTTTCTGACCCATAGTTCGACATCTTTCCTGCTGATCTATACTTCGATGTAGTCAAAAGGTAGACCGTGTTGGTAGGTCACACCTAACCTGAGTCTCGAGGACTAGCACACCGTGTTTCCGTTCCTAAGTATGCTGCCTAGATAGGAGTTGATCCCCAGGCCGATTTGGCGAATCGACCTGAGTCTGACGGGCTACTGGGGTCAGAGGTTTTTTGTTCCTTCAGGTGTATCTCGGGTTTCGGACCAACACACACCTTGAGGGCTACTGGCTATACATATGGGCACTAAATAAATTACGGCAATCGGAAATAAATTCTGCAAAGATCATCCCATGGCTGAGATGGTGAACCACCTCGAAAGTAGTCCAAACTAAAGGTTGGATCCAAGCGGCTGGCTCCATAGAAGGAAAATCCGGCATTGGATCTGAGTTGCACAAAAGACACCTCGCGTGAAGTTCGACGTAGGAGCTCGGACGCAAGAGGACACTGCCACACGGGAAACATTTCAAACACGAGGTGTGTGCTTGGTGTTGCTGATGCGTTGGTCTCGACAAACACACCGCCAAAGAGGATTACATCGGATAGATCTCCATCAAGATCATGGAGAACTTTGTATTGAAGATCCAAGAGAGAGAAGAAGACATCTAGCTACTATCTATGGACCCGTAGGTATGAAGTGGACTACTCACGAATCATTGGAGAGGCGATGATCTTGATGTAGAAGCCCTCCAACTCCAAAGTCCCCTCCGGCAGGGCACCGAGAAGGGTCTCCAGATGAGATCTCGCAGAAACGGAAGCTTGCGGCGGCGGAAAAGTGTTTTCGTGGATGCCCTGATTTTTTCTGGGATTTTAGGGAATATATAGGCGAAAGAGCTAGGGCAGGGAGCTTGTGGGGGGCCACAAGCCTGGTAGCCGCCGGCCACCGTGGTGGCGGCTACAGGGCTTGTGGGCCCCCTGTGTCTCTCCTGCCTTGGCCCTCAAGTCCCCCGATCTTCTTGTGTTCTGGAAAAATTTATTTCGGGGATTTTATTCTGTTTGGACTCCGTTCCAAAATCAGATCTGAAAGGAGTCAAAAACACAGAAAAACAGGAACTGGCACTTCGCACTGAATTAATAAGTTAGTCCCAAAAAAGATATAAAAGGTATATAAAACATCCAAAGTTGACAAGATAACAGCATGAAACCATCAAAAATTATAGATACATTTGAGACATATCAAGCATCCCCAAGCTTAACTCATGCTCGTCCTCGAGTAGGGAAGTGATAAAGAATGAATTTTTGATGCTTTCATGCTACCTAGCATAGATGTCCTTTGTAACTCCTCTTATGTGACGTGAATGTTCAGATCCATTAGATTCAAAACAATAGTTTGCTATTGATGTGGAGACAATAATAATTTAAGCAAACTAGCAAGGTAATCATGAACTTTCAAAATAACAAGGCCGAAAGAAAGTTATCCCTACAAAATCATATAGTCTTGCTATGCTCTATCATCCCTGCACAACGAATTTAAATCATGCACAACCCCAGTATTGGCCAAGTAATTGTTTTCACACTTTTACTTTCTCAAACCTTTTCAACTCTCACGCAATACATGAGCGTGAGCCATGGTTTTAGCACTATAAGTGGAATGGAGTGTGGTGGAGGTTGCAAGACAAACAAGGATAAGATGGTCACATTAACTAGGCATATCAATGAGCTATGGAGATGGTCATCAATATATATCAATGTGAATGAGTAGGGATTGCCATACAAATGATGCACTAGAGCTCAGAGTATGTGAAAGGTCTTAAAGAAAACTAGTGGGTGTGCATCCAACTTGCTTGCTCACGGAGACCTAAGGCAAATTTGAGGAAGCCTATCATTGGAATATACAAGCCAAGTTATATAATGAAAAATTCCCGCTAGCTATACGGTGGTGACAAAACAAGAGACTCTCAATCATGAAGATCATGGTGCTTAATAAGCACAAGTGTGGAAGGATAGTAGCATTGTCCCTTCTCTCATTTTTTGGTGGGCTCTTTGGCCTCTTTTTTTTGGTGGGCATCTTAGGCCTCTTTTTGAAAATGGGCTTCGCTGGCCTCTTTTATTTCCTCACATGGGACAATGCTCCATCAATGATGATCATCACATTTACAACTCAAAACATAGAGCAATGATGACTCTATATGGAATGCCTTCGGTAGTGTACCAAGACAATGATCTAGCATGGCATAGACATCAATGGAAACATCATGCTAGCTATCTTATGATCATGCAATGGCAATGTAGAAGCTGTGGCACATGTCATGGTGGTAGTTGCATGGCAATATATCTCGGAATGGCTTTGAAAAAGCCATAGTAGGTAGGTATGGTGGCTGTTTTGAGGGAGGCTATATGGTGGGTTTTGTGCACCGGCGAAAGTTGCATGACACTAAAGAAGATAGTGATGGTGGAAGGTGAAAGTGCATCTAAACCATGGACTCAACATTAGTCATGAAGAACTCATATACTTGTTGCAAAAGTTTTAGTAGTAATCGAAACAAAGCATTCAACGCATACTCCTAGGGGAAGGGTTGGTAGTTATAAACCATCGCGCGATCCCGACCGCCACACAAAGGATGACAGTCAATAGACTAATCATGCTCAGACTTCATCACATAGCGATTCACCACACGTGCATGCTACGGGAATCACTAACTTCAACACAAGTATTTCTAGATCCACAACACCTTACTAGTATAACTTCAATATTACCACAACCACAACTCAAAACTAATTGAGATGAATCAAACTTCTCCAACTACTCAATGCACATGAAGGTGGAACTTTTCATATCCCTTTGGATAACTACCCCTTTTGAGACTACTATCATAGCATAGATCAACTACCAAGCCACGCGATTTCGTGCTCTAAAAGATATATGTGAAGCACATAGAGCAAAATCGTCTAACCAAAGGATATAAGTGAAGCTCGACAAAATCACGGTGAGTGCATGTCTCTCTCTCTAGGTGTGCAGCAAAGAATATTGTGACACAACAAAAATAAAATACTCCTACGATACAAGACGCTCCAAGCAAAACACATAACATGTGGTGAATAAAAATATAGCCCCATGTGACATTACCGATGGATTGAAGACGAAAGAGGGGATGCCTTCCCGGGGCATCCCCAAGCTTAGGCTTTTACGGCATCCTTGAATCAACTTGGGCTGCCTTGGGCATCCCCAAGCTTGATCTCTTGCCACTCTTTTATCTCTTTGTTCATAAGAACTTCACCCAAAAATTGAAAACTTCACAACACGAAACTTAAACAGAAACTCGTGATATCATTAGTATAAGAAAGCAAACCACCACTTCCTTAGGTACTGTAGCAAACTTAGATTCTACTTATGTTGATGTTGGGTTACTGTATTTTTAATCTTCCATGGCTAATACCCCCCGGTACTATCCATAGTTTCATCAAAATAAGCAACCAACTGAACAAAAACAGAATCTGTTAACAGGAGACCAGTCTGTAGCAATCTGTATACTTCGTATACTTCTGGTACTTCACAAATTCTGAACAATTACGACAGTCTGAAGTATTTGCGCAGCAATTAGCTGAAAAAAGAATCAACTCAAAATCTCTTACAGAAAAAAATGAAAATTCTTTTCGTGAGCAGAAAGTTTTTGTCTTTTCCAGCATGACCAAATGATCATCCCCAAGACTAATCGTAACGGTTTTACTTGGCACAAACGCAAAAGAAACACAAAAAACACAATAATAACAGAATTATGAAAGTGTGGAAAACACAAAACAGAAAGAAAAAGGATAGATTCGTTGGGTTGCCTCCCAACAAGCGCTATTGTTTAACGCCCTTACCTAGGCATAAGGTGATGGAATCACGTATAGTCATCTTTGGTGCTCAAACCATAAGTAGCCCTCAGCATAGATTCATAAGGCAATAATATTTTCTTTCTAGGAAAATTCTCCATGCCCTTTTTTAGGGGAAATTGAAATCTAATATTCCCTTCCTTCATATCGATGATAGCACCAATAGTCTTAGGAAAGGTCTACCAAGAATAATAGGACATGAAGGATTGCAATCTATGTCAAGTACAATGAAATCCACGGGTACATAGTTCTTATTTGCAATAATAAGAACATCATCGATCCTTCCCATGGGTTTCTTGACAGTAGAATCCGCAAGATGCAAATTAAGAGAACACTCTTCAATCTCTTGAAAACCAAGAATATCACATAAAGACTTTGGAATCGTGGAAACACTAGCACCCAAATCACACAAAGCATTGCATTCATAGTTTTTGATTTTGATTTTGATAGTAGGTTCCCACTCATCATGAAGTTTTCTAGGTATAGAGACTTCTAATTCGAGGTTCTCTTCAAGAGATTTCATCATAGCATCTACGATATCTGCGGTAAAGGCTTTGCTTTGGCTATAAGCATGTGGAGAGTTTGCAATGGATTGCATCAAAGAAATGTATTCAAACAAGGAGCAACTATCATAATTGAATTCCTTGAAATCTAAAGTGGGAGTTTCATTACTACCCAATATTTTGATTTCTTCTACTCCACTCTCCACACCTTTATCATCAAGATAGGTGGCCTCCGAATCATTGGGGCGTTTTTCAACCAAAGTGGATTCATATCCAGACCCTTCATCAATATGTTTGACACGCAAAAACAAAGATTCAAGAGGAGTCACACCAAGCACTTTAAGATCTTCGTGATTTGCATCATTAGAACGCACCCTTTTAAACCATTCATGCCTAGCGCGAATTTGGGTGGTTCTTTCTTTGCTCTCATTCATGGAGACACGCACAGCTTTTAAAGTTTCATCCAAGTTGACCTTGGGAGGAGCACATCTAACTTTCAAAGCATCAATATCACAAGACATCCTATCAACGCTCTTAGCCAAATCGTCTATTTTGAGTAGTTTTTCATCTATGGACACATTGAAAATCCTTTGAGAGTTGATGAACTCTTTGATATTACTCTCTAAATCAGAGGGTAATTTGTTGTGATTTACATAAGTGTTGTTGTAGGAATTTCCATAATTTTTAGAGGAGTTGCCAGGAAAAGGCCTAGGAACATAGTTTCCTCTAAAAGCATTGTTGTTGCCAAAATTGTTCCTACCAACAAAATTAACGTCCAAACTAGCGTTGCTACACTCAATCAAGGAAGATAGTGGCATTTCATTAGGATCTGAAGGAGCATTTCTACTAGCAACCAAATTCATCAACTCGTCCTTCTTAGCACTAAGCGAGTTAATTTCTTCTATAGCGTCTACCTTTTTGCTAGCAGGTGACCTTTCAGTGTGCCACTGAGAGTAGTTGGTCGTGATATTGTCTAGGAGTTTTGTAGCGTCTCCTAACGTGATTTCCATGAACGTTCCACCTGAGGTGGAGTCCAATATATTGCGAGAAGCAAAATTCAAACCAGCGTAAAAGATTTGTATAATCATCCACAAACTGAAGCCATGAGCGGGACAATTTCTAATCATTAACTTCATCCTCTCCCAAGATTGTGCAACGTGTTCATGACCAAGTTGCTTGAAATTCATGATATCGTTACGTAGAGAGATAATCTTAGTCGGCGGAAAATACTTGGATATGTAAGCATGTTTGCACTTATCCCAAGAATCGATACTATTTTTAGGCAAAGAAGAAAACCAAGTTTTCGCACGATCTCGCAACGAGAAAGGAAAAAGCTTCAACTTAACAACATCATTATCCACATCTCTTTTCTTTTGCATATCACAAATCTCAATGAATGTATTGAGATGGGATGCGGCATCTTCACTAGGAAGGCCAGAGAATTGCTCTTTCATAACAAGATTCAGCAAGGCAGCGTTGATTTCATAAGATTCCACACTAGTGGCTGGAGCAATCGGAGTACTAATAAAATCATTATTATTGGTACTTGAGAAGTCACAAAGTTTGGTGTTTTCAGCCATGATGACTTCAACAAACCAACAAGAACACAAGCAAGCAAGAAAACTGACAAAGGAAAATGGCAAAAGGCAAAAGAAAACGGCAAAGGAGAAAGGCAAATGAAAACGGCAAATGTGAAGTGGGGGAGATTATTCTTGTCTTGATACTCCCCGGCAACGGCGCCAGAAATCCTTCTGCTACTGCGACAACAGACCTTCCCTGACAACGGCACCAAGAATCCTGCTGCTACGGGCTACGCCTATAGGGACTTCCTTGGCAAATATGCAAAGGATTTCCCCGCGGCCTTGGAGCCCTGCGTTGGTGTTCCCTTGAAGAAGAAAGGGTGATGTAGCACAGCGGCGGTAAGTATTTCCCTCAGTTTGAGAACCAAGGTATCGATCCAGTGCGAGGATCGCGTTGAGTCACAAGTACCTGCACAACCACAAAGAGCTTGCACCCAACGCTATGGAGGGGTTGTCAATCCCTTATAGATTGTTTGCAAAGTGAGAACTGAAAGCAATAAGTAAACAAAGCAAAGTAAAAGTGAAAGTGGAGACGATAGTTGTGAATAGACCCAAGGGCCGTAGTGTTCACTAGTGACTTCTCTCAAGAAAGCACGTAGACGGTGGGTGAACGAAATACTGTCGAGCAATTGATAGAACCGCGCAAAGTCGTCACGTTATCTATGGCAATGATTATATCTGTAGGCATCACATCCAAAACAAGTAGACCGATACTTTCTGCATCTACTACTATTACTCCCCACGTCGACCGCTATCCAGCATGCATCTAGTGTATTAAGTTCATAAGAACAGAGTAACGCCTTAAGCAAGATGACATGATGTAGATGGACAATCTCATATCTATGATAAAAGCCCATCTTGTTACCCTTGATGGCAACAACACGATGTGTGCCTTGCTTCCCCTTCTGTCACTGAGAAAGGTCACCACACGGTATGAACCCAAAACCAAGCACTTCTCGCATTGCAAGAATCATAGATCTAGTTGGCCAAACAAAGCCCAAGACTCGGAGAGACTTACAAGGATATCAAACCATGCATATAAGAAATCAGCAAAGACTCAAATATAAATCATAGATAATCTGATCACAAATCCACAATTCATCGGATCTCGACAAACACACCGCCAAAGAGGATTACATCGGATTGATCTGCATGAATATCATGGAGAACTTTGTATTTAAGATCCGAGAGAGAGAAGAAGTCGTCTAGCTACTAACTACGGACCCGTAGGTCTGAAGTGGACTACTCACGAATCATTGGAGAGGCAATGATGTTGATGTAGAAGCCCTCCAACTCCAAAGTCCCCTCCGGTAGGGCACTGGGAAGGGTCTCCAGATGAGATCTCGCGGAAACGGAAGCTTGCGGCGGAAGAAAAGTGTTTTCGTGGATGCCCTGATTTTTTCTGGGATTTTAGGGAATATATAGGCGAAAGAGCTAGGGTAGGGGAGCTCCAGGGGGGCATAAGCCTGGTAACCGCCGGCCCCCCTAGTGGCGGCTACATGGCTTGTGGGCCCCCTTTGGCTCTCCTGCCTTGGCCCTCAAGTCCCCCGATCTTCTTCTGTTCCGGAAACATTTATTTCGGGGATTTTATTCCGTTTGGACTCCGTTCCAAAATCAGATCTGGAAAGAGTCAAAAACACTGAAAAACTAGCAACTCGCACTTGGCACTGAATTAATAAGTTAGTCCCCAAAAATATATAAAAGGTATATAAAACATCCAAAGTTGAAAAGATAACAACATGAAACCGTCAAAAATTATAGATACGTTTGATACGCATCAATGCTCTAGAGGTATCTCGAAGGTGTCCGTTGAGTTAGTATGGATCAAGACTGGGATTTGTCACTCCGTGTGACGGAGAGGTATCTCAGGGCCCACTCGGTAATACAACATCACACACAAGCCTTGCAAGCAATGTGACTAAGTGTAAGTCACGGGATCTTGTATTATGGAACGAGTAAAGAGACTTGCCGGTAATGAGATTGAAATAGGTATACGGTTACCGACGATCGAATCTCGGGCAAGTAACATACGAAGGACAAAGGGAATGACATACGGGATTATATGAATCCTTGACACTGAGGTTCAACCGATAAGATCTTCGGAAAATATGTAGGATCCAATATGGGCATCCAGGTCCCGCTATTGGATATTGACCGAGGAGTGCCTCGGGGCATGTCTACATAGTTCTCGAACCCGCAGGGTCTGCACACTTAAGGTTCGGCAATGTTTTACTATAGTTGAGTTATATGTGTGGTTACCGAATGTTGTTCGGAGTCTCGGATGAGATCACGATCGTCACGAGGGTTTTCACGAGGGTAATACAACATCACACACAAGCCTTGCAAGCAATGCGACTTAGTGTAAGTCAAGGGATCTTGTATTACGGAACGAGTAAAGAGACTTGCCGGTAAACGAGATTGAAATAGGTATGCGGATACTGACGATCGAATCTCGGGCAAGTAACATACCGAAGGACAAAGGGAATGACATACGTGATTATATGAATCCTTGGCACTGAGGTTCAATCGATAAGATCTTCGTAGAATATGTAGGATCCAATATGGGCATCTAGGTCCCGCTATTGGATATTGACCGAGGAGTCCCTTGGGTCATGTCTACATAGTTCTCGAACCCGCAGGGTCTGCACACTTAAGCTTCAGCGTTGTTTTATGCGTATTTGAGTTATATGGTTGGTTACCGAATGTTGTTAGGAGTCCCGGATAAGATCACGGACATCACGAGGGTTTCCGGAATGGTCCGGAAACGAATATTGATATATAGGATGACCTCATTTGATTACCAGAAAGTTTTCGGCATTACCGGGATTGTACCGGGAGTGACGAATGGGTTCTGGATGTTCACCGGGGGGCGGCCCACCCCGGGGAAGCCCATATGCCTTAGGGGTGCCGCACCAGCCCTTAGTGGGATGGTGGGCAAGCCCAATAGGGCCCTTGCGTAGGAGATAAAGAAAATCAATGAGAAAAAAAGGGGGAAGTGGGAAGGAAGGGAAGGACTCGACCTTCCAATCCTAGTTGGACTAGGATTGGAGGAGGATTCCTCCTCCCCCCCCTTCGGCCGACCCCTTGGGGCTCTTTTGAGCCTCAAGGCAAGGCCCTCCCCCTCCCTCCTATATATACTGAGGTATTAGGGCTGATTTGAGACAACTTTGCCACGGCAGCCCGACCACATACCTCCACGGTATTTCCTCTAGATCGTATTTCTGCGGATCTCGGGTGGAGCCCTGCTGAGATAGATCACCACCAACCTCCGGAGCACCGTCACACTGCCGGAGAACTCATCTACCTCTCTGTCTCTCTTTCTGGATCAAGAAGGCCGATATCATCGTTGAGTTGTATGTGTGCTAAACGAGGAGGTGCCGTCCATTCGGCACTAGATCGGAGCGGATCGTGGGACGGTTCGTCGAACGGTTCGCGGGGCGGATCGAGGGACGTGAGGACGTTCCACTACATCAACCGCATTTCTTAACGCTTCCTGTTGTGCAACCTACAAGGGTACGTAGATCAGAAATCCCCTCTCGTAGATGGACATCACCATGATAGGTCTTCGTGCGCGTAGGAAATTTTTTGTTTCCCATGCGACGTTCCCCAACAGTGGCATCATGAGCTAGGTTCATGTGTAGATGTCATCTCGAGTAGAACACAAAAGTTTTTGTGGGCGGTGACTTGCGATTTGCTGCTCTCCTTAGTCTTTTCTTGATTCCGCGGTATTGTTGGATCGAAACGGCTCAGACCGACATTACTCGTACGATTACGAGAGACTGGTTTCATCGCTACGAGCAACCCCGTTGCTCAAAGATGACTGGCGAGTGTCTCTTTCTCCAACTTTAGTTGAATCGGATTTGACCGAGGAGGTCTTTGGAGAGAGGTTAAATAGCAATTCATACATCTCCGTTGTGGTGTTTGCGTAAGTAAGATGCGATCCTACTAGATACCCATGGTCACCACGTAAAACATGCAACAACAATTAGAGGACATCTAACTTGTTTTTGCAGGGTATGCTTGTGATGTGATATGGCCGATGATGTGATGTGATATATTGGATGTATGAGATGATCATGTTGTAATAGTTAATATCGACTTGCACGTCGATGGTACGGCAACCGGCAGGAGCCATAGGGTTGTCTTTAAACTAATGTTTGTCCTTGCAGATGCGTTTACTATATTGCTAGGATGTAGCTTTAGTAGTAATAGCATGAGTAGCACGACAACCCCGTTGGTGACACGTTGATGGAGATCATGGTGTGGCGTCGGTGACAAGGATATCGTGCCGGTGCTTTGGTGATGGAGATCAAGAAGCACATGATGATGGCCATATCATGTCACTTATCAATTGCATGTGATGTTAATCCTTTTATGCACCTTATTTTGCTTAGAACGACGGTAGTATTATGAGGTGATCTCTCACTAAAATTTCAAAACGAAATTGTGTTCTCCCCGACTATGCACCGTTGCTACAGTTTGTCATTTCAAGACACCACGTGATGATCAGGTGTGATAGACTCAACGTTCACATACAACGGGTGCAAAACAGTTGCACACGCGGAACACTCGGTTTAAGCTTGACGAGCCTAGCATGTGCATACATGGCCTCGGAACACATGAGACCGAAAGGTCGATCATGAATCATATAGTTGGTATGATTAGCATAGGGATGCTTACCACTGAAACTATTCTCAACTCACGTGATGATCAGACTTGAGCTAGTGGAATTGGATCATGAACCACTCAAATGACTAGAGAGGTGTACTTTTTGAGTGGGAGTTTAGCAAGTAATTTGAATAGTTAAACTCTAATTATCTTGAACATAGTCTAAGTCCACTTTGAAAATATTTGTGTTGTAGATCAATGGCTCACGCGACAATCACCCTGAATTTTAATACGTTCCTAGAGAAAGCTAAGTTGAAAGATGATGGAAGAAACTTTGTAGATTGGGCTCGTAATCTTAAGTTGCTCCTGCAAGCTGGGAAGAAGGATTATGTCCTTCATGTTGTGCTAGGAGATGAACCACCCGCCACGGCTGTCCAAGATGCTAAGAACGCTTGGTTAGCACGCAAGGAGGACTACTCAGTAGTTCAATGTGAAGTCTTGTATGGCTTAGAGTCGGGACTTCAATGTCGCTTTGAGCATCATGGAGCATATGAGATGTTCCAGGAGTTGAAGTTTATCTTTGAGAAGAACACCCGGATCGAGAGGTATGAGACCTCCGATAAATTCTATGCTTGCAAGATGGAGGAGAATTCGTCTATCAGTGAACATGTGCTCAAAATGTCTGGGTACTCAAACCGTCTAGCTGAGCTGGGGATTGAACTCTCGCAAGAGGCTATCACTGACAGAATTCTTCAATCACTGCCACCAAGCTATAAGGGCTTTGTGTTGAACTATAACATGCAAGGGATGAA
Source organism: Hordeum vulgare subsp. vulgare (assembly GCF_904849725.1). Classification (NCBI taxonomy): domain Eukaryota; kingdom Viridiplantae; phylum Streptophyta; class Magnoliopsida; order Poales; family Poaceae; genus Hordeum; species Hordeum vulgare. The sequence goes on along the minus strand of NC_058520.1, from coordinate 385,871,141 downwards.
CAAGTCACCCGACGAGTTATTCGCGATGCTGAAAGTCGCAGAGTCAGAACTCCGTAAAGAGCATCAAGTGTTGATGGTGAATAAGACCACTAGTTTCAAGAGAAACAACAAAGGGAAGAAGGGTAATTCAAAGAAGAGTGGCAAACCTGTTGCGAATACGATGAAGAAACCCAAAGCTGGACCTAAGCCTGAAACAGAGTGCTATTATTGCAAGGGTATGGGTCACTGGAAGCGCAACTGCCCCAAGTATTATGCTGATAAGAAGGCAGCCAAAGAAAAATCAGGTATATTCGATATACATGTTATTGATGTGTACTTAACCAGCTCTCGTAGTAGTGCTTTGGTATTCGATACCGGTTTTGTTGCTCATATTTGCAACTCGAAACAGGAACTGTGGAATAAGCGAAGGTTGGCGAAGGATGAAGTGACGATGCGTGTGGGAAATGGTTACAAGGTTGATGCAATCGCCATCGGCACAGTTTCACTTCAGTTACCATTAGGATTAGTTATGAACTGAAATAAATGTTATTTAGTGCATGCGTTGAGCATGAACATTATATCTGGATCTTATTTACTGCGAGACGGTTACTCGTTTAAGTTAGAGAATAATGGTTGTTCTATTTCTATGAGTAATGTCTTTTATGGTCATGCACCCAATGTGAGAGGATTGTTCATATTGAATCTTGATAGTGATAATACACATAGACATAACATTGAGACCAAAAGAGTTAGAGTTAACAATGATAGCGCCATGTTTTTATGGCACTACCGCTTAGGTCATATTGGTGTAAAGCACATGAAGAAATTCCATACCGATGGACTTTTGGAGACACTTGACTTTGATTCACTTGACATGTGCGAACCATGCCTCATGGGCAAGATGACTAGAACTCCATTCTCCGGAACAATGGAGCGTGCAATTGACTTGTTGGAAATCATACATACCGATGTGTGTGGTCCGATTAGTGTGGAGGCACGCGGCGGATATCGTTACTTTCTCACCTTCACTGACGATTTGAGTAGATATGGTTATGTCTAATTGATGAAGCACAAGTCTAAAACATTTGAAAAGTTCAAGCAATTCCAGAGTGAAGTCTAGGATCATCGTAACAAGAAGACCAAGTTCCTACGGTCTGATAGTGGGGGTGAATATCTGAGTTTTGAGTTTGGTGCTCACTTAAGACAATGTGGAATTGTTTCACAGTTGACACCGCCTGGAACACCACAACGTAATGGTGTGTCCGAACGTCGTAATCGTACTTTATTAGAGATGGTGCGATCTATGATGTCTCTTACCGATTTGCCGTTATCGTTTTGGGGTTATGCATTAGAAACAGCTACATTCACTTTAAATAGGGCACCATCAAAATCCGTTGAGACGACAACATACGAACTGTGGTATGGCAAAAGACCAAAGTTATCGTTTCTTAAAGTTTGGGGATGTGATGCTTATGTCAAAAAGCTTCAGCCTGAAAAGCTGGAACCCAAAGCGGAAAAGTGCGTCTTTATAGGTTACCCAAAAGAGACAGTTGGGTATACCTTCTATCTCAAATCCGAGGGCAAAGTGTTTGTTTCTTACAACGGAGCTTTTCTCGAGACGGAGTTTCTCTCTCGAGAATTGAGTGGGAGGAAGATAGAACTTGATGAGGTTGTCGAACCTCTCATCCCTCTAGATGGTGGCGCAGGGAAAGGGGAAACCCCTGTCGATGCGACGCCGGTTGAGGAGGAAGTTAATGATGATGATCATGAAACTCCGGATTAAGTTTCTGTCGGACCTCGCAGGTCGACGAGACCGCGTACTACTCCAGAGTGGTACGGTAATCCCGTCTTATCAATTATGTTGTTGGACAACAATGAGCGTGCGAATTATGAAGAAGCAATGGTGGGCCAGGATTCCAACAAATGGCTGGAGGCCATGAAGTCCGAGATAGCATCTATGTATGAAAACAAAGTGTGGACTTTGGAAGTACTACCTAAAGGCCCCAAGGCTATTCGTAACAAATGGATCTTTAAGAAGAAGACGGACGCTGACGGTAATGTGACCGTTTATAAAGCTCGACTTGTGGCAAAGGGTTTTTCACAAGTTCAAGGAATTGACTACGATGAGACGTTCTCACCCGTAGCGATGCTTAAGTCCGTCTGAATCATGTTAACAATAGCTTCGTTTTTCGATTATGAAATCTGGCAGATGGATGTAAAACGGCGTTCCTTGACGGTTTCCTTAAGGAAGAGTTGTATATGATGCAACCCGAAGGTTTCGTCGATCCTAAAAATGCTAACAAAGTGTGCAAGCTCCAGCGATCCATTTATGGACTGGTGCAAGCATCTCGGAGTTGGAATAAACATTTTGATGAGGTGATCAAAGCATTTGGGTTTATACAGGTGGTTGGAGAATCCTGTATTTACAAGAAAGTGAGTGGGAGCTCTGTGGCGTTTCTAATATTATATGTGGATGACATATTGCTGATTGGAAACAACGTGGAGATTTTGGAGAGCATAAAAGGTTCCTTGAATAAAAGTTTCTCTATGAAGGACCTAGGAGAAGCTGCTTACATTCTAGGCATTAAGATCTATAGGGATAGATCGAAACGCGTGATAGGACTTTCACAAAGCACATACCTTGATAAAGTTTTGAAGAAGTTCAAAATGGATCAGTCAAAGAAAGGGTTCTTGCCAGTATTACAAGGTATAAAATTGAGTAAGCCTCAGTGCCCAGCAACTTAGGAAGATAGAAAGACAATGAGTTCCGTCCCCTACGCTTCAGCCGTAGGTTCTATCATGTATGCAATGTTGTGCACTAGACCGAACGTTAGCCTGGCCATAAGTATGGCAGGCAGGTTCCAGAGTAATCCAGGAGTGGATCACTGGACGGTGGTCAAGAATATCCTGAAGTACCTGAAAAGGACTAAGGAGATGTTTCTCGTATATGGAGGTGACAAAGAGCTCGCCGTAAAAGGTTATGTCGATGCAAGCTTTGACACAGATCCGGACGACTCTAAGTCGCAGACCGGATACATATTTATTCTTAATGGGGGTGCGGTATGCTGGTGCAGTTCCAAGTAAAGCGTTGTAGCTGATTCTACATGTGAAGCGGAGTACATGGCTGCCTCGGAGGCAGCTAAGGAGGGTGTCTGGATGAAGCAGTTCATGACGGATCTTAGAGTGGTGCCGAGCGCACTGAATCCAATAACCCTGTTTTGTGACAACATGGGTGCCATTGCCTTAGCAAAGGAACCACGATTTCACAAGAAGACCAGACACATGAAATGACGCTTCAACCTCATCCGCGACTACGTCGAGGAGGAGGACGTCAATATCTGCAAAGTGCACACGGATCTGAATGTGGCACACCCGTTGACTAAACCTCTTCCACGGGCAAAGCATGATCAACACCAAAACTGTATGGGTGTTAGATTTATTACAATGTAATTCGCATGGCGATGTGAGGACTCACTACAAGAAATATGCTCATACATGACGTTTTTTAAGATGTCGTTGATGAATTCGTCATAAATCTATGACGATTTCATCCAAGATCGTCGTAAACCGTTTGAGGATATCAAAACTACATATAAATTACAATGATGTGAGTCAAAAACATCGTAACCGCATAACATGAGATCGTCATAACTTTTACGACGATTATAAAAAGGTCGTAACATGTTCTAACTATGTTGCCATGTCACTCGTGGGTCCATTCTATCCCACCTCATCCTAGTTTGTGAAGCAACCTACTATTCTGTCATTCCAAAAATTCTCGAAAAATTCTCATAAATACTTTGGATCATATGTTCTTCAAATATGTGAAAACCCTTCCTTCCATAGTTCAAAAATAATTCAGCAATATTCATTTTCCTATTCTGTTCAGGATAGCACTTTGTGAAGGAAGTGCTATTTATATTTCTTTTAGTCCGGTTCTTGTCTTTGTTCGGACGTAGGTGGATGTCGTGATCCGCCGCTGGGCCAGCGGGTTGCTTCTTCTCGGTCGAAGCATAGTCGCTTCTGGCCGCGCTCCTGTTATATGTTTGTCTGGCCAATGTGCCTCCAAGCTAGCTAGCCACGAAAACATCTTGATACTCAAGTGATATATTATTTTGGAAAAAATGATGTAGTCCAATTGGGCAACAAATAATTGATATTTTCTGTAGTTTTTTCTAGAGATTTGGGTGAAAAAATCGAGTTCTGAGCCGGCCAATGAGAGGTGAGAAACTGCCTTCACCCGGATCATCCAATTGGACGCGATCTGAGCCATCCATCAACACACATCCAACGGTGGAGCATGTCTTTGAAAAACTAAAACCCTAACCACCCATCCACCCTTTCTTACTCTCCAGATCCGATCGAGCCGCCTCTCTAGATTCGATCGAGCGCTCCTTCCTTCCCTCCCCACCACCACCAGCTCTGGTCGCTCCCTTCCTCCTCGCGCCACCACCTCTGGCCGCTCCGTTCCGCCTCGCTCTCGGCTCCTTCCCATCACCACGGCTCCCGTCTCGTCTGGATGGTGGCGGCGGCTGTGGCTGCGGTGTTGGCCTCATGGGTGTTCAACGCGCTGGTATACCTCGTGTGGAGGCCGCGCGCCATCACCCGGCAGCTCCGCTCGCAGGGCGTGGGCGGGCCGGGCTACAGCTTCTTCGCCGGTAACCTCGGCGAGATCAAGCGGCTCCGCGACGACACCACCGGCGGCGCGCTGGACATCGGCGACCATGACTTCGTCCCTATGGTCCAGATGCACTTCCGCAAATGGATCCCCATCCACGGTACGTGAACCTCAGACAGACCGCAATTCCTTCCAAGTTCCAATCCATGGCCGTATAGTTCTTGCTCTTATGTTCTGGGCTACTGCAGGTCCCACGTTCCTGTACTGGTTCGGTGCCAGGCCGAGCCTGTGCGTGGCGGACGTGAATGTGGTGAAGCAGGTGCTCGCCGACCGCAGCGGGATGTACCCCAAGAACATCGGGAACCCGCACATCGCCCGCCTGCTCGGCAAGGGGTTGGTGCTCACCGACGGTGATGATGGGAAGCGCCACCGCAAGGTCGTCCAGCCCACCTTCAACATGGACAAGCTCAAGGTACGCGCGCGGCGTGCCAAGCTCCAGAGCAGCACGCGTTGACGTTTGTGTATTACAATAGATTTTAAGTACTATGCATGATGCGTATGACTTGCGCTAACTGTTATTTGCACGACAAATGATGACGGTGACCATGTCCGACTGTGCCGGGTCAATGATGTCGGAGTGGAAGGCGAAGATGGAGAAGGGCGGCAACGTGGAGATTGACCTCAGCACCCAGTTCAAGGAGATAACCGCGGATGTCATCTCCCACATGGCACTCGGAAGCAGCTACGAACAGGGGAAAAAGGTCTTCCTGGCGCAGAGGGAGCTTCAGTTCCTCGCCTTCTCCACCGTATTCAGTGTCCAAATCCCAGCATTCAGGTAAATGCATCTTGTTCTTCTTGTACCGTTATCGGTTTAATTTAAATCAACACACGACTTAAATTTTCACATAGCAGAAATTAATCTTTATGTGTGTGTGGAATTAATCAGGTACCTTCCAACTGAAAAGAACCTCAAGATATGATGTCCGCCCTCGGCTCCTAATATCTATCGCAACAGACTGAATGGTTAGTCAAAGTTGAAGCTTATTGCGCTTGTTTTGACCTTTTATCCTACTCTTTATTAATCCAACATTAGAAACCAACATGACGTCTAATTAACTGTAAAACAAACTATCAGTTCCAGTTTAGTCTGTCACAGTTCTGAACTGTGATTTCTCGTCCGAAGTTTGGCTAGGCATTGTTCAAGACGGAGCTTTCTGAATCCAAATCAACCAATGACATGCTTGTGCTACTTAACTAGATATTTTCTTCAATGGAAAATGTTGCGCCCAGTATCTAGTTAAGTTGCACATTTGCTGACGTGATCCTGTATTGGGTGTACCTTAAAAAGGTATGGCCAACTCTGCGGAGAAAATTAGACTTGCTGGAAATCAAAATGTGATGGTCTGTGAGCGAGCCACCATGTTTGGCTAGAGTTCAGTCCATCTTTTGGCCTTTTTTTGTACTGCCTGCTCACAGAGCAGCAGCTTTAGTCCCAAACGAGTTGGGGTAGGCTAAATAAGAGATGACGCATAATATCATATTACATTATATGCTGTGTAATTATAAGGAAACATGTTGTACTGACTAGGATATCCTACTCTTTCTGGACACTTGGATATGATGTGGCATGGGGAATGATGATTGTTGCGATGGGGCAGCTAGATGAAGAAAAATACATGAAAAAGTGACATATGAGGGCTAAGTAGCTCTTAAAATGTCTTTGTGTCCAAAGCCATTTAGGATTTTAACATGTTTGAATTTACAAATAGTAGTACATACTACTAGCCAGGTTGGGGCACCATGCACTGCAGCTGCCCTAAAACAAAGTGAGCAACACAACCATTTGCCTGCTTTACTTACTGAGGTTAAAGGAGAATCAGACATTAGTCTTCGTGCAACAAGCAACTTATGTTCATGCTTTCATTGTAGCAGATAAATGATTTAGCAATATCTTGTTTTGTTTTCATTGCACACCACAGAAATGTAAACTGAACCTTTGGTTAGTATCGAAGCAAATTAAATGGACAACATCTTCATGTATGTATGCATCTGAAATTTTTTGGCACTACCTATCCTTGATAATTAAGTAAGTAATTAACTAATATCTTTTGCGTTGGTCAGTAAAATTCCATAATGCGTTAACCCGTCATAGCAAAAAAATAATGTCGGTTCCACACAAGATCGAAAATAGCAATAGTTGTATGCTTTCTGTGGCCCAGAAAGTTTCTGCATACGCTCCACGAGGTTCTACATTCCTCAATGCCCAATGCTAATGCCCTAATTCCATTTCTTGCAGCAGCAGCTATTTGACCAGCAGCTGCTCGAGATGCACCAGGAGATGCGCACAGAGGACCAGAGCATCAGCTACATGTTCCATATGGTAAGCTTAATTTCTCCTGAGATGACTTCATGTTGTAATCAATCTACCATCGTGCAAGTTCATCAGCTCGATGATTCATGCGCTAGTCGGATGACTGAATGTTCATGACGGGTACTCTCATGTGCGTCTCTGCCCCGTTGTGCTTGCTTACATCCTGTCTCCGATGTATGGTTGGTTGCTCGGTTACATCCATTGACACAGTAGCTCTTCTGTTCGTCTAGTGGCGGATTTTGGGCGTCTTTGCAAGCCTGCCACTGAACTGATTTTATGTGTTTGTCAGAGTGGATTGCTTGCTTTGGTGTGAAATTTTAGGTTGTTTGCTGTTGGGGATTGATTTGATTTTGAGTAACTACAAATCATACTAGTATGCTATGTCAAGAACCTGCTAATGTTAGCCTTTTGTGGTTATTTGAATCTTCTGATGTAGTTTACTTGCTTATTTATGTCCGTTGACATGATGCCTCTTCTGGTTGTCTCTGCAAACATGCCTCTGAATTGATTTTATTTGCTCATCAATCATCATGCTTTTTTACTATCGAAGCTTCAGTTGGATCGTTGCTTAGTTATGCCCATTGACATGATATCTGTTCTCGTGGTCTCTGCAAACCTGCCTCTCAACTGATTTTATTTGCTCATCAGTTATCATGCTTTTTTTACTATTGGAGGTTCGGCTGGATGGTTGTCTGAATTGGGGATTCATATTTGGATATACAGATATGATTGCAAATACTATCAGTAGGCACTGTGATATGCATTGGTGCTGTGTTTTTGAGATTACCTGAAGCTTCTATTACGTGTAGAGTGTTGAATTGTTGCCACTGCGTGACCTGTTCCCTGAACTCATTTATGGTTCAGTTGGACTATAATTTTTGTTGTGTCTCTTGTGAACTCATCATTCATGTTTATTGTTTTGTTGTTCATCATGGGAATGTGTAATTAGATGATGATTATGTTGTACCTTAGGTTCGAGTAGAAATATTCTATCGCTATGCTAGTTGCTTGTTTTGTGTATTTTCTGTTTATTAGTCTCTTGAGAACCATTGTTATTTCATTATTTCTTCAGAATACCAATAGAAACCATGTGCTTTAAATAATATTTTCAATGACATTGTTTGGAAAGTACCATGCTCATATTATATAGTTATATATGTGTCATTCTATATCCTGTGTTGATTTGACAAATGAAGCACTAGACTTGTCAGAAGTAAAAAACCAGCTAGGAATCCTTGATAACAGTTGTACGGGTAGATGTAATTGATACTTCTTTCTATAGTACATTAAATGCTTCAGATAATGCTTGTCTTGCATATATAATCCTTGGATTGGATCTGTTACCTTTTGAGTTGCTTTCAATTGAAGCCTCGACCAATAAAATGTTTATCTCAGTGGCAATATTCATATGCAAATGTCGGTCTATGTTTGATTCAATTTGGTTTGCTCTGCTACTGAAGCTCCTATCCGGTCTAATGTTTTTTTTGTCTCTTTTTCTGTTGCTAGGAAACTGGTGAGAAGATGTCTATGATGCCTACTTGGGACATTCAAATCAACACAACATAAAAATTTATGAACCTATGTCTCATAGGAGAGTGGAATGAACTCCATTGTTAGCAGATGTGCCATTGTTTTATTGTGCAATTATGTCCGTTCTTGCTATATTCATGTGTAAGGAAATGTATTCATGAGATGAGTTATTGTGTTATGTAAACCTGAGAGATGTATTATGTGATGTTATATGATGGATGATTTTAATTCGACTTGGAGTTATCTTGATTTGAATATGAAATAGTGTTGGATTTAATATTGGACAAATAACTCGGTTGAAAAGGTCCAACAATTAGAAATGAAACCAAGTCCTGGAACAAAAAGTTGCTGAATTCAAAAATGAAAAAAGGCCAAAACTGAAACTGGACCAAATGTATTTGGGCACTAAAAGGCTAGGACCCAAATTATAATGATACAAAAAAAATCTAAAAAACACTAGAAGTGGGTGTAAATAGGCTAAGGCCCAATAAGAAAAAGCCCAAAAAAATAAAACCAGCCCATGTTATCAATTGAAATGGGTCCGGCTGATTTCAACCATGACGTTTTGATTTCGTCGTAATTTTGCCACGTAGGACTGTGTTTGATTGCCAACGACGATTTAGGATCGTCGTAAAGGTTACGACAATCCAGGAATCGTCGTAAAAGTTACGACGATTTCGATCAAAACGTCGCTGTTGTTCATTTGTGACGCTCCGTTTTCGATGCTTGCTTTTTTGTCTTGTGATCGTCGTAAATTAAAAACCGTGACGGTGTAGCGATGAAAAAAATAGCGTCGTGTATTAGCATATTCCTTGTAGTGGCTATATCATTGACTCTAGTGCAAGTGGGAGACTATTGGAATTATGCCCTAGAGGCAATGATAAATAATTTATAATTGTATTGAATGAAGTCTTAGATACATGTGTGGATACATAGAGAAAACACTGTCGCTAGCAAGCCTCTAGTTGGCTAGCCAGTTGATCAAGGATAGTCAAGGTCTTATGACTATGTGCAAGGTGTTGTTGCTTGATAACTGGATCACATCATTGGGTGAATCATGTGATGGGCTAGACCCAAACTAATAAACATAGCATGTTGATCGTGTCATTTTGTTGCTACTGTTTTCTGCGTGTCAAGTATTTATTCCTATGACCATAAGATCATATAACTCACTGGCACCGGAGGAATGCCTTGTGTGTATCAAACGTCACAACATAACTGAGTGACTATAAAGATGCTCTACAGGTATCTCCGAAGGTGTCCGTTGAGTTAGTATGGATCAAGACTGGGATTTTTCACTCCGTGTGTCGGAGAGGTATCTCGGGGCCCACTTGGTAATACAACATCACACACGAGCCTTGCAAGCAATGTGACTTAGTGTATGTCACGGGATCTAGTATTTTGGAACGAGTAAAGAGACTTGCCGGTAAACGAGATTGAAATAGGTATGCGGATACTGACGATCGAATCTTGGACAAGTAACATACCGAAGGACAAAGGGAATGACATACGGGATTATATTAATCCTTGGCACTGAGGATCAATCGACAAGATCTTCGTAGAATATGTAGGATCCAATATGGGCATCTAGGTCCCGCTATTGGATATTGACCGAGGAGTCCCTCGGGTCATGTCTACATAGTTCTCGAACCCGCAGGGTATGCACACTTAAGGTTTGGCGTTGTTTTATGCGTATTTGAGTTATATGGTTGGTTACCGAATGTTTTTAGGAGTCCCGGATGAGATCACGGACGTCACGAGGGTTTCCGAAATGGTCCGGAAACGAAGATTGATATATAGGATGACCTCATTTGATTACCGGAAAGTTTTCGGCATTACCGGGAATGTACCGGGAGTGACGAATGGGTTCCGGATGTTCACCGGGGGGCAGCCCACCCGGGGGAAGCCCATAGGCCTTAGGGGTGCCGCACCAGCCCTTAGTGGGCTGGTGGGAAAGACCAAGAGGGCCCTTGCGCAGGAGATAAAGAAAATCAAAGAGAAAAGAAAAAAAGGGGGGAAGTGGGAAGGAAGGGAAGGACTCCACCTTCCAATCCTAGTTGGACTAGGATTGGAGGAGGATTCCTCCTCCCCCCCTTCGGCCGACCCCTTGGGGCTCTCTTGAGCCTCAAGGCAAGGCCCTCCCCCTCCCTCCTATATATACTGAGGTATTAGGGCTGATTTGAGACAACTTTGCCACGACAGCCCGACCACATACCTCCACGGTTTTTCCTCTAGATCGTATTTCTGCGGAGCTCGGGCGGAGCCCTGCTGAGATAGATCACCACCAACCTCCGAAGCGCCGTCACGCTGCCAGATAACTCATCTACCTCTCCGTCTGTCTTGCTGGATCAAGAAGGCCGAGGTCATCGTCGAGCTGTACGTGTGCTAAACGCGGAGGTGTCGTCCGTTCGGCACTAGATCGGAGCGGATCGTTGGACGGATCGTGGGACGGTTCGCGGAGCGGCTTGAGGGACGTGAGGACGTTCCACTACATCAACCGCGTTTCTTAACGCTTCCTGCTATGCGATCTACAAGGGTACGTAGATCGTAAATCCCCTCTCGTAGATGGACATCACCATGATAGGTCTTCGTGCGCGTATGAATTTTTTTGTTTCCTATGCGACGTTCCCCAACATGAGGATGATGAACCCCTCCATGATCGTGTTCCCCTCTGGCAGGGTGCCTGAAAGGGCTTTAGATTGGATCTCGTGGCTTCTGGAATTTTGGAGGCTCAAACTAATTTTCATCGACTCCTCTAAGGTTTCTGGAATATATGGGTATTTATGGAGTCAAGAGGTGGTGGAGGAGGTGCGCGAGCCCCCCACTACCGACCAGGGCACGCTAGAGGCCCAGGGTGCGCCCTGGTGCCTAGTGGGCCACCTGGGCCTCCCATAGTGAGCTTCCTTGGTTCTCATGTTTCCTTCTGGTCCAAAATAATCTACAAAAAGTTTCATGGCATTTGGACTTCATCCTATATTGATTTTCTGCGAAGGAAAAAACAAGAAAGAAATAACAACTCGCACTGGGCACTATGTCAATAGGTTAGTTCCGAAAAATGATATAAAGTTGCTATAAAATGATTTTAAAACATCCAAGAACGATAATATAACAACATGGATAATCAAAAATTATAGATATGTTGGAGATATATTAGTGTAGCGTGAAAATTACAAGGCATTAATAAAGGACGATTACTTAAAGGGACTCCTCGGATGCCCGACGTGAGAAACTCTTCGGATTCACCCCGACGACCCTCAAGATCACTCATGGGAAGATTTGTTGAACTAGTATTCATGACCGATGACCGAAGATGGAGAACAGTTCGGAAGAACCAAGGAGCTTCCCCAACTTGAAGACCTATGCTTGGGAGTTGGGAAGTCATCGATGGACGAACTGGTGTTGGCTGAACATAAATGGGGAGAAGAAATCGCCCCACAAGCCGATGACTTTGTACGCGTGAAGATGTTGACGATCAAGACTATGACATTGGTGGCCAGTTCGGGAGGTACTGAGGGACTCCGGGACTAAGGGGTCCTCGTGCCGCCGGCCTATCTCTATGGTCCAGACTCATGGGCCTCTCCGAACAGCCGATGACATATACGAGGAAGGTTCCACAAGACTTGGTTATCAAGGCAAGGACTCCTATACACTGACGTAGCCGAGTAGGACTCTTGTTATTCTAGGCCTATGGTGCATTATATAAACCAAGGCCAGGCTAATCGATAGACAATATCATATTAGACACAACATGTGCATTATTATAAGTATGGTTTAGACCATAATATATGATCTCGAGGTAGATCAACTCTGTATTCGATACTCCATCACCAATATAAACAAGAGCAGGACATAGGGTTTTACCTCTATCAGGAGGGCCCGAACCTGGGTAAAACATCATCTCCTTCGCCCCTTGTTACCCATCGATCCAAGATCCATAGTTCAGACGCCCTATTCGAGATCAGTCGGTTTTGACACCGACAAGTGCTCCACCGCCATTTGTTCTTGTAGACTCGTGTTGGGCCTCCAAGCGCAGAGATTTGCACGATTGTAGCAAATTTCCCTCAAGTGGATGACCTAAGGTTTATCAATCCGTGGGAGGTGTAGGATGAAGATGGTCTCTCTTAAACAACTGTGCAACCAAATAACACAGAGTCTCTTGTGTCCCGAGCACACCTAATATGATGGTAAATTGTATAGGTGCACTAGTTCGGCAAAGAGATGGTGACAGAAGTGTAATATGGATGGTAGAAATATATTTTTAAAATATGAATAAATAAAAATCAAGGTTGCAAGTAATAGAAGTGCGCACAGACGGTATTGCAATGCTTGAAAATGAGGCCTAGGGTCCGTACTTTTGCTAGTGCAATCTCTCAACAATGCAAATATAATTGGATCACATAACAATCCCTCAACGTGCAATAAAATCACTCCAAATTTCCTTTCTAGCGGAGAAAATAAGAAGAAATTGTTTGTAGGGTACGGGACCACCTCAAATTTATTCTTTCCGATCAATCTTTCCAAGAATTCATACTAACATAACAAGTTATCCTTTCCGATCGATCTATTGAAGAGTCCGTACTAAAATAACACCATAACAGATTCAGGTTCATAATACTTAATTCAACACAAAGAACCTCAAAGAGTGCCTCAAGATTTCTACCGGAGAAACAAAGACGAGAACATGCATCAACCCCTATTCATAGATTACCCCGATGTCACCTCGGGAATCCGCAAGTTGAGTGCCAAAAAATATATATCAAGTCAATCAATATGATACCCCATTGTCACCACGAGTATTCATATCTAGACATAAATCAAGTGTTTTCAAATCCAAAGAAGTATTCAATCCGATAAAATGAAATCTCAAAGGGAAAATTCAATTCATCACAACAAGATGAAGAGGGTGAAACACCATATGATCCAACTATATTAACAAAGCCCATGATATATCAAGATTGTGCCATCTCGAGAACACGAGAGAGAGAGAGATTAAACATAGAGCTACTGGCACAAACCGTCAGCCCCAAGGGTGGACTACTCCCTCCTCATCATGGCCTCCGCCGGGATGATGAAGATGGCCATCGGAGATGATTTCCCCTCTCTAGTAGGGTACTGGAACGTCTCCAGATTGGTTTTTCGTCAATACACATAGTTGCGGCGATGGACCTTCCGATCTAGGATTATTTGTGGGGGTTTCTGTATTTATAGGATTTTTGGGCGTTGGAATCATGCCAAGATGGGCTATGAGGTGCCCACTACCCACCAGCCCACGGGCAAGGCCTCTAGCACAGCCTCATGAGTAGTGGACACCTCCTTCACCTTATGGTCCTCCCACGAAGCTTCTAGTGCCTCTTTTGTTCCAAAAAAAGCGTCAAAAAACAACACCACGGTAGTTATGTTGAAAACGACGTTAGTCCGGGTTAGTTCTAAATAAATCATATAAAGTGCATCAAAACCATATAAAAGTATTGTACACATAGTCAAACATAGCATGGATACCTCATAAATTATCGATACGTTGGAGAAGTATCAGCAGTCCGCCGCGCAGGCTAAGAGGGGCGTGTGCGAGCAGTCAGCCGTGCAGGCGCAGCTGGCTCCAGTCGCTACTGAGTATCGCCTCCTTTTCCAATGGAGGACAAGGCGGCCAACAAGCGGTAGCGGGTCGAGGCTGAACCATAAGAGCCTCTGGCGAGCGTGGACTTCATTAGTAGTACAAATGTTGTTTTTTATAGGCACAACATAGATGTTGTGTAGACAGAGAAAATCACAGTACATAGAGACTAAACTACAAAACCCATGGGTGATGATTTCATCAACCGTTGATAGTCGTATATCGGCAATCGTTTCCCCACAACACACATAGGTTATTAACACCAATTGTCTGTGTTATTTCTGGTGTCCGCACATGATTTTGATTACTCACATGTTTGTTCTATATCGCACACATCTTGTTATGCCAAATCATTTGTGTTCTTCTATATCATCGCACACAGTTTATGGTGGTGCACTGTATGTCATACATCACACACACTTGTATTCATTTTACCGTTTGTACTATTTTGGTCCATCACAAACAGTTTGCGCGGGTCAACTGTCTATCGTAGATCGCACATGCAACTCTTATGTGAATCGTATTTGATGGATCCACCATCACACACAGTTTGCATTATTGGAGAGGGATCTTGAACTACACTGTTTGCAATTCATGCATTGCACACAGTTTTGTCGAAGGGTCTATGATTGTAGTGTCGCGTTAGCAGTATCCTGCAGTAGCGAAGACGAGAGGCATCCAGCGTACCCGAATACCGCCTCGTAGGCTGTCAGCGCAGCCTGCTCTCGTGTCTCCTATGGTGGCGGCATGGCGGCTTATCAGGCATGTTCCTCCTCCTCCTCCTCGAGGCGCAGCACCTCCTCCTCTTGCTCCCGCCGCATTTGCTGCTGGCCTGTGCTTCCTGCTTAGCGAGCAAGTTCGGCCTCCATTTCTTGAGGTGGGTCGCCTCCTCCTCTTTCATCGCGTCTAGTACTTGTAATTTGCATTCGGTTTTCCCCCGAAGATGAGGGGATGATGCAACACAGTATAGATAAGTATTTCCCTAAGTGAGAACCAAGGTTATCGAACCAATAGGAGGACCACACAATTTCCAGTCTTCAGCACCTACACAAAAAAGAGCGAACACAAGAACCCAACACGGGCAAGAGGGTTGTTAATCCCCTTGAACTTATTACTTGCAAGCGATAAGTAGTGATAGATAGATAGTTGAAATATATTAAATATGAAAATTAAATACAACTAATAACATGCAGCAAGGTATTTATAGTTTTTGTAAATATATTTGTGAATAGACCTTGGTCCATAGTTTTTGCTAGAGGCTTCTCTCTCGTAGGAAGCATATGGTGGGTAAACAAATTATTGTAGGGAAATTGATAGAAAAGCTCATAATTATGCAATATTTATTCATGGCAATGATCATTATATATAGGCATCATGTCCATAAGCAAGTAGACTGACTCCTACAAAGCAATAAACTCACAGTTAATCGGGTCCCAAAAAGCAAACCACACAAAGTGATTACATAAGATAGACCACCACGAGGATCACGGTGATCATGGAAACAAAGAACATGGAGGGACATAGCCATCTAGGTACTAAAAACGGACCCATAGGTTTGTTGTGAACTACTCACACATCACCATGGGAGCATCATGGTTGATGTAGAGGCCCTCCGTGATCAATCCCCCCTCCGGCAAGGCACCATAACTGGGGTCCAGATGGGCACACGATGGGACAGAGATTTCTGGTGGTAGACAAAGTATTTTGGGAGCCCCCTAGGGTTTTCGGGATAAATGCGAAGGATAGAGAGGAATGACGGAGGCCAAGGGAGGTGGCCCCAAGACATCAGGGCACGACCACCCTCCCTGGGCGCACCCTGTTGGCTTGGGGCGACCCCATGGGGCGTATGATCTCTTTCTAAAGATTCCAGGTCCTTATTTTGTCCCAAAAAATCAAAAAAACTTTCGAGGTATCTGGACTTCATTTGGTACAGTATTTCTAAGAAGCCAAAACATGGAGCAAACAACAAGTGGCACTTGGAAGTGGGTTAATAGGTTAATGCTCAAAATAATATAAAACAACAAGTAAATGCCTAAAAAGCATCCTAGAATGATAATATAATAGCATGGAACAATAAAAGATTATAGATACGTTGGAGACGTATGATCATCCCCAAGCTTAATTCCTGCTCGTCCTTGAGTAGGTAAATAATAAAAATAGATTTTTTATGTGACATGCTACCCAACATGTAATCTCTTGCAGGTATGATCATTGAGAAATAATGAATTAACAAACATCGACATAGTAATATCCATGAACATAAGTAACATAATCATCAATGTTCAAAATATATGATACTTAAAGAATGTTTACCCCATCCATTTTTGCATATTATCATGGCATGTCTCCATCTTCACCACATAAATACAAATGTCTAGCACCATGGTGTTAAACGGTCAATTGGGTTGTATTTCTTAACGCACTTCAGCTTTTTATTACTTAGTCAATACATGAGCGTGAACCATGGGCAAAGCATATAAGTGGAACAGAATATGGTGGTAGATTTCAAAGGGGTAAAAGTTAAGAAGAAGAAAGTCTCGCATAAACTAGGCAAATCAGCGGGCTATGGGGCCCATCAATCGATATCAATTCGAGGAGTAGGGATTGCCATGGAATAGACGCACTAGAGTTATAAGTGTATGAAAGATCATCTGAAGCTAAGTGGGTGTGCATCAAACTTGCTTGCTCATCAAGTTCTCGCGCATTTGAGGAATCCCATCATCCTAAGAGACAAGCCAAGTTCTATAATAAAAAACTGACAAAGCATGAGACTCTATATAAAAAACATGGTGCTACTTTGAAGCACATGTGTGGAAAAACAAAAATAAAAAATGAGAGAAAAAAGAGAAGGGACATTGCTCAAAATAAAAAATATGATGTAATGACAGAAGTTGCATGCCAATATATCTAGTAATGGCTATGGAAATGCCATGATAGGTAGGTATAGTCACTCTATCATGTCGCGGGATTTGAATGCACCGACGAAGTTTGCATCAGTCCTCGAGGTAAAATTGGGAATGCACAATACCGAAGATGCTAGCAAATATGAGGTGGTGAGAGTGTGTACATACATGGATTCACATTAGTAATAAAGAACTCACTTAGTTATTGTTAGATTTTATTAGCTCCCTCGAAGCAAACTACTACTCGCGTACCCCTAGGGAGTAGGTTGGTAGGATTTAACTGTCGCGCGCCCGTGACCTAAACAACACTAGGATTTCAACGAGGAATAAGAATGCACACATATCATCACCATGCCATAACCAATATTTATATGACTAAAAAATTAATACCCTTTAACTATCGACATTTTAACTAACCAACAACCATGCACTCACGCCCTTTCATATTACCACGTCAATATCATCAACTCCAATTTCACTTTTATGTGCTACATGAAGGTTTTGATTATGGACTATTTGAATATCCATTATTTTTGGACTAGTCTTATAACCCATGAAAATTACCATAACTATTTATTAACTCTCATTCAAATTTAAGTGAATAATTAGAGTTCAATCATTTCTAAAAAATCTATACGCCACCATGTTCTAAAAGATATAAGTTAAGCACTAGAGCAACGACTTATCTCAAAAGATATAAGTGGAGCGCATAGAGTATTCTAACAAATCATTGTCACCATGTCTATATCTCAAGTGGGTGTTTACAATGATAGTGATTGTGGAAAACTAAAAAAATGCAAACTTTAATACACGACGCTCCAAGCAAAACTCATAGCATGCGATGAATAAAAATATAGCTCCAAGTGACATACTCATGGATTGAGACAGAAGAGGGGATGCCTTCTAGGGCATCTGAAAGTGCGTTATATCGACTAGAGGGGGATGAATAGGAGATTTTTAGAATTTCATCGCTGAGGAAATCACTTTTGAGGAAATTCCTCACTCATGAATTACTTGCAGCGGAAACAACAAAGGATCAGTAGTGCAAAGTATTAATACAACAGTTTTCTTGATGAGGATTATGAAAAACAGTTTGCACAGTACACAAACGCAGAGTAAGCAAGTGAGGATTAACTAGTGTGAAGAATTTTAGGTTTAGGAAATTCAGAGAAAGTCTTCAGCAAATTCTTCAAGCAGCGGCAATGAAAATCTTTAACATACAATATTGAGGAATTGAAAGAGTTGAAGAAATAGAACCCGTATCACAGTGAAGACAGTTGTTGATGACCCAGTTCCAACAACTGTGACAGTCGTACATCTGGTTTGGAGCGGCTTGGTATTGTACCAAAGGACACACAGTCCCGGGACACACAGTCCCTACCGTATTCTCCTTGAGCTAAGGACACACAGTCCTCGCCCAACACTCATGGTAAGTCTTCAGGGCAGACTTCCAAACCCTCACGAACTCAGTCACCCAGCGATCCACAATTGACTGTTGGATTGCTCTAGACCATGACGCCTAACCATCTGGAGGATGCTCAGTCCTCAAAGGTAAAAGGCTTCAGTTCCACACAGGAACAAATTCTTCAATGATGCTCAATCACTTGGTTTTCGGTTTGTGGTTAGGTGTTTGGGGTATTTCCTCACTGATGATTAACTCACGAAGAATCTGAGGAATTTGGGTTGCTCTAGATGACAAGTGTCGGTTTCTCGCGGAGGAGCCAACCAACTAATGGTTGTGGGGGCGGCTATTTATAGCCTCGGAGCATCCCGACATGATTTGACATAAATGCCCTTAAATATTATGACCGTTGGTGTGGGTAATATCGGTGATGTGGCGTTAATTGCGGCAACGGTCGGGACCCTCAACTGTAAGAGTCCTCATGTCTCTCATATTCCTCACTTGAGACTTTTGTAGGATTAGGCTTGGGTTGAGCATCATGAGGAAATTCATTCTGTAGTGTTACCTCAACCCCCTTTAACAGTACGATGTTCCTATGACTCAAGAGTGAAGAAAATGAAACAGAAAGAATAAATCTTGACGCTTCAAAGTCTTCAGATCGTTTTTCTTCAGGACACACCAACTTGCTCATCTTTAATATCTTCATGAGGAAGATCAATTTCATCGAATTTCTTCGGGATCAAAGTCTTCACCAAAAGACCAATTTCTTTAGTCGGAGATATACATTTTTAGGGGTCGATATTCATCGTATAATTCAAACTCCTCAACAACTTATAGATCCCGTGTACACTCATGAACACATTAGATACTTAACTTATAAGTCTTCAAACCACCAAAATCACTAAGGGCACTAGATGCACTTACAATCTCCCCCTTTTTGGTGGTTGATGACAAGTAGGTTAAGTTTTCAACGGGGATAAAAATATGAAGTGTAAATACTCATTTTGAGGAATTTGAAATCAAGATACTGAGAGACTCCCCCTAAAGATGTGCATAATTTGAGTATTTTGCTTTTCACAGCAAATGCAAATTGATGATTTATATCATGGACATCTCCCCCTATATCTTGTAAATCATGCATACATATGACATATAATATGAATAATTTGAGTATGCATGATGAGAAATGGTATCTAACGAATTTCAGCATGCATGCATTAATATTTTGAGGAATGAGCATGCGAACAAAAATGTTCAAAAGCGTTAGAGTACCATCGGGCTTAAGTTACAACTCATTACATAAAACACTTGAGAAGAACCAAGAGTTTGTAACTTAATAAAGTTCATAAGCCCCAAAATATATCCCGCATGAAGACTAACTCAGATTTCTCCTCCTTTGTCATTAAGTGACGAAAAGGGACAAAACTGAGGACTAACGCCCATGAAGACTTCCACTTCTTGGTTGATGAAGAGGCGTGAGGATTCTTGCCGACGGGCTTCTTCCTTGGTCCAGTAGCAATGCCTTTTGGTTCTTCATCAGACTCTACAGTGTGGAATGAAGAAAAATAATTGTACTCAAGGTCTGGAACATGAATTGGCTTGAATTCCTTCTCGGGCGGCCACGACCAGTCGAAGTCGTGAGTAAATTCTAATTCATCAAGCTCTTCTTGAGTCTTCAGATGAGCCAGGGTGGACCACGTACGATCAAACACCTCATGAAGATAGTAGTGATTTTTCTTCACTGTATTCTGAGTCTCGTTGAGGGTTTTCACAATGGCACTGAATTGACATTTTACCCATTTGTGATTCCGGTCGACCTTCTGATGAAGGCTGAGGAGTAGTTCTCTATTAGTCATTATTCTTGGGGCAACAGGGCTAGGTGGATCCTGAGTAGCAGTGTCATCATATGAAGAATATGATTCTGCTTGGCGAAACTGGCCATCAAGGGGCCGACTTCCTTCTTCGATGATAGATTTTCCTTTTCCTTCAACAGGCTCAATATTCTTGATGACTCTGATCGGAGGCAGATATCCAATGTGATTGTTGGAATCAACATGATAGTTGATGTCTGACCTACGTCTGATGAATCTCATGATCCACGGAGCATAAATCCTCATGTCAAATGGTGACATTGCATTGTCAGCCAAAGTCCTCAGGAAGAAATCATGAAGATTTATTGGTATGCAATGGATGATGTTGAAGAGGATATTCTTCATGGTGCCTACTACATCTTCATCATCATCATGGCCTTTGATTGGAGCGATGACATTGCACAGGATCCTGTAGATGCTGCGACGTTCATACTTCAAGTCTTGAACCAGAAAGTGAGTCCTTGGAGGTTTATTCTTGGCCAAAGGCTTCATGAGGACTTCCATCAGTTTGTTGGGAAGCTCCCGTTCATCATACAACATCACAGCTTGTTCTAAGGGTATTGAAACTGGAAGTACTCGCAACATTTCAGTGGCAGGAGCTTTGTAGTGAGTGTGCTGTGTCATCCAGTCCAGCACCCAAGTGTTGATATCCTACGGATCTCCACAGATGTGCAAAGTAGCATAGAACTGAAGAATTATATCACTGTTCCAATCACCTATATCACTGCAGAGAGGCAGCAGTCCAGCTTCATGAAGAACATTGAGGACTAGGGCAAAGCAAGGAATTTCTTCCATCTCAACATGAGGAATATGCTTGTGCTGAAATATTTTGTTCCTCCCATAGAGCACAGAGGCATAGTAGTTGAGCTGAGTCCTTGTCCAAAACTTCATGTGCCTGATGTGAAGCTTCTCATATGGATTGTCGCTGATGAAATACATTCGTTCTTCATAGAACGCTTCCTTCTGAAACTTTGGCCTCTTCGAAAAAGGCTAATTTTTCTTCGGTTGAAGATTATGCTGCTATTCTTGAGGAGATACTATCATTGTTGTTTCAGTGTTGACCACAACAATAGCTGTTTCGGTATTGGGTGCAGGAGCATTTTCTTCAGCCCGTTCCTCAGGTTGAGGATTTTCCTCCGGTTGAGGATTTTCCTCCAGTTGAGGATTTTCCTCATCTTGAAGAATTTGCTTGGTGGAGGAGGCAAAATCTTCAGTTGTTGTAGTTCATCCTTGAGCAGTTTCATCAAATGTCTTGTGAGGAATGAAAAACTAAGGAATATCATCAAATTGTATTTCCTCATCCATGGTTTCTTCAGATTCAGCATCTTTCATTTCCTCATCTTCTTCTGGAATGACATAGTCACTTCCGAAGGGAATAAGTGCATATGATGGAGCTACCTTCAGAGGCATAGTATCCACTGGAGCAGTTTCATCAAATGTCTTGAGACGCTTGGCCTCTCATGATTCTGAGGTCATTGAAGCTTTTCTTTTCTTCGCTTCTTTCTCAGCAGCCTTGGTTTTCTTCACGTCTGATGCAAACAGAACCATCTTCTTCACCTTTGAGGGTTGAGGTGAAGGAATTTTCTCTTCAGGAGCTACTGTGTAGCGACCCGACTCAAGACGAGTGAAGCCTCTGTGTATCTGTGCCATCCCTGGATCAGTATGCTAGCACACACAGTACATCAATGTATATATCAAAGTGCAATCACATGGAAATAGCGTAAAACTGATATATACCTTAAATATCTCAGCGGAAGCAGTCAAGGGAGTGGAGTCCCAATAAACACCAACGGCAAGTTGAGTGTAGACCGTAACCCTGAATCGTACTCTTACTCGCCAAAGAAAAATGTCTGCAACATAAAACGTTGCAGCCGTGTAGGTCAGCATATTGAATATGCCGGCAAGTCACATAAGAGAGGGGTGAAAAGTAATCATCTATAATATATGCATACATAGCAGGTGGGGCTATAAGTTTTTAGCGAAAAGCAAGTTTTCTCCTACATCAAGAGAGGGCTAAAAGCAAAATGTTACTACATTGTTAGTTGTTAACTAGATGGTTCCACCAACCAATTCTCGTACCCATGTTGTCAATAATTACCCTCATCAAATATATATAATGGTGTTGAGAAATCTAGATAACTTCAGTTCCTTTGGCTCAAGTTGTCCATGACCGTGGACACGGCTAATCGATTAGGTTTTGAGTACTCTGCAGAGTTTTGCACACGTTCCCCACAAGATTTGATCGCCTCCGAGTATGTCCTCGCACTTCGAGGTGTTTGAAGACCGGATGATCAAAACATGGTCTTTCAACGGGTCCCTCTGAATCCCTATCGGTGCCCATCCATTCCTACCGTTCTTCTACATCTGCTAGCACCGCCTGTCCAGAGTCGCCGCGTTGTCCAACCAAGCCAGAGCCCATAATGACTTGTGGCTGTGCAGGTAAGCCTTGGGTCTTGAAAATATCCGTCCGTCTCTTTGAGCCTGGGTGAAGCTTTCCGCAGGATGTCATGGCCTCTCCACCATCCCGGGTCATCCACTGGGTTCTCCAGGGAGCCGATCAACCGTCCTTCACCCAGAGTTGCATTGCGTCCGAGGTCTTGAAAATCTTGTCTTAACCGGTCTTGATTATTTAATCAACATTGCATCACTCGTGTTATGCACTCAACCGAAATCCCGTCTACTCAAGCATAGCAATATGAAATTGGTCGTCCCGGGGCCAAGTATCGGGGTTGTTGTGTGCCTACCACATGATACTACAATCTATACTACAATTTCCAAGTACCTAAGCAGCATGCAATTTGGGCATAGGATGGTAAAACTATGATGCATAAAACATAGGTGATAGTATGGTCAAAGTGACTTGCCTGGTATTACTTGATGAAGATAGTCGCTCTCATAATCATGATAATTCTACTCGCCACACTCCGAGCAATCTATCGTAAACAAATAGCATTCAAT
Organism: Hordeum vulgare subsp. vulgare; assembly: GCF_904849725.1. Lineage (NCBI taxonomy): Eukaryota > Viridiplantae > Streptophyta > Magnoliopsida > Poales > Poaceae > Hordeum > Hordeum vulgare. Next base: position 385,847,898 of record NC_058520.1, on the reverse strand, counting down.
AAACATTCATGCCAAAAAGGAAGAACCAAGAGAACATAAGAACAAAGCATGTCTTGGTACAAAATAACAACGTACTAAGGTTTGATAAAAAAGATAGGGCCTTATGGTGTTGTAAAAGGTACGATGAAAGGGGTCAACTCAAAAGAGTCAAAGGATGATCAACTATCGCTATATAAGCTCGACTTGCATACACTATGGGAGATGATCAAAAATATTGGGAGAACAACATGAATGTTGTTTGACAAATAGTATAAGGCATAAGAATTTATTTGTAGAAAGAATTTCTTGAAATGGAGCACTACAACGCAAGTTATAGCTGCATTCAAAAGGTCAAGAGAAGTTGAACTGAAGTACGATGGTTACGTACAAAATATATGACATGAGTGTTTAGGGGTAAAAGGAATCAATTGAAAAGGTGGTACGATTTGCAAGATAAGATCAAATGGATGTTCGAACACAAATTTGAATCGCTCAAATTTGTAAGGTTCAAAGGTCGAAACTAATTATGCTACTGGATATAGGAGATCAATATGAGCGTGTAGAAAAATGAATTACTAGATTTGAACTAGCGGATCAAAAGATACAAATACTTCAATATAACATTGAATCGGCTTAGAACGATGTGAACACTTTTGGGCACTAATAGATAAATCTGATTTGATCAAAATTATAAGTTGAAAAGTTAAAACTAATGATACAAACGGAAAGATTACTTTGATACGAATCCGACGCAATTGAATTCATCTAAAACGGAGCTACGGATAAAAAGATATGATCAAAAGAAGTTTGAATATGAATATGAACAAATTTCGAAATTCGAAAATTTCAAAATAAGTTGATATGATAGGTTCATCGGATAGGTGGGATCAAGACGAAACTCTAGGCGTTGGTTTCATCTAATTCGGATAAACGAGTAAAAAGTTATGGCTATTTGAAAAATCAGGGCCAAGCTGTTTTACGGAAGAAAAGTGCTATGTCTAAAAGAATTCTAGTACTAATGTGTAAATACGAAGACTAAATAATATATCTAATTACTCTACCGTATACTAGTGTAGGAATACTAGTCTAGAAATAATAAACTACGGGAGTATATAAAAAAATACGAAGAGAAATACCTTTTGAATGCAGAGTAAGAATTAATTCCAATGAGGAGACAACTTCGAGAAATCCCGCCGAAGAGAAAAGAATATTTTTATTTAATGAACCTAGTCAAACCAAAATATTGATTTAACCCGAAATAGATGATTTTTTTGGATGCTCCTATGGGTCTATATTTATAAGTGGAAGGGAGGTATAATGGTTCATAGGTAGGCGACGTCGGACTAAACATATACGTAACATGGAGAAAATAGAAAGAAGAGGCACAAAGGTGTGCCGCATGGGCCAATAGTTCGGCCAGCCACATGAGTAGTACGGCCAGGCGCGGCCTTTGTTTTTTTTTTTGCGAACGAACATTTTTTTAAACAGAGAACAAAAACGTATAAATGAAAAAGAGAGAACATTTTATATAGGCATATTATATATCAAAATTTTCAGAATAAAATTTTCTAAAACATGAACATATTTTCAAAACCAAAAAAAATATTTTTTTAAATTTTTTTTGCAATAACTTTAAAATGAAAAGGAATTTGAATTTCAAATAAATTGCAAATACTTAAAATTTGAATCAAGACATTGTCTCTGATTTTGGAGTGTCATTTTCCTCCTCTCGTTTGATTTTTTTAAAGGGTTTTGAAAATATTCAAACTCAAAATTGAAAAGGGATTCAAAATAGAAATTTTTGGGAAAGTCATTTTATTCCCTCTCATTTTTTTGAGAAGTTTCAAATTCCACTCAAGTTTCAATCACTCAAACAAACAAACAATCAATCTAATAATTGTATTAACATTCCAAAATTTATAATTTTGGGATGTTACAAACTACCACACTTAAAATGAATCTCGTCCTCGAGATTCGAAGAGGCTAGAAAGAAAAGGTTATGGTTTGGGGGGTCTTCTAACAAATATAGTCTCCTGCAAAGTGGGGTGCTACCACACTTAAAATGAGAGTTACTGGTCGCTCAAATTTTTAACAATCCTCTGGGGTCTTGGCATCTCGCTCGTCACATTCTTCATGGTAACTTCTTTGGTGAAGTTCTTCCATTATATTCATAATGTTTCCATCAAAATCGAGGGTTCTTCTGTTGATATAAGATTCTTCCGTCACTGGGTCTTCTTAACTGACAAGTCTCGTGACCATTCTAAATAACCTATCGATGATTCTCATGGTGGTCTACCATTTGTGGTTATCCTGCAGAGAGAAGGGTCTTGGCTTCACCCTCACCGTAACATGTCCGACGCGTGACAACGATTGCCATGTACATGGGGCTTTCATCATACCATTCTAAGGCTTAAACAAAAGCTTCAAGGAATGTCGTCTCTCACTATGGGTAAGTCTCTCAGATTTACCATTCTGAATAGCCAGAGAATGATAATAGTAAGTCGTCATGGTGGCCAAACCATGTCGCACTGAAATCATTACCTTGTATAAGGCTTAGTGAATCTTGTATTCTAACACTTGGGCATCCTCACAAGCATTGCAGAATATCTCTTGTCCACGAACGAAGTTCGGATAATCCATTGGTTCTGCAAGCTCAACAAAACATCTATCGTATCTTCACAACTCTCGGGTTTTCGTATGCTCCTAAGAAAACGTTTGTTGATCCATGTTTCCTTCTCCAAAAACATAGTACTTGGTCCTTGTTAGTCCCGGGGTCTGTGGGTTTCAGGCATACTTGGGGTAAATGTGACACGCCGCTGGGTAGTGGGTGGTTCCTTCTCACAAGAAACAAGTCACCTGACTAGTTGGGCATTCCTCAGCTGGGTGATTTTCTTCACAATGAGTGCATCCATCCTTGTGTTCCTCCTGGGTGTGTCCTATTTCTCCACAGATCTTGCATGCACAAGTCTTCTTCTTCGGATTATCATAGCACTTCTGAATAAGACGGGATCTTAACAGAGTCTTCTTGAATTCGTCCTAGGTTTCTGCTCCACTAAATCCTTGTATGGCATGATGCATTTTCCACCACATTGCAGCACTTTGTGTAAAGTACTGAAGAGCGTGTTCCACTTCATACTTCCTTGAGATCAAGTTGCTCCCGAAGTGGTTCTCCATTTTCTGAATCCATATTTCAGCCTCCAGTTGGGTCATTGGTCCAGAGACTACAAGTCTAGCTTCATACTCCATCTGGTAGGGTTGAGGTTTTGGGAATGAGACGGGTAAGAGAGGGAGGGAGATACACACAATACAAACAATATTTTTGAGAATAGGTTTTATTTGTGGGTGTCGAAAAACACACACCAATGACGGCTCACAAATCATCGTATCTAACGTGGGTACATAAAGGGGTTTGGACTTCTAATGGTCATATAAACATTTGAACTCTTCAGGGTCTTCGAATTCTTCGGGTCTTGAGAGTCTTCAATTGGCGCAGCTTCAATTCTTCAAATGCATGATGAAATCCTCTTTACTTTGAAGTAGAACTCCGTTGATTCTTCATGAGGTCAAAGGGGTAAGGGGATTGTATAACTAGTGGAGGTGAGAGAGAATATTTGATGAAATCAGAAGAGATGAGAAGTAAAAGGTGTTGTTGAAAATAAAAATTTTGAGAGATCCTTTCCTAAGAAATTTCCAGTTTCTAGGGTCACGTCCTACAGTCAACATGTGCTCTGATACCATTTCAATAGCGACCCGACTCAAGACGAGTCAAGCCTCTGTGTATCTGTGCCATCCCTGGATCAGTATGCTGGCACACACAGTACATCAATGTATATATCAAAGTGCAATCACATGGAAATAGCGTAAAACTGATATATACCTTAAATATCTCAGCGGAAGCAGTCAAGGGAGTGGAGTCCCAATAAACACCAACGGCAAGTTGAGTGTAGACCGTAACCCTGAATCGTACTCTTACTCGCCGAAGAAAAATGTCTGCAACATAAAACGTTGCAGCCATGTAGGTCAGCATATTGAATATGCCGGCAAGTCACATAAGAGAGGGGGTAAAATATCATCTATACTATATGCATATATGGCAGATGGGACTATAAGTTTTTAGCGAAAAAGCAAGTTTTCTCCTACATCAAGAGAGGGCTAAAAGCAAAATGTTACTACTTTGTTGGTTGTTAATGAGATGGTTCAGCCAACCAGTTCTCGTACCCGAGTTGTCAATAATTACCCTCATCAAATATATTTAATGGTGTTGAGAAATCCAGATAACTTCAGTTCCTTTGGCTCAAGCTGTCCATGACCGTGGACACGGCTAATCGATTAGGTTTGAGTACTCTGCAGAGTTTTGCACACGTTCCCCACAAGATTTGATCGCCTCCGTGTATGTCCTCGCACTTCAGGGTGTTTGAAGACCGGATGATCAAAACATGGTCGTTCAACGGGTCCCTCTGAATCCCTGTCGGTGCCCATCCAATCCTACCGTTCTTCTACATCTGCTAGCACCGCCTGTCCAGAGTCGCCGCGTTGTCCAACCAAGCCAGAGCCCATAATGACTTGTGGCTGTGCAGGTAAGCCTTGGGTCTTGAAAATATCCGTCCGTCTCTTTGAGCCTGGGTGAAACTTTCCGCAGGATGTCATGGCCTCTCCAACATCCCGGGTCATCCACTGGGTTCTCTAGGGAGCCGATCAACCGTCCTTCACCCAGAGTTGCATTGCGTCCGAGGTCTTGAAAATCTTGTCTTAACCGGCCTTGATTATTTAATCAACCTTGCATCACTCGTGTTATGCACTCAACCAAAATCCCGTCTACTCAAGCATAGCAAAATGAAGTTGGTCGTCCCGGGGCCAAGTATCGGGGTTGTTGTGTGCCTACCACATGATACTACAATCTATACTACAATTTCCAAGTACCTAAGCAGCATGCAATTTGGGCATACGATGGTAAAACTACGATGCATAAAACATAGGTGATAGTATGGTCAAAGTGACTTGCCTGGTATTACTTGATGAAGATAGTCGCTCTCATAATCATGATAATTCTACTCGCCACACTCCGAGCAATCTATCGTAAACAAATAGCATTCAATAAACATTCATGCCAAAAAGGAAGAACCAAGAGAACATAAGAACAAAGCATGTCTTGGTACAAAATAACAACGAACTAAGGTTTAATAAAAAAGATAGGGCCTTATGGTGTTGTAAAAGGTACCATGAAAGGGGTCAACTCAAAAGAGTCAAAGGATGATCAACTATCGCTATATAAGCTCGACTTGCATACACTATGGGAGATGATCAAAAATATTGGGAGAACAACATGAATATTGTTTGACAAATAGTATAAGGCATACGAATTTATTTGTAGAAAGAATTTCTTGAAATGGAGCACTACAACGCAAGTTATAGCGAATTGAAGTATGAATTAAATTTGCATTCAAAAGGTCAAGAGAAGTTGAACTGAAGTACGATGGTTACGTACAAAATATATGACATGAGTGTTTAGGGCTAAAAGAAATCAATTGAAAAGGTGGTACGATTTGCAAGATAAGATCAAATGGATGTTCGAATACAAATTTGAATTGCTCAAATTTGTAAGGTTCAAAGGTCGAAACGAATGATGCTACTGGATATAGGAGATCAATATGAGCGTGTAGAAAGAAGAATTACTAGATTTGAACTAGCGGATCAAAAGATACAAATACTTCAATATAACATTGAACCGGCTTAGAACGATGTGAACACTTTTGGGCACTAATAGATAAATCTGATTTGATCAAAATTATAAGTTGAAAATTTAAAACTAATGATACAAACGGAAAGATTACTTTGATACGAATCCGACGCAATTGAATTCATCTAAAACGAAGCTACGGATAAAAAAATATGATCAAAAGTAGTTTGAATATGAATATGAACAAATTTCGAAACTTGAAAATTTCAAAATAAGTTGATATGATAGGTTCATCGGATAGGTGGGATCAAGACGAAACTCTAGGCGTTGGTTTCATCTAATTCGGATAAACAAGTAAAAAGTTATGGCTATTTGAAAAATCAGGGCCAAGCTGTTTTACGGAAGAAAAGTGCTATGTCTAAAAGAATTCTAGTACTAATGTGTAAATACGAAGACTAAATAATATATCTAATTACTCTACCGTATACTAGTATAGGAATAGTAGTCTAGAAATAATAAACTACGGGAGTATATAAAAAAATACGAAGAGAAATACCTTTTGAATGCAGAGTAAGAATTAATTCCAATGAGGAGACGACTTCGAGAAATCCCGCCGAAGAGAAAAGAATATTTTTATTTAATAAACCTAGTCAAACCAAAATATTGATTTAACCCGAAATAGATGATTTTTTTGGATGCTCCTATGGGTCTATATTTATAAGTGGAAGGGAGGTCTAATGGTCCATAGGTAGGCGATGTGGGACTAAACATATACGTAACGTGGAGAAAATAGAAAGAAGAGGGACAAAGGTGTGCCGCATGGGCCGATAGTTCGGCCAGCCACATGAGTAGTACGGCGAGGCGCGGCCTTTGTTTTTTTTTTGTTTTTTCTTGCGAACGAACATTTTTTTTAAACAGAGAACAAAAACGTATAAATGAAAAAGAGAGAACATTTTATATAGGCATATTATATTTTAAAATTTTCAGAATAAAATTTTCTAAAACATGAACATATTTTCAAAACCAAAAAAAATACTTTTTAATTTTTTTTTTGCAATAACATTAAAATGAAAAGGAATTTGAATTTCAATTAAATTGCAAATACTTAAAATTTGAATCAAGACATTGTCTCTTATTTTGGAGTGTCATTTTCCTCCTCTTGTTTGATTTTTTTAAAGGGTTTTGAAAATATTCAAACTCAAAATTGAAAAGGGATTCAAAATAGAAATTTTTGGGAAAGTCATTTTATTCCCTCTCATTTTTTTGAGAAGTTTCAAATTCCACTCAAGTTTCAATCACTCAAACAAACAAACAATCAATCTAATAATTATATTAACATTCCAAAATTTATAATTTTGGGATGTTACATGGTGTAGTGTCAGTCCTGGCAGTTTCCTCAGCTGAAGCATGCTCATTAGTTGGAGTAGATTCATCAGTTGGAGTATCTTGAGGTATTTCCCCAATAACAGGTTCATGAGCTGGAATATTTTGAGGCATTTCCTCAAAAAGAGTTTCATCAGCCTCATCTTCTTCGATCAGCTGAACCGAATAGCTGGTCTCATGCAGCTTTTGTTTCACAAGAGGAGCAACCCTCTTGTTGTATTCATCAACTGCATCTATCACAAATTTGATGAAGCTCACCTTGATTATTTTGACGATCAGATAGGTTCATGTACCTGTTAGTCAAAGTCTTCAGTTCAGCCTGGGTGGTCACAAGAGCTTCAGGCGTCAGATTGAGGAGATTGTGCCTAAGGAATTTCTCCTTTTTCAGTTTTGCAGCCTTTGCTTGCTTGGCTCGCTGCTCTTTCCATTTGGCCTCATTGATGAATGTGGAAACCATGTGGCTGAGACTAGGAGGAAGATTCAAATCATCAATGGGAGTGTTTGGGTCTTCATACCAGACATTCATAAAATCCAGCAGAACCTTGGGGTCCATAGCAAGAGGAATGGAGCTGTCTGAGGCTTCTGCAACTCGTTCCTGCTTGTTTCTGATGATGGCTTGAAGAGTTTCATCATCGAATTCATCACTTCCTTCTGATGCAAAAGGGATGTTGATGACTTTGCTTGGGCTGGGCCTCATGCCCCTTCCAACAGTCATTTTAGTCTTCAAGGGTGTTGGTGCAGAGTTTGTGTCTGAGCTCGTGGCAGATGGTACAAAGGAGCTGGAGTGAGCAGGCTGCTGCTTGACAATCTGCTTTTGTTCAGACTTTGAGGTGTGTGGAGTTGTTGAAGGTTTTGGCGTAGGTGCAGCCTTCTAAGGCAATCGATCTTTAGGCTTTGAAGCCCTTGGTTTCTTTGGCATAGACTTCACTTGAGGAATAGCTGTATCAGAAGCTTCAGCAGCAGAAGAGGTGGTTGCACTGGCAGCAGCAGATTCCTCATTGTATTTCTTCACTGCAGCTTCTGCTTTCTTCTGAAGTTTAGACAAGTGTTTGTCTTTCTCCTCAGGGTAATCCTCAATTGTTTTGATGCTTGAGGGACGTGCAACCTGATGATCACCAATAGGATGCCTTTCGCAAGGTGGCTTGAGGGCGAATTTCTTCGCATACTTTGGAGTGACGAAGTGATATTCCTTTGACTCCTTAGTCCACCTGCGTTCTATCTTTTGAAGCCTAATTTTCTGCTTCGCCATAGGTTCTTTTTCATCTGACGTGCAGTAATCAAGGTCTATATCCTCAGGGATATCAACTGTAGTGTTCTGTTCAAGTTTCTTTCACCCTTTTGCTTTTCGTCATCATCCATTTTCTTCAACTGATGCTTTTTCTGAGGAATTTGCACTCTTGAAGATTCTGATGACACTCGCAAAGTTTCTTCGAGGAACGCTGCAAATGAGTTAAGTTGATGAGAATCTAGAGATTCATCAACTGACATTTTGTACCTGTGAACAGAGTATAGGTGCGAGGAATTTGGAGAGGTCATATGCATTCTCATATTTGAAGAATTTGAAATTTAAAAAGTTGAGGAATTTGACCAGTGTGGGTTGAGGAATTTGACTAGTGGGTTGAAGAATTTGACTAAGCATTCTGATCTTGGATTCCAGAGTTGTGCAGATTCAAAAATTTGCACAATTGAGGAATCACATGAAGAATTTTTGTGGCTTAGTGAAATTCATCAAGTGTTTGAGGAATTGAGTCTGTGAAGCTGACAGACACTGAGGAAAAACACATTTATCGAATCTAAGATAAAATAGTAGATCAAAAGGGGCAGTAAAATAAGATTTTAATTACCCTGTGAGACGAACACGAAGAATAGAGGCAGTAATAGTAAGAAGCTCTTCGGTTCGAGTGTGCTGCTCCCTAACTTGGCGACAGAAGACAGCTACGGTAGCGGCGGATGTAGATGTTCCGCTTCCGGCGTGAGTCCGGTGACGGAGAGGTCGAGGCAGTGAAGCTGTTCCTCACTGACGACGGGATTGCTAGCGGTGGCGCTAGGTTTGAGCTCGAGCGGAGAGAAGGACGAGAGATCGAAGAATTTTGATAGAAGGGGGTAAGGACCTATTTATAGCTCACGTGAAAACGGTCCGGCCGAAGCTTTCGGACCGAACAGCCCTTGCCCATTCGTCTCCGAACGACACGTGTAGCCAGAGATTAAAGCGGCGGAGATCGTGCTTATCTGATCGTGGCAAGTGGGGTTCAGTTACTGTGTAACAATATAAAATTCATTTTTGAAGATTTGAAGATTTTTGTTGCATAATCCTCAGCTGACTGCTGTGACAGTCGTACGTCTGGTTTTAAGCGGCTTGGTATTGAAACCAAAGGACACACAGTCCCTACGTATTCTCCTTGACCTAAGGACACAAATTCCTCGCCCAACACTCGTGGTAAGTCTTCAGCGCGGACTTCCAAACCCTCACAAACTCGGACACCGGACAATCCACAATTGATTGCTGGATTAGTCTAGACCATGAAGCCTAACCGTCTGGAGGATGCACGGTCCTCAAAGGTAAAAGGCTTCAGTTCCACACAGGAAAAAATTCTTCAGTGATGCTAAATCACTTGGTTTGTGGTTTGTGGTTTGTGGTTTGTGTTTAGGGTATTTCCTCACTGATGATTAACTCTCGAAGACTCTGAGGAATTTGGGTTGCTCTAGATGAAAAGTGTTAGTTTCTCGCGGAGCAGCCAACCAGCTAATGGTTGGGGGCGGCTATTTATAGCCTGGTAGCATCCCGACATGATTTGACAAAAATACCCTTAAATATTATGACCGTTGGTGTGGCGCGAATTGCGGCAACGGTCGGGACCCTCAGCTGTGAGAGTACTCATGTCTCTGATATTCCTCACTTGAGGCTTTTGTAGGATTAGGCTTGGGTTGAGCATCATGAGGAAATTCATTCCGCAGTGTTACCTCGACCCCCTTTAACAGTACCGTGTTCCTATCACTCAAGAGTGAAGAAAATGAAACAAAAAGAATAAATCTTCACGCTTCAAAGTCTTCGGGTCGTTTTTCTTCAGGACACACCGATTTCCTCATCTTCAATATCTTCATGAGGAATATTAATTTCATCACAACTTCTTCGCGATCAAAGTCTTCAACAGAAGACCAATTTCTTCAGCCGAAGATATACATTTTTAGGGTCGATATTCATCGTATAATTCAAACTTCTCAGTGACTTATAGATCATATGTACACTCATGAACACATTAGATACTTAACATATAAGTCTTCAAACCAGCAAAATCACTAAGGGCACTAGATGCACTTACAACATCCCCAAGCTTAGAAGCCGAGCCTTACTAGAATTGGAATTGGGATGCCTTGGGAATCCCCAATCTTAGGCTCTATGTCGCTCCTTATTCCTTCATCCATCCTGATAACACCCAAAACTTGAGAACTTCAGTATACAAAACTCAACAGAATACTCGTGAGATCCGATAGTAGGATAGGAGAACCATAAATATTAGGTATTCTTATAAATTTATCCATATTTTATTACTTCATAAGGTACTTCGTTCTAACTTCTCCATGACTTATACCCCCCCGATATAATCCATAGCATCATCAAAACAAGCAAACTATGCAAGCAAAAATAGAATCTGTCTAAAACAGAACAGTGTGTAGTGATCAGGAAAGACACCCTACTTATGTAACTCCAAAAGTTCAGAAAATTAGGACTATCTGCCAACTTTGTATAGAAACTCTATGTAAAAAATTGAGATCAAACGGAAATCGCAGTAAAATCATAGAAATTCTGCAACAGATGCAAAAGTTTTTGTTTTTGCATCGTATCAATTCTACTTATCATTCAAATCATCCCAAATACTTTACTTGGCACAAACAATAATTTAAACATTAAACACAATAATTAAAGTAAAAATAATAGTGTTAACTAAAAATAACAGAAAGGATTGGGTTTTCTCCCAACAAGCTCTTTCATTATAGCCATTAAGATAGACTTGTGATGATAATGATCCTCACATGAAACATAAAAACTGAAACATAAAGAGAGCATCATGTAGCATGTAAAAAACACATTTAAGTCTAACATACTTCCTATGCATAGGAATTTTATAAGTAAAAAATTATCAAGACAAGAAGTATCTAGCATATGCATGTAGGAAGAATGAAAGATTAATAATTGTAACACAAAGAGAGGTAAGTGAGTAACATGAAAATTTCTATAACCATATTTTCCTCTCTCAAAATAATCACATGTAAGATCATATTCAAATTCAACAATATAGCTCTCATATGAAATATTATCTCCATGATGCACATGTACAAAGGTTTTACAATCTTCCAAGGTAGTGGAATCAACATTAACTAAAGTCATGACCTCTCCAAACCCACTTTTATCAATAAAAACATAAGATTGAACGCTCTCTGAATATGTGGGATTCTTATATAAAGTTGACACTCTTCCAAATCCACTTTCAGTATTATTGCAAACATTATTACCCATAACTTATTCATCATGAGGCTCAAATAAATTATCAAGATCAAAGAAATATTATCACCCCAATCGTGATCATTGCAATAAATAGTGGACATAACAAAATTATCATCCCCAAGCTTGTAGCTTTGCATATCACTAGCACAATTGATATTGATAGAATTTATAGTAATATCATTGCAATCATGCTTTTTGGGTCAATAGCAATAATTTCATTTTCAACATAAGGAACTATAGAAAGTTCATCTCCATATGCATCATTAATATTGGCATTGTGGCCATAAGAATAGCAAGCACCACGTTCATCAAGAGGGAATATTTCAATCGAATTGATGGAATCATAATTTTCTTCCAATGAAACATACATTCTCTCAATAAATTCTTTAACATATGCATTAGGAGCATATTTTCATAAAAATATTTAAGTATGACAAAGTTTTCTGATTTATCGAGAGCAGCATCATACTTTTCAATCAAAGAAGCGAGTTCATAAGCACCCTTAAAAGCAACAAATTCTTCAATTTGTTCTATATCATAGTAACTATAAACACCCTTGGCATAAGAAGATAAGATTTCATTATCATTAAACTCACATATGTAGGGAAGGTGTTTTTAAGATTCTCAAAGCAACCAGTAAAATCATGAATTTCACATAGATTCCAAGCATAGTATAGAAAACAATTTATTTGATACCATAAGAGTCTCCTCTCTTTAGATAACCGGTGATGCACAAATAAGCATGCTCATCTAATGATTTCCCCTCAACGAAGCTAGTTGGGGTTTCAGCACGAGAACGAATGGATCGAAGATAATCCAAGTAGAAAACTTTACGTGGATCCATATGTCTTTATTCTCCATTTTTGTGTGATGGCATGATTATTGCAAGAAAACAAGAAAACTAGCAAAGATAAATATTTTTGTATTTTTTATTTTCATAGCAAGCAAAATATAACAACAAATAAAAAGTGGAACAATTGAATGATAATTTGTGAGAAGGTACTTGACAGGAAATTGGTGATACTCCCACGCAACGGCGCGAGAAAACTTCCTCATACTTATGATCAACGTTGGGTTTTTCCCCGAATAGGGGGGGGGGGGGTGATGCAACCCAGTATAGATAAGTATTTCCATTAGTGAGAACCAAGGTTATTAATCCAATAGGAGGACCACACATTTCCCCGCCTTCAGCGCCTACTCACAAAATAACAAACGTTTGCACCCAACGCGTGCAAGAGGATTGTCAATCCCCTTGAACTTGTTACTTGCAAGAGATAAGTAGTGATAGATAGGTAGTTGAAATATATTAAAGGCAATGAGGTATTTAGAGTTTTTGTAAATATATTTGTGAATAGACCCGGGGGCCATAGTTTTTGCTAGAGGATTCTCTTTCTTAGAAAACATATTGTGGGTAAACAAATTACTGTTGGGCAATTGGTAGAAAAGTACATAGTTACGCAATTCATGGCAATGATCGTTACATATAGGCATCACGTATGTAAGCAAGTATACCGACTCCTACCTGCATGTACTAATATTAGTCCACCCATCGATCGTTGTCCATCACGCGTCTAGAGTATTAAGTGAAACAGAGTAATGCTTCGAGAACAATGACATTTTGTAGACAAAGAAAATCTAATTAATATAAATCAACCCCATCATTTTATCATTAGTGGTAGAAATACAAATATGTGTCTTATCCGCTACTTTGTCACTTGGATGTAGAGAACCACAAGATTGAACCCACTACAACACACCTCTCTCACTGAAGATAGATCAATCTATTGGGCAAACCAAATCAATAGATTAGAGAGGATTATGATGTTATCAAAATCATGCATATAAGAATTCAAAGAACACTCAAATATATTTCATGAATAATCTGAATATCAACCTACAATTCATCAGATCCCAACAAACACACCACACAAAATGATTACATAAGATAGATCATCGCGAGGATCGCGGTGATCATCACAACAAAGAACATAGAGAATCCGATAGCCATCTAGCTACTAACTACGAATCCGTAGATCTGTGGTGAACTACTCGCACATCACCATGGGAGCAACAAGGTTGATGTAAGGCCCTGCGTGATCGATCCCCCCTCTGACATGGCATTGGAACATGGCTCCATATGGACACACATGGCGGAACAGAGACTTGCGGCGGCAAAAAAAATATTACAGGAGATTCCCTAAGGTTTTTGGGATTGATGTGAATTTATAGGACACAGAGGAATGCCAGAGGCCAAGGGAGGTGGCCCCAAGCCATCAGGGCATGACCACCCCCCTGGGCGCACCCTGTTGGCTTGGCACCTCCCCGTGGGGCCTCCCGTATCCTTCCTAAGCTTCGAGGTCTTTATTTTTTGCAAATCTAAATGTTTCTGGGTATTTGAACTTCATTTGGTAGAGTGTTCCTCAAAAGCGAAAAACATGCAAAAAATGCCAACTGGCACTTGGCACCGAGTTAATAGGTTAGTGCTCAAACATAGTATAAAATATCAAGTAAATGCCTAAAAACATCCTAGAATCATAGTATAATAGCATGGAACAATAAAAAACTATAGATAAATTGGAGACTATGAGCGGCTTAGTGGACGGCCAGCGCGGTCACCCATTCGTGGAAGATGCCGGACCACTTGTACTCCTCAGGCGACCAAGTGGGCGGAGTCGGGGAATGCTTCCGCATCGGCGTGGGCACGAGCTCTGCCTTGGGCTCGAAAGTGGGAAGCGTCAGCAATGGAGGAGGCGGGATGAAGAGCATGGCATGGACGGAGTTCCCCCGGAGCCGATAAGGCGAGGGCGTGCTCCAGTCCATCCCACTAGGCATCCTCCTCAACCCCGCTCGCCTCCAACGCGTGCTGCAGGGCCGTCTCGAGGGCGTGTTGATACGCCGCCTCTTTGTCCTCCTCCTCCGGCAACACCTCGGATGGCAGCGGAGGGACGACCTGGTCCATGTGGACGCCCCGGCGGCGCTCCTCCTCATGCTCTAGGGTGAACCAACGCTCCTAGTTAGGGAGTCCAACGCGTAGGCATGCATTGTCCACTGTTACGGAGAGAGGGCCTAGCGACACCAACGAACCTCCTACCTATGCGCCCGCGTCGAGCGCGACACTTCTAGAATGGGGATCTGCTATGGATCCAAATGCCAACCATGCAACATGTTGACATATGGATACTGCAGCAGCTAGTGGTACTACGACTACCACCGCCCCTCGTGGACTGGTATGTACAGCCGGTCCCTTGTCGGTAGCGACCCGTGTCTAGCAGGTGACAACGACGATGGAGGAAGCTAGTTGGAAGAGCTCACGCCGGCACTGAGCTTCCCCTTCCACTTCCCCTTCCCGTTGAGGAACCCCATGGTGTCTAGGGCATGCTAGAGTTCTAGTCACCAGCGAGGAAGCACCGTGTGGCCAGATGTGAATGGGCGTTTGGAAGTGGATGAGGCCAGCTTTGTCGCACACTACCATTAAAAAGAATAGCCACACATACCTTCCACGCACTTCTAGGCGGGCCCCAAGGTAGGTGTTGGCATTTAATAAGACATGGGTGGTGGTTGTGCGGCTGACTAGTGCACCTGCGGCGGACATGGAGGGACGCGGTGCACGCCCATTTTCATGTCCGAGAGGATGCAAATCCAGCCCAAATTTGCCCCTAAAATGGATCGTTGCGAATTCAAAGCAAACATGATTTGGATTTGGGTCTCCGAATTTGGGACACCCCTTTTGTCTGCGGCGACCCAAAAGGACATGGATGGACGAAATGGGTCGCCCGATTGGAGGTGCTCTTATACCTAGTATTAGGCACGTTAACTAGATAGTTTTGATGAGATGGCATAGTATTAAATGAAAATGAGAATATTGAATATCATATTATGATACATTTTCATTTTGGCTCTAGGAAGCACATGCTCCTGCATGCAATATATGGATTTTACAAATGTTAAAAAATGAAGAAATAGATGTGATCATTCTGACACCCACTCGTTCAAGCTAATTTTCGGAGGAAAAACTTAAGCATTTTGACATGTGCAGAAAACAAGTCGAACGCCAAATGTTACACTTAATTTCATTTTTAACCAACCAAGCATCGTTATTCCATATGGCATGAAAATTGTAAAGCACACTTCTACACGGATAACATCTAAACGACATTTCAAAATTATTTTTTTGATTTTATTATTCACTATTGAGCATATCTGCCGAGAGGCCAGAGCCATAAATCTGCATCCATTATGATATTGTATCATAATGAATTCTATGCTAGTACTAGTCTAAGATACTATACAGTACAAATGTAGCATCATACACCAATATCATATGGATGATACTAGTATATGATACTCGTTGCTACGACTAGCCTTAGCCTAATCATAGTGGGAAGTATTATATATTATTATCATGCATATCATACTAATATATGATACCAACTTTATAGCCCATAACATCATATATTATCTTATTTGTTGCATGGATCACACATACTTCCTTAGTCCTGAATAAGTGTACATCTAGATTTTTTTCCAAAGCCAAACTGTTAAAATTTTGAACAACATTGTAGAAAAGAGCAATAATATATATGACATAAATTGGTATATTATGAAAGTACATTTCAAAGTGGATCTAGTGATACAACTTTGCTGCCATAAATGTGGATACTTTTTTTCTTATAAAGTTGATCAAAATTAAAACCTTGACTTAGGACAAACACTAGAAGTACACTTACTTGCGGATGGAGGGAGTAGTAGCATAGCATTTATTATGACACGATATCTACCTAGTATGTTATTCTAATTCTCTCTAGTCTGTAATTTTATGCCACATCAACGTGCTTGCTAGTCCCGAATGCATGATACCCGCTAAAATCCATCACTATGGATAGTAGAACAAGTCTAACAAGCTACAATAAGATAATGTAAGAATTAAACTATTATATTTTGAATGAACTGGATGTGAGAGAAGAAGAGAGAGAAGGAAAGCTGATTGTAGATTAACAACAAGGTGTAGCATGGACTCCAAGAAATATTATGAGTGTAAAGTCGGTCATGTTTTAATAAATAGTACTTCTTAGTAACTACTAGTTATTGTATAAGTTGGATATTAGGCTCGAAATAGATGATGTGGCCACTTTAGATTGTCGGTTGTTGTCTATACTATTAACCATGTTATTGAAGCCACTTTAGCGACAGTGTTACCCCTATATTCCCTAGTGTATATTTTTGGAATAACAAAATAATTTAGAGTGTGGCATTCTTACATCCTTGCAAAGTAAATAATGACTATTGTAGTCATAATTTTTGAATAGGATTGGCTCCTAACCAAAATAAATACGACCCGGTTTAGGCGCGATTAGCCGCTAAAAATAAAACATGTTTTACGGTTTTATGCCACGTCTGTAACTTTTAGGGAAATTATGTGGAAACAACTTTTGCCAGTTCTTGCATACTTATTCCCCTAAATTCGTTGTTTTTTATAATTTCATTATCACACACTAGCTAAATGGTGTAGGGCCCGTTAGTTGGTGTTGTTGTGGCAACATGTGTGACAACCATCGGCAAGGGGACGGTGCTAGGCGGTGTTTTGGTTGCTCGCACGAGTGTGGCCGTGTAGGCAAGGAGTGGCCACTGTCGAGGGACAAGGTGAGGTGGTGTGTGTGCGGGCGACCGCACATCACCGACGACGTGACCGGCGAGGTTATGACGGGATGACAATGTTTCAACGGTGCGCACACTGTAGTTTCACGCGGTTATTAGCATGCCAAAATCATACGTATGGAAATATAGAGGCCAATTTACAGGGTCCTTTAGGAGTGTGGCCATGTAGGCGAGGAGTGGACATTGTCAAGGGACAAGGTAAGGTGGTGTGTCTGCGGGCGGCGACACATCACCGACGACGTGAGCGGCAAGGTTATGACGAGATGACGATGTTTCAACGGTGTGTGCACTGAAGTTTTAGACGGTTACTAGCATGCCAAAATATTCCGTATGGAAATATAAAGGCCAATTTACAGGATCCTCTAACATTTTTTATGTTTTACATAAGGTGTTGACAACTTTTTATGGTCCCAACACGGGCAAGATGGTTGTTGATCCGTCTCGAACGTATCTATAATTTTTTATTTTATTGTATTATCAATATTGGATACTTTATATGCAATTATATGCTATTTTATATCATTGTTGGGACTAACCTATTAGCCCAATGTTAGTTCCTATTTGTTGCTTGTTTTTGAACTTTTTAGGAAACCAATAACAATCGGAGTCTAAACACGATGAAAAAATTTGCTATTTTTTTGGGACCAAAATAGACTTTAGTAGATTTGGGAGGATGTCGCTAGACGCACGAGGGAGCGACGAGCCTGGAGGGTGCGCCCTAGGGGTAGGGCGTGCCCCCGAGCTCGTGGTCCCCTCGGAAGTCCCGTGACGTAATTCCAATTTTATAAATTCACAAATATTCGGATAACAACATAGAGCCAGTAGAAACACTTTTTCCACCATCCCAAGCCTCTGTTCCGCCGTGATCCAATATGGAGACCTTTTTCAGTACCCTAGCAGAGGGCGACTAGATCACAGAGGCCGTCTACATCAACCTTGCTACCCCCATGAGTATGTGTGAGTAGTCCACCATAGACCTACGGGTACATAGCTAGTACCTAGATTGTTTCTTCTCTATCTTTGATCTTCAATACCATGATTGTCGCGATTCCCACGGTGATATGTCCGATATAATCTTCTTTTGGAGTGTGTTTGTTGGGATCCAACGAATTGCGGATATATCATGAGATTATTCATTGAAAGTAATTGAATCTATTTTGAACTTTACTATGCTGATTGGTATAGCTCCATATTTCTCTCTGATCTATCTGTTTGGTTTGGCTAACTATATTGATTTATCTTAAGTGGTAGTGATGCAGTGTAATGGGTTCAATCTTGTAGTGCTCTATATCCGAGTGAAAGAAAGGTACAAGACACATATTTGTATTTTTGCCATTAAGGATAATAGTATGGGGTCTATTCATATTGCTTGAGTTTACTTTGTGTACAACATGTCAACTTGCTCCAAGCATTACTCTATTTGCCATGAACTTAATACCTAAAGAGGCAAGCATAGAAGCGCCCTCGAAGTGGAGTAATAACAGTAGATGCAGGATCATTTCAGTCTACTTGTTTATGGATGTGATGCCTATATACATGATTATTGTCGTGAATAACATGGCATACCTATGCGTTATTCTGTCAATCGTCCAACAATAATTTTTTTACCAATCGTATGCTATATTTGAGAGATAAGCCTCTAGTGAAAACTATACCCCCAGTCTACTTAATCATATTTTCTAAAACCTAAAAATACCTTGCTGAATTTTATTATTTGTTTTTTGACTATTTATATTTACATATTTATATCCATCAGAATTAATCATTGTAAG
The DNA here is from genome assembly GCF_904849725.1 of Hordeum vulgare subsp. vulgare. Taxonomy (NCBI): domain Eukaryota; kingdom Viridiplantae; phylum Streptophyta; class Magnoliopsida; order Poales; family Poaceae; genus Hordeum; species Hordeum vulgare. The sequence continues at coordinate 385,828,928 of NC_058520.1, read as the reverse complement.
TAACGAGTTCAAGGGGCTTGACAACCCTATTTCCCCGTTGGGTGCAAGTGTTCGGTTTTGTGTGTGTAGGTGTTGACGACGAAAATTTTCTTTAATTCTCCTACTGGTTTGATAACCTTTATTCTCATCAGGAAAATAGTTATTTCTACTATATTGCTTCACCCTTCCTCTTCGGAGGGAAACCAAACACAACTCAGAAATGACAGTTGTCAATCCCCTTGAACTCGTTATTTGCAAGGATTAATTCTGATAATTATAGTTGTATATAAAGTACAAGTAGAAACAAAACAATAAAATTGCATCAAGGTATTTTGGTTTTTTGCAATACGATTAAATAAACGTGATGCCATAGTTTTCACTAGAGGCTCCTCTCTCAAACACATAGCATACCGTGGGTGGAGAAATTACTGTTGGTGAATTGACAGAAAAGCGCATAGTTATGATTTATTCACGATAATGATCATGTATATATGCATCACGTCCATAAACAAATAGAACAACTCCTACCTACATCTACTACTATTACTCCCCCAATTGATTGCTATTTAGCATGCATCTATGGTATTACGTTCATAACAAACAGAGTAACACTTTATGCAAGATGACATGATGTAGACATATTAATCCCAATCAATACGAATAAACCTCGTCATATTATACTTAATGGTAACAATAAAAATATGTGTCTTGTCCCCTTATGTCACTGGGATATAGAGAACCGAAATATTGAACCCATTACAATGCACCACTCCCATTGAAGATAAATCAATCTAGTTGGCCAAACCAAACAGATAGATCGGGGAGAAATACGAAGCTATAGAAATCATGCATAATAAAGTTGAGATTTGATTCAATAACTTTCGATCAATAATGTCACATCCCTGACACCTTAAGCAAGTTAGTCTTGTGCTCATGTCTTCTTTGCATTTTGCATCTAAGAAGTTTCAACAAGAACAAGAAAGTGGCAAAGGAGAAACTCAAAACCCTAGCCACTACTTTAAATAAAGGAAATCTCAAACTAGTTGAAATCAATGAACCCAAAATGGCCTCAAGAAAAGTTCAAACTTTCTGATAAATCATGAAAGTAAATGAGCATTGGAGAAAACTATTTTCTTGACACTTTAAGAATTTTAAATTAATGCAAAAAGCCACTGGTTTCAAATTTTAAATTTGAAATCAGAAACTATAAATTTTCAAAAATGTTGAAAACTTTGGAAATGGTTGGGAATATTATAACAAATATTCAGGTGTGTCTAAAATAGTTTTTACTTTTTGTTTTGGAGCTGAAATAAATAGCAAAATATTGAAGTAGCTAAAACAGAAACAAAAATAGAAAAAAAAATGGGAAACTCTTACCTGTCGCCTAGCCTGGCCCGGCCCATCTCCCTGAGTCGTCTCCTCCCTCGCGCCAGTAGGAGCAGGAGGTGGCCGCCGCCTTCTCCGGCGTGGCCACGCACCTGTGCGCCTGCCTGGCTGCCGCCTCGCGCTGGCAAGGCCGGGGATAAGCTCCCCGAGGCCACCCCTATCCATTCCCAGCGTCGGTTCCTCTCCCTCCTCTCGGATCTCTCCTCCCCCTCCTGCCGCCATTGGAGCCAAGCAAAGCTCGAGCTGCCCGTGCCCCTAGCCATAGGATCCCCTCTCAGAGCACGCCGTTAGCTCCTCCTCGTCGGTCTGGTCCTCCCTGCAGAAACCGAAGCCACCCCGAGCCCTGCAACGCCCGCGACACTGTCGTCTTCAACCTTCGGCCGCCAGCGAGCTCTGCCCGATTCGTCACCCCCAGGCCTTCCCCGAGCCGTCTAAGCCCTGCTCTGCACTCCCCGTGAGCATGCGGTCATTTCCCCTAAGTTTTCCCCGTCGATCCCCTCCTCTAGCCCTAGTTTCACCGGAGCCCGACAAGGACCGCCGCTGCAGCTCGTCGCCGGTAGCCCTCCGATGATCAGCTCGTCCTTCCGAGGGCACCAGCAGCTTCAGGTCAACGCGTAGATGTTGTAGGAGCTAAGAACCGAGCGTAGTCCCCTCTGAATCAAAGACCCCGATGACGCCCGAGCCTTGGCCGCCGCCAAGCTCGTCGTCGGCGTCATCTCCGGCCAGTTCAGCCCCATCTAAGTGCAGAAATGGAGCTGCGGGAGGTGTGCCGTTCTTCTGGTGCTCTCCGCGCAGCATTTGGCCCCCTGTGCGCCGTTTCCGAGCCCCTCCGCCGTGCTGGTGGTCGCCGGAGGCTCCCCGCCGGCGAGGACGACCTCGCCGCCGGTGGATCTCGGCTGGCCTGAGCCACTGACTGGTGGGGCCAGCCTCTGGCAAGTTTAAAGCTAATAAAAATAAATCAAATAAGTTAATCAGTCACTGACATGTGGGTCCAGCAAGGTTAATCAGTTAATTAAGTTTAAACTTAATCTAAAATTGACCAGAGAGACTGACCAGTGGGTCCCACTGGTCAGGTTTGACTTTCAACGGCCAGATGGACCTGCTGATGTCATGCTGATGCAATAAAAGTATTTTCCAGTATAAAAATAATTCCAGAAATGTTTAAAACTTCAAAAATTCATAGGAATTAATCTATAACTCCAATGAAAATAATTTATATATGAAAAAGTATCAGAAAAATTCAAGGAATCTGAATATGCTATTTTCAATCATGTTTGAAAAAGTTACAGAACCCTAAAATGTAGAATAAGGAATAATTCAATTCTTATAATTACTTTTAAAATGGAATTTGGAAAATATTCAAATTTCATTATGAATGCCATGATCACACACTGTCCTAATTACAAATCAGTACATTAACATGACATCTCATGCATGCTAACATCAAGTTAATCTGAGCATCAGGTCGAATCAATTAAATCGGTATTCGAGAATACCTCGTTTGAATTGATTTTGAATGTGATTCAAATCAACTTCAAACCTAACACATGATAATTATAATAATATCACCTTGCATTCTCATGCCATGCTCATGCATCATCTTGTTTGCATATGATTGTTATTGATTGTTGCCATTCATTTCGGTAGGCTCCGCACCCCGGATTCCACCGATTATCCGTTTGACGGATATCGTTCCTCCTCTGAGCAACAAGGAAAGCAACCCTTTTGATCATCCCGATAATTCCCATGTTCTTGCTCCTGCACTTATTTATTGCATTAGGATCAAATGCTACAACTGCTTTTGCCACGTTAGTTGGACCCACTTCCTTTGCATGACCTAACCTTGTCACAGTAAATAGCCGAACCTTGCAACCTAGCATACCTGGTAGTTGCTTGAGTGGTGATGTGCCTTATCCTGCTATGCATGCTATGCTTAGAGTTGTGTATGGTCTGTCATCTGGGAGGTGAACAGAATTGTGAGAATGTGTTCGGTAAGTAAAGGTTGTGTGTTGAACCTGATTTGGTAAAGGTACCAGTGAAAGGCTGTGTAGGAGTACATGGCGGGTTGTTTCATTGGAACCGTTCTTAGGAACTGAGTTCCGTGTATGTAATCCAAGACTAGATACTACCACATGCTGGGCCCTGAAATATGACCCCGCTCGGCCTATTAATCGCGTAGTACTCGGTCCAGGAGTTGCAAGTAGTTTCTCGTGTTTATAGTAATGCTGGAGGCCGTGCATGGTACTGACCTGAGAGGTGGGCCGTGATGCGGTAGGCAGTGGCACGATGTACCAAGTGGCACCCGGATGGTGGGCTTGGGAACCCTGCGCACATCGTTTGAGGCTGTGGCGGAAACCTCGGCCGGACTTCCGTACGGGTTACTCTCAGATAGGCGATAAACCTGGACTAGGTACTAGTGTGGTTAACGGTCGTGGCCGACTCCCTCGCTGGGCTTCCGCTTGAAGGTTGCCGAGGTGCATGACGTGCACATGGCGATAAGTGGCGAGAGCGTGTGTGACGAAGTACATCCCTGCAGGGTTATGATCTATTCGAATAGCCGCGTCCGCGGATATGGACTACTTGGAGACATATGTTGTTCATAGATAACTTCAATGGCTACTCATAAAATTGCCAAGATAAGCGTGAGTGTCGTGGACGGCATTTCCGTACGGAGACGGAATGATTCCACGATAGAGTATTGTTGTGGTGTTAGTGGACTCGTGTGCGAGAAGTCAAGTTGTCAAAATTATTTAAAAATGCAAGTTGTCTAGCCACGAGTCAAATGCTGGCTTTCCGCATGAAACCCCACAATACCTTTTGATACCTTGCATGAGAGTTAGTTGTCCTAAAGTCTTGCTGAGTACCTTCGTACTCATGTTTGCTTAATAAATGTTGCAGAGGTTGCTAATGACCCTAATGGAGGGTTCTTCGTAGACATCGACGACGACGAGTAGCTGGTGTCCCAGCTACGATCTGGCCCTACGTTGGATCTGTAGTATAGTCAGGCCATGTGCCTTCTAGTTGTAATGTCTGTACTCAGACAGTTTATAACTCTTCCGCTGGCTTGTAACTGAATGACTGCTATTGTGGGTCGTGAGACCCTTAATGTGTAATATTATGTGTGTGGCTCCTCCGAGCCTCTTAAATAAAGCTTGTATGTTTATGGTTATGTTGTGATGCCATCGATGTATCTATACATATTGGTATGCCATGCGTACGTGTGTCGTACTTGATATGTATGGGGTTCGATTACCTAGTCGTGAACTCTAGTAGCACTCCTTACGAGGAAATGCCCCTTTGTGATCCAATGAGCCTTGGTAGTTCGCTACTGCTCCGGACACATTGGTTGACCGGCATGTGTCCTTCTTAGCTGTTGTGTCTGTCCCCTTTGGGGAAATGTCACGCGATGTAATGGAGTCCTTGTAGCTGGCTACGACTCGTCTACATTCGTTGATGACCGACACATGCTTTGTTGGGTCATGTATGCCTGTCCTTGTGCGGTACTGCCACTTTGGTTTATGACTAGACATGTCGATCCGGGTTCTTTGACATTGGATTGCTAGCGACACTATCGCATACGTGAGTCAAAAGACGCAAACGGTGCCGGCTAAGGTAAGGCTGCAGCCGTGGAGTTAACCGTGCGTGAGACCACAAAGGGATGCGATGTGTTACAGGCTGGATTCCTATGGCTTAGGATCGGGGTCCCGACAAATAATCTGTTCACAAATGCATAACTCATCGGATCCCAACAAACAAACCGCAAAAGAAGATTACATCGCATAGAACTCCAAGGAGATCGAGGAGAACATTATATTGAAGATCAAAGAAAGATAAGAAGCCATTTAGCTACTAACTATGGACCTGTAGGTTTATGGTGAACTACTCACACATCATTGTGGAAGTAGCAAGGTTGACGAAGAAGGCCTCCGTGATCGATTCCCCCTTTGACACACTACTAGAGAAGGCCACCAGATGGGATATCAGCGGAACAGAGGCTTGTGGCGGCGGAAAAAGAATTACGGGTGGCTCTTTGTTGGTTTTAGAGTATTGGGGAATATATAAAAGTGGAATTAGGTCAAGGGGCCACGCAAGGGAGTCACGAGCCTACACTACGCACTTTACCCCCTTGGGCGCACCATGAGGGCTCTTCGCTCCCTCGTGGATCTTCTGGCCTCGTCCTGAAGCTTCTAGGGTGTCCTTATGTCCAAAATAACCCGACAAAGTCCACCGTGTTTGGACTTTGTTTGGCACTGTGTCTTTGAAAAGGTCAAAAACACGCAAAAAACAAGAACTGGCACCGGTCACTAAGTTGATAGGTTAGTCCTAGAAAAAGATATAAAATATCATATAATTGCATATAAGGTATCCAAGAATGGTAATATAATATAATGGAAATATCAAAATTTATAGATACGTTGGAGACGTATCAGCGCGCCCTACCCCCCAAGGCAAGCCATGTGAGCTCGTGGCTCTCTCGTGGCACGTCTAGCCTCCTCCAGAAGCTTCCATAGTCTCTTTATGTCCAAAAAAAACCCACGTAAAGTTTCATCAGGTTTGGACTTCGTTTGGTACTGTCTCACTAAAAAAGCCAAAAACACGCGAAAAATAAGAATTGACACTTGGCACTGGGTTAATAGGTTACTGATACTCATGATCTGTGTTGGGTTATCTGTGAATAGAAACGGGTTATCGCATCACAAAGTGGGTAAATATTTCCCTCATTTATGAAACCAAGCTTTATCGAACCAATAGGAATATCAACAAGAACCGTTTTCAGCAGTTGCACACAAAAGAACAAATAGCTTGCACCCAACGCGGGCAAGAGTGTTGTCAATCCCCTTGTTCTTGTTATTTACAAGTGAATGAGGTGTGTAAATAATTGTAGATAATTATAATATGCAAAAATTAAATAAATGGCATCAAGGTATTGGAGGTTTTAGCAATATGTTGTGAATAGACCCGGGGCAATAGCTTTCCCTAATGGCATCTCTCATGAAAATAGCACACTATAGGTAAACAAATTACTGTTGGGTAATTGATAGAAGAGCGGATAGTTATGCAATTTTCACGACAATGATCATGCAAATATAGGCATCACGTCCATAAAAAATAGTATGACTCCTGCCTGCACCTATTACTATTACTTCACTTCAAGAGCGCTTCTATGCTTGCCTCTCTACGTATTAATTTCATGACAAACGAAGTAATGCTTGGAGTAAGATGACATGATGTAGATAAAGTAAACTCAACGAATATTTATAAACCCCATCGTTTTACCCTTAGTAGAAGCAACACAAAGACGCAAATTGTCCCCTTCTGTCACTCGTATATAGAAACTCACCAGGTTGAACCTACTACAATGCACCTCTCTCACCGATGAAATATCAATCTAGTTGGCCAAACTATTTCAATAGATCAGAGAGAATTACAAAGCTATCATAATCATGCACATAAAAATCATATTATATACCAGAGGAGACTCAAATATTGATGGTCTAGGTGTGCACACGGTCACCTATGGGACCTTCGGGCCCCTTGTGGTACGGTGGGGAGGTCATATCACATAAAGAGGAGAGACTATGAAACAATACGGTGATGAGACTCATGTTTTTTTACGCAGGTTCGGGCCGTTGCGAAGCATAAAACCCTACTCCTGCTTTGGTGGATTGCTTGGGGAAGATGAAGTTCGCAGCTAGTACGTGCATATGCTTACACTTGATCCTAATCCCATGGGGACCTAATCTACCAAGTGTGGAATCACTAAGTGCTCGAATGCCCAAAGATCTGAATCCTTTGCTAGGTTTCCTCGGGCCTCCTTTTATAGCTCAAGGGGCGTCCACAGTGGCAACTGACATGATCTGATAGCTAACAGTGTTATCATACCTAACTCTGGCACTTAAGACAGAGCGCCATAAATGCGGCCCTAGGTGGCGAGCGGGAGTGCGTTCCCGATAGGCCTCTGCCACCCATGAGTTGGTCGTGGCTTGAGGACTTGATACGCCTCTGGACGGGTGTCAATAGGTTGCAGCCTGTCTTCGAGCATGGCACCACGTAGCTAGCGAGAGCCACCTAGCCATATGGTGGCTCGACACTTTATTGATAAGTGACTAGTGTCGAGCGATGAGGTGGAGCTGTGGCAAGCTGGCTCACGCCTATCTGGGAGGCGCCTTGCCGGGTCTTGGCGAGGACGATTGTGCCTTAGCCCCCGGCAGATGCCAGGGGTGCTTGGCACGTCTTGGGCTGTTGGTGTTGGTCTTGAGAGGTGATGCTTCCGACGCCCGTGCATAAGTTAGGGGCACTAGGTACTCCCTTATTGGTGCACGAACAGCAGCCCCCAAGCCTGGCCCATACTCATTTGCCTAGCGTTGTTGGGTCAGGCCCAAAGTTCATGCGTGGTTGAGGAATTCATGAAGAGGTAACCATCATCCCACTATTCCGTGCCGTCCCACCTCCCCAGGCCTTTTCCGCCATGCGCCGCATGCATTGCATGGATCTCGCGGCGGGTGTGCGTGACTTAAAAGGCCTGGTCATGGCGGGATCGGCAACGTCGTGGATTGGATTGATGGGGCGGTTACCTGTTCGCCTGTGATGGTGGGAAACGACATAGGTGGAGGTGGGCGGCGATCCTTGGAGCGTAGGAGAGCCAGCCCTCCGCGCCCTCCCTATAAAAGCAGGAGGGGTGTGAGAGACGATGGTCATCCATCCTTCTCCTCCTCTCCAACCTAGGTTTCCTTAGTTTGCTCTTCTCTTCTGGTTCTTCGAGGTGGCTTCGATTCTTGGCCATGGTGGGGAAGCGTGGGCGTCTCCCATCTTTTGGGAGGGCAGGAAGAGCTTCCCGTTCGGATCATGCAGCTGCTTCAGTCGTAGTGCCGGGGGCTGATAAACCGCAGGGAGTGTGGTCCCATGCGTGCGGTGATCGGTCGATGAAGGCAGCAGTGGTTCTCCGGATATCGTGATAGGGTCTCCCGTCCATGGCACCATGTTTTGCGTGCATGGGCAGGATATTTTCTCCTGCGAGTTCTTGTTGAAGGTAGGGTGGATTCCCCGTCTTTGGCCACTAGGGACGACCATGCTCTATGTCAGATATCTAGAGAGAATGGCGTCCTCTCTCGGTCGTGGCGGGGAATGCAACGGTGGTGGCGGCGTCTGTGTCGGTGATGGAGATGATGGAGGTCACAGTGGCGACGACCTGTCGTGCTCTGGGGGTGCGGGAGGTGTCTCCGAACCATTGCGACCGCCGGCAGCACCATCATCAACAGTGGCCCTGGCGGAAGCATCATCTCCACCTGCCCACTTCTCCCCTGCCGACTTCATACACCCCTCTGGTAATAGGGGCTCCTTGGTCATAGCGGGGAGGCGTCCCTCCGGTCTTGGCGGGGAGGCGTCGAATCCCAACCGGGGGCTCCCTTCGTCCACCTTCCCTCCATCATCCAATCTCTAAAGAAAGGGGGATAAGGAAGGTGTTATCGGGCACTTATCTTTTTATAAAGCGAAAGGTTATAGGCCTTTGCTAAATTTTTACTAGTGGAATTGTAATCTATTTTATCCATTTTGTACTGAAGAAATGAATAAAATGTTCGACGTTCCTTTTGCCTTGAGTACTATCCCTGCGTCCTTCTCTGTCCACGCAGTATCGTATGTTTCCACCGCATGGGGTTCCATGCTGGGTTTGCGCAAAGCGCAAGTGACGAAGGGGGAGTGATCCCCCGATGACAGAATATCATCATCCCCCGGCAATGCCCATGGCCGGCACCGGCGCGATCTTCCCCCTCCTTCGAGGCTAGTGATCTCCGAGAGGCGAAAAGACGGCTTATCCTGACAAGGGTCCCTATCATGCAGAGAGTGCCATCACACACAACGAAAAGATGAGCAGCAAGGGTTTCCTCAAAGGAAATAAGCAGAACCACATTCGAGATAAAGTAGTTTGAACTTATCTCCTTGGGGGAAGACCCCTTGAAGGTGCGATGGTTTCTTGTCTTCGTCTTTACACTGCTCGTCGTTCACCTAGAGGCAAAACATACAGAGCAAAAGAGGGGATCCGTCCTCTTGAGAAGAGAGTGACCTAGTAAGAAAGACTACAAGTCCATCAAGCACTCCTAATAACTACTAAGCTAGGGCATTAGCGACACAATAACACAGGTAAATGTGCAATGCATGATTGATGTCTATGCATGCTTCTATTCTTGTAGACTATGTTGGGCCTTCAAGCGCAGAGGTCTGTAGGATAATAGCAATTTCCCTCAAGTGGATGACCTAAGGTTTATTGAACTCGGGGAAGTAGAGGTTGAAGATGGTCTCTCTCAAGCAACCCTGCAATTAAGATACAAGAAGTCTCTTGTGTCCCCAACACACCTAATACAATTGACAGTTGTATAGGTGCACTAGTTCGGCAAAGAGATGTTAAAAGGCAAGTGATATGGATGGTAAAAAAAGGTAATATAAATCTGAAATAAAAATGGCAGAAAGAAAACATGAAACAAAACTGAAAGTAAACGGTGTTCAATGGTGGAAAACAAGGCCTAGGCTTCATACTTTCACTAGTGGCAACTCCCAACAACATTAACATAATCTAATCACATGATATTTCCACTAAAACATGCAATGAAGACGTACTTGGAGGTCATTCCTTTGTGATCAAGATAGGATAAGAATTATGTAGGGCTACCAAAGCACACCTCAGAGTTCGTAGTTCTCTTCTATGGATTTCCCAATGTCACCGCGGCCATCCAAAGAGAGTACCACAATCACCACAACATATCTCAAGGATAGACAAAGACAAGCACCAAGAGACTCTCAATCTTCAATCAATTCACAAAAGAGGAAATCACTCATGAAAATATTCTTCTAATCCATGTCCAAAAGACCGCTATCACCATAGTCTCGGGGATTATACTAGATAAGATCAAGTAAGTACATCAATCCAATACATAGAAGAAGGGGAAACATCATCGAATCACCCTAGATTAACATAGCCTATGATCACAATCAAGATCACATCATGGAAGACAGAGATAACCACATAGCTACACGTAGAAGACCTTAGCGCTGAGGGAGACTACTCACACATGGCCATGGTGAGCAAGAGGTTGATGGAGAGGTGCAGCCCGGAGAGGAGACGGCGGCCACGGCAGCGGCCACGGCCCTTGGCGATGGCGGCCCTTGGCCCCGCTTCTTCCTTGGAGATGGTGCTGGTATGGAGGTGGTTCTCCACCCCAAAGGCGGCTGCATGGGAGGAGGAAATCTCGTAGCTCTTGGTGGCCCTCCACAAATCAGGTTTTTCCTCTCCTTATGTGAGTCGGGACAATCATCGTTGGCCCTCCGATGGATGCCCCTTTGATCCAAGGGCTCTTGGGCACCTCTAGAATCTTCCTAGGAACCCCTCTCAGCCCTAATGAGGTCCCTAAGTCATGGCTTGGCCTAATCCATCTAATATGGTAAGAGTTGGACTCAATCACATCACCGATTCCCGTAATCAGATATTTGTCCTCCAGTAAAATGAGCTTTTCCGGAGCGTCCGAACTCCAAATGGGCCAAATTTATCTCTAGAATTATCAGCATAAAATTCCCCACGACGTTCACATCTATTATTTTTCCATTTGACATCATCTTCGAGGCACAAACAAACGATCTCTATAATGTGTAGGGGGACAGATTTCAGGAAAGTCAGAGTCCCACTCCAACAAGGTTTCCTCTTCTATATTTGATAGTTCCTACACATAAAAGTGTAAAACAATAAAATTGTGCACTTTTGCAACTATTAGTAGGTTAGTCCAAATAAATCATAAACATAATATAAAAACAATTTTCAAAAGCATAAAAGTAGCATGAAACCGTCAAAAATTATAGATACGTTTTGGACGTACCAACATCCCCAAGCTTAGTTCCTACTCGTCCTCGAGTAGGTGAAACGATAAAAACAAAATAATTTTTGAGGTGACATGCTACCAACATAATCTTGATCATCATATTTGTAAAAGCATTTGTAAGCTGAGATCATAGCACTCTAAAGATAGGCATGATAGATATAATTCTAACAATGAAACTTAGCAACCATGTTGCAACATGAAAAGTAACACAAACAAAAGATCATGAATAATAATGCACTTGAAAGTTATAAGTTTGTTTAGAGCATAAAAAACATGGCAAAGTGGTATTTTGCTTGTCCTTAAGAGTGGGGCAAAACATAAATGCCAGGACACCTTCGAAGTTGAAGTGATGACTAGATACAAATAATTTGAGAACAAGTAATAACATAATCATGAATCAATCAATAATAAATTTTGGGACTATGCACATTATACTCAGAATGAAAACTATGCTCTCTTAATTGGTGCATAAAGTTACAAGATGAAGACTCAACATAAAAGTAAAAGAAAGGCCCTTCGTAGAGGAAATCAGGGATTACTCATGTGCTAGAGCTTTTAGTGATTTTTGAAATCAATAAAATTGTAAAACAAGTTTTTGTGAGGTGCATAATTCATCAACGAATGCTAGCAGATAGCCCAATACTTCTCATGTTAGACAAGTTTTGAGGAACGGCTCCCAAAGTGGGGACGATCACATCCCCTTAGTCTCCTTTGTTTATCACTATTCTGATTTCTCATGAACAAAGCATGAAGGAGGTGTTGTTTGTTGCTATTATCTTTTATGAGTTGGGCGCACTCATGCCAGTCACTCCTCGTATTAGGGGTTCGTAGATTAGGCATGCAAACCCAAGATAAAGCTTGTCAAGTATGAGAAGATCATGAATTATCTATTATTTCCTCATGAGCTAAAACAAAGGCACAAAAGAGGAATAATTTTGAAAGTTTTAAAGGTAGCACATGAGAAATTTACTTGGAGTGGCGGTTAAATACCACATGTAGGTAGGTATGGTGGACACATTTGGTAAACTTTCTTTTTTGGGGAGTTGGATGCACGAGTAGATCTCATGCTCAGTATAGGTGGAGGCTAGCAAGAGACTGGGAGCGACCAACTAAGAGAGCAATAACGGCCATAATCATGCATAGCAACAAAAGATTATTAATCAAAGTATAAATAATGTGGCACCCCGCCTGATTAGCACTGTAGCCAGACGGTTGCCATGCATACCAGCCCAGGAAATCACTCTGGTATGCGCGTTTACAACGAGTATCATGAACACCGGTATTTTTATTAATAGATGTAAGGATCTTACATGGGATATTACAAGGGTGAAGGTAGCGAAAAAGCTCTATCTAAGGCAGCATGGTCATGGTGTGCCTCCAATCCACAGGGATCTCACTAGGTTACTCCTCTAGCCCGCTAACAGTCCAGCTCCTTGACGACGAACGATGGATCCTTATGTGAACCTGGCCACGTTAAAAGCCGATGAATACTTTTGAAAATACTCGTAAGCAAACCAAACTAATATATACACTAAGCAAAGCGATCTATGACATTCAAGTATGCACTTGTTATTAGAGCAATATTAATTATCATGACCTAGCAATCCTATCTAGCAATATTAATTATCATGTTATAACTGGATTATCCATCAAGATAACTACTAAAGTAGATATGATAAGGTAAAGCATATGAAGTAAATAAATTATACTCGAAATGTTCCCATAATCCAATATGAATCTGATCCAAATCCAATCCGAATCATGTGGTCATCCGACCACTCATCTCATAGCCATCCCATGGCTAACATATAATATCCCTCACATCATCTGATGTCTGCACAAGACGAGTTCTTTCATCATTATTATCACTGATACGGTTGACCACCTAGTGAGGTCTGGACGGGCTGTCCAATGTCGTGGACGCAGCTATTCGAATAGATTTTTCACTCTGCAGAGGTTGCACACTTTACCCACACCATGAAGCACTTGGCCTCGTGATCTCATTCAGGTGGACCAGCGTTGCTTCAACAAAACCTGCCTGACCGGTGACTCTCCCATCGTACCACCAGCATTCATCCTCCCCCGGAGTCCTGCCCCTGGGTGGCCCTGTGTCCTCTTGACACCTGCCACCGTCGTGGCCAAACTAAACTGTCCCAAACGGGGACACCGACACAAAACAATCAACTGGCTCACAAGGTTATCGCCGCCCACCGGGTACCTTCCCTGTCTGGTGGTACCGATAGAAGAGCACGCAATCACACCAATTCATGGTTGTCCCATACCGGCAAATGTGGTTGCACGAATAAGCCCGGACAGGTGACTCTAGATCAACTGACTAGATTTAGCCTTAACCAATATTTAACAAGCATGGTTATTCATCAAATAACTTGAGATGGCAGTAGCTAAGCATGATAAAACATAACCACTTATCTCCATATAATATCACGACAAGTCATTAGTGCAATGCTAAGATGAGTAGTAGCAGGTAATGTAAATGACAATATCGAAATGGGAGGAGTTTAATTATTTATAGCACAAGCATATCATTAATTAAACACAAGAATAACACAGAGCAATGCTTTAGGGAATATACCAGATGGTCGGTTTGCCTGGGGTCGAAGAATACTCCGGGAAGAAGTGCGGAGGGTCCGCGGAAGATCGCCGGAAACCGTTCTCTCTCGGAAGGGGCTGATAGAAGGGCAAGGGCAACGTTGTCATTTTCAGAATGTGAACACATAATGAAAATGATGCCATCATGAAGGGCTCGACGAGACGTGGGCGTTGGTTCCACCTGATCGGAGATACGAGCGAAAAGTTATAGCCGTTTGAAGTCCAGGGACCAATCTTTAAATAAGATATTCACAACCAATCTTTAAATAAGATATTCACAAACAGGACCCTCGGGGCTGACCCGAAAGCGCACTCAGCCGAAATACGTTTTCCGAAAAGAAAAACGTAAACTTAGCCGCGGTAACAGGAAATACGCTTTCTCAAGCGCATTTACCGCAGTGCGCTTCCACTTAAACAGCATTTACCGCAGTGCGCTTCTACTTAAACAACACGGCCCCGAGCCCGGTCGTCAGCCACTGTACCCCCTCGCCGGGTCGCTTACACGCGGTCCTCACCCCACCTTCTATCTCCTCCTCCATGTCTCCTTCCTCCTCACGACATAGAGTGAGGGAGGGTCTTGGCCGTCGGTGCAGGCGGCGTCCGGCGACCCGAGAGGGCCGACCAGCGAGTCGAGGAGGTCGCGCACTCCTCGCCGCACCTGGGGTGGCTGCGGGGCCGGCTGGGACCGCCCACAGCGATGGCTCCACGGGAGGCCGCGACAGCCGGATGCTGCACAGATGAGGGCCCCAGCGGCGAGGTTCCTCCACCGGAGAGGAGCTCGGCGGCGATGGCGCAGGATCCAGAGGGGGTCTAGGGCGCCAAAAGAGAGAAGGAGGGCCAGGAGCAGTGGCTGCCCGAGGGGATCGGCGGCGTCTTACGGTCGTTGGGGAGAAGAGGATCTCCTGGAGCTCGGGGAGGGGTGAGGAGGCGAGAGGATAGGTTGGTGGTTGCGAGGGAGGGCTCAGGCTGAGCTTAAATAGCCGCGGGGAGGGCCTCTAGACATTGGCCGGAGCTTCGGGACGCCGATGATGTGGCCGCGCTCGGGCGGAGCACCTCCCGTCGGCACACCCGGCCAGGGAGCTAGGGGACGAGGCGGAGCAGAGGAGCAGGTGACATGGGCGAGCAAGGGAAGTTAGGCGGTGAGGTGAGGACAACCAGAGGGGACCAGACGGCGACTGTTGCCACAGTTCGCGCTGGCTGCCGACTAAAGTCGTGGTCACCACCGGCACCACGTATCCAAGACACTGGATGGGTCTAGGACCTAGTCAAACATGCTGCTCACTGGTCACAGAGGTGGCTCGTGGGAGTTTGGATGGAAGTGAAGGCAACGAATGACAGATTTGAGCTGACATCCAATCTGAACAGAAGGTGTTTGTGGCAGTTTGTGGCAAATTGGCTAGGAGACATAAGCTGAGTTTTGGCATGAGGTTATAAGATGATAAGGTGAGTCTAAATATGGAGTTTTATTGCAATCCAAGTGCAAATAGCATTGCCTTTGAAATGCACCAACCGGTCCAGAAATAGAGATCAATTTGCTGCGACAAATTGGCTACATGGATTTGTCTCAAATTTGGTGGAGAGTGATTATTTATACATAGGAAGATGCTGGAAAAGTTTCAGATCATTTGAAAGTGTCAAAGTGGTATTTCCTTCACACAGGTTCCAAATGGACAGAAACTTGGGGAAACTGTTGTGGATGCAAGGATAGAAGGATTGAGCTGCTTTTTGGTTTCCATGAGTTATTTATCAATGTTAGTCACCATGAAAAATTGCAGCTCAAATAGATCAAGTGTTCAAGCACTTCCTTTGCACATTGCCCAACTGGATAGAATTTGCAAATTGATGTTGTGCTCAAACTTTGAACTATGGAACTTGGGTTCTTGGTGGAAATGGGGAAGATATGTATATGAGAAGCTCCACAATTTATTTGGGAATTTTCCTAGCTACCAAAATGGTAGTTCCTTTAAAAACTACCCAAAATGCAATATTGGCTTTAAATAGGAAAAGGCAATTTTCCCCATTTAATAATGGCCAATATTTTTGTGGGAGCTCAATATGATCACAAAGAATATCTCTACAAGTTCTCATGAACTTTGGATATGGATATATATTTTCCTAGATTTCATTCCTTTAACTCACAGAAAAAGAAATTAATTATAAATGAAAAATATTGCGAATGACTTGGCAATATTTTTGCATATCCATGGTTTAAAGATGAAGGATGATCACTAGGAAAAGTTTGGGAGTTAGCAAATCAAAGGAAATTGGGGTTCCTTTGTAACTGGAATAATTAGGGTTTCCCTTCACGCAACTCGGAAGGTAGGGTTTCGGCAGCAAAACCCTAAGAAAATATCTTGGGTGGCAAGGTTGGACTGGAGAGAATCTCTGGTTGGTCAGGAAAGGCAAGGCTAGATGACCATCTTCACATAACCAAGAGCTAGAGAAATCCGATAACACCAAGAAAAAAAATGGGAGTCAAATCCCGCAAAGGAAAAAAACAGGAGCGAAAAGAAAAAAAAATGGGAGTCAAATCCCGCAAAGGAAAAAAAACAGGAGCGAAAACCAGGGTGTTACAAACAATATTACAAGTCAAAAACTAAATAATCATAGAGGCTAGAGGTGACTGGTTTGTAGTCATAACATGGTGTGAGCATGCGCCAAGTCAACCCAAATGAAGCAGTAAAGGAGAATACCACAATATTATGCTTCGATATGATAAAAACAACACATGATTCTTTCAATGGCACATTAAGCACTCTCAGCTATTTGAGACAAGTCATGCTACATCAATAAATACTAAGCATATAATTAAGATAATATCTAACATGACATGTTAAAGTCTAAGCCACAGTCTAAACAAGCTTCCTATTGCGCCACTATAAGCATGAAATATTTTACTCTTCTCCAACACCAATCAACTTTCTTGAAACAACTCTCACAGATAGTATTAACTAAAGATCAGAGAGATAATCATATATAACTGAAGCAAACCAACAAGCTCTAAACAGATAGTATTAACTAAAGATCAGAGAGATAATCATATATAACTGAAGCAAACCAACAAGCTCTAAACAAAATATGACTGGAAAATAAGAGCTAAACGTAGTACTAGCAAAAAGTGAACACTCACAAAACAATAAGAGTGAAAACCAAAGTGTTCTAAGCAATTAAAACGGAGTGTATCTCTCTCCCAAATAAGAATGATAGGGTGTAACTTATTTATGACCAGCAAGCAAAACTAAAACAAACTAAAAAATAAAGAGCGGGACACGCCAAGCATAGCACATAACATATGAAGTGATAAAAAATATAGCATGGAGATGGACGAAATGATGATTGCTGATACAGAAGGGGATGCACGGGGGCATCCCCAAGCTTAGACGCTTGACTCTCCTTGAATATTTCTTGGGGGTGCATGGGGGCATCCCCAAGCTTGACCGATTGACACTCCTGGATCTTCTTTCATCATCTTCCATCGCCTACTTGAAAACTGTTAGAGTTATAATATAAGTCATGTACCCTTTTGTATTTATCCCAATATATAAGGGGTTTCATGCATATAGTCCATCACCTGTACATGTATATATACTGGCCTACGGCCTCATGGGAATACAAGTTGCTTATTCCTAACATGGTATTAGAGCTAGGTCAAATTTTTGCACGCTGCAACTCGTGAGTTTGATCCATCTCGCCGGCCTCGATCTCCTCTCGTCCGGCTGCCTCCTCCTCATCTGCTCCCGCAGGCTCTACTCGAAGCCATCCAGCGCACGCCCGATCCAGTCGCCACGGCACCACGCATCGTGCCGCAGGAGCCGTGATGTGCTGCCTGGGACTCGATCCACTCTCCCCAGGCGCCACGCACCGCTCCGCCAGAAGCCGCGCAGGAGCCGTGCGCATTGTACCTGGGACTCTGGGACTCGATCCAATCACTAGGAGCCGTGCGTGCTGTACGAAGCTGGGACTCAATCAGGAGGTGTGCGTGCTGTACGAAGCTGGGACTTGATCCAATCTCTTGTCCTGGTGCGCCACGCAGGAGCTAGGAAGCTGGGATTCTGAGGGTCTCTCCCCGCCACCAGTGCCCAGCCGACGAGTTTTTCACAGGTGCGACTTCCAGATCGGCTCGTTCTCTCTGCTGTCGACGTGGTTCCGACCCGTTGACTGATTTCCTCCCCCCCCCCAAAATGTCTGCTTCATCTGGCTACGTTGCTGTTCCTCGTTGTCCGGTGATCTTTGATGGCACTAATTACACCGAGTTCATTGGCTTCATGCGCATTCACACGCGTGGCATCCTCCTATGGGGTTTTCTTTCTGGCGAGGTCTGCTGTCCGCCATTTCCGGTTCCTCCCGTCACTACAAGAAATAAGCTCGTTTATGACAAAAAATAATGACGGCGAAATAAGCTCGTTTATGACAAAAAATAATGACGGCGGTTTTATTGGTCATAGATCTATGACTAAAATTTACAAAAAGGTCATGAGGAGTCTAAGAGGGTCCAAATCCTAGAAAATTTTGACCATATCTATCAAGAAGGTCATAATCCCATTGCACAAAATGGCCACTGGCATGTGTAGCTGTATTTATGCCCGTATTTTAGGCCCTCCATGACAAAATTAAGAAGGTCATAGGCTTAACTAGAGGTGAGTGGGCAGACAACTCGACAATTTTGCCTACGTGTCTTGTATAGGTATCGACAAGGCCACAAAGTATAAATACGTTGACAGGTCGGAATGTATAGATATCGACAAGACCACAAAAATGAAAAACGAAATTTTCATGCAATGGAAATGAAAAATCCCTTTTAAATCATTGTTTGCCATTAGAATATGGGGGCTGCTACGCATCCGCCGGTAGATGAATTGAAAACATCATCCACCTCATTCACCGTTGGATTGTGACACAAACATCCATCAGATCTCTCCTAAGGTGCATGTCGCAAAATGCAACAAGATAAATGTTGTGTAGCTCGCTATGCAACAACAGCTTTGTTGCGAAACCATTGAAGTGTTGGACTCTGTTGTGTTTGCAACAAACATCTTGTTGCAGAAACATTTGCAAAACAAAGACGGTGTTGCAGAATTTTTTGTTCTCGTCTTTACTATTTTTTGCAACATAGATGATGTTGTGGGAGGATTTTTGCAACAAAAGTGGTGTTATAGATTTTTTTCCGCTAAACTTTTTTTTTGCAACATAGATGATGTTGCAGGAAGATTTTTGCAACAAAGGTGGTGTTGCAGAAAAAAAATCCGTCTAAACTATTTTTACAACATAGATCATGTTGCTAGAGGATTTTCGCAACATGACCGATGTTGCAGAATTCAGGCAACCTCTCCATGAGCATGTTGTTGGCTACCCGTGACCGGAACGAGAGACGACGGAGAGATATCAGAGAGAAGACAGGGTCAGATTTGAATAAAAAAAAGAGCGAGTCAGGTCAGATAAGGTAGAAAGATGCAGTGCGGTGCATGGGTCTAGAAGGGACACACGTTGCGCGTCAGAGGAACGGATGCCTCGAACTGAATCGGTCAGCTGACTAGGATGTTTTACCTTAGAATATGCACCCGTGTGTAAAATAAAAGTTCATTTTTTTTGAATTTTTCATGTAAAAAATTAAAAGAAAAGCAAAGGGAAAATAATAATTACATGTGCTCTATTTTCATTGATGGAATTAGTTGTCACTCGGATCAATGACGTGGCGACCAACCATGTCTCCATCCCACATCCATCCAACCATCAATCCACAGAAAAGAAAAAAAACGAGAAAGAAAAAGGAAAATCCCCACCCGCACCCAACTACCCAAACCCTATCTCCTCCCATCACACTCTCCCCCAACACCCACGTCTCCTCTCTGGTCTCCCGCACCCTAGGTTAGCCGCCGCCGCTCACCTTATTTCGGCGAGATCCGGCGGCCACCTCCTGCGCGCAGCCAGCTACGGATCTCACCTAGCCCCGCATCACGCTCCCGTCCCTCTCCCTCTCCAGCCCCAGCGGCGGCCTCGCGCCCGCGCTCCGTCTCTGCGCCGCCTTCCGTTGCTGGGCGCTCGGCCGTAGGTGGGCGGGCGCCGCCGCGGCCATCGCGTCGCCAAACTTCGTGCTCAGCGAGCACGCCTTCAAGTGCCTCGGGCTCGGCGCCGGCAGCGACGACGAGGTTGAGGACGGGTACGGGAGCGACCAGGAGGGGCCCGCCGTCGTGGAGGGGGACAAGGATGAGCTCGCCATTTCCAGGCTCGGCTTCCCCGCCCAGCCCATCGCCACCCTCGAGAAGCGCGGAATTACCCACCTATTCCCCATCCAGGTGCGTGTACAGAGATTTGTTGAATTGCGTTGACACTCAATTTCAGGTGCTAGTTTTTGAGCCACTGAATTGTGTTGTGTTGAATTGTACAGGTGCATGTATAGAGATTTGCTGAATTGTGTTGACACTCAATTTCAGGTGCTAGTTTTTGAGCCACTGAATTTCAGGTGCGTGTACAGAGATTTGCTGAATTGTGTTGACACTCAATTTCAGGTGCTAGTTTTGAGGTGCGTGTACAGCTGAATTTGTGTCGTGTTTTTGAGCCACTGAATTTTGTTGACACTGAATTTCAGGTTCTGAGGTTGTTCACTGTTGGGAGGAGAGTGGTGTCTGACAGTGTAGAATTCAGTTGGTCTTGTAATCCATTCTGCATACATAGGTTAACTTGGTCTTGTAATTCCTGGTGCATACATAGGTTAACTCTGTTGGAGCATATATCTCCATATGTGGTTTTGGTACTTGATGACAATTCCTATGGACTAATGGTTGCCTTAAGTTACATTTATAGGATTTGTCCATAGGCACTTCTTGAAGTCCATCTGTTGGGTTCAAGGAGTTTATATGATGACCAAGATGGTATTCAAGGTATTATCCAAAGAATGGTCATAGAGACGCATGGTTGATCAAGATCTCAGACAAAGAGTAAATCAAGATGATCAACACACAAAGCCTACAAGATGTACCGAGAGGGATCAAGTGATCCCATGGTATGGATTTGTCCATAGGCACTTCTTGAAGTCCATCTGTTGGGTTCAAGGAGTTTATATGATGACCAAGATGGTATCCAAGGTATTATCCAAAGAATGGTCATAGAGAGACATGGTTGATCAAGATCTCAGACAAAGAGTAAATCAAGATGATCAACACACAAAGCGTACAAGATGTACCGAGAGGGATCAAGTGATCCCATGGTATGGTAAGCATTGTCCATTACGTGTTTGTGTACTAACCCATGGTCTTCGTGAGAGTTCTATGTGGGGGTTAGGTGTGTTTACATGGGCTTGCGTCAAAAGGAAGATCTCATACAACCCATGGAGTATGACGTCAAGTTGTGATCATCATCAATGGTTGATCAAGATCTCAGACAAAGAGTAAACCAAGATGATCAACACACAAAGCGTACAAGATGTACCGAGAGGGATCAAGTGATTCCATGGTATGGTAAGCATTGTCCATTACGTGTTTGTGTACTAACCCATGGTCTTCGTGAGAGTTCTATGTGGGGGTTAGGTGTGTTTCCATGAGCTTGCGTCAAAGGGAAGATCTCATACAACCCATGGAGTATGACGTCAAGTTGTGATCGTCATCAAGATTGCGACGTGCAAGTTCACGAAGATAGCATGCTTGAAGCTTGCCGTCCATTATGGTGGCAATGGACTTGTGAAGATATGCTGAAGAGTGGCTCACCCATAGTGAGTATGGGGGAGCAATCAACTAGTATTCATCAAGCCAACACAATCAAGAAAGGTGGTCCATCTTGAGGAAGCCAAGATCATCATCATCTAGCTCAAGAGGATGAGGTGCAAGGTATAGGTTTGCCCTTGATAGGTTTTCTGGTTAGGATAGATTGTTGTTCTATCAAGGGGGGCTCTCAAGTGAGTAGCTTGATCGTATCGTTCGTTGAGAGCTCAAACCATTTGCATCCTTGCATCATACTTCTTGGTTCTTAGTTGGTGTTTCTCTTTGTGAGTTTTAGAGCTTATGGTCATCTTCATGAAAAGCTCGAGTTCATCGAAAACGGAGTCCATATGCATCTACTATGATGTTTTCGATGTTGGAGTTTTTGCCGGTTCTTCATTCATAGAGATCTCACATCTCTATATCTTTGTCATATTCATAACCGCATGGTCTTAAGAATTCCAGTCGCTGTTTGGATAGCCCTTCTCGTCCTGAATCCAACAAGCTTGGGTTTGCTCGATTCGGAGCTCGTATGTGAAAGTTATGGCTGTTTCAGTGGCGAGCGGTAGTACCGCTGGACCTAGCGGTAGTACCGCTCGACCTAGCGGTAGTACCGCTAGAGTTGGCGGTAGTACCGCTGGCCCTAGCGGTAGTACCGCTGGCTCGCGGTAGTACCGCCCCTGGTCAGCGGTAGTATCGCTCCAGGAGCTTAGTACCGCCTGCCTAGCGGTTGTTCGTGGACGGACCTTTTTGCGAAGACTTTCTTGGCGGTGGTAGTGCCTTTGCACTACCAGGGGCCCAGCGGTAGTACCGGTGGGGCCAGCGGTAGTACTGCTGGAGTGCTAGCGGTAGTACCGCTGCAGCTAGCGGTAGTACCGCTAGCTGGCGGTAGTACCGCTGGAGTAACAACGGTAGTACCACTGGAGTGCCAGCGGTAGTACCGCTGCAGCCAGCGGTAGTACCGCTGGAGCTCGGGCAGAGAGTGGGGGTAACGGTCTGATTCTTCCCCCCACTATATAAAGGGGGTCTTCTTCCCCCTTGCCTGATTCTATCTGTTGAGCTCTTGTTCTACCTCCATTGTTGACATTCTTAGAGCTTGATTACTCTCAATCCCTCCAATGATTCTTGCTTGCTCTTGAGGGAAAAGAGAGAGGAGATCTAGATCCACATCTCCACCAATCACTTTCTCCTCTATGTGAGGGGAACCCCTTGGATCTTGATCTTGGAGTTCTTTGTGAGCTCCTTGTTCTTCCTCTCATATTTCTCCATAGCTTTTGTTGTTGTGGAGGGATTTGAGTGTGAGGGACTTGACCACTTCGTGTGTTCTTGCCATTGCATTAGTTGCATCGGTTTGAGTTCTCCACGGTGATACGTGGAAGTGAGAAGTTGGGAAGCTTACTACCTTCGGTACTTAGTACCCTTGATATTGTTCTTCGTGGATGCTTTGGCATCCTAGAAGCTTGGTGGTGTCTCGGAGCTCAATCATTGTGGTGTGAAGCTCCGGGAAGCGTCGGGGTCTCCAATAAGGTTGTGGAGATTGCCCCGAGCAATTTGTACGGGTACCGGTAACCGCCCCCAAGGGTTGCCACGTGTACGGGTTCGGTGACCGCCCCCAAGGGTTGCCATTTGTACGGGTTCGGTGACCGCCCCCAAGGGTTGCCATTTGTACGGGTTCGGTGACCGCCCTCAAGGGTCCCTTAGTGGAATCACGGCATCTTGCATTGTGCGAGGGCGTGAGGAGATTACGGTGGCCTTAGTGGCATCTTGGGGAGCATTGTGCCTCCACACCGCTCTAACGGAGATTAGCATCCGCAAGGGTGTGAACTTCGGGATACATCATCGTCTCCCCGTGCCTCGGTTATCTCTTACCTGAACCCTTTACTTATGCACTTTACTTTGTGATAGACATATTGTTTATTGTAATATATCTTGCTATCACTTAGTTGTTTATCTTGCTTAGCATAAGTTGTTGGTGCACATAGGTGAGCCTAGTTGTTTGTAGGTTTTGTGCTTGACATATTAAACGTTAGTTTTATTCCGCAGTTGTTCAAGCCTAAACCTTAACTATTTTAAAGCGCCTATTCACCCCCCCTCTAGGCGACATCCACGTCCTTTTCAAACTCGATGTTAGGATGGGAGTGTTGTATGCCATTTGTTCCCTTTTTCTCTGTTTTTGCGGGCTGTTAGGATGGGGCTGTTAGGATAATTCACATCCCCTAACTATGTTTTTTCTCTCTTTTGTGAGGCAAGGTCATATTCCAAGAGCATTGGTCCTTGCACCCACTAGAGAGTTGGCTAAACAAGTTGAGAACGAAATTATGGAATCAACACCAAAGCTTAGTATTGTGTGTGTTTATGGTGGTGTATCTTATAATACCCAGCAGAATGCACTCCCCAGCTGTTGTTATCATTTAAATACGGTGCGTGTACAGAGATTTGCTATGATTTGTCATTGCTAGACTTAGTAGTAAGCCAGATTTGCTGCTATGTAGTTTTCAACCATACAAGATTGATGTTCCTGCCATTTGCTTAACTCTGTCACCCATTTTCAGCTAGTGTACAGACAAACAAATTCTAGGCGTGCATGAGTAGTGCAGTTACTCATGCAAGAGTGCATCTTACCAGAGATGGACCAAGTCTTGCTTTGCTTTAGTTGACATTGTTCTAGTTGATATTGTTCTAGTTAAATATAGAAGCATTGACTAGACACATTATGTTTTACAAGGTGGCACGGTTTCAGCATTCCTCATTATTTTCATGTTGCTTCGAGTATCTCTTGCCCCATTTATACATGTTGTTCATTGGCATCTCCTGTAGATAGCAGGCAGCTACAAGTGTCATGACCACAAGATAACTTGATATTAGCTGTCTTATAACCGCTTATGCCTTGCAGGTGCAAGGAGATGATTGCATGGAGCATTTCATGGGATAATATAAGAGGCAACAGTAGAGAAGAAGATGTGAAACAAAAGGTTTTCACCTCTCAACCATTTTTTGTTATCTGTCAAGTATATGTTAATTATTTTTGGCCCACATTACAAATTTGGATGTGTAAATATGATGCCTTAGCTTATAGGTTGCTACAGGTGGATATATTGCTGAGATCAAGTAAGAGAAAACTATGAAATACTGTCTTTGCTGCACCGACGCTCATAATAAAAACTATATCCATCATGACCTAATGAAATTATTATTATCAAGTGATGATAATAAAAAAAAATTGATCACAACAATAAGTAAATGCAATGGCTCGTTTAGTTAGATGGCCTTGACAAAATGATCTAAACGCTCTTTTGTACTGCTCCATGCCCGTATACCTCACGCATATCCTTAGCCACTTGATCTTCAATAGCAGGATTTGTTCAATATTTTTTCTAATAGAAGGCAGTTTGTGCTGAACATGGGCTTGCCAGATGCCCAGCTACACATTACAATTAGCATCTGAATTCCATCCTTTAATTTAAAAGAAAAATTATCATGCATTGCAATGGAAGAAAAATAATCATATCACTCTTTAGCCTAATAAGCATGGCCTAAACATCAAAAAGTAAATTGTGGAAAGAAATATATCATTTGTAGTCCACGACCTATGAGTTATGACAACCATAGCAAATTAATGGTGGACTCCTAAATGAACTTATGTAGCTCTTTGCACATTAGCATATTATATATATAGCATTGTTCCGTAAAGCAACCTCATCCAACTCCAAATAAGCACTTTGATGCTGAAAACTGAAGTCTAACAGGAAGTTTGATGGCAATATGCTTGACAAGCAGTTCTTCAGCTGGTCGAGCTTCGGTCAGTGCAAATTTGGACGGTGCATCTTTTAACTCCTAAATGAAATGAAACCCAAACAATACTAAAACTACAGATGAACATAGAAAGCCGTTTATTTTGAGCTGAATTGTGCTAGCTACGTGTGAAATTATTTCTTGCTGCAGTTAGTTGTGAGCAGAGAATCAAGTTATCTGTAAGCACTGATGTTGTGGATGGGATGGAAGCTCATAATAGAATACCTTTAGCTGCATATTACACCATAAATAGTTCTCGTGCTGCAAAAATTATAGGAGACCATTTCAAAGGTTCAAACAGTTCTTTGAATTTACCATCTTATAAAACAATGTATATGACCTTAATGTAAACATGTCTTAAAATAGTTCATGCATGCGGCCACAACTTTTCAATATCATTGCACTGCAGTTTTAATCCCTGTGCAGAACGAAATTTATGTACAGTGAGATCCTATTAACCACCTGACATTAATTTTCACTTGTATACTTTGAGCATGTAATCTTTCGTCGAGCTCCCATACAAATATGAAATCACTAATATTCAATTGCAAAAAAAATAAGAAAACTCCTTGACATTCAATCCACTATTGGAGGATGAAATAGTTCTAATTTATTTATTACTTGTATATTATAATATTTGATTATTTTGCATGCTTTCTTATGTTTGCTTATTTGAATTACCAGGATGATCTGAAGCACCCAGAAGAAGTAGAGGACAGGACATGAGAAGGGAACAAGAAGCTTCGTTTATCATTGATGTTATGTGTGATCAACAAAAACTTGAACCTTTATGTGTAGAGGAGTCGATGGATGATGTATTGTAATTCATGTGATGTGCTACTGAAATGAAATATATACAACTAATTTGCAATCTTTTATTCTTTTCTACTTGTTTTTTAGTAGGCATATCCTGAGATATACATGCTTTTGGCAAAATAATGCATCAGCCTAAACAATTTAGATATTTTAAATAATAAAATAGTATTGGTGGAGGCCCATGTAGACTAGATTATTGAATTGGGTTGTGAAATTTATGATGATTCCATTTGGTCACTAGCAATGCCATGTCAGCACAGCCACGTCAGATCCTATGTGGCTCACAGAAATGGGTCATGACCAAACCAAAAATTTGGTCAATAGAGATCT
The DNA here is from genome assembly GCF_904849725.1 of Hordeum vulgare subsp. vulgare. Taxonomy (NCBI): domain Eukaryota; kingdom Viridiplantae; phylum Streptophyta; class Magnoliopsida; order Poales; family Poaceae; genus Hordeum; species Hordeum vulgare. The sequence continues at coordinate 385,802,458 of NC_058520.1, read as the reverse complement.
ATGACCAAAATTTTAGAAAGGTCAAGTTTATTCATTCTTGACGGCCAACTGTTGACCTTGTAAATTTGGTCAAAAAAAGGTCAATAAGCAACAACAATGACGAATCAATGACCAATATAGGGAGTCATAATTCACCTTATTTCTTGTAGTGTGTGGCTCCCACTCCGCCGACCCCACCGGCTCTTCCTGCGGATGCTTCTCAGGCCGCAAAGGATGCGGCTAAGCTTGCTGATGAGGCCAATATCTGTGCCTATGATGAGAAGGTTTTGGCTTATGAGGAGGCTCTTCAGAAGTATCATGGTGCTCTGTCTGCTTACACCGAGTGGTTTGATGATGATGCTCGTGCTGCAGCTGTTCTCACTGCTAGCGTTCTGCCTCAGTTTGCCTCTGAGTTTCTGGGCCTTCCTACTGTGTTTGAGATGTGGACTCGCCTTCGTCAGCGCTATGAGCCCTCTGGTGATGCATTATACCTCTCTATGGTCCGTCAGGAGCATGCTCTTCAGCAGGGTGACTCTACTGTTGATGACTTCTATGCATAGAGTTCTGCTATCTGGCGCCAGCTTGATTCTCTTCGCAGTGCTGGTTGTCGTACTTGCCCCTGTTGCCAGGATGTCCAGGCCTACTTATGGCTTGCGTTCTCGTCCTCGTCCGCATGTTGATCGTTTTGGATTTTCCACCGCTCGTGCTGCTGTTCTTGAGCCGACTACTTATCATCAGGCTGTTGTTCATCCTGAATGGCAGTTTGCGATGGCACAGGAGATTGCTACTCTTGAACGCACTGGTACGTGGGATCTTGTTTCCCTTCCTCCCGGAGTCCGTCCCATCACTTGTAAGTGGGTCTACAAGGTTAAAACTCGCTCTGATGGTTCTCTTGAGCGTCACAAAGCTCGTCCCGTGGCTCGTGGTTTTCAGTAGGAGCATGGTCGTGATTATGACGAGACGTTTGCTCCTGTGGCTCATATGACCACGGTTCGTACACTTCTTGCCGTGGCCTCTACACGCCACTGGTCTATCTCTCAGCTTGATGTTAAGAATGCTTTTCTTAATGGTGAGCTGCGTGAGGAGGTGTACATGCAGCCACCACCTGGGTATTCTGTTCCTGATGGCATGGTATGTCGTCTTCGTCGCTCTCTCTATGGCCTTAAGCAAGCCCCCCGCGCCTGGTTTGAGCGTTTTGCCTCTGTGGTGACTGCCGCTGGTTTTTCACCCAGTGTTCATGATCCAGCATTGTTCATTCACCTTTCTCCTCGTGGTTCGACTCTTCTTCTACTCTATGTTGATGACATGGTCATCACTGGGAATGACCCCGAGTATACTGCTTTTGTTAAAGCCCGCCTTAGTGAGCAGTTCCTTATGTATGATCTTGGACCTCTTCGCTACTTTCTTGGTATTGAAGTTTCTTCTACCTCTGATGGCTTCTTTATATCCCAGGAAAAGAATATCCATGATCTTCTTGCTCGTGCTGCTCTTACTGATGAGCGCATTGTTGAGACTCCTATGGAGATCAATGTTCACCTCTCTGCTACTGATGGTGATCCCCTGCCTGACCCGGCGCGTTACCGTCATCTTGTTGGCAGTCTTGTTTATCTAGCTGTCACTCGTCCGGATATCTCTTATCCGGTACATATTCTGAGTCAGTTCGTCTCTGCTCCCACATCGGTTCACTATAGTCATCTCCTCCGTGTTCTCCGATATCTTCGGGGCACGATCTCTCACCGTCTATTCTTTCCTCGCTCTAGTTCTTTACAGCTTCAGTCCTATTCGGATGCTACGTGGGCTAGTGATCCTTCAGATCGCCGTTCACTTTCTGCTTATTGTGTTTTTCTTGGTGGTTCTCTCATTGCCTGGAAGACGAAGAAACAGATTGCAGTTTCCCGTTCGAGTGCAGAGGCTGAGTTGCGAGCGATGGCTCTTTTGACGGCAGAGGTGACTTGGTTACGGTGGTTACTTCAGGATTTTGGTGTTTCTGTCACTACACCGACTCTGCTCTTATCTGACAGTACAGGTGCTATTAGCATTGCGCGCGATCATGTGAAGCATGAGCTCACCAAGCATATTGGTGTTGATGCTTTCTATGTGCGTGCTGCTGTGCAGGATCAGGTTGTTGCTCTTCAGTATGTACCTTCCGAGTTACAGTTGGCGGATTTCCTGATGAAGGCCCAGACTAGAGCACAACATGGCTTTTATCTCTCCAAACTCAGTGTTGTTCATCCACCATGAGTTTGAGGGGGGTGTTAGAGTTATAATATAAGTCATGTACCCTTTTGTATTTATCCCAATATATAAGGGGTTTCATGCATATAGTCCATCACCTGTACATGTATATATACTGGCCTATGGCCTCATGGGAATACAAGTTGCTTATTCCTAACAAAAACTCCCTTCATATGAAATTCATCATAAGCTGATTAGAGTGGTTAGTACCCATGATAAAATAATTCATTATCTACTAGAAATGAAGATTTTCATGAAAAGCTAGTGTTTCGCATGATTGCCAAAAGGTTTTTTTGCAAAGGAAAAGCAAGCTTGAGATTTGCAAAATGATTAAAATGCAAAACGTGGTCGAATCTGTGAAAAACAGAACAACATGTAGTAACTAATTTTTTTGGGGCACTTCGGCAACTCAAATCAAAACACTCAGAACAGATGCCAGAAAGACAATTATATATAGCATGCTTTCAAAACAATTCAGATCAAAAAGATGATCCGGTGATTTTTGGAGAATTTTTCCGTCAAGTAGACAGAATCTGTTTTGGACATCATGTCACAACTTCTTAACTATCTTGCAATCAGAGGCTAAAACTTGGCACAAAGCTTAAAAATAAAGATACAATGATGTTGCTACGGTATTAACAAGCATCAAGACCAATAAAATCTGAAACTAAAAACTCAAAGTAAAGATAACAAGGGTTGTCTCCCTTGAGCTCTTTCTTTATAGCCATAAAGATAGGCTTAAGATTTTAATGATGCTCTCGTAGGAATAAGAGTTGTAGAACAAAAGATAGCATCAATAAGCAAATACCAAACACATTTAAGTCTAACATGCTTCATATGCATAGGAATATTCTAATAGAATAATTCATTGAAGCACAAAGCAATAAGTATAGGAAGGAAAAACAAGTGCAACTTCAAAACGTTCGACCTAAAGAGAGGGAACTTGATTTTATTGAAATATCTATAAGCATATGTTCCCTTCTCATAATAATTTTCAGTGGGATCATGAATAAACTAACAATATAAGTATCACATAAATCATTGTTACCATGATCCACATGCAAAAAGGTACTCTTACTCTCCACATAAGCATAATGTTTCTTATTGGTAATAGTGGAAGTAGGACTATCATTATCATCATGATAATCATCATAGCAAATTTTCTCCTCAAACGTTGGGGTATTAAAAATATCATGTTCATAAAACTCGTCATCCACAAGCTTAGAGCTTTCCATGTCATTAGCAATATTGGTATTCAAAGGAAGCATACCAATAACATTGCCACCATCATAATTGTTATGCAAATAATGAAGTTCCATAGGTTTTTTAATTTTCTCCTCAAACACTTCATGTCCTACTTCGAGATAAAGTTTATAAAGCTCTCTCATAATTTTGTCGTTTTCCATTAAGCATAACTACTGAAAATAAAAACAAGAAACGAAAAGATTTAACTACAAGACTAAAGATATACCTTCAAGCACTCACCTCCTCGGTAACGGCGCGAGAAATAGCTTGATGTCTACGCACGCTTCTATTCTTGTAGACTATGTTGGGCCTCCAAGCGCAGAGGTTTGTAGGATAGCGGCAATTTCCCTCAAGTGGATGACCTAAGGTTTATAGAACTCAGGGAAGTAGAGGTTGAAGATGGTCTCTCTCAAGCAACCCTGCAATTAAGATATAAGAAGTCTCTTGTGTCCCCAACACACCTAATACAATTGTCAGTTGTATAGGTGCACTGGTTCGGAGAAGAGATGTTAAAAGGCAAGTGATATGGATGGTAAAACAAGGTAATATAAATCTGAAATAAAAATGGCAGCTAGCAAACATGAAACAAAACTGAAAGTAAACGGTGTTCAATGGTGCAAAACAAGGCCTAGGCTTCATACTTTCACTAGTGGCAACTCCCAACAACATTAACATAATCTAATCACATGATATTACCACTAAAACATGCAATGGAGACGTACTTTAAGGCCATTCCTTTGTGATCAAGAGAGGACGAGAATTATGTAGGGCTACAAAAGCACACCTCAGAGTTCGTAGTTCTCTTCTATGGATTTCCCAATATCACCGCGGCCATCCAAAGAGAGTACCACAATCACCACAACATATCTCAAGGATAGTCAAAGACAAGCACCAAGAGACTCTCAATATTCAGTCAATTCACAAAAGAGGAAATCCCTCATGAAAATATTCTTGTAATCCATGTTCGATAGACCGCTGTCACCATGGTCTCGGGGATTATACTAGATAAGATCAAGTAAGTACATCAATTAGATACACAGAAGTAGGGGAAACATCATCGGATCACCATAGATTAACATAGCCTATGATCACAATCAAGAGCACATAATGGAAGAGAGAGATGACCAGATAGCTACACGTAGAAGACCTCAGCCTCGAGGGAGACTACTCACACATGGCCATGGTGAGCAAGAGGTTGATGGAGAGGTGCAGCCCGGAGAGGAGACGACGGCCGACGGCAGACGCGGCCCTTGGCCCCCCCTTCTTCCTTGGAGATGGTGCTGGTATGGAGGTGGTTCTTCACCCCCAAGGCGGCTGCCTACGAGGAGGAAATCTCGTAGCTCTTGGTGGCCCTCCACAAATCAGGTTTTTCCTCTCCTTATATGAGTCAGGGCGATCATTCTTGGCCCTCCGATGGATGCCCCTTTGATCCAAGAGCTCTTGGGCACCTATAGAACCTTCCTAGGAACCCCTCTCAGCCCTAATGAGGTCGTGGATTGGCCGAATCCATCAAATATGGTAAGAGTTGGACTCGATCACGTCACCGATTCTCGTAATCCTGTAATCAGATATTTTTCCTCCGGTAAAACAGGATTTTCTGGAGTGCCCGAACTCCAAATGGGTCGAATTTTATGTCTAAAATTATTAGCATACAATTCCCCACAACTTTAGAATCTATTATTGTTCGATTTAACATCATGCTCAAGGCGGAAATAGACGATCTCTAAAATCTGTAGGGGGGCAGATTTCGGGAAAGTAGGAGTCCCACTCCAACAAGGTTTCCTCTTCTATTTTTGATAGTTCTTACACATCACAGTGTAAAACAAGAACATTGTGCACTTTTGCAACCATTAGTAGGTTAGTCCAAATAAATCATAAACATAATATTCAAACAATTATCAAAAGCATAAAAGTAGTATGAAACCATCAAAAATTATAGATACGTTTTGGAAGTATCAATGATGCATATGTAGATGATGACATGATACAATACCTAGCTTTATTAATGCACATGGTCTATGCGTGGATTTTTACAAATGGTTACATGCAACTTCGGAAAGGCTTGTACAAAAGATGGTTGCCGGGGGCTGGGCCTCGCAACCGCGCCTTACTGGTAGAACTTACGAAGATGCTCGATATTCCATGAGTTAAGCACCTTGATGCCATGTTCGGTCTCCAGGCGGACTGCACCAGGCCTGGTGACTCGGACTACCCGGTTAGGTCCTTCCCACTTCAGCGCCAACTTGTTGGAACCCCTCGTGGACTGAATGCGCCGAAGGACAAGGTCGCCTTCCTCAAAGCTCCGGGTGTTCACCTTACGGTTATGGTAGCGGCGCAGGGCATGCTGGTAGCGTGCAGCACGCTTAGAAATCCGGAGACCAACTTCGTCGAGGACCGTTGCATCGTCATGCCGCAGCTGTGGTTGCTCTAATTCATCGTAGGCAAGCACTCGAGGTGACCCGTATATGAGTTTCGTTGGGATAACTCCTTCTGCCCCATATACTAGGGTTAAAGGTGTCTAGCCGGTAGCTCAATTTGGTGCCGTTCTTAGCGACCAAAGAACCACCGGCAGCTCATCAATCCAGCATTTGCCGCATATCTGCAGTCTATCGAAAGTTCTCATTCTGAGTCCTCGCAGCACTTCAGCATTCATCCTCTCGACTTGCGTGTTGCTCCTTGGGTGTGCAACACAGGCGAAGGAGACCTTGCTTCCATGGTTTTGGATGTACTCCTTAAATGCTTGGCTCATGAGCTGGGTGCCGTTGTCAGTGATTACCCTGTTCGGTATCCCAAATCGGCACACCAATCCCTTCATGAAGATGATAGCTAACTGCACCGTCACCTTTCTCACTGGCTCTACCTCAGGCCATTTCGTGAACTTGTCGATTGCTACATACAAGAACTCGAAACCCCGGGCAGTGCGGGCGAAGGGGGCGAGGATATCGAGTCCCCAAAACGAGAATGGTCAGGATAGAGGGATTGTCTAGAGGGCATGCGTTGGCTGATGTATGTTCTTGGCATGGAACTGGCAGGCTTCACACTTGGTGACCAGCTCAGTCGCATCTTGGAGGGCTGTGTGCCAATAGAAACCCTGGTGGAAAGCTTTCCCGGCAAGGGCCCTTGATCGTATGTGCGACCAACATATGCCTCCACGATTCTCCGCCAATAGCCTTAGTCCTTCTTCCCGGCACACGCATCTCAATTTCACACCATTGGGCCTTCTTCTGTATAGAGTGTCATCGACAAACTGGTATATACTAGACCGGCGGGCTACTCTTTCAGCCTCTTCTTGTTGTGCGCGAAGTTCTCCTGTCTGAAGGAATTGGACGATGTGTTGCGCCCAAGCTGGATCCCGCGGCTCGATGGAAAGGACTAAAGGAATTTCCGCATTCATGGGAGCGCTTGCCTCTACTGCGAGAACCTGGGTTTCCGCGGGAGGGAGCAACTCACGAGGTGAAACGGAACCTTCTCCGACAACTTCTCTACCGGGGGCTTTAGGAACCTCTGCCAGGAAATGCTTGCGGGAGTTCAGTTTTCTTATCTTATTGATCATCATCGAGGGGACACAGAGGGTTGAGTGACATGAAGGACAAAAACTCCTGGTTCCACAGGAAGCTTCTGTGTGACACACTTCGACAGGTGATTGGCAATGCTGTTTTCTGCGCATGGCACATGTTCTGCCTGTAGCCCGTCAAAGTGCACCTCCAACTTCCTCACTTCCTCTACATATGCCTCCATCAGTGGGCTCTGATAATCCTTATCGGCCTGCTTCACCACAAGCTGGGAGTCCCCTCTGATGATCAGCTTCTTGATCCCCAACTCCATTTTGATTCTGAGTCCCGCGCGGAGCCCTTCATACTCAGCGGTGTTGTTGGTAGCTTCTTCCCGGGGAATGTGCATTTGGACCACGTACTTGAGGTGCTCTCTGGTGGGGGCGATGAGGAGCACACCTTCCCCTACACCCTGGAGTGAGAAGGCACCATCGAAGTACATGACCCATTCCTTGGGTGTTTACCTGCCGGGGAGAGTGGTTTCCCGGGCTTCTTCGTATGGTGTGGGCGTCCATTCGTCGACGAACTCCACTAGTGATTTGCCCTAGATAGTGGAAGTGCTTTCATACTTCAGCCCAAAACTAGACAGCTCCAGCGTCCACTCGACGATCCTGCGTGTAGCTTCGGGGTTCCTCAAGATGCGTTGTAGTGGGAAACGGGTGACAACTATGATCTCATGGGCTTGGAAGTAGTGGTGCAGCTCCCTCGAGGTCATGAGGAGGCCGAAGATTAGCTTTTTCACTCCAGAGTACCTTGATCTAGCTCCCTGTAAGAGGGAGATAACAAAGTACATTGGCCGCTGCACCACCTTCTTCTTAGGTAATTCCTTGGAGCCTTCACTCCTAACTTGCGGAGTTTCTTCTGAGCCAGTGTTGGGTGTTGCGGCAGATATTTTGGCTACATCTTCATCTATCTCCCGTTGTGCCACCAAGGCCATGCTAACCACTTGATTTGTTGCCGCCAGGTATAGCAACAACGTCTCTCACGGTTTGGAAGCGACCAAGGTGGGAGCGAAAGTGAGGTATGTTTTCAGATCTTGCAGCGCTGCGTCTGTTTCCTGGGTCCACTTCATCAGGACGACCTTCTTCAAGATCTTGAAGAATGGCAAGGCCCGTTTGATGGATTTGGAGATGAATCTACTCAACACGGCAACGCATCCTGTTAGGCGTCTCGCATCATTGACTGTCTTGGGGTGCTCCTATCTTCTCGATGGCCTTGATCTTGTCGGGGTTGGCTTCAATCCCTCACTAAGACACAAAGAACCCAAGCAGCTTGCTGGACGGGACATCAAACACATACTTCTTAGGATTGAGGTTCAGGTTGATCCTGCATAGGTTGGAAAAGGTCTCTTCTAGGCCTTGCACAAGTGTAGCTTCGTCCCTGGTTTTGACCACTATGTCATCCATGTATGCTTCCACGTTTCTGTGGAGCTGGGGTCCAAATCCAATTTGCACGGCTCTGGCAAAGGTAGAACTAGTGCTCTTTAACCTGAAGGGCATCCATACGATGCAGTATGTGCCGCATGGGGTTATGAACGAGGTCTTTTCCTCATCCTCTTTGGCCATGAAAATCTGGTGATATCCGGAATACGCGTCTTGGAAGGAAAGCCGATCGCACCCGGAAGTGGCATCAAATATCTGATCAATGTGCGGCAAGGGAAATGGGTCCTTCGGGCATGCTTTGTTTAAGTGTGTGAAATCAATACAAATCCTCCATTTCCCATTTGCCTTGCGTACCACTACCAGGTTGGCTAACCACATTGGATGCAGTACCCCTCAGACCAACCCAGCCGCTTTAAGCTTCTTGATTTCCTCGGTGATAAACTGTTACCTGTCCAAGGCCTACTTTCTAACTTTCTGCTTGACGGGACTGGCGTGAGGGCAGATAGCAAGGTGGTGCTTGATTACCTGTCTCGGAACACCGGGGATGTCGGAGGGTTACCAGACAAACACATCGACATTAGCCCGCAGAAAGGCAACGAGCGTGCTTTCCTATTTGTCACTAAGGGTGGTGCTGATGGTGAACCATCATAGCCATCGTCCCTTTTCGGGACCTTCTTCGTCGCAGGATAGAGACCTTCGGCTTCCTGCCGGCGGAGCTCTCCAGATGGTCATCGACGGGTGCAATGCAATCCGTGGAGGCGCGCTTCCTCAAGTCCTTGCCGGGGCTTTCGCTGGACTTCTTCTCGCTTCGAGCAGGAGTGGATTCTCCTGCGGCTTCAACTACCACCACATCTCAGAACATCTGAGCTATGCAAATGACGACGTCCTTCTTGTCGGACGGGATGGAGATTACTCCCATGGGGCCAGGCATCTTCAGAACATTGTAAGCATAGTGGGATGCTGCCATGAATTTGGCCAAGGCCGGGTGCCCAAGGATTTCATTATAGGGCAAGGAGAGCTCAACCACATCGAATACGACCATTTCAGTCTGGTAGTTGAGCTCCCCACTGAATGTAACCGACAAGGTTATCTTTTCCTTTGGATGCCTCTGTCGGGGTTGATCCCTTGGAATGAAGCTGTCATCTTGAGCTCGATGTCGGGGATTTGCAGTCTCTTGACCACCTCGGGAGAGATTAGAGTCATCCCTGCCCTACCGTCAACTAACATCTTGCCGACCTTGAGGTTGCGTACTGTCAGGGAAACCAATAAGAGAAAACACCCGACCATGGTAGTGAGGTCAGGGTGATCCTCTCCGTTGAAGATGATAGGTGTGTGGGACCATTCGAGTGGTCTTCGAGACCCTGCTGCTGGTTCCATGGTATTAACTTCTTACACCCACTGTTTGAGCTAGCAGCAAGAGGAGTGCAAGGATGCACACCCGTCAAGACACATGGTATCGATTGCCTTCTAGAACTCCTTGTCGCTGGAATCCTCTCCATCATCTTCGTCGTCACTCACATCGTCATCCACTTTCCTCTCGTGGCTTGTGGTAGGCTTTTCCTTCTCCTGTGAGGCCTTGATGCGGCGGCCTGCTCTGCCCCCACGGCCCTTCCCGACAGCATTATCTTGGCCCTTCTCCTTGTTGCGCTTCTTTTATTCAGCCTTCTTCTTCTCATCAAGCTGCTCCACTTGGCGGCATTCATGGAGATCATGGCCCTTGGTGTGATGGATCTTACAGTATGGCCCGTCAGACTTTCCGGCCTTCTCTGCCACGGCGGCCTCCTAGCAATCAGTGCATGAAGCAGCTCTCTTATCGGGGGTCTCGGCTTTCATCTTCTTGCCGTCGCTGAGACTGCCAGAGCCTTCGACGGCCAACACTGCCTTGCCCTTGCATTTCTTATTGCACTTCCGGTTCCTCCCCGTCAATCCATGGGCATCGTCGTTCTCGTCAGACTCGACTTTGATGCCCGCTTCCTCTTCGGGGAGTCGCCTTACTTCTTCAGCTTGAGCACACTTGTCCGCCAACGTGTATAGATCATTGATAGTCTTCGCGAGATTGACTTTCAGCTTGGCCCACATTCTCGTGTTGCACACGTTTGAGTGGAACGCGGCAATCACGGCTGCACGGTGTATCTTCAGAATGTTGCGGTGTACTCTGCTGAACCTCCGGATGTATTTTCACAGGGTTTCATCCTCCTTCTGCGGGAGGACCAAGAAGTCGCTTGGCTGTCCTGGCTCCTGGTGGCCACCCGTGAAGGCGCCAATGAACTTGTTGCATAGGTCATCCCACGACACAATGGAATTCTTCGGCAGGTTCATCAACCACGATCTCACATTTGGCTTGAGCGCCAAAGGGAAATAATTGGCGAGCACCTTCTCATATCTTCCTCCGGCAGCTCCCAAGAACTCCGCCGGGTTGAGCTTCTCGTCATATTTTTCCGCCAACTCGGGCTTGAAATCCCGACTCGACGGCCAACGGACGTGCCGCAGCTTGCGAGTGAAGGCAAGACACCTCACCTCGTAAGGTAGGTTTCCGCCAGCACTTGGCGCTGGGTTGAGAGCGTCGCATTTGTCGGATTGATGGTGTGCTTCCCAACGTTGCTCAATGGTGGTGCATGCATCCTCCTTCCGTCGGTCTTCCAGCACCTACCGCTGGTTGCGCAGGCCAGTCGAGGACATAGATGCCTTGTCAGGCCCATCAGTGCACGGAGCTTGTCGCGGCTGCCACTGAGCCTGCTGTCGAGGAGGGGATTGCACCATCGGCATGGCCTCCCTACCATGACCGTCTGTTTGGGCCACCGTTGCCTCTGTGGACGATGGGACGACCTTGTCTTCTATGATTTGTCGGCTTTGGTGGAGTTGATCAAACTTTGGATAGTGGCTCTCCACTCGTCCATCTTGTCAGCCGCTGGTGGGAAGTTTAACAGAAGGTGAGCCCGCTCCATTGCCTCCATTGCCGTGTGTGACATGGGTAGAGAGGTGGACCGCGACGTGGATCGACTCCTGGTGGAACCAGGAGAAGCCTCGTAGCGTCCTTGTCAGCGCAGGCCGTCCAACGTGGTGACCTGACGTGGGGGAGGCTGGGCGCATGGATCCGTGGCCTCGCCCAACACTCCATCTTGTTCTATACGAGGTGTGCGCCCAGCAGCCGCGCCCGTGGTCGGTGTAGCTTGAATTCTGGGGTTTCCCTCGGACTAGGCGGCGATGTTGCAAGCGTGGTCAGTGATGCGGAGGTTGCGTGGGGCTTGAGTGTCCCTTTCGCCTGCACCACCAGGAGCAAGCTCGCTATGACGTCACTATTGTTCCCCTCCGGTGCCCCTTGTTACGGTTTCGACCGTAAGGGACACGATAGTGGCGCCTCCTGCACCGACCGCGTCGCCTGATGCCGCTGCGACGACTGCGGTATCCGCGGCCGCAAGCCTTAGGGCTTTCGAAGTGGAACGGTGAGGGTTCGTGTCGGTCTTCTTCTTGGGAGCCATCCCGAGATAAAGAAAGTCACGATGAAGATTAGCACGCTGCTCGTATCCTTGGGTTTGCGTGAACGAAGCCCCCTACCTGGCGCGCCAAAGATGTCGGTGCATGTGTGCACACGGTCACCTATGAGACCTTCAGTCCCCTTGTAGTTCGGCAGGGTGGTCGTATCACACAAAGAGCGGAGACTATGAAACAACATAGTGATGAGACTCGGTTTTTTACATAGGTTTGGGCCAATGCTAAGCGTAAAACCCTACTTCTGCTTTGGTGAATTGATTGGGGAAGATGAAGTTTGCACGGAGCTATACCACGGCAAGGGTTGCCGGGGAGAGCTAGCATGTGCGTATGTTTACAATTGGCCCTAATCCCACGGGGACCTAATCTACCAAGTGCCGAATCTCTAAGCACTCGAATGCCCAAAGATTTGAATCCTTTGCTAGGTTGCCTTTGTTGGGGAGCATCGCATGGGAAACAAAAAATTTCCTACGCGCACGAAGACCTATCATGGTGATGTCCATCTACGAGAGGGGATGTGTGATCTACGTACCCTTGTAGACCGTACAGCAGAAGCGTTAGTGAACGCGGTTGATGTAGTGGAACGTCCTCACGTTCCTCGATCCGCCCCGCGAACCGTCCCGCGATCAGTCCCACGATCTAGTGCCGAACGGACGGCACCTCCGCGTTCAGCACACGTACAGCTCGACGATGATCTCGGCCTTCTTGATCCAGCAAGAGAGACGGAGAGGTAGAAGAGTTCTCCGGCAGCGTGACGACGCTCCGGAGGTTGGTGATGATCTCGTCTCAGCAGGGCTCCGCCCGAGCTCCGCAGAAACGCGATCTAGAGGTAAAACCGTGGAGATATGTGGTCGGGCTGCCGTGGCAAAGTTGTGTCAAATCAGCCCTAAAACCTCCGTATATATAGGGGGAAGAGGGGGAGCCTTGCCTTGGGGTCCAAGGTCCCCTAAGGGCTTCGGCCGAGCCAAGGGGGGCAGCCCTCCCTTTCCAAACCGAGTCCAACTAGGTTTGGAAGGAGGAGTCCTTCCCCCTTTTCCCACCTCCTCTTTTTTTTCTCTTTGATTTTTCTTCCTATCGCGCATAGGGCTCTTTTGGGCTGTCCCACCAGCCCACTAAGGGCTGGTGCGCCACCCCCAATGCCTATGGGCTTCCCCGGGGTGGGTTGCCCCCCCAGTGAACTCCCGGAACCCATTCGTCACTCCCGGTACATTCCCGGTAACTCCGAAAACCTTCCGGTAATCAAATGAGGTCATCCTATATACCAATATTCGTTTCCGGACCATTCCGGAAACCCTCGTGACGTCTGTGATCTCATCCGGGACTCCGAACAACATTCGGTAACTGTCACATCCCTAAACCTTATGCTAGATAGCATTGTGCTCATGTCTTCTTTGCATTTGCATCCAAGAAGTTTCAACAAAAACAACAAAGTGGCAAAGGAAAAACTCAAAACCCTAGCCACCATTTCAATTAAAGGAAATTCTCAACTAGTTCAAAATCAATGAACCCAAAATGGCCTCAAGAATTGTTCAAACTTTTTGATAAATCATGAAAGTAAATGAGCATTGGAGAAAACTATTTTATTGACACTTTAAGCATTTTAAATAAATGCAAAAGCCACTGGTTTCAAATTTTAAAATCTGAAATCAGAAGCTATAATTTTCCAAAAATGTTGAAAGTCTTGGAAATGAGTGGGGACATTATAACAAATATTTCAGGAGGTTTAAAATAGTTTTACTTTTTGTTTTGGAGATGAAATAATTAGCAAAGCAATAAATAGCAAAACAGAAAAACAAAAGCAGAAGAAAAAGGAAAAGACTTACCTGACGCCCACGCCAGGCCCAGCCCATCTCGCCGCTCGTCCCCTTCCCCGCGCCAGTAGGCAGCACGAGGTGGCCACCGCCTCCTCCGGCGCGGCCACGCACCTGCGTGCCTGCCTGGCCGCCGGTTCGCGCTGGCGACGGCGGGGATAAGCTCCCCAGAGCCTCCCCTATCCATTCCCCGCCTCGGTTCTCCTCCTCCGCCCGGATCCCCTCCTTCTCCCTGCTGCCGCCATTCGAGCCGATCTCGAGCTCGAGCTGGCCGTGCCCCTGGCCATAGGATCTCCTCCGCGAGCACGCGATTAGATCCGCCTCGTCGCCCTGGTCGTCTCTGTAGAAGCCGAAGTCCCCTCGAGCCCTGCAACGCCCGCAACGCCGTCGTCTTCCTCCTCCGGCCGCCGGACCTCTCCCGTCGATTCGTCGCCCCCAGGCCTCCCCCGAGCCGCCTGAGCCCTGCGCTACTCCCCCTGTGAGCATGCGGTGGTTTTCCCTAAGTTTTCCCCGTCGATTCCCTCCTCTAGCCTTAGTTTCACCGGAGCCCGACGAGCACCGCCGCTGCCGCTCGTCGCCGGTAGCCCTCCGATGTCCAGCTCGTCCTTCCGAGAGCACCAGCAGCTCCAGGACGACGCGTAGATGCCGTAGCAGCTAAGATCTAAGCGTGGAACCCTCTGATTCAAAGCCCCCGACGACGCCCGAGCTTCGGCCGCCGCTCCGGCTCGTCGCCGACGCCTCTTCCAGCGACCCTAGCCTCCCCAGTTGGTCCTGCCAGATCGGCCGCTTCGCAAGCTTGCTGTAGCTGCCATCCGCGTGCGATTTGGTGTTGTGCAGCGCCGTCTAGGTCGCCTCCGGCGAGCCCTCCGCCGCGGGTTTGGTCGCCGGCGACCACCCTCCGGTGGCCGTCGACGTGGCCGGCCATTAGGGCCTAATCGCCCTCCTCTGAGTCGCTGACAGAGGGCCCCACGCCTGGTCAAACCCCAATTAGGGGCTGGTCAGCGCGGGATTAGTCCCAGAGAGGCTGACCAGTGGGGCCCCCCTGTCAGGTTTGACCTGCACAGGTCGGCTGACCTGCTGACGTCAGCCTGATGCAATAAATGGAATTTCCAGTATAAAAATAATTCAGGAAATTGCTAAAAATTGCAAAAATCATAGAAATTAATCTGTAACTCCAATGAAAATAATGTATATATGAAAAAGTATCAGAAAAATTCAAGGATTCTGATTATGTTATTTTCAACTATGTTTGGAAAAGTTACAGAACCCTAAATTGTGAAATAAGGAATAATTCAATTCTTTTAATCACTTTATAAATGGAATTTGCAATAATATCCAAATTTCATTATAAATGCAATGATCACACACTGCCCTAGATGTAAATCAGTACCATAGCATGACATTTCATGCATGTTAACATTAGGTTGATCTGAGCATCAGGTCGAATCAATTAAACCGGTATCCGGGAATACCCGTTTGAATTGCTATTCGAATGTGATTCAAATCAACTCTAAACCTAAAACATCTTGATTATAATAACTTATCACTTTGCATTCTCATGCCATGCTCATGCATCATTTTGATTGCATATGGTTGTTATTGAATGTTGCCGTTCATTTCGGTAGGCTCCGCACCCCCGGATTCCACCGAATATCCGCCCGACGGATATCGTTCCTCCTCTGAGCAACAAGGCAAGCACCCCTTTTGATCATCCCGATAACACCTATGTTCTTGCTCCTGCACCTATTTAATGCATTAGGATCAAATGCTTCAACTGCTTTTGCCACGATAGTTGGACCCACTTCCTTTGCATGACCTAACCTTGTCACAGTAAATAGCCGAACCTTGCAACCTAGCATACCTGGTAGTTGCTTGAGCTATGATGTGCCTTATCCTGCTATGCATGCTATGCTTAGAGTTGTGTATGGTCTGTCATCTGGGAGATGAACAGAAATGTGGAATGTGTTCGGTGAGCAAAGGTCGTGTGTTGAACTTGATTTGGTAAAGGTACCGGTGAAAGGCTATGTAGGAGTACATGGCGGGTTGTTTCATTGGAACCGTCCTTAGGAACTGAGTTCCGTGTATGTAATCCAAGACTAGATACTACCACATGCTGGGCCCTGAAATATGACCCCGCTCGGCCTATTAATCGCGTAGTACTCGGTCCAGGAGTTGCAAGTAGTTTCTGGTGTTTATAGAAATGCTGGAGGCCGTGCATGGTGCTGACCTGAGAGGTGGACCGTGATGCAGTAGGCAGTGGCACGGTGTACCAAGTGGCACCCGGATGGTGGGCTTGGGAACCCTGCGCACATCGTTTGAGGCCGTGGCGGAAACCTCGGCCGGACTTCCGTACGGGTTACTCTCAGATAGGCGATAAACCTGGACTAGGTACTAGTGTGGTTAACGGTCGTGGCCGACTCCCTCGTCGGGCTTCCGCTTGAAGGTTGCCGAGGTGCATGACGTGCACATGGAGATAAGTGGCGGGAGCATGTGTGACGAAGTACACCCCTGCAGGGTTATGATCTATTCGAATAGCCGTGTCCGCGGATATGGACTACTTGGAGACATATGTTGTTCATAGTTAATTTCAATGGCTACTCCTAAAATTGTCAAGATAAGCGTGAGTGTCGTGGACGGCATTTCCGTATGGAGACGGAATGATTCCACGATAGTGTATTGTTGTGGTGTTAGTGGACTCGTGTGCGAGAAATCAAGTTGTCAAAACTAATTTCAAAAGCAAGTTGTCTAGCCACGAGTCAAATGCTGGCTTCCCGCATGAAACCCCACAATACCTTCTTGATACCTTGCATGAGTAGTTAGCCATCCTAAAGTCTTGCTGAGTACCTTCGTACTCATGTTTGCTTAATAATGTTGCAGAGGTTGCTAATGACCCTAATGGAGGGTTCTTCGTAGACATCGACGACGACGAGTAGCTGGTGTCCTAGCTACGATCTGGCCCTACGTCGGCTCTGTAGTATAGTCAGGCCATGTGCCTTCTAGTTGCTCTGTCTGTACCCAGACAGTTTATAACTCTTCCGCTGGCTTGTATTGTGTGACTGATATTATGGGTCGTGAGACCCTTAATGTGTAATAATATGTGTGTGGCTCTTCCGAGCCTCTTAAATAAAGCTTGTATGTTTATGGTTATGTTGTGATGCATCGATGTATCTATACATATCGGTATGCCATGCGTACGTGTGTCTTACTTGATATGTATGGGGTTCGAATACCTAGTCGTGAACTTTGGTAGCACTCCTTACAAGGAAATGCCCCTTTGTGATCCAACGAGCCTTAGTAGTTCGCTACTGCTCCGGACGCATTGGTTGACCGGCATGTGTCCTTCTTGGCTGCTGTGTCTGTCCCCTTTGGGGAATGTCACGCGACGTAATGGAGTCCTTGTAGCTTGCTACGACTCGTCTACGTTCGTTGATGACCGACACCTGCTTTGTTGGGTCATGTATGCCTGTCCTTGTGCGGAACTGCCACTTTGGTTTATGACTAGACATGTCGATCCGGGTTCTTTGACATTGGAATGCTAGCGACACTATCGCATACGTGATTCAAAAGACGCAAACGGTCCCGGCTAAGGTAAGGCTGCAGCCGCGGAGTTAACCGTGCGTGAGACCACAAAGAGATGCGATGTGTTACAGGCTGGATTCCTATGGCTTAGGATCGGGGTCCCGACAGCGTTGGTATCAGAGCCTGACTGACTGTAGGATTACTAAGCCAAACTGGTCGAAGTTGAGTCTAGAATTGCTTTAGTTATATATAAGGGAATTGTTTGTGGAAGGGAACGTAACACTCTTGTTCTCTTCTCAAGATATTCTATTCTGGCCATCCTCGTCTTTTCTGCGGGAATTAAGGACTAGGTTACTCATCTTCCCCTAGGCTCGTGTTTCCGATCGGTAGCTTATAGGACTACGGGTCGAGAGATATTGGGTTTCTTTTATTCCTAGGAAGCAGGAAGTAAGTTTGATGATCAGAGAGTTGAACTTGATAGTTGAGTGGTGACGCTGTTTCATTTTTGGGTTGTCTCAAAATTTGTTTTTGAGCATTTACAGCCGTTATGCTGCCCAATTTTGCATTCAGAGCCCTAATTCTTTTTGCATTACTCTCTATTTACAGATGCCTGGTCGTCCTTCTCGTCAGGTGGTACGTCTGACCAGGTGCATTGATGTACCGGGTCATACGGCCATGCTGGTCAGGATGATGTCGGTGTGCGGTTACCGCTGGTACCCCGAGTACACAGTGGAGGAACAGTACCGAGACTTCAACCAGAGCCAGTGCATCTGCACTGTTAGGGTATTTCCAGACTACCCTGGAGCGGAGAAGCCAATCCATTGGTCCTATGGGTTGGGAGTCACTGTTGACATGGCAGTACAAGATGCTGCCTATTCAATGCTGACTATTATGAGAGCGAGACATGCACTGTTGCAGAATTCAGAGTTCTGCTATGTTCCGGCCTCTCAGTATGGTGAAGAGGGATACCTCAGTGGAGTCTATTTTGATTCTTCTATGGATGACCCACTTCTGCAGTCCACTGTTGAGATGCTAGAGAACAAAGACAGGGATGCTCGTGCTCTCCGCATGGAGCTTTACACTACCCGTGCCCGCCTGTGGACAGCTTTGACACAGCTGGCACCGGTAGTCCAGACAGGGTATGGAGAGATGGAGATGCTGAACCCTGTCAGGACCCATCTTCCGGCCCACGTTGATTGGCCAGCTATAGGAGGAGTCACACCTCTTCGGGGACCCCTCTTACCACCAGTCAGGGGACCAAGGCCACATCCGTGCCCCTATGGATCCCAGGGATCTCAGGCTAGAGTGTTTCCTGATCCGCAGGTTGAGCTTCCAGGTCATGGAGGTAATCTCTATGAGATGTTCTATGCGGATGCCTGAGCTATGAGCGGAAGGATAGTATGGTAGTAGCCGTATGTTCACAGTCCTGTGTGACTTGTGTAGTATGGTAGTAATGTGAAACGAATTCCGGAGGCCTAGATAAATAATGTATAGGAAGCTTGTAAGCCTCTGATGAGTAGTTCCACCATTTCAGTAGTTTGCTCTTCGGGTAAGTTTGTACTGAACTATGTAAGGGTGTGTATGAACCATGGTGTCTATATAGCAGTTGCTTGTTACCATGTTGTTCGGATATTCATTTCCGCATTCCGTGTGTTCAGTACATTCTTAATCCATAGTTAGTATTGATATGATATTGGTCTAAGCTATGAGTTGTTTGTCAGGATGGTGTTCACCAAGTTGAACCGTGCCCCTGCTCATGAGCAAGGTGAGGGTAGTCAAGCGTCGCAGGAAGACCTGCCTCACCCACCTTCTCTGGTAGAAGTGATGCTTGAGGCAGAAAAAAACAAAAGGGAGACCAACCGACTGCTAGAGCGTATTGAGCAGAATACGGCTCGACAGCCTAGGAATGCTGCAGTGTCCCTCAATGATTTTGTGAAGCTGAATCCTCCAAAGTTTCATCATTCCGTCGATCCCCTCGACACTGATGACTGGTTGTGCAGCATTTCACGCAAGATTCGCTCTGCGAATGTGTCTGAGGCCGACAAGGTGACCTTTGCGACGTATTTCCTGGAGGGACCCGCCAATCTGTGGTGGGAGAATTTTGAAGCTATGCGTCCCGCTGAACCAGTGGCCACATGGGCAGACTTCAGTGCAGCTTTTCGTCTGCACCACATCCCAGAGGGTCTGATGGACAGAAAGAGAGAGGAGTTCTGTGCCTTCACTCATGGCAAGTTGTCTGTGGATGCCTATAGCCGCGAGTTCGGTAACCTCGCCCGCTATGCAACAGAGGAGGTGTCTACTGACGCCAAGAAGCAAGCAAGATTCCGTAAGGGTCTGAGCCCTGAGCTCCGTCGAGATCTGCGCCTCCATGAGTGTGCAAGCTTTCAAGCCCTGGTCAACAAAGCGATCAGTGCGGAGACTGGTCATTCTGACTTCGAAGCCACAAGGAAGCACTCCCGTGACTTTGGCTCGTCTTCTGGTTCCGCGTTTCCAAAATGCAGGCTGTGGGTTCCAAACAGTTCTCTGCCGCCAAGATACACTCCGAGGCCATCCTACGTGGCGCCTCAGATGAATCAGGCCAACCCTCCCGCAAAAGCTTATGGTGGTCCAGCTAGCAATGCTGCACCACGTGCCAACCAGGTGATATGCTACAAGTGTGGAGAACCAGGGCATTATTCCCGTGAGTGTCCTCAGAATGTGGGTGCCAAGCAACCCGGAAAGTCTGTCGGGCAGGCCAAGTCGGGCAAAGCGTTTTATATGAAGCCAACTCCTGCACGTGGCCGTGTGAACTATGTGTCAGCAGAAGAAGCTGCAGAGGATCCCGACGTCATGCTGGGTACGCTTCTTGTTAATCATCACCCAGCGTCCGTTCTCTTTGACACTGGGTCTTCTCATTCCTTCATTTCAGAAAGTTATGCACAGTTGCATAACATGTCATTTTGTGATATGCCAATCCCATTGGTTGTCCAAACCCCTGGTAGTAAATGGCAAACCTCTAGGATAACCTATGACAATGAAATTCTAGTAGACAGGCTAGTTTTTCTAGCCTCATTGATAGCATTGAAATCTTCGGATATTAATATCATCTTGGGCATGGACTGGATGTCAGCTCACTATGCCAAGATTGATACTCGCTCTAGAAATGTCCAGCTTACCCATCCCTCGGGTGGGTTAGTAAATGTCTCTACTCGAGTTGCCAAATGCCAACTCTATTCCCTAAATGCCAACCCTCTTCCGGAACTTGAAGACATTTCGGTAGTCCGTGACTTCCCGGATGTTTTCCAGAGGAACTGCCAGGAATTCCACCTGACAGAGATGTAGAGTTTGTGATAGATCTTGTTCCGGGAACTGTCCCAATAGCCAGAAGACCTTATAAGATGGCACCCCTGGAGCTAGCCGAACTTAAGAAGCAATTAGATGAGGCCTTGAGCAAAGGTTTCATTCGTCCTAGCTCTTCTCCTTGGGCTTGTCCCGTCCTCTTCGTCAAGAAGAAAGACGGAACGGATCGGATGGTTGTAGATTACCGACCAGTTAACCTGGTCACCATAAAGAACAAGTATCCGCTCCCCAGGATCAACGATCTGTACGATCAGCTCGCTGGATCCTCAGTCTTCTCCAAAATGGATTTGAGGTTGGGATACCATCAAATCAAGATTAAGAACGGGGACATTCCAAAAACGGCCTTTGTTACTCGTTATGGCCAATATGAGTACACCGTTATGTCCTTCGGTTTAACCAATGCCCCAGCCACCTTCTCTCGACTGATGAATTCAATCTTTATGGAGTATTTGGATAAATTCGTCGTAGTATACCTCGATGATATTCTCATCTACTCCAAGAATGAACAAGAACATGCCGAGCATCTAAGGCTGGTATTGATGAAACTTCGAGAGCATCGCCTTTATGCCAAATTTTCAAAATGTGAATTCTGGTTACCAGAAGTGACCTATCTAGGCCACGTAATCTCTGGTAAGGGTATTGCTGTCAATCCCGAGAGAGTTCAAGCTGTCCTTGATTGGACTCAACCTGAATCGGTTAAGCAAGTTAGGAGTTTTCTTGGTCTAGCGAGCTATTGTCGCCGCTTCGTCGAGAATTTCTCCAAAGTTGCAAAGCCTGTGACTGAACTCCTCAAGAAGGATAAAAAGTTCGAGTGGACACCACAGTGTGAGCATAGTTTTCAGGAACTGAAAAGACGCCTGACCTCCGCACCTGTGTTGCTACCACCAGATTTTTCTAAGGACTTTGTTATCTATTGCGACGCCTCGCGACAAGGATTAGGTTGCATTCTCATGCAAGATCGTCATGTGATTGCATACGCATCTCGACAGTTGCGTCCACATGAGGATTATCCCACACATGACCTTGAGCTTGCAGTTGTGGTCCATGCACTAAAAACCTGACGACATTACCTTCTGGGTAATCGTTGCGAAATATTCAGTGATCACCAAAGTCTGAAATATATCTTCACCCAGCCGGATTTGAATCTCAGGCAAAGACGGTGGGTTGAGTTGATCTCGGATTACGACTTAGGGATAACTTACACCCCGGGGAAGGCCAATGTTATGGCCGATGCACTAAGTCGTAAATCTTATTGTAACAATTTGATGCTACAACAAGGTCAACCACTTCTCCATGAGGACTTTCGGAAGATGAATCTTCATATCGTTCCTCAAGGATTCCTTTCTACCCTGGTGGCGAAGCCTACTCTTAAGGATCAAATTATAGCTGGCCAAAAGCGTGACAAGAGTATATCACGGATCAAGGAGAGTATTTTTAGCGGAAATGCTAAAGAATTTTTCGTGAATGATCAAGGTGAGGTGTTCTTCCAGAATCGTTTAGTGGTTCCTAAGAACCCACATCTAAGGCAGTTAATCCTTAAAGAGGCTCATGATTCTCCTCTCACCATTCATCCCGGTAGTACTAAGATGTATCAGGACCTACGCCAGAGGTTCTGGTGGACTAGGATGAAGAGAGAGATTGCTGAGTTCGTTGCTAACTGCGACGTTTGTCGTCGAGTTAAGGCAGAACATCAAAGGCCTGCTGGCACCCTTCAACCCTTAGCTATTCCTGAATGGAAATGGGATAAAGTTAGCATGGATTTCATTACCGGATTTCCCTAGACCAAAAAAGGAAACAATGCTATCTTTGTGGTCATTGACCGTCTTTCCAAAGTGGCTCATTTTCTTCCTGTTCGTGAGAGCATATCAGCTAGCCAGCTAGCGGAGTTATATATCTCTCGAATAGTGTCTCTTCATGGTGTTCCCCTGGAAATTAACTCGGACCGTGGAAGTATCTTTACTTCTCGCTTCTGGGAAAGTTTTCAGAATGCCATGGGGACTCACTTATCTTTTAGTACTGCTTTCCATCCCCAGTCAAGTGGTCAAGTAGAAAGAGTGAATCAAATCCTAGAAGATATGCTCCGAGCTTGTGTTATTTCGTTCGGTATGAATTGGGAGAAGTGCCTTCCATTCGCCGAATTCGCTTATAACAATAGTTATCAATCAAGCTTGGGCAAAGCCCCTTTTGAAGTTCTCTATGGACGAAGATGTCGAACACCTCTTAATTGGTCAGAAACCGGGGAGAGGCAACTCTTTGGCCCGGACATGATCCAGGATGCAGAAGAGCAGGTTCGCATTATTCGTGAAAAGTTGAAAACAGCCCAGTCTCGTCAAAAGAGCCAATATGATCGTCATCATAAGGCTGTGACCTTTGAAGTTGACGAGAAGGCTTATCTTCGGGTTACACCTTTGAAGGGTACCCATCGTTTCGGTATCAAGCGCAAGTTGGCTCCTCGTTACATTGGACCTTTTCGCATTCTTGCCAAACGAGGAGAAGTTGCCTACCAGTTGGAACTTCCTCCGCATCTTTCCAAAGTTCATGATGTTTTCCACGTCTCGCAACTCACGCGTTGCTTTTCGGATCCTATCCGTGAAGTGGACCACGAAACGCTTGATCTCCAAGATAACCTTTCTTACCGAGAATACCCCGTGCGTATTCTTGATCAAGCTGAGCGTACCACTCGACGTCGAAACCTCAAGTTTCTTAAAGTTCAATGGTCAAATCATTCTGAAAAGGAGGCAACTTGGGAAAGAGAGGATCGTCTCCGACTGGAATATCCTGCGTTATTCCCGACGACTTCTAAATCTCGGGACGAGATTCTTTTCAGTGGGGGTGAGTTGTCACATCCCTAAACCTTATGCTAGATAGCATTGTGCTCATGTCTTCTTTGCATTTGCATCCAAGAAGTTTCAACAAAAACAACAAAGTGGCAAAGGAAAAACTCAAAACCCTAGCCACCATTTCAATTAAAGGAAATTCTCAACTAGTTCAAAATCAATGAACCCAAAATGGCCTCAAGAATTGTTCAAACTT
Source organism: Hordeum vulgare subsp. vulgare (assembly GCF_904849725.1). Taxonomy (NCBI): domain Eukaryota; kingdom Viridiplantae; phylum Streptophyta; class Magnoliopsida; order Poales; family Poaceae; genus Hordeum; species Hordeum vulgare. Next base: position 385,778,875 of record NC_058520.1, on the reverse strand, counting down.
TCTGATAAATCATGAAAGTAAATGAGCATTGGAGAAAACTATTTTCTTGACACTTTAAGCATTTTAAATAAATGCAAAAGCCACTGGTTTCAAATTTTAAAATCTGAAATCAGAAGCTGTAATTTTCTAAAAATGTTGAAAGTCTTGGAAATGAGTGGGGACATTATAACAAATATTTCAGGAGGTTTAAAATAGTTTTTACTTTTTGTTTTGGAGCTGAAATAATTAGCAAAGCAATAAATAGAAAAACAGAAAAACAAAAGCAAAAGAAAAAGGAAAAGACTTACCTGACGCCCACGCCAGGCCCAGCCCATCTCGCCGCTCGTCCCCTTCCCCGCGCCAGTAGGCAGCAGGAGGTGGCCGCCGCCTCCTCCGGCGCGGCCACGCACCTGCGTGCCTGCCTGGCCGCCGGTTCGCGCTGGCGACGGCGGGGATAAGCTCCCCAGAGCCTCCCCTATCCATTCCCCGCCTCGGTTCTCCTCCTCCGCCCGGATCCCCTCCTTCTCCCTGCTGCGGCCATTAGAGCCGAGCTCGAGCTCGAGCTGGCCGTGCCCCTGGCCATAGGATCTCCTCCGCGAGCACGCCATTAGATCCGCCTCGTCACCCTGGTCGTCTCTGCAGAAGCCGAAGTCCCCTCGAGCCCTGCAACGCCCGCAACGCCGTCGTCTTCCTCCTCCGGCCGCCGGACCTCTCCCGTCGATTCGTCGCCCCCAGGCCTCCCCCGAGCCGCCTGAGCCCTGCGCTACTCCCCCTGTGAGCATGCGGTGGTTTTCCCTAAGTTTTCCCCGTCGATCCCCTCCTCTAGCCTTAGTTTCACCGGAGCCCGACGAGCACCGCCGCTGCCGCTCGTCGCCGATAGCCCTCCGATGTCCAGCTCGTCCTTCCGAGAGCACCAGCAGCTCCAGGACGACGCGTAGATGCCGTAGCAGCTAAGATCTAAGCGTGGAACCCTCTGATTCAAAGCCCCCGACGACGCCCGAGCTTCGGCCGCCGCTCCGGCTTATCGTCGACGCCTCTTCCGGCGACCCTAGCCTCCCCAGTTGGTCCTGCCAGATCGGCCGCTTCGCAAGCTTGCTGTAGCTGCCATCCGCGTGCGATTTGGTGCTGTGCAGCGCCGTCTAGGTCGCCTCCGGCGAGCCCTCCGCCGCGGGTTTGGTCGCCGGCGACCACCCTTCGGTGGCCGTCGACATGGCCGGCCATTAGGGCCTAATCGCCCTCCTCTGAGTCGCTGACAAAGGGCCCCACGCCTGGTCAAACCCCAATTAGGGGCTGGTCAGCGCGGGATTAGTCCCAGAGAGGCTGACCAGTGGGGCCCCCCTGTCAGGTTTGACCTGCACAGGTCGGCTGACCTGCTGACGTCAGCCTGATGGAATAAATGGAATTTCCAGTTTAAAAATAATTCAGGAAATTGCTAAAAATTGCAAAAATCATAGAAATTAATTTGTAACTCCAATGAAAATAATTTATATATGAAAAAGTATCAGAAAAATTCAAGGATTCTGATTATGCTATTTTCAACTATGTTTGGAAAAGTTACAGAACCCTAAATTGTGAAATAAGGAATAATTCAATTCTTTTAATCACTTTATAAATGGAATTTGCAATAATATCCAAATTTCATTATAAATGCAATGATCACACACTGCCCTAGATGTAAATCAGTACCATAACATGACATTTCATGCATGTTAACATTAGGTTGATCTGAGCATCAGGTCGAATCAATTAAACCGGTATCCGGGAATACCCGTTTGAATTGCTATTCGAATGTGATTCAAATCAACTCTAAACCTAAAACATCTTGATTATAATAACTTATCACTTTGCATTCTCATGCCATGCTCATGCATCATTTTGATTGCATATGGTTGTTATTGAATGTTGCCGTTCATTTCGGTAGGCTCCGCACCCCCGGATTCCACCGAATATCCGCCCGACGGATATCGTTCCTCCTCTGAGCAACAAGGCAAGCACCCCTTTTGATCATCCCGATAACACCTATGTTCTTGCTCCTGCACCTATTTAATGCATTAGGATCAAATGCTTCAACTGCTTTTGCCACGATAGTTGGACCCACTTCCTTTGCATGACCTAACCTTGTCACAGTAAATAGCCGAACCTTGCAACCTAGCATACCTGGTAGTTGCTTGAGCTATGATGTGCCTTATCCTGCTATGCATGCTATGCTTAGAGTTGTGTATGGTCTGTCATCTGGGAGATGAACAGAAATGTGGAATGTGTTCGGTGAGCAAAGGTCGTGTGTTGAACTTGATTTGGTAAAGGTACCGGTGAAAGGCTATGTAGGAGTACATGGCGGGTTGTTTCATTGGAACCGTCCTTAGGAACTGAGTTCCATGTAAGTAATCCAAGACTAGATACTACCACATGCTGGGCCGTGAAATATGACCCCGCTCGGCCTATTAATCGCGTAGTACTCGGTCCAGGAGTTGCAAGTAGTTTCTGGTGTTTATAGAAATGCTGGAGGCCGTGCATGGTGCTGACATGAGAGGTGGACCGTGATGCGGTAGGCAGTGGCACGGTGTACCAAGTGGCACCTGGATGGTGGGCTTGGGAACCCTGCGCACATCGTTTGAGGCCGTGGAGGAAACCTCGGCCGGACTTCCGTACGGGTTACTCTCAGATAGGCGATAAACCTGGACTAGGTACTAGTGTGGTTAACGGTCGTGGCCGACTCCCTCGCCGGGCTTCCGCTTGAAGGTTGCCGAGGTGCATGACGTGCACATGGCGATAAGTGGCAGGAGCGTGTGTGACGAAGTACACCCCTGCAGGGTTATGATCTATTCGAATAGCCGTGTCCGCGGATATGGACTACTTGGAGACATATGTTGTTCATAGTTAATTTCAATGGCTACTCTTAAAATTGTCAAGATAAGCGTGAGTGTCGTGGACGGCATTTCCGTATGGAGACGGAATGATTCCACGATAGTGTATTGTTGTGGTGTTAGTGGACTCGTGTGCGAGAAATCAAGTTGTCAAAACTAATTTCAAAAGCAAGTTGTCTAGCCACGAGTCAAATGCTGGCTTCCCGCATGAAACCCCACAATACCTTCTTGATACCTTGCATGAGTAGTTAGCCATCCTAAAGTCTTGCTGAGTACCTTCGTACTCATGTTTGCTTAATAATGTTGCAGAGGTTGCTAATGACCCTAATGGAGGGTTCTTCGTAGACATCGACGACGACGAGTAGCTGGTGTCCCAGCTACGATCTGGCCCTACGTCGGCTCTGTAGTATAGTCAGGCCATGTGCCTTCTAGTTGCTCTGTCTGTACCCAGACAGTTTATAACTCTTCCGCTGGCTTGTATTGTGTGACTGATATTATGGGTCGTGAGACCCTTAATGTGTAATAATATGTGTGTGGCTCTTCCGAGCCTCTTAAATAAAGCTTGTATGTTTATGGTTATGTTGTGATGCCATCGATGTATCTATACATATCGGTATGCCATGCGTACGTGTGTCTTACTTGATATGTATGGGGTTCGAATACCTAGTCGTGAACTTTGGTAGCACTCCTTACAAGGAAATGCCCCTTTGTGATCCAACGAGCCTTGGTAGTTCGCTACTGCTCCGGACGCATTGGTTGACCGGCATGTGTCCTTCTTGGCTGCTGTGTCTGTCCCCTTTGGGGAAATGTCACGCGACGTAATGGAGTCCTTGTAGCTTGCTACGACTCGTCTACGTTCGTTGATGACCGACACCTGCTTTGTTGGGTCATGTATGCGTGTACTTGTGCGGAACTGCCACTTTGGTTTATGACTAGACATGTCGATCCGGGTTCTTTGACATTGGAATGCTAGCGACACTATCGCATACGTGAGTCAAAAGACGCAAATGGTCCCGGCTAAGGTAAGGCTGCAGCCGTGGAGTTAACAGTGCGTGAGACCACAAAGAGATGCGATGTGTTACAGGCTGGATTCCTATGGCTTAGGATCGGGGTCCCGACAGTAACCAACCATATAACTCAAATACACATAAAACAACGTCGAACCTTATGTGTGCAGACCCTGCGGGTTCGAGAACTATGTAGACATGACCCGAGAGACTCCTCGGTCAATATCCAATAGCGGGACCTGGATGCCCATATTGGATCCTACATATTCTACGAAGATCTTATCGTTTGAACCTCAGTGCCAAGGATTCATATAATCCCGTAAGTCATTCCCTTTGTCCTTCGGTATGTTACTTGCCCGAGATTCGATCGTCAGTATCTGTATACCTATTTCAATCTCGTTTACCGGCAAGTCTCTTTACTTGTTCCGTAATACAAGATCCCGCAACTTACACTAAGTCACATTGCTTGCAAGGCTTGTGTGTGATGTTGTATTACCGAGTGGGCCCCGAGATACCTCTCCGTCACACGGAGTGACAAATCCCAGTCTCGATCCATACTAACTCAACGAACACCTTCGGAGACACCTGTAGAGCATCTTTATAGTCACCCAGTTACGTTGTGACGTTTGATACACACAAAGTATTCCTCCGGTGTTAGTGAGTTATATGATCTCATGGTCATAGGAACAAATACTTGACACGCAGAAAACAGTAGCAATAAAAAGACACGATCAACATGCTACGTCTATTAGTTTGGGTCTAGTCCATCACGTGATTCTCCTAATGACGTGATCCAGTTATCAAGCAACAACACCTTGTTCATAATCAGAAGACACTGACTATCTTTGATCAACTAGCTAGCCAACTAGAGGCTTACTAGGGACAGTGTTTTGTCTATGTATCCACACATGTAAATGAGTCTTCATTCAATACAATTATAGCATGGATAATAAACGATTATCTTGATACAGGAATTATAATAATAACTATATTTATTATTGCCTCTAGGGCATAATTCCAACAGTCTCCCACTTGCACTAGAGTCAATAATCTAGCCCTCACATCATCATGCGAATTACATTGTAATAAATCTAACACCCATACAGTTCTGGTGTTGATCATGCTTTGCCCGTGGAAGAGGTTTAGTCAGCGGGTCTGCTACATTCAGATCCGTGTGCACTTTGCATATATTTACGTCCTCCCCTTCAACGTAGTCGCGGATGAGGTTGAAGCGTCGTTTGATGTGTCTGGACTTCTTGTGAAACCGTGGTTCCTTTGCTAAGGCAATGACACCCGTGTTGTCACAGAACAAGCTTATTGGATTCAGTGCGCTTGGCACCACTCCAAGATCCGTCATGAACTGCTTCATCCAGACACCTTCCTTAGCCGCCTCCGAGGCAGCCATGTACTCCGCTTCACATGTAGAATCTGCTACGACACTTTGCTTGGAACTGCACCAGCTTACCGCACCCCCATTAAAAATAAATACGTATCCGGTTTGCGACTTAGAGTCGTCCGGATCTGTGTCAAAGCTTGCATCGACGTAACCTTTTACGGCGAGCTCTTCGTCACCTCCATACACGAGAAACATCTCCTTAGTCCTTTTCAGGTACTTCAGGATATTCTTGACCGCCGTCCAGTGATCCACTCCTGGATTACTCTGGAACCTACCTGCCATATTTATGGCCAGGCTAATGTCCGGTCTAGTGCACAACATTGCATACATGATAGAACCTATGGCTGAAGCATAGGGGACGGTGCGCATATGCTCTCTATCCTCATCAGTTGCTGGGCACTGAGTCTTACTCAATCTCGTACCTTGTAAAACTGGCAAGAACCCTTTCTTGGACTGTTCCATTTTGAACCTCTTCAAAACTTTATCAAGGTATGTGCTTTGTGAAAGTCCTATCAGGCGTTTTGATCTATCCTTGTAGATCTTAATGCCTAGAATGTAAGCAGCTTCTCCTAGGTCCTTCATAGAGAAACTTTTATTCAAGTAATCCTTTATGCTCTCCAAAAACTCTACGTTGTTTCCAATCAGCAATATGTCATCCACATACAATATTAGAAACGGCACAGAGCTCCCACTCACTTTCTTGTAAATACAAGATTCTCCAACCACTTGTATAAACCCAAATGCTTTGATCACCTCATCAAAGCGTTTGTTACAACTCCGAGATGCTTGCACCAGTCCATAAATGGATCGCTGGAGCTTGCACACCTTGTTAGCATTCTTAGGATCGACAAAACCTTCGGGTTGCATCATATACAACTCTTCCTTAAGGAAACCGTTAAGGAACGCCATTTTGACATCCATCTATCAGATTTCATAATCGAAAAATGCAGCTATTGCTAACATCATTCTGACGGACTTAAGCATCGCTACGGGTGAGAATGTCTCATCGTAGTCAACTCCTTGAACTTGTGAAAAACCCTTTGCCACAAGTCGAGCTTTATAAACGGTCACATTACCGTCAGCGTCTGTCTTCCTCTTAAAGATCCATTTGTTCTGAATAGCCTTGCGGCCCTCAGGTAGTACTTCCAAAGTCCACACTTTGTTCTCATACATGGATCCTATCTCGGACTTCATGGCTTCTAGCCATTTGTTGGAATCTGGGCCCACCATTGCTTCTTCATAATTTGCAGGTTCATTGTTGTCTAACAACATAATTGATAAGACGGGATTACCGTACCACTCTGGAGCAGCACGTGGTCTCGTCGACCTGCGTGGTTCGACAGAAACTTGAACCGGAGTTTCATGATCATCATCATTAACTTCCTCCTCAACTGGCGTCGCAACGACAGAGGTTTCCCCTTGCCCTGCGCCACCATCCAGAGGGATGAGAGGTTCGACAACCTCGTCAAGTTCTATCTTCCTCCCACTCAATTCTCTCGAGAGAAACTCCTTCTCGAGAAAAGCTCTGTTTTTAGCAACAAAAACTTTGCCCTCGAATTTGAGATAGAAGGTGTACCCAACTGTCTCTTTTGGGTAACCTATGAAGATGCACTTTTCCGCTTTGGGTTTCAGCTTTTCAGGCTGAAGCTTTTTGACATAAGCATCACATCCCCAAACTTTAAGAAACGACAACTTTGGCCTTTTGCCATACCACAGTTCGTATGGTGTCGTCTCAACGGATTTTGATGGTGCCCTATTTAAAGTGAATGCAGCTGTTTCTAATGCATAACCCCAAAATGATAATGGCAAATCGGTAAGAGACATCATAGATCGCACCATCTCTAATAAAGTACGATTACGACGTTCAGACACACCATTACGCTGTGGTGTTCCAGGCGGTGTTAACTGTGAAACAATTCCACATTGTCTTAAGTGAGCACCAAACTCAAAACTCAGATATTCACCCCCACGATCAGACCGTAGGAACTTGATCTTCTTGTTACGATGATTTTCAACTTCACTCTGAAATTGCTTGAACTTTTCAAATGTTTCATACTTATGCTTCATTAAGTAGACATAACCATATCTACTCAAATCGTCAGTGAAGGTGAGAAAATAACAATATCCGCCGCGTGCCTCTACGCTCATCGGACCACACACATCGGTATGTATGATTTCCAACAAGTCACTTGCACGCTCCATTGTTCCGGAGAGCGGAGTTTTAGTCATCTTGCCCATGAGGCATGGTTCGCACGTGTCAAGTGAATCAAAGTCAAGTGACTCCAAAAGTCCATCGGCATGGAGTTTCTTCATGCGCTTTACACCAATATGACCTAAGCGGCAGTGCCACAAAATATGGCGCTATCATTGTTAACTCTAACTCTTTTGGTCTCAATGTTATGTATGTGTGTATCACTATCAAGATTCAATATGAACAATCCTCTCACATTGTGTGCATGACCATAAAAGATGTTACTCATAGAAATAGAACAACCATTATTCTCTGACTTAAAAGAGTAACCGTCTCGCAATAAACAAGATCCAGATATAATGTTCATGCTCAACGCAGGCACTAAATAACAATGATTCAAGTTCATAACTAATCCTGATGGTAACTGAAGTGAAACTGTGCCGACGGCGATTGCATCAACCTTGGAACCATTTCCTACGCGCATCGTCACTTCATCTTTCGCCAGCCTTCGTCTATTCCGCAGTTCCTGTTTCGAGTTCCAAATATGAGCAACAGAACCGGTATCGAATACCCAGGCACTACTACGAGAGCCGGTTAAGTACACATCAATAACATGTATATCAAATATACCTAATTTTTCTTTGGCCGCCTTCTTATCAGCCAGATACTTGGGGCAATTGCGCTTCCAGTGACCCATACCCTTGCAATAGTAACACTCTGTTTCAGGCTTAGGTCCAGCTTTGGGTTTCTTCGTCGGATTGGCAACAGGCTTGCCGCTCTTCTTTGAATTACCCTTCTTGACTTTGCCGTTTCTCTTGAAACTAGTGGTCTTATTCACCATCAACACTTGATGCTCTTTACGGAGTTCAGACTCTGCGACTTTCAGCATCGCAAACAACTCGCCGGGAGACTTGTTCATCCCTTGCATGTTGTAGTTCAACACAAAGCCTTTATAGCTTGGCGGCAGTGATTGAAGGATTCTGTCAGTGATAGCTTCTTGCGGGAGTTCAATCCCCAGCTCAGCTAGACGGTTTGAGTACCCAGACATTTTGAGCACATGTTCACTGACAGACGAGTTCTCCTCCATCTTGCAAGCATAGAATTTATCGGAGGTCTCATACCTCTCGATCTAGGCGTTCTTCTGAAAAGATAAACTTCAACTCCTGGAACATCTCAAATGCTCCATGACGCTCAAAGCGACGTTGAAGTCCCGGTTCTAAGCCATACAAGACTGCACATTGAACTACTGAGTAGTCCTCCTTACGTGCTAACCAAGCGTTCTTAACATCCTGATCAACCGTAGTGGGTGGTTCATCTCCTAGTGCAGCATTAAGGACATAATCCTTCTTCCCAGCTTGTAAGATTAGCTTAAGATTACGAGCCCAGTCTACAAAGTTGCTTCCATCAGCTTTCAACTTAGCTTACTCTAGGAACGTATTAAAATTCAGGGTGACTGTCGCGTGACCCATGATCTACAACACAAATATATTCAAAGTGGACTTAGACTATGTTCAAGATAATTAGAGTTTAACTTAATCAAATTACTCGCTAAACTCCCACTCAAAAAGTACATCTCTCTAGTCATTTGAGTGGTTCATGATCCACTTACACTAGCTCAAGTCCGATCATCACGTGAGTTGAGCATAGTGTCAGTGGTAAGCATCCCCATGCTAATCATATCATCTATATGATTCATGATCGACCTTTCGGTCTCATGTGTTCCGAGGCCATGTCTGCACATGCTAGGCTCGTCAAGCTTAACCCGAGTGTTCCGCGTGCGCAACTGTTTTGCACCCGTTGTATGTGAACGTTGAGTCTATCACACCCGATCATCACGTGGTGTCTCAAAACGACGAACTGTAGCAACGGTGCACAGTCGGGGAGAACACAATTTCGTCTTGAAATTAATGAGAGATCACCTCATAATGCTACCGTCGTTCTAAGCAAAATAAGGTGCATAAAAGGATTAACATCACATGCAATTCATAAGTGACATGATATGGCCATCATCACGTGCTCCTTGATCTCCATCACCAAAGCACCGGCATGATCTTCTTTTCACCGGCGCCACACCATGATCTCCATCAACGTGTCGCCATCGGGGTTGTCGTGCTACTCATGCTATTACTACTAAAGCTACATCCTAGCAAAATAGTAAACGCATCCGCAAGCACAAACATTAGTATAAAGACAACCCTATGGCTCCTGCCGGTTGCCGTACCATCGACGTGCAAGTCGATATTATCTATTACAACATGATCATCTCATACATCCAATATATCACATCACATCGTTGGCCATATCACATCACAAGCATACCCTGCAAAAACAAGTTAGACGTCCTCTAATTTTGTTGTTGCATGTTTTACGTGGTGACCATGGGTATCTAGTAGGATCGCATCTTACTTACGCAAACACCACAACGGAGATATATGAGTTGCCATTTAACCTCATCCAAGGACCTCCTCGATCAAATCCGATTCAATTAAAGTTGGAGAAACTGACACCCGCCAGTCATCTTTGAGCAACGGAGTTACTCGTAGCGATGAAACCAGTCTCTCGTAAGCGTACGAGTAATGTCGGTCGTTGCCGCTTCGATCCAACAATACTGCGGAATCAAGAAAAGACTAAGGAGGGCAGCAAAACGCACAGCACCGCCCACAAAAACTTTTGTGTTCTACTCGAGAAGACATCTACGCATGAACCTAGCTCATGATGCCACTGTTGGGGAGCGTCGCATGGGAAACAAAAAATTTCCTACGCGCACGAAGACCTATCATGGTGATGTCCATATACGAGAGGGGATGTGTGATCTACGTACCCTTGTAGGCCGTACAGCAGAAGTGTTAGTGAACGCGGTTGATGTAGTGGAACGTCCTCACGTTCTCGATCCGCCCCGCGAACCGTCCCGCGATCAGTCCCACGATCTAGTGCCGAACGGACGGCACCTCCGCGTTCAGCACACGTACAGCTCGACGATGATCTCGGCCTTCTTGATCCAGCAAGAGAGACGGAGAGGTAGAAGAGTTCTCCGGCAGCGTGACGGCGCTCCGGAGGTTGGTGATGATCTCGTCTCAGCAGGGCTCCGCCCGAGCTCCGCAGAAACGCGATCTAGAGGTAAAACCGTGGAGATATGTGGTCTAGCTGCCGTGCCAAAGTTGTGTCAAATCAGCCCTAAAACCTCAGTATATATAGGGGGAAGAGGGGGAGCCTTGCCTTGGGGTCCAAGGACCCCTCAGGGCTTCGGCCGAGCCATGGGGGGCAGCCCTCCCCTTCCAAACCGAGTCCAACTAGGTTTGGAAGGAGGAGTCCTTCCCCCTTTTCCCACCTCCTCTTTTTTTTCTCTTTGATTTTTCTTCCTATGGCGCATAGGGCTCTTTTGGGCTGTCCCACCAGCCCACTAAGGGCTGGTGCACCACCCCTAATGCCTATGGGTTTCCCCGGGGTGGGTTGCCCCCCCGGTGAACTCCCGGAACCCATTCGTCATTCCCGGTACATTCCCGGTAACTCCGAAAACCTTCCGGTAATCAAATGAGGTCATCCTATATATCAATCTTCGTTTCCGGACCATTCCGGAAACCCTCGTGACGTCCGTGATCTCATACGGGACTCCAAACAACATTCTGTAACCAACCATATAACTCAAATACACATAAAACAACGTCGAACCTTAAGTGTGCAGACCCTGCGGGTTCGAGAACTATGTAGACATGACCCGAGAGACTCCTCGGTCAATATCCAATAGCGGGACCTGGATGCCCATATTGGATCCTACATATTCTACGAAGATCTTATCGTTTGAACCTCAGTGCCAAGGATTCATATAATCCCGTATGTCATTCCCTTTGTCCTTCGGTATGTTACTTGCCCGAGATTCGATCGTCAGTATCCGTATACCTATTTCAATCTCGTTTACCGGCAAGTCTCTTTACTCGTTCCGTAATACCAGATCCGCAACTTACACTAAGTCACATTGCTTGCAAGGCTTGTGTGTGATGTTGTATTACCGAGTGGGCCCCGAGATACCTCTCCGTCACACGGAGTGACAAATCCCAGTCTCGATCCATACTAACTCAACGAACACCTTCGGAGACACCTGTAGAGTATCTTTATAGTCACCCAGTTACGTTGCGACGTTTGATACACACAAAGTATTCCTCCGGTGTTAGTGAGTTATATGATCTCATGGTCATAGGAACAAATACTTGACACGCAGAAAACAGTAGCAATAAAAAGACACGATCAACATGCTACATCTATTAGTTTGGGTCTAGTCCATCACGTGATTCTCCTAATGACGTGATCCAGTTATCAAGCAACAACACCTTGTTCATAATCAGAAGACACTGACTATCTTTGATCAACTGGCTAGCCAACTAGAGGCTTACTAGGGACAGTGTTTTGTCTATGTATCCACACATGTAAATGAGTCTTCATTCAATACAATTATAGCATGGATAATAAACATTTATCTTGATACAGGAATTATAATAATAACTATATTTATTATTGCCTCTAGGGCATAATTCCAACAGCCTTGGTCCTACTTTTATAGCTCAAGGGGCATCCACAGTGGCAACTCACATGATAAGATAGCTAACAGTGCTATCATACCTAACTCTGGCACTTAAGACAGAGCGCCATAAACGCGGCCCTAGGTGGCGAGTGGGGTGCGTTCCCGGTAGGCCTTTGCCACCCATGAGATGGTCGTGGCTTGAGGTCTTGACACGCCTCTGGACGGGTGTCAAATGGTTGCAGCCTGTATTCGGGCGCGGCGCCACATAGCTAGAGAGAGCCACCTAGCCATCTGGGGGCTCAACACCTCATCGACAAGTGTCTCGTGTCGAGCGATGAGGTGGAGCTATGGCAGGCTCTCACACCTACCGGGGAGGAGCCTTGCCAGGTCTTGGCAAGGATGATTGCGCCTTCACCCCCGGCAGATGTCAGGGGTTCTTGGCGCGTCTTGGGCTGTTGGTGTTGGTCTTGAGAGGTGATGCTTCCGACGCCCGTGCATAAGTCAGGGGCACTAAGTACCCCCTTAGTAGTGCACCAAAAATATTTATCATAAATAATATGAACATAAACCCACAATTCATCGATCCCAATAAACACACTGTACAAAAGAGTTACATCATATAGATCAAAGCGAAGATGCGATGATCATTGTATTGAAGGTCAAAGAGAGAGAGATATATATTTCATCTAGGTACTTCTATGGACCCATAAGTTCGTGGTGAATTACTCACACATCATCACGAGGGTAATAAGGTTGATGAAGAAGCCCTCCGTGATTGACCCCCTCCTACAGATTACTGGAATGGAGCTATAGATGGCCTCCCATCGAAACAGAGACTTGCGGCAGCGTAAAAAGTGTTTAAGGACCTCCTCTGAGGGCTTTAAGGAAAATAGGAATTTTTAAGCAAGAGAACGGGGTGAGGAGAGCCAGGAAGTAGCCACAAGCTATCACTCCACAACCCTCCCCCAGGTCGCGCTCTGATGGCTTGAAGGGTGCTCGTGCGCCTCCCAGCCTTCTTCCGATGGTCCACGGTCTTGTTTTTGCCCAGAAAAAATTCAAAAACCGTTTCAGGTCAATTGGGCTTCGTTTGGTACTAGAACGTGAAAAGTGGAAAACATGCAGAAATCAGCAACTAGCACTGGGCAATTGGTCAATAGATTAGTGCTAAAAATAATATAAATTGGTAGATAAGTTCATAAAAAAGTGTTCTAAAATGATAACATAATAGCATGGATCAATAAAAAATTATAGATACGTGGAGACGTATCAAGCATCCCCAAGCTTAATTCCTACTCGTCCTCGAGTTGGTAAATGATAAAAACAGAATTTTTGATGTGAGATGCTATCCATGATGTATTCGTATGCATGTATGCTCATTTATAAACGTTGAATTAACACATCAATATTTATAGGTATAAGCAGCAAAACAATTAATCTTTCAAACTGTATGATCGTCAAAGATTGTTTGAAACCTTTCCATCTTTATTATATTAGCAAGGCATGGCTCCATCTTGACCACATAACTACAAATGTCAAGCACCACGATGCATAAGTCAGGCAATTGGATCGTACTTTTCCAATATGCATGAACTTTTTATTCTTCACGCAATACATGAGCGTTAACCATTGGACATAGCATATGAGTGGAATAGAGTAAGGTGGAGAAGATAGTCTCGTATCAACTAGGCATACCAACAGGTTATGGATATACCCATTGGGAGATATTGATACAAGGAGTAGTAATTTCCATGCAAATGATGCACTAGATATATAAGTGTATGAAAGTTCCACTGAAGCTACGTGGGGTGTGCATCCAACTTGCTTGCTCATGAAGACCATGGGCATTTGACGACGCCCGTCATAAGAATATACAAGCCAAGTTTATAATTTTTTTGGTTCCCACTAGCATATAAATTATATAACATGAGACTATCTACATGATGAACATGGTACCGCTTTGAGGCACAAGTGTGGTAAAGGATAGTAGCAAAGTCACATCTCTCCTTTTCTCTCATTTTTTATTATGGTGGGCTCATTCGGCCTCCCCCATCTTTATTTCCTCACTTGGACAATGCTCTAATAATAATGATCTTCACATTCTATTTACTTACAACTCGTGGATAACACGATATGATGAATGAAGCAGCATGACTCCAATATGAATGCCTCTCGTAGTGTACCAGGATGTGCAATGATCTAGCATGACATGTATTCATCATATGGAATTTAGTGTCTTTTCCACAAATTCTATTATTAATGGTGGTCTGCCACAAATACTATGCGAGCTCTATATGATCATGCAAAGCAATATGATAATGAACGAACTAGTCATGTGAAGTGACCATGGAATTTGCATGTCAATATATCTCGGAATGGTTATGGAAATGCCATAATAGTTAGGTATGGTGGCTGTTTTGAGGAGGATATAATAAGGCTTATATGCAACATAGCATATCATGTCATGGTGTTTGGATGCAACGATCAAAGTTGCACCAATCGTCGAGGTGAGAATGGGCTATGCGCGGTAATACAGAGGCTAGCAAATATGAGGAGGTGAGATTGCGTATGTCCATGGTATCACATTAGTCATAAAGAACTCACATAATTATTGCAAAGTTTTATTAGTCTTATCACAAATCAAAGTACTACTCGCATGCTCCGAGGGAGAGGGTTGGTAAGAATTAACCATCGCGCGACTTTGACTTGAAACAACACTAGGTTTTCAGGGAGGAATAGAAATGCTCACACATCATCACCATGCCCTTTTGATTTTTCAGTTTTTCAAGAAGTTTTAACATCTCCTAATATCAACACCTCTATGAATTAATGATCATGCACTCACACCTTTCCTTATTACCACATCAATATTATTAACCAGAATTTCTCTATATGTGGTACATGATGGTTTTAATTATCACTTATTGAACACTCATTATTTTTTATCTACTCTTATGACCCATGAAAATTACTGTCACTATTTACTAATTCTTGAAAAAATATAAGTGAGGAATAAGACCATATTATTTCTATAAAATCTAAACGCCAGCGTGCTCGAAAAGATATAAGTGAAGAACTAGAGCAACTTCTAAGCTCAAAAGATATAGTGAAGCACATAGAGTATTCTAACAAGTCATGATAATGGTGTCTATCTCTCAAATAGGTGTGTACAAAAAACAATGATTGTGGAAAATTGAAAGTAAAAGTAAACAAAAGCAAATGATGCTCCAAGCAAAACTCATATCATGTGATGAATAAAAATGTAGCTCCAAGTAACATACCAATGGATTGAGACGAAAGAGGGGATGCCTTCCCGGGGCATCCACTAGCTTAGACTCTTGAGTCTTCCTATAATATTACCTTGGGGTGCCTTGGGAATCCCCAATCTTAGGCTCTTGCCACTTATTATTCCTTTGTCCATCGAGATAATACCCAAAACTTGAAAAGCTCAATCACACGAAACTCAACAAAACTTCGTGAGATCTGTTAGTATAGGCAACATAATAAACACTTTTAGGTACTGTTATAAATTGATTGTTATTTTATTTTAGCATAAGGTACTGTATTCTAACATTTCGATGGAATATGCCGCACGATATAATCCATAAAATAATCAAAACAATCAAACTATGCATGCAAAAACAGAATTTGTTTAAAACAGAACAATCTATGGTAATATTATTATTTGCCATACTTACGTAACTCCAAAAAGTCAGAAACATTAATAAGACCTAGGGAATTTGTATTTCAGTACAATTAAAAAATCATATTTAAATATGTTCCAGTAAAATCAAATAAATTTTGCACTCGGCGCAACATTTTTGTTTTTGCACCATATCAATTCTGCTCATCATGCAAATCATCTCAAAGGTTTTACATGGAAAAAACACTAATTAAAACATAAAAACATAGTCATTACAGCAGCAATAATCATGCTATAACACAATTACATAAAGTTAAGGAAACTTTAAGATAACTATTGGGTTGCCTCCCAACAAGCAATATTGTTTTATGCCCCTAGCTAGGCATATTGCATAGTTTCAAGTGTTGTCATTTTTGACATTTAATCCATAACTAGGCCTCATGAGAGATTAATAATGTGGTTTGATTATATTTCTAGGGAAGTTTTCCATCCCTTTATTAAAAGGGAATTGGAACCTTATGTTGCCCTCTTTCACACCAATGATTGCACCTATAGTTCGTAAGAAAGGTCTTCCAAGTATAATTAATGGGACACGTAGGATTGCAATCAATATCAAACACAATAAAATCTACATTCATATGCTTTTTATTTGCAATGATAAGAACACACTACCTAAGGGTTTCTTAATGGTAGAATCCGCAAGATGCATGTTAAGGGAACATTCTTCAGTATTAGTGAGACCGAGCACATCACATAAAGCTTCAGGAATAGTTGAAAAACTAGCACCAAGGTCACACAAAGTGCTGCATTCATAATTATTTATCTTAATTTTGATAGGTTACCACTCATCATGCAACTTTCTAGGAATAGACACTTCAATCTCAAGTTTCTCATCATAAGCTTTTACCATAGCTTCTACGATACATTGAGTAAAAGCTTCATTTTGTTCATAAGCTTTGGGTGAGCTAATAATGGAATGCAGCAAGGAAATACATTCTACTAAAGAGAAATTATCATAATTAAAGTCCTTATAATCAAAGATAGTGGGGACATCACTAGTTAAAGTTTTGACCTCTCCAAACCCACTTTTTTCAAATTTACCATTAGCATCATCACCTTCCAAGAAAACGGGATGCTCCTTAACTAAAGTTGACTCATCTCCAGTCCCTTTATATTTAGTATCAGAGAAGTAAATAAAGATTCGGTAGGATAAGAACCAATAATTTAAAGGTCTTCATCATGATTATGGTAAAAATCGGGTGGAAGAGCCTTTTCTAGGAATTCTCGCTTAGCTTTCAATTTACCGGCCCTCTCCTTACTCTCATTAATTGAAACTTGGATAGATTTAATAGTCTCATTAAAATCATGCTTAGGAGGCAATGTTTTAATTTCAAGGGTTACTACATCAAGAGAAATTATATCCAAATTTTTAGCAAAAGTATCGACAATATACAATTTTTCCTGTACCATAGTGTTGAAAACCTTTTGAGAATTAATGAATTCCTTAATTGTGTTCTCAAGATCAGAGGGTATCCTATAAGAATTTTTAGAAGAATTTCCGTAGGAATTACCATAAGAATTTCTGGGATAGTTGTTGGAAGAATTACTGGGATACGACCTAGGATTTAAATTACCTCTATAAGCATTGTTGTATAAAATTATTTTGAGAGACAAAGTTAACATCAATAGCACCATTATTTTGTTCAATCAAGGTAGACAAAGGCATATCATTGGGATTAACATGACAATTTTTATTGGCAACTAAGTTCATAAGAGTATTCACTTTTTCACTCAAAGTAGCAATTTCCTCAACAAAATTAACCTTCTTACCTGTTGGAGCTCGTTCGGTATGGCATTGAGAATAGTTGACCATGATGTTGTCCAGAATTTTAGTGGCATATCCTAGGGTCCCCTCCATGAAGGTACCACCTGCGGTAGCACTACAAGGAATATGCTAATACACGACGCTATATTTTCGTCGCTACATCGTCACGGTTTTAGTTTACGACGATCTCACGACAAAAAACCAAGCGTCGAAAACGGAGCGTCACAAATGAACAACACCGACGTTTTGATCGAAATCGTCGTAACTTCTACGACGATTCCTAGATCGTCGTAACCTTTATGAAGATCCTAAATTGTCGTTGACAATATAACCCAGTCCTACGTGGCAGTCCTACGTGGCAAAGTTACGACGAAATCAAAACATCATAGTTGAAATCAGCCCAACCCATTTCAATTGATCACATGGACTGGTTTTATTTTTTTGGGCTTTTTCTTATTCGGCTTATTTTTGGGCCTTAGCCTATTTACAGCCACTTTAGTATTTTTTCGAATTTTTTTGTATCATTATAATTTGGGCCCTGCCCTTTTAATGCCCAAATACATTTGGTCGAGTTTCAGTTTTGGGCTTTTGAATTTTAGTTTTGTGTGTAGGTCCCACTTGTCATGTTCTTCTCATAATTTTTCTCATATGTCAAGAAGTTCTGGTCAGGTTTTCATTTCACACATTCTCAAATCGCATACGATATGAATATTTCAAATAGAGCAGAAAGGACATGTGAAATTCATCAAATTAACACGAAGGTAGTATATTACAATTTTTCCAATCTATTACAAAGCAGATATGTCTATTATTACAATATATAATATACATTCTTGGATAAGTAGAGCTTCATACAATTGGCTTCAAGGCTTCGCACTTCAACTTTCTTAGGCCTGGAGGTCCTGTAGAAGAAACAACCATATTTGTAAGAGCTACAAGATACAGATCAAGAATAGAAACAAGGCACAAAAACAAGCAATCCATGGCGGAAACCTTGAAGCGACAAACGTTTCTGAACTCAGATGAGAGAAGTTTGAGTCTAGCCAATTAAACCAACTACCACTGATGTAACCTATAAAGATGGACTGAACAATAACAATACAAAAAAATGACAGCTAAATTATGAAGAGTCCTAAAATTGACCCCTTTTGGCCTTAATTAATTTTGTGAAGCTGAAATGATTAATCTAAAGTGAGATATACCGGTATGTAGGCAAAAAATGTAGTTGAATGACCCATACTTGAATAACTCAAAAAAGAAGGCACATCAAATACTATAGTAATTATTATTGGACATGATATAGTAAGGTACTCTCACTGGTTAAGTTACTCTGCAGCACACGTACGTCGTACCAAAGTATGGGTCCAGACAGTACAAACAAACCGGATAGATACAAGTTGTACATACCAACACTAGAACCTGCAAACGAATAGACCTAAATCACAGCCACAAAACATTCACAAATCCGATGCCTCATCGCAGATTGCCTCTAAAACCCTATATAATATGCATTCTTGGATAAGTAGACCTAAAGCATCTGAATGGAAAACTAGAAAACTTATAAAATTTTAAAGAAAATCTCATTTTAGCAACAGTTAGCTATATATAGTAGAGCAAAACCTGTTTATTTTAGCAACAGGTTTATAAAGACATTCTTAATACGTTGAAGCTTCGAAGCGTATGTGTCATAGTAGAGCAAAACCTGTTTATTATCAAATGGGGGCATGTTGATTGAAAACTTACTGTTTGTAAATTCAGCTTTTGCTGCTCCCTTCTCCAGACTGTACTGAAGGAAGCCAATGGTGAGACTAATAGCAGGAATCAACATTAGTCTCCTTCTTTCTACATCAGGAAAACAAGAACCAAGCATCAGATCCTACAGGTAGCAAAAGAAGACATTAATCCTACTGTATCACATCAACATTTGACCATTTGAAGCAAAAGAAAAATGGGCGCTGATTGGAGTTGGAAAGCATAATAGTACATACTCTAAGGAAGGTACAAGTATGATAAAACAACACTATTATTTATTCATTTGTCTACATGAATATGATTCATTAATTTATAACACAGCCATACATATAACATATGTGAATATTTTATTAGCTACCACATGTATTTATAATAATTATTTTTTAGTAATATATGTTACAAACATAATCTTCACATTGTATTTGTACATGTACTTTGGATGTATAAAAGAAAGGCAATACCGTAGTTAAATTGTATTAGTTAAAAGAAAAATAAAAAATATATTAAACCATGTATTGTAAGCAAGAGAAATCTAAGACCAAATATTTTGATTGTCTACATCGAAATGGAAGTCATATGTGCTAGACCAAGACATATCTGCATCAATCCCCGAATTAATTCTTCTCTTCATTAATAAAAAATATTGACCATGTTTCCAATTATTAATCAGAAAAAGTATGAAACTGATGTTATATGTATCAATCCCATATATATTCCATGTCACAAATAACAAATCTGAAGAAATATGCATTCCATTGGTACATGAAGCAACACCATGGAGATTCTAGCTCTACTACTGGAGGCTAGTAAGATATAGATGATGTTGAGGAACTCGGAATTGACTTCGCTTTCACGAATATGGACATGAAAATATATCAAATAACAGAGTAACTAACTAAGTAAACTTCAAAACTTATTTAATGAATACTAATTATGAAAAAAAATGCAATGCCTAAACTTTGTAAAAGTTTAGAGCAAAACTAGATCCTGCATATATATTACAGATACGGGTGGTAATGACGAAACTTTTATTGTTGCCTGTGTAGATTTTAACCAGAAGCTAGCATATTCATGTGATTGATGCTTGAAACTTTAACACATACTACAATTAATAAAGGGACATACTATAACACAGACATACATCCAATCTCCTCGTTACAGTATGAATCTAATACTATGTGCAGAAAATTGTCGATGCGATAATCCTTTAGGAGGAGGTTCACATACCATGAAATACAAGAAGGGATATATAAATGATATTGGCAAACCTACAATAAAGAGGAATTAGAAATCCATCTTTAAGAGTACTCGACAAATAGAATAATGGAACCAGTGAATTGACAACATGCAAACGGACACTAAAGATATGAGGTGTGCTTCGGGTTATCATGACAGGAGCCTAACAACACATATCATGACAGGGGCCTAACAACACATATCTCACAATCCACCAGGGAAGCAGGAAGAGCAGCCAGCCAAACGTGTTCCGGGGACGGCGCTGGCACCACCGCGACATACAGATAGCAACAAATATGACGACATCGCGAGTTCTCTTGCGACCGTGGCGGACCTGAGGAAGAGTGGGTTGGGACGGAGCAGGCAACCGTCTCCTCACATACGGACGATCGCATCGTCGGCCGAGCAGTCCCACACCGACGCGCGAGCGTGCGATTTTGGGACCTCCGTCGAGGCCCAGGTCGAGGGAGGGAGCCCTTGACGACGATGCTGGCGGATCTAGGTGGGAGGGTCATGGCCGCCGCCGCCCTGGATCATGATATGGATTAAAGCATTCAAGGGAAGGAGATGAAATCGAGAGAGGGGGAGGCGAACCTTGCATGTGTGGATCTGGAATGTTCATGTCTGGGGTCATGGAGGCGACGCGCTCGCGCTCAGCGGCGGCCTCGTCGTCACTGTCGCCGGCGCCACCGACCACGTCGGCCGCCCACGCAAGGATCCGTGCCATGGCTCTACCCTGATTGCATAGGGAAGCGGTGCGAATCAGTAGGAGAGGCGAAGTGCAGGGAGCTGGAGGAGGTCGCGGCGACGGGGTGAGGTGAGCGAGGGGAGGGAGGGCCGGCGCGGTCAGCGGTGGAGAAGGGGTGCCGTGGGAGAGAGAGCGAGGGGGGCGATGGGGACAGGGGGCGAGGGGGCTTTCCCCTCGTGGATGGGGTGGCGGCGTGGGGTGGACTGGGAGTGAAGCTGTGGGTGGATTTAGGGTTAGATGGGGGGTTAAATACCCCTGGTTAGGTGGGCTGGCTGAGGCCGTCCCAGTTTGGGCCAAGGGGGGTTTCTTTCCTCCTTTTTCTTACTTGTTTCTATTTTTATTTCACTATTTAACAGCTTTAGTTTTATTTTATTTTAGCATAATAAAATCCCTTAAAATTAATAGTTCCTAAAGAACAATTCTCCTAGGTAATATTCGACACACTCGAACATTTTTATTTTGACATTAGAAAACTTTATCGCTTGACTTTATTTTTAAATTTAAATTTGGACCGTTTGAACTAATGCAAGATCAACAATAGAAATCACGATGACCTCCACCGAGCCCTCCATCGAGTGTGGACGGCTCAGATTGGATATAGTGGGGTAATCCATGGGAAGAGTTATCATTGGTTGGAAACATCTACAATTTAAAATACTAGTTTCTAAGTGCTAAAAATAAGTAGATTTTGTGAACCAGCTATAAAAAATATTGTGCAAAAGGGCATCACTGAAATTTTCACTCAACTTAGACCACATTTTATGTATGATCGCCGAGTTGTATGCATTTCCTACCTTTCTAGCTATTTTTGGTCATTTACACAAATTTTCGTCGATTGAGCAAGAAGCGGATCAAATTTGAACTGCAGCTCCCTCATAGTTTGCTCACGATGTTTTTCAGAAATAATTTCTAGGTAGATAGATATCTATTGAATCAGAGAAACACCAAAAAATTTCTAGTATTCATCCACTAGCTAGGAACAATCATGCCCATCGTTTTGACCGCATTTTGGAACGGGCATGAAAATTCCAAAAACAAATCAAAATTTGGAAAACCTTCGCATTGTGTCATTATATGTGACCAAGTTATGAGGAAAAATAATAAACTTGTAATATGGTAATTATTTTTAAAAAGCGTTCTCAGAAATGAACTATCATGTGTGAAGATTCATGGCTTTCAAGCCAAATGATTAATCTTATGGTCACATTCATGGTATAGATGATTGGATTGAGCACATTAAGGCACTCTAAAAATTTCATAAAATTTGGATAAACAAAAATTGTACTTCCTTCACAATGCTCTCTACTGAACAGAATATTAGGAAAAATACTGAGGGAAACTGGCTGAATTAAGAGAGCGATGGATGGATGGGGATGGAGAGATGGATGGATGGATGGGGATGGAGAGATTGATGGATGGATGACCGCCACGTCATCGATCCATGCCACAACCAATTCCACCAATTAGAATAAAGCATATGTAGTTGTATTTTTCTTATTGTTTTGCTTCTACTTTTTCACATGATAACATCTAAATATGATCTTTTGGAGTAGACAAGCTTGCATCTTGCAATTATAAATAATGTTGCTAAAGGGACTTTTCATTTTCTTTGCACAAAAAATCCATTTTTCATTTTTCAAGTGGCCAAAGTGAGTTTTTTTTGTGAAGGACCTACCAAATATTTGTTGCAAAATTGGACCAAATCATTTTTCTAAAATTTTAAGTCTTATTAAATGTACAATTTAACAAATGGTTTGGTACCAAAAGCTTTTGATCCACCTCCCGTGAAAAAGACAATTTTTTTGATTCAGCTGGAAGCAGGTCAAATTTGAACTACAACTCTTTGATAGATTGCTCTTTAATTTTCCCAAAAATCATTTCTAGGTACATAATTATCTATTTAATCATAGAAACACCAAAATATTTGCAAGAATCAAGCCCTAGCTACGAACGGTCATACCCACCGTTTGAACCACATTTTGAAACACGCATGAAAAATTCTAAAAAAAATCAAAAAATTGAAAAACCTTCGCATTGTGTCATTATATGTGACCAACTTACGAGGAAAAATGATAAAGTTGTAATATGGCAATTATTTAAAAAAACTGTTCTCATGAATGGGCTATCGTGTGTGAAGATTCATGGCTTTCAAGCCAAATGATCAATCTTATGGCCACATTCATGGCATAGTTTGTTCAAATGATCTAATATTATGCACAAGGGTGTGTATTGGAATGGAAAACAATGTTCCTTAAGGAAGTTTTCATTTTCCTTGTATGAAAAATTCATTTTCCATTTTTCAAGTGCCCAAAATGAGTTTTTTTGTGAAGGACCTACCGTATATTTGTAGCAAAATTGGACCAAATCATTTTTATAACATACTAGTACATATTTAATGTACAATTGATCAAATGGTTGGGTGTTAAAGACTTTTATCGACCTCTCGTGAAAAAGACAAATTTTCGTTGAATCAGTTGAAAGCGGGTCAAATTTGAACTGCAGCTACATTATAGTTTGATGTTTATTTTTTCTAAAAATCATTTCTAGGTACACAAGTATCTATTTAATCATAGAAACACCAAAATATTTCCAAGATTCAATCACTAGGTAGGAACGGTCATACCCGTTGTTTTGACCGCGTTTTGAAATGGCCATGAAAAATTCGAAACAAATTCAAAAAATGGAAAACCATTGCATTGTGTCATTATATGTGACTAAGTTACTAGTAAAAATAATAAACTAGTAATACGACAATTATTTTAAATAAGTGTTCTTAGAAATGGGCTATCATGTGTGAAGATTCATGGCTTTCAAGCCAAATGATCAATCTTATGGTCACATTAATGACATATTTTGTTGAAATGATATAATATTATGCACAAGGGTGCATATTGGAATGGCAAACAATGTTGATTAAGGAAGTTTTCATTTTCCTTCTATGAAAAATTCATTTTTCATTTTTCAAGTGACCAAAATGAGTTTTTTTATGAAGGACGTACCATATATTTGTTTCAAAATTGGATCAAATCATTTTTATAAAATACTAGTCCATATTTAATGTACAATTGACAAAATGGTTGGATGTTAAAAACTTTTATCCACCTCTCGTGAAAAAGACAAATTTATGTCGATTCAGCTGGAAGCAGGTTAAATTTGAACTGCAACTGCATTATATTTTGCTCTTTGTTTTTCCCAAAAATCATTTATAGGTATATAAGTATCTATTTAATCAGAAATACATGGTGTGGTGCCTTGACGTTGAGGTTTGGGTGGTGGTCGAGGGCCCAACTCTAGAGCGCATGAACTTGCATGCCACCCGCATGGTCACCGCCTGACCGTTGCGTTGCCACGCGTTCTAGGTGGAATATGCATGTATGGTGGGTTGGACAATCCCTCGGTAGGTGTTAGCAAGAAGAATACAATAGAAGAATCTCACGAGGAGACTGAACTAAGCTCAAACATGAATTAGCACCCAAGTGTTTGATTAGCGGTGCGGGTAATTCACATAGACAATGGGCCTAAATTTTGGCTAAGGATGATCATCTACTAAGGACACTATATTGGCAAATTTTTAGCTCAAATGGATGAACCTAGGTGGTACTTGCTTTGCAAAGTAACACACTGTGCAGAAATATGAAAGTTGAAGCTGGGATCAAATTAAAGAATGGATTGAGCTGAAATTTGGTGTATGATGGGCATATGAAGGCACTGTATAAAAATTATACCATTTGGACATGCCAAAGTGACACTTCCTTCACAATGTGCCAATCTAGACAGAAAATGGTAATTGAAACTGGGCTCACATAGATGATTGGATTGAGCTGAAATTTGGAGGAGGATGATAATTTGGGCACATTAAGGTACTGTAAAAATTTCATAAAATTTGGATAAATAAAAATTGTACTTCCTTCACAATGCTTTGTACTGAACAGAATATTGGGAAAAATATTGAGAGAAACTGGCTGAATTAAATGTGCTAAAATTTGATGGAGTAAGGTTATATGGTCAGTGTCATCCCATGGTAAATTTTCATCAACTATAAAGCAATATAAAATGTAGTTGCTTCACAAAATGAAAATATTACCAGAAACAAAGATTGGATCATGAGCTCACATAGATTGTGAGATGTGGCTACAATTTTATGGAGAGCTATGTTTTGGGCACATTGATGATGTGGAAAAAATTCAAATCATCAGGATATTCCTATCTAGTACTTCCTTCACAAAGCTATTAGCTGAACACAAACTTTGGATATTTGCTGAGAAAGATTTACTAGGCAAATCGTTACAAAAGTTTTCATGAGGCAATGATTTGGATAGGAAAGAGTGCCCAAAAAATATGAGGGTAATCAAAGAAATAGAAATAGCACTTCCCTTCACGAAGTGCTATTCTGAACAGAATAGGAAAATGAATATTGCTGAATTATTTTTGAACTGTGGAAGGAAGGGTTTTCACACATTTGAGAAATATATGATCCAAAGTATTTATGAGAATTTTTCGAGAATCTTTGGAATGATAGAATAGTAGGTTGCTTCACAAACTAGGATGAGGTGGGATATAATGGACCCACGAGTGACATGTCAACATAGTTAGAACATGTTACGAGATTTTTACAATCATCGTAAAAGTTATGACGATCTCATCTTATGCGGTTACGACGTTTTTGACTCACATCGTCGTAATTTATATGTAGATTTGATCCCCTCAAACGGTTTACGACAATCTCGGATGAAATCTTCATAGATTTATGACGAATTTATCAACGACATTTTAAAAAACATCACATATGAGCATATTTCTTGTAGTGTAGAATCTAGGATATTTCTGGATACAAAGTATAGCCCCGCATAGAAATTTTGAATAATCATCCATAAGTTTAAACCATGAGTTGGACAATTTCTTATCATAAAATCCATTCTAACACAAGCTTGAGCAACATGTTCAAGTTCTTGCTTTTTAAAATTCATTATTTGATTCCTTAGGGAGATGATCTCAACAGGAGGAAAATACTTGGCAATGAAAGCATCTTTACATTTATCGCATGTTCCAATACTATTACGTGGCAAAGATGGAAACCAAGTTTTTGATTTATATTTAAGTGAAAAATGAAATAATTTTAATTTCAAAATATCATTGTCCAGGTCCTTTTTATTTTGCATATCACAAAGTTCCACAAAAGTATTGAGGTGTGAACCGGGATCCTCATTAGGACTTCCCGAAAATTTAACTTTCATGACAGAATTTAGGAATGAAGCATTAATATCAAAAGCATCCACACTAGTGGAGGGTGGTATAGGAGTACTAAAAAATCATTATTACTAGTATTTTAAAAGTCACACAACTTAGTAGTATCTTGAGACATGGCGACTACGAGAGCAAAGTAACAAGTATAACAAGCAAACTAGAGAGCGAATATGCAATCTAGTGATACGCTAAGCAACCAAAGATTAATATGTTTGTATATTTTTTTATAGGATAAAAACTAAATATACCACCAAGTGAAAATAGGGACAAGTGACTGAAATTTTGTGTTGACTTCCTTGATAGTTGGTGATGATATTCCCCGACAACGGCGCTAGAAATCCTTCGTGATACTCGTGGTTTGAATTGGGTTTTCAGTGAAGAGGGGCGGGTTATACCAGCACAAAGTGGGTAAGTATTTCCCTGAGTTATGAAACCAAGGTTTATCGAATGAATAGGAGTATCAACACGAGACGTCTTTAGCGGCTGCACAAAAATGAACAAACAACTTGCACCCAATACGGGCAAGAGGGTTGTAAATCCCATTATTCACATTATTTGCAAGGGAATGAGGTGTGTAGATAATTATAAAATGAAAAATAAAATAAAAGTAAATAAATGGCATCAAGGTATTGGAGGTTTTAGCAATATGTTGTGAATAGACCCGGGGGCCATAGCTTTCCCCAATGGAATCTCTCATGAAAATAGCACACGATGGGTATCCAAATTAGTGTTGGGCAATTGATAGAAGATCGGGTAGTTTTGCGATTTTCATGACAATGATCATGTAAATATAGGCCTCACATCCAAAAAAATAGGCCGACTCCTGCCCGCACCTATTACTATTACTTCACTTAAAGAGCGCTTCTATGCTTGCCCCTCTACGTATTAAGTTCATGACAAACGAAGTAATGCTTGGAGTAAGATGACATGATGTAGACAAAGTAAACTCAATCAATATGAATAAAACCCATCATTTTATCCTTAGTAAAAGCAACATAAAGTCGCAACTTGTCCCCTTCTATCACTGGAATATAGAAACTCATCAGGTTGAACCTACTACAACGCACCTCTCTCACCGAAGAAATATCAATCTTGTTGGCCAAACTATTACAACAGATCGGAGAGAATTATGAACCTATCATAATCATGCACATAATAATGATATTATATATCAAAGGAGACTCAAATATTTATCATGAATAATCTGAACATAAACCCACAATTCATCGGATCCCAACAAACACACTGTACAAAAGAGTTACATCACATGGATCAAAGCGAAGATGCGATTATCATTGTATTCAAGATCAATGAGAGAGAGAGATGCCATCTAGGTACTGCTATGGACCCGTAGGTCTGTGGTGAACTACCCGCACATAATCATGAGGGCAACAAGGTTGATGCAAAAGCCTTCTGTGATTGGTCCCCTCCGGCAGAGTACCAGAACGAAGCTCTAGATGGCCTCCCGTCGGAACGGAGACTTGTGGCAACGTAAAAAATGTTTCGGGACCTCCTCTAAAGGTTGTAGGGTAAATAGGAATTTCTAAGCTAGACAACGGGGTCGGGAGAGCCACAAGGCGGCCACAAGCCATCAGGTTGCGGCCCCGAGGTTGCGCCTTGATCGCTTGTGGGGGCCTCGTATGTCTCCTCGCCTTCTTCCGATGCTCCACGATCTTGTTATGGTCCACAAAAAATTCACAAAAAGTTTCAGGTCAATTGGGCTTACTTTGGTACTGGAGCCTCAAAAGTGGAAAAACATGCAAAAAACAACAACTCGCACTAGGCACTGGGTCAATAGGTTAGTGCTCAAAAATAATATAAATTGGTAGATAAGTTCATAAAAAGTGTTCTAAAATGATAACATAATAGCATGGAACAATAAAAAATTATAGATACATTGGAGACGTATCAGTTACTCCCATAAAATTTTATAAATTAACACATAATTGCATATAAAGTATCCAAGATTGATAATATAATGGAATGAAATAATCAAAAAATATAGATACATTGGAGACGTATCAGTGCCCGCTCAATCTATTGCAGGTGCTCATGCAAATATGGTGTGGGAATGCATGAAGGGATTCGTTGCATGGACAACAATTTTTTTCCTATGAGAGAACCAATAAACCCAAGATACAATTTAGTTGATGTTAGAAACTAGTGGGAAAAGGTCAACATACCCTTGTATAACATGCGTGTTAAACAATCTAAAGATCGTGAGTGATGTAGTCGTACTTTCGTTGTTTCAATTTTATGTAGCATCGAATGACCGATGCTTCCTAATTACACACATGTGCAACTTGATGTCTTCTCTTCATTTTGGATCTAGCAAGAAAGGGTAGAGGTGGATGAGATCGATATCTGCAACACTATGGAGTGGTAGGATAAGTATTGTGGAAATCTGACAAAGCTTTGCTAAGAACCACACGGATGAGGGACGTAAGGAATGAGAGGGAGGCGGCTCACAACTAGGATGTCAGAACCTGCAGCCAGCCCCTCCCTCCTCTATTTAAAGGCGCGGGAGAGGAGGCTTCACCGCTACTCCAAGCCTCTAGGGGTTGTGCACGAAAGGGGGGAAAGAAATCTCATCCTTCCCTCCCTACCAGCTGCAATCCCTCCTTTTAAGGGATTTTGATCTTATCCCTTGGAGATTTGATCCTATTCCTTGCAGGGGGGATTTTGGTGTGCATGGAACACAGGTGTGTCTCCTTGGTCCAGCACTAACGTCCATGTGGGCCCACCTATGACGCCCTCGATTTGATCGTACGCTAATCATACACGCAAGTGCGTACGGCCAAGCTCAAGGACTCACGAGAAGATATCACAACACAATTCTAGATACAAATAAAACATACAAGCTTCATATTACAAGCCAGGGGCCTCGAGGGCTAGAATATAAAAGCTCGATAAACACATGAGTCAGCGGGAGCAACAAATATCTGAGTACATACATTAAACATGAGGTGCCTTAGAGAAGGCTATCACAAAAGATACAACGATCGAACGACGCAAGGCCTCCTGCCTGGGAGCCTCCTAACTACTCCTGGTCTTCAGCGGCCTCCACGTAGTAGTAGGCACCGTCGGGGTAGCAGTCGTCGTCGGCAGGATACTCCATCTCCTAGGCTCCATCATTTGGTCGCAGCAACGGATCGAGGGGACAAAGGGGGAGAAAAGCAACAATGAGTACTCATCCAAAGTACTCGCAAGTCTGACATCAGAACTATGCTAAGTATGCTTCAGTTTCAAAGGAAGGGGGTTTATATGTGTACTAACTGCAGCAATGCGAGAAGAGAGGGAATGCCTAGTCCTATCGAAGACTAACATCTTCAGGGGGTCTTGTAGCAATAGACGAGAGTAGAATGGGTAACACAATTAATAGTAATATTGTTGCAGCAATATAAATATGAGGTCATGCCCAGAGATTCTTCCTCGACACCCTGCGAGGAAGCAATCCCGGAGCAACTATTCGAGTTAAGTAACAGTTGTAGTTGTATAAGATCGGGGCACAACTCCAAGTCACCATGTAACCATGGACACTTCTATTCGAATAGATAAGTTCTTCCCTGCAGGGGTGCACAACATATTCCCTGTCACGCTCGATAAAACTCTGGCCGTACACACTTTTCTGGGTCATGCCCGTCCTCGGAACATCGACACGTCGTAGCCCCACCTAGACTCAACAGAGAGGTCAGCCCGCCGGTCTAAATCCTAAGCACGCAGAGGTCATGGGCCCATCACCCTTTGCACTCCTGCATGATGCGAGGGCGGCCGATGTCAGTCCTAGTACCCCTTATTACAAGCACGATGCTGATACGTCTCCGTCGTATCTACTTTTCCGAACTCTTTTGCCCTTGTTTTGGACTCTAATTTGCATGATTTGAATGGAACTAACCCGGACTAACATTGATTTCAGCAGAATTGCCATGCTGTTGTTTTTGTGCAGAAATAAAAGTTCTCGGAATGACCTGAAAATTTACGGAGAATTTTTTTGGAATTAATGAAAAATACATGCGCAAAGATCCACCGGAGGGGGTGAGCCAGTGGGCCACAAGCCTAGATGGCGTGGCCACCCCCAAGGCCGCACCAACTAGGCTTGTGGGGCCCACGAGGGTCCACCGCCTCCAATCTCAGCTCTTTATATTCCGTTTCACCCGGAAAAAAAAATCAGAGAGAAGGATTCATCGCGTTTTACGATACGGAGGCGCTGCTAACTATTGTTCTTCATCTAGAGGGCAGACCTGGAGTCCGTTCTGGGCTCCGGAGAGGGGAAATCGTCGCCATCGTCATCATCAACCTTCCTCCATCGCCAATTCCATGATGCTCTTCACCGTTCGTGAGTAATCTCATCGTAGGCTTTCTGGACGGTGATGAGTTGGATGACATCTATCATGTAATCAGCTAGTTTTGACGGGGATTGATCCCTAGTATCCACTATGTTCTAAGATTGATGTTGCTGCTACTTTGCCATGCTTAATGCCTGTCTCTAGGGCCCGAGTGCCATGATTTTAGATCTGAACCTATTATGTTGTCGCCAATATATGTGTGTTTTAGATCCTATCTTGCAAGTTGTAGTCACCTACTATGTGTTATGACCCGGCAACCCCGGAGTGACAATAGCCGGAACCACTCCCGGAGATGACCATAGTATGAGGAATTCATGTATTCACCAAGTCTTAATGCGTTGGTCCGGTTCTTTATTAAAAGGAGAACCTTAATATCCCGTAGTTTCCATTAGGACCCCGCTGCCACGGGAGGGATGGACAATAGATGTCATGCAAGTTCTTTTCCCTAAGCATGTATGACTACATACGGAATACATGCCTACATTAGATTGACGAACGGGAGCTAGTTACTTATCTCTCCGTGTTATAGTTGTTACATGATGAATCACATCTGGAACAATCATCCATCACCGATCCACTGCCTACGAGTCTTTTACTACTGGTCCTTGCTACGTTACTTTGCCACTACTGCTGTTCCTTGCTACTGTTGTCACTACTGATGTTCCTTGCTACTTCTGTCACTACTGCTGTTACTTGCTACTTTGTTGTTACCTGTTGCAACACTTTTCCGACGCCATTGATACAACAAGTCAGGAATAGTCTGCCGTCAACAGGGCCTTTTCTGGCACCATTGCTATCATACCACTTTGCTACTAATACTTTGCTTGCAGACACTAATCTTTCAGGTGTGGTTGAATTGACAACTCAGCTGCTAATACTTGAGAATATTCTTTCGCTTCCCCTTGAGTGGAATCAATAAATTTGGGTTGAATACTCTACCCTCGAAAACTGTTGCGATCCCCTACACTTGTGGGTTATCAAGACTATTTTCTGGCGCTGTTGCCGGGGAATCACAGCTATATTCTCTGAGTCACTTGGGATTTTCGTCTGCTAGTCACTACGAGGAATCCGATAGATCCAAGAACTAAAATCTTGCCTTCCACTACGAGGACAGGTAAGGAACTGCCATCTAGCTCTGCACTTGATTCACCTTCAGTTATGAGTAAGTTTGCGACATCACCTCCTGCTAGAAATCTTGATATGTCGCCTGTGCTTGATGATGCTACTTCTGCTGCCCATGATGCTTATGATGATGCTATGCTTGATACTATGCCCGATGATGCTATGCTTGATACTACTTTGCCTGATGATCTATGCCTGATACTGCTTTGCCAGTAGGTGCATTCCTTGATGCACAAAATGCTAGAGTTGCTGCTAGATGTGATGATACTTCTGAAAGTGCTGACACTATTGAAGTAGAACCTGCTACTATGCCTGAATTGCCTGTTATGCCTGAACGCTATGTTATGGAGGGAGAGATAGCTGAGGATTTTCTTGCGTGTAAGGATAGGTATCATGTTGAGAAATTACTGCGCAAGTGGAAATAAAAATCTCTGAATGCTAGGATGAAATACGACCCGAAGTTTGCTACTTCACCTATCTTTGTGACCGATAAGGATTATTAATTCTCTGTCGACCCTGAGTTAATCACTCTAGTCGAATCTGATCCTTTTCACTTTTATGAGTCTGAAACGGTTGTAGCCCATCTTACCAAACTCCACGATATAGCCACCCTATTCACTAGTGAGGAAAAGATTCGCCGCTACTATATCGTCAAGCTGTTTCCTTTCTCGCTAAAGGATGATGCTAAGACCGGGTTCACTTCTCTTGCTCCTGGTTGTGTGCGTAGCCCCCAGGATATGGTCTACTACTTCTCTGTAAAATATTTCCCTGCCCATAAGAAGCAAGCTGCCTTGCAGGGAATATACAACTTTGCTCAAGCTGAGGAAGAGAGTCTCCCACAAGCTTGGGGGAGGCTCGTCCAGCTACTGAATGCTTTGCCTGATCACCCTCTTGAGAAGAATGAAATACTTGATATCTTCTATAATGGACTTACCGACGCTTCTAGAGACCACCTAGATAGTTGAGCTGGTTGTGTTCTTAGGGAACGAACTGTAGAACAAGCTGAGATCCAATTGAATAATATCTTGTGCAATGAGAATGCTTGGACTATTCCCGAACCACCTCCTAAGCCAACTCCAAAGAAAAGAGGTATTCTATTCCTCAGTCCTGAAGATATGCAAGAAGCCAAGAAATCTATGCGAGAGAAAGGCATTAAATCTGAAGATGTCAAAAATCTACCACCTATCGAAGAGATCCATGGTCTCGACAACCCGATATAGGTAGTAGAAGTAAATTCTCTGCGTAGGTTTGATGAGAGTGATATTCCTTTTGATAAACCTACTAGCTTATGCCTGGATGAATTTGATAACTTTGTTGCCAAACAACAGAATTTCAATGATTATGTTAGCAAACAATTGGAACAGAATGCTCGTATGCTTAGTCATTTAAGTACTTGTGTGGACAGAAATGTCAATGATCTTAAGCTTCTGAGTAAACATGCCTCTATGGTTACTACTCACGTAGAACAAGTATTTAAAGCTCAAAATGACTTGCTCAATGAGTTGAATGACAATTCCGTTAGAGTCGTTACTAGAGGCGGTAGAATGACCCAGGAACCTTTGTATCCCGAGGGTCATCCGAAGAGAATTGAACAAGATTCTCAAGGAGTTAGCACTGATGCACCTAGTCATCCTAGAAATAAGATAGGAACCTGCACGCTAGCAACCCTGTTGCTGCTACACCTGAGAGTCAAAAAGATGCTTGTGTCTCTGATGCTGAAACACAATCTGGTGACGAACATGAGCCTAATGAAAATATCAATAGTGATGTTCATGTTGATGCTGAACCTAGCAATGATAAGGATGTGGAGATTGAACCTGTTGATCTTGGTAACCCACTGCCTAAGAATAAGAGATACGATAAGAATGACTTTGCTGTTAGGAAGCATGGTAAAGAAAGGGAGCCATGGGTTCAGAAACCCTTGCCCGTTCCTCCCAAACCATCCAAGAAAAAGGATGATGAGGATTTTGAGAGATTCGTTGAAATGATCAGGCCTGTTTTTCTGCAAATGCGTTTGACAGATATGCTGAAATTGTCTCCGTATGCTAAGTACATGAAAGATATTGTGACTAATAAGAGGAGGATACCTGAGGTTGAGATTTCCACCATGCTTGCTAACTATACCTTCAAGGGTGGAACTCCTAAGAAACTAGGTGATCCCGGTGTGCCCACTATACCTTGCTCCATTAAAGGCAACTACGTTAGAACTGTGTTATGCGACCTTGGAGCCAGTGTTAGTGTTATGCCTCTCTCTCTTTATCTTAGACTTGAACTGGATAAGTTGACACCCACTGAAATCTCTCTGCAAATGGATGACAAATCAACTGCTTTCCCTATCGGCATTTGCGAGGATGTGCCTGTTGTGGTTGCTAATGTCACTATCTTACAGACTTTGCTATCTTGGATATTCCCGAGGACGATGCCATGGCGGTCATCCTCGGAAGACCCTTTTTAAGCACCGCAGGGGCTGTTATAGATTGCAACAAAGGCAATGTCACTTTCCATGGCAACGGTAATGAGCATACGGTGCACTTTCCGAAGAAACAATATCGAGTACACTGCATCAATGCTATCGAAAAAACTTCATCGATTCTTATTGGGAGCTTTGAATGCCCTATTCCTCGTGTCAAGATGAAGTATGATTTGCTTGTTGGGGAGATACACATCCCCACTGAGGTGACCAAGTGACTATTCGAAAATTCTCCGTTCTCTTTTGCGATTCGAAAAGGTTTGTCGAGGAGGCTTGATCAACCTCACTCACGGATTTCTTTCGATGACCATGAGATGCATGAATTGAGGAGTCACAAACCTCTGTTCCAAGCTTTCACTTTAGGTTGCTTAGAAGAAAAATGATAGATTTAGTTTAGTTTTCCCTGTTTCTTGTTTTAGCATCCGGTAGAAAAGTATCCCGAAAATAAAAGTTCTCCGAACGTCCTGAAAATCAAGTATGATTTTTTCTGGAATTTTTGAAAAATACTAAGACAAAGAGCTTGTCTGGGGCTGTACCAGTGGGCCACAAGCCCTGATGGCGCGGGCACCCCCCTGGCCGCGCCACCCAGGCTTGTGGGGCCCACAGGCACCCCCTCCACTCATTCTTGCTCTCATCTGGTTCTCCTACCTCCAGAAAAAATTGTTTCGCAGCTTGAACCCGTGTTCTTGCTCCTCTTGCTGGGATTTTCGATCTCTTTGCTAAAATCACCATTCTCTGAACTGTTTTGGGGAAATTACTCCTTGGTAAGTGACTCCTCCATTGGTCCAATTAGTTTTTGCTCTGGTATTACTGTTGGAGAAACTAGAGACATTACGCAAGCTACCATGGGGGGTATTCATTTTCCTTCCTTGCATTACTTTGCCCTCTTCATAGGCAGATGCATTAATGGCACGATTGAGCATTGTCACCTCTGCGCATCCGACCTTAGTATCCTTAAGAGTGCAATAACGGGTGATAAAAGTCTCAACATGGGAGCTATAATCGCAAGGAGGCTGAATAAGAATGGTAATGAAGGGGATTTCTTTGGTGGGATCTATGCCACTCGCATAGCAAATTTTCTTGGAGTACCCATCCGCGAAGGAGATCCCCCGCTCCATACAGCTTTCCTTGACCGCGTCGCTTTGATACGCTACCAGTTCCTTGAGAGGGATGACGAATCCCTCCTATACCGTTTGATATTTAACCGGCAGCGTGTTTTCCATATTACCCTTCCTGCTCATGCCTTCTTTGACTTTCAGGTAAAAGGGAGATATTACATAACCAGAGGAGAGGCAGAGGAGTATGAGAGGGAGGCAAAGGCTGCTCGCCTCCGTGAGGCAGCTATTCAGGCAGTGGCTGCAGCGATCCCGTATAACCCCCATTATGATTTTGGGTTTCACCAGGACCATCCATGAGAGTAGACCAACTTAGGCCAAAAGCCTAAGCTTGGGGGAGTACGTGTTCTCACCGACTTTACATTCTTGCTTATGCTTTCACTTTGTTAGCCCGTGTTCACACTTTACCACTTTATCATCCATGCTAGTTTATTTTCTTTTTCTCGTTTTCTTTTCGTGTGTCTGTCTAGTTTGAGGAAAACCAAAAATATTTTCTTTTTCTTCTTTTGCTTGTTGGGAGCTTTACCGTGTAAATAGTTTTCTTTTTTCTTTGGGTCAAGGTAGAAGATATTGGTTACAATGTTTAGTGGCTCTTGCATGCATACGTGTTTAGTTGTCAAAGAGCCATATTACTTTGTCTTCTCCCTGTGTGTGCCTGCAGATTCCAGCGTAGTCCAATGCACGAGCACGCTTATTATTGTTCACATTGTTCGGTCGTGCAAGTGAAAGGCAATAATGACGATATATGATGAAGTGACTGAGCCTGGAAAAGCTGGTATGTACTCGATCTATTTTGTTTTTGTAAATATGACTAGCTCATCATGCCCGATTCAGCTTTGTTGTGAGAGCAACATGTTTTCAATGACAACTTAGAGATCATAGTTGCTTATGACATGCTTACTTAGCTAGGAGCTTATAATGGTTTGTCTTGGATGCCCACATGAATGTTGAGATGACTATGTTGTAGTATGATAGGATGGTATCCTCCTTTGAATGATTCAAGTGGCTTGACTTGGCGCATGTTCACGCATGTAGTTGAAACAAAATCAAGATAGCCTCTATTATATTCATGTTCATGGTGATTTATGTCCTACTCATGCTTGCACTCAATGTTAGTTAATCTCAATGCATTTTGATGACTGTTGTTGCTCTCTAGTTGGTCGCTTCCTAGTCTTTTGCTAGCCTTCACTTGTACTAAGCGGGAATACTGATTATGCATCCACTTCCATAAACCCAAAGCTGTTCTGTATGAGTCCACCATACCTACCTATGTGCGGTATCTACCTGCCGTTCCAAGTAAATTTGCATGTGCCACTCTCTAAACCTTCAAGAAATAATCTGTTTTGCATGCCCGAACCGCTCATGTGGTGACAGGGGGCTATCAGTATCTTCCATGCTAGGCGTGTTATCCTCGATATATGTTTATTCACTATCATTCACGAGAAAGGGGCCGGTAATTGGAATTCCCGGTTCCATGCTTAAATTGAAAAGATAATTGCAAACAAAACTCCCCCAGGATTGATGTTGGTATGGACGGTACCCGAGGATTCGGCTAGCCGTGGAGTGTGATTGATTGGTGGTGGGGGAGTCAAAACTTTACTTTTCTGTTTGGGAACCGCCTATAGCATGTGTAGCGTGGAAGATGTTGAGAACACTTAGTCATTGCGTTCACAATGAAAGCCTGCCACCCAAAATTATTATCTCTGTTTTAAAAGCTTGAGCTCTAGCACCTCTGCAAATCAGTGCTTCCCTCTGCGAAGGGCCTGTCTATTTACATTCCTGTTGAGTCATCCTCCTCTTATAAAAGCACCAATTAGAGAGCACCTCTGTCATTTTTATGCTTTGCTTTTAAGTGTGTTGAGTATGACTGTGACTGGATCTTCATTGCCATGAATTACAATGTTTAGTTAGCCCTTGGTCTTTGAAGGTGCTCTGCATTTATGTTTTGTGGTCTTAGAAAGAGCTAGCGAGATACCACCTGTTCGTACTGCTTCATGTTGTTTTGATTCAAGTGTTGACATTTGAGGCTTATTATTATTTGCTTGCTAGTTGATTATGCCATTGAAATGAGTTTACCGTGAGACCTAGATGTCATTTGATTATGTGGTTTACTTGTGATCTTGCTGAAATTCTGGATATGAGTTAGACATAGTTGCAACAACAAGATCAAACAGAGTTCGTCAAAGTTTTCTTTTGCCTCTTTCAGTTTGTCAACTGAATTGCTTGAGGACAAGCAAGGCTTTAAGCTTGGGGGAGTTGATACGTCTTCGTCGTATCTACTTTTCCGAACTCTTTTGCCCTTGTTTTGGACTCTAATTTGCATGATTTGAATGGAACTAACCCGGACTAACGTTGTTTTCAGCAGAATTGCCATGGTGTTGTTTTTGTGCAGAAATAAAAGTTCTCGGTATGACCTGAAAATTTACGGAGAATTTTTCTGGAATTAATGAAATATACGTGCGCAAAGATCCACCGGAGGTGGTGAGCCAGTGGGCCACAAGCCCAGATGGCGCGGCCACCCCCAGGCTGCACCAACCAGGCTTGTGGGGCCCACGAGGCTCCACCGCGTCCAATCTCAGCTCTATATTTTCCGTTTTGCCCGGGAAAAAAAATCAAAGAGAAGGATTCATCGCGTTTTACGATACGGAGGCGCCGCCACCTCCTGTTCTTTATCTGGAGGGCAGATCTGGAGTCCATTCTAGGCTCCGGAGAGGGGAAATCGTCGACATCGTCATCATCAACCTTCCTCCATCGCCAATTCCGTGATGCTCTTCACCGTTCGTGAGTAATCTCATCATAGGCTTGCTGGACGGTGATGAGTTGGATGAGATCTATCATGTAATCGAGTTAGTTTTGACGGGGATTGATCCCTAGTATCCACTATATTCTGAGATTGATATAGCTACTACTTTGCCATGCTTAATGCTTCTCACTAGGGCCCGAGTGCCATGATTTCAGATCTGAACCTATTTTGTTGTCGCCAATATATGTGTGTTTTAGATCCTATCTTGCAAGTTGTAGTCACCTACTATGTGTTATAACCCGGCAACCCCGGAGTGACAATAGCCGGAACCACTCCCGGAGATGACCATAGTATGAGGAGTTCATGTATTCACCAAGTGTTAATGCGTTGGTCCGGTTCTTTATTAAAAGGAGAACCTTAATATCCCGTAGTTTCCATTAGGACCCCTCTGCCACGGGAGGGATGGACAATAGATGTCATGAATAGTCTGCCGTCAACAGACCCTTTTCTAGCACCGTTGCTATCATACCACTTTGCTACTTATACTTTGCTTGCAGACACTAATCTTTCAGGTGTGGTTGAATTGACAACTCAACTGCCAATACTTGAGAATATTCTTTCGCTTCCCCTTGAGTCGAATCAATAAATTTGGGTTGAATACTCTACCCTCAAAAACTTTTGCGATCCCCTACACTTGTGGGTTATCAGATGCCTATCCAGACCACAAGGGCGCGCGCCGCTCCATTGCTGATGTCTGAAGAGGTTCGGCAGATACCACGACGCCGAGTACCCATAGCTTCTCCCGCGTACACGGTTAGTGTGTAATAAGGTCTCCGACCAACCCATATCAAATACCCAAATTCATTAACATTTTAATTAGCTCATCGACACATCCACACGGGAATCCACCCGCCTAACATCTATTCATCAAAGATCCCAGTAACACGGTGAAGTAGCTGTGTTGTTGTAACATCAGGGGATCCGAGGTATCACCCTCGTTGGATCCCGAACAATGTAACTGTCAAGGTGGACTTAGAGGAATCATTCTCGAGGGTCTCACACTTGAGGGGTTGCACGACAAAGTCATCATTGGGAGTGGTGAAGGAGGAATCACCCTCGATAACCATGACCAACTAGCTGCACTACAGAGATATCATCATGAGTACTTCGCGAGGTGTCACCCTCGGTACCCGATAGTAGCTCTGCAGCGTCGTACAACTAAGGGGGTGTAAGTGATGTATCGGGTCTTGGCTCGTCGATCAGGGATTGAGACTTGATGACAAAGCGGGGCAACTGGACTAAGGGTCAGAGGGGATGACTGCTCCACCTATACTAAGCAGTTTAAAGTGTGGTACTGGAAAGTAGCAGTTCATAAAAAATTAGGCTATGCATGAGATATAGGAGCTAACTACAACAGTAGAAAAATTCTAATGCAAGCATGAGGGAGAAAGAAATGGAAGATATAGGAATGATCAAGGGGGGCTTTGCTTGCCTTGTTGCTCTGCGACAAAGGGCTAATCGTCAGGAGGGTAGTTGTACCCGACAACAGCGTCAGTCTCGGGGTCTATCGGTAAGAAGAGGGGGAAAGAAACAATAAATATAAGTATATAACACCGATGCAAACACTAAGCATGACATGTCAAAGTAGGGTTAGGCATGAGCTAACACAGTGCTATCCGTCATAGACGGGTTAGGAAAATATCAAATGATATTTCCTCGGTCTCTCGCTACTACCGGTCAAATGAAAACGATGGAAAAGTTCCACGTTTTCTATACTTGGGGCGCGAGACAAACGAACAGATAGCGTAATCGGATTCGTGGGATTTTTCTGAGCAACTTTCATATATAAATGAGCTACGATTTATTTGATATGATTTTTTAAAGATTTTAGCCTTTTCTGGAATTATTTGAAATAATAGAAATGAGTTAATGCTTCAGCACTGCATCAGCATGACACCAGCAGTCGGTTGGCGACCTTACGAGTCAAACTACACGTGGGACCCACCTGCCAGCCTCAGTGAAACTAACAATGCTTAGTTTTAGACTAACAAACTAATTAGGGAGGTGGGCCCGAGGTGTCAGTGGCTATATTAGTTAACCGATTAATTTTAAAAACTTAATTAACGAAAGGGGCCCACATGTCCGCGGCCCACGCTGCCCAGTCAGCGGGGTTGACCTAGTCAACCCTGACTGGTGGACCCGTAGGTCCCGCGGTCAGTGGCACAGGGCGTGGCCCACAGGTGCCAGGTCAGCGGGCGGCGCTGGAGACGTGCGCGGTGGCGAGCTCCAGCGAGGGCCAGGATCTGGCGAGGTGGCCGGAAATGCAGCTTCGGACACCATTTCGAGCGCCGCAAGCAGCTACAGAAAGCTGGCGCCGCCGCTGTTCCATTCTGGCCACCGGGCCGATCCGGGAATGCATGTGCCGAGCGCTACGTCGCCGGCAGCGGAGGAGCTTTCTGGCGGCGATGGCATCTAGAGAAGCAGCGCGAGCTAGATCGAACTATGGGCACGAGGCATCTACGCGACGCACCGAAGCGAACCATGGCACCGGTTGGACCAAAAGGTCACTGGAGACGTGCCGACGTCGAGCTCCGGCGGAACCGAGCCTCGGCTCCGGTGGGATCGGGTGCCAGAAGACAGGATCGAACGAGCGAGGAGAGGGGAAAGGAGCGGGGCCTCACCGCGATCCTGTAGGGCTGCAAAGTGGGCTCGGGGGAGGCTCGCCGGCGACGAAATCCGATGGTGACGCTCCGGCGTACCGAGGAGGAAGACGACGGGGATCCGGCAATGCAGGGCACCGGGGCTTGATCCAGCGGTCGAGGAGGAAGAGGTGGATGCGGCAGAGCTCCTTGGCATGGCGGCAAGGCACGAGAGGCACTGGGGGCACGGCTAGCTGACGACCATGGTGGCGATTGCGCTCGGGTGAGGGAGGGAGGAGACAGGGTGTGAGAGAGGGGGAATGGGGGTGTGCTAGGGTTCCAGGAAGGGTGTGACGGTTTTGTAGCCGACAGGGGGGCACCAGATGCGTGCCGCGGCGATGGGGAAGGCCGATGGCGGCCATCGGTCATGGGCTCATGGCCACGTCTCTTCCCTGAGCAGTGGGAGGAAGACGATGGGGGAGGTGGGCTGGCCGGCTCGGTCACTTAGGCCCACCACTGAGGCCTTTTCTTTTGTTTCATTTTTCTATGTGTTTTTTCTGTTTTTTTATTATTTCTAGTTTCATTTATTAATATTATTATTTTTGCAATAATTATCTTCAGCAAAAATGTGCCACTTGGTCCATAAGATACTTTGCAATATTCCACATGGCCAAATACACTTTGGGCATTTTTAGAAATTGTTTGATTTATCCAAAGAAATTGAATAACACTTTTAAATGTAAACTGGTGCTGT
The DNA here is from genome assembly GCF_904849725.1 of Hordeum vulgare subsp. vulgare. NCBI lineage: Eukaryota > Viridiplantae > Streptophyta > Magnoliopsida > Poales > Poaceae > Hordeum > Hordeum vulgare. Next base: position 385,737,288 of record NC_058520.1, on the reverse strand, counting down.
TATTAGAGGTGGGGTCCACACCATATGTTTGGTGATGTTGTTTTCCTTAAAAACATTTGTTTTGTGATATATAACAAATGTGCAACAATCTTCTTTTGCTGTTTGCAACTTTATTTTATCACAATAAAATTTAAAGGCCTTTTTAAAAGGAATTTGAAATGTGATATGAATTTCAACTTGATCATATCTACTTTAGCAAAATAATTTGTTGCTGATCATGGTCAGCATTGTAGCTTAGTTACAATGCCCACTGTAGCAAAAGCTGAGGATGTCACACCATCCATGCAGGTGGTTCCCACTCCAGAACCTTCTGGAACCTTTCCGGTACAATACCCAAGAAAATTCAAACTTTCCATGTAACCTAGAAAACACTTTCCATATTTTTTTTCTTTGTATCCGGACTATTTTGAAGCTCCGCACGATGTCCGTTATCCCATCCGTGACTCTGAATCAAAATTCGGTAACACCATCTTATTATCTCATCAAACCCTAGAGACAGCGAACGTTAATTGTGTGATCCTACGGGTTCAAGAATATATGGCCATGATCAAGACTCCTCTGTGTTCAACAAATAGCGGGACTTGGATGCCCATAATGACTCCACCAATTCAACGAAGATCTTTATCGGTTTGAACCACAATGTCGAGTATTGAAACAATCTTGTTTTCCATTCGTTGTCTCACAATATTTTATTTGCTTGGGATTCGATCGTCGGTATCACCATAGCTAGTTCAATCTCGATAACGACAATTTCTCTTTACTCGTTCTCGAATACAAGCCCCCCGTGACCAAACACATTAATCACATGCTTGCAAGCTACTTAGGATATTGTATTACCGAAAGGACCCAAAGATATCTCTCCGTTACTTGGATTGACAAATCCTAGTGTTGATCCATGCAACCGAACTAATACCTTCCGAGATACCTGAAGAGCATATTTATGATCACCTAGTTATGGAGTGACGGTTGACACGAACAAAGAATTCTTCCCATATTAGGAAGTGGCATGATCTCGTGGTCTAAGAAGTAGACACATAACATTAACAAAGGTATATCAATTTAAACTTAGTGACATAATCAGATGTTAAGCTTATGATAGGGTCCGTCCATCATATCACTCTTCTAATGATATGATCTCGTTATTAAATGAAAACTCGTGTATTTGGTTATGAAACCTTAACCATCTTTAAATAATGAGCTAGTCTAGTAGAGACTCATTAGGGACACATTGTTTGTTTATGTACCCACACATCTATTTGAGTTTCCGATTAATATGATTATATCATGGAGAATAAAAATTTATCAAAAATAAGGAAATATGATAATAACAACTTTATTATTGCCTCTAGGGCATGTTTACAGCATTCACATGAGTGAATGTATGAGCATTTGTGCATGTACTGTGTTTTAAAAGAAAAAAACTAATATTTTCGCTATAGCGGACGCTTAAGGCTGGAATAGGATCTCGTGATAACGCGCAACTTGTAGTAGGCGGGACGAGGTGATTCCGTACCTCAGGCTCATGAACCCGCGATGAACAAAAAATTCAAAAATAAAATACTAGTAAAATTAAAACAAAAAAATAAATTTTTTTGTACGGAAGATAATTTTGAGCTTGAGGTGCACTTCAAATTTCAGTTCATTTGTATATCCGAGTAGCTCTCAGCAAAAACACAAATTGAGAGTGTGTCAAAGAGTTTATTGTTCATGTATTATTCTGACGCAATTTGTCTTTTTTTGTTGATAGCTACTCATATATCCAAATGTTTTGAAATTTGGGGTGCATCTCACACACAAAATTATCTTCCAAGCAAAAAAATTATATATATTTTTAACTTTGTTAGTAATTTTCTGAATTTTTTCTTCACCGGATGCAGATGAGTGAGAGTTTAGTAATGGATATTCGTTTCCGGACGAGGTGATTCGGTGCTCAGCCTGAGTTTCACCCGTGATGAACAAAAAAATCAAAATAAGTACTAGAAGAGTTCAAAATCTATTTTTTGTGTAGAAGATAATTTTGCGCGTGAGATGCGCTCAAATGATATGAAATTTGGAACCCATCTCACTCACAAAATTACGTTCCATGTAAAAGAAATCGGATTCTCAGATTCTTTTTGAATGTTTATAGTATTTTTTGTGAATTTTCTCTTCACCTGGTGTAGGCGAGTCTAGGCTTAGAAATGGATATTTGTTTCTTGGCACCGAGGGATAGCTTTTTTTCTCTGAAAAAGGCAGCAAGCGATAGTTTTTTAGGGGTGGCAGCGAACGATAGCTGCAAAGAGCAAGTCTAGTAGAGCCCTTAAATCCTCAAATCCTTAAAAATAATTGCTTTTTTTACAGTTTTCGTTGAAAAAAAGCCGTAGACTAGAACCCCTTAACCCTCAAACCCTTAAAGAAATTTAAGGATCCAACCCTTATACCCCCTCCCAACCTGTAAAAGTAAGGGTCGGGGAGCGAAAACTACCCCAACCCTCAAACCGTTTTTGCACCGAGCTCTCCTATTTTTGCCCCTGTTTTTGTTATAAGGGTTGGGTTTGAGGGTTCTAGTTTTTGCCCCTATTTTTCAACCCTTAAAAGTGTTAAAAATAACCAGTTCTCAACCCTTAAAACTGGTTGTAGATTTAAGGGTTTGAGGGTTCTACTAGACATGCTCTAAGGTGAGCGAAGTTCATGGCCCAGACAAGGTGCTTCACGGTCCAACCTCAAATCGATCAGCTATTTTTTTCCTCACAACGATTTTTCTTTCACAGCCCAAATAACTCACACTTTTCTCATTCCCGAAATCTCTTTCTCACAGCGATCTTCCCACCCAGCCATCGATGGAGCGATCAGCTACGTATAGGCTTGTATGTAGTATATATTTTTGGGATTAGCTAGAACTCATCTAGCTAAGACATAACTACGGTCTCATTCACGTGACATCAGCCGACATCATGTATTGTTGTTGTAGATTGTTTTCAGTTTGTTTATGGGCTTGGGCCTTTTTTTATTTCTATGAGCTGATCGTTGATTGGGTATTTGTAGTTTGTATATGGGTGATTGCTGGATTGATCGCTACTTCTTCCCATAGTGTCTATTTTTGTTCCTGTATCGAGGAAGATTTTTATTAGCTTTTTTAGAGAGACAGAAGATATGTTTTCATTAGCTATGTACTACACACAAACAAAAGGAAAGAAACTTTCTAGATGGGTTTTTCATCACGTGACTTTGGGCTGAAAAAAGAAAACGCAGTGAGAAGGAAAAAAATCAACCCTATTGGACAATGAGCAATAACTATACTTTAGCAAAATTTAGCCTATATTTTCTAAAATGCCAACGGTTGTGAAACATGCAATTGCGACATCATTTTAAAATTTGTAGTTGCGAGCCCATTTACAACTTGGTGACCCCAACTTGAAATTTTTTAGTGATCCACTTAAAATTTGCAGTTGCACCCCAAAAATTTGAAAAGTTTCTGTTGTTACCCTAGTTGAAAATTTGTATTGAATATACTCGCATTTGCGACCCTACTGTAAATACTTGTAGTTGCGATCCGACTTTGCATACATTCAATTGCGACCCGACTTTGAATACTTGCACTTGCGACCCGAATTTGAATACTTGCAGTTGTGACCTGACTTTGAATACTTGCAGTTGCGACCTTACTTTGAATACTTGCAGTTGCGATACGACTTTGAATACTTGCAGTTGCCACCTGACTTTGAATACTTGCAGTTGCGACCCGACTTTGAATATTTGTAGTTGCGGCCACATTTGAAAACATTTAGTTGCGACCTGACTTTTAACATTTGCAGTTGCGACCACATTTAAAGGCACCAAAACATTAAATAAAAATATGCAATTGCCACCATCACTAGGAGAAAGCATTTCCACCGAAGGAAAGGCTTGGCTTTTTCGTTTCAGTAACATAAAAGGAAAAAATCACAACATAAAGTTAAATAAAACTACAAGGAACAATAAAAATAAAATAAATAAATTTAAAAGCTGAAACTAGAGAACAAAAAATATAGAAATAAGACAATAGTCAATAAAAACGCTGAGAAAAAACAAAGTATAGAAGACCAACATGGACTGATACACGTAGACAAGACACAATCAGTACCCTGAAGAAAGCTAGTATTAGACAACATCTCTACTTATCTTTCCTCAATCTTTGACGAGAGGAAGTGACGGGCCGCAATTGGCCAACAGCACGGAAACAAAAAAAAGGCAAAACTGGCCGAGGGCAACCTTACTTAGACACTCTATGAATCGATACCTGTTTCTTAATCCAACGATCCAGTACGTGAATGAGACCGTAAGTAAAACTCAGCTAGTTTTAGCAAACCCGTATATTTTTTCGCAGGAAATCAAGGTAGGTGTTCTGAAATGAAATGTAAATTGTGGAATCACACATCATGGGACGTTGCTTCGGTGCCTTAACTGCACGTGCCTTTATGTCAATGACATGCGGGCCAGCCGGCTATGTGACCCACTTGTCATTGGCCGCCCAAAGGGACCTGCAGTCACGGCAGGGAAGCTCAAACCTTGGACAAAACTTCAACTGTTCATTGGATTCTCCATTTATGCTAGTTCTTGTCTTATTACTTCCTCTATTTGTAAATACTTGTTGTTGAAAAACTAGATTAGTTCTGTCCAACAACAAATATTATGGTACAAAGGAAGTAGTTATTTGCGTCATGGTTTGGACGTTTGGTTCACTTCATGTGTTACACCCTTCAGTCTTAGATTTCTCAAAGCGAGACACACGGCTGGGTTCTGATCATGGTCAGCGGGCCGTATATCACAGCGTAAATAAGGAAATGAAATTGCTCATAAATTTTCTAAATACAATAGGTATGATCGGACATATAAACATCTGCTGCCCCCCACTAGAGCAGGGTCGACGCTAGAAGCCGCTGCATCAGCAATGCATGCTTCGGAGTTGTGAAGATACTAGGAGTACTAAACAAATGGGCGCCTCTGCTTGGCAAGGTTTCGCGGCAGGGAGGTTTCTGTTCTGCGGTGCAACTTTGTGTGCGCATCCCAGCATCCAACGGCGCGCACTTCTTTGACTGCAGCATAGGGTTGCCACCTTGAGATGCGTGTATCGCCTCATGTGGCGAGGCTCATGGATAGCGTCGCGGCGAGGATGATGACGATAGCCAGCGTCGCCCTGCCCATCGCCGTCGCTGGGGCGGCGCCGACGTCGCTGTAGTCCGGCGGCGAGTTTGATCCTAGGCCGCCAGGAGGGGACATCGACCCGAAGTCCGGAGGTGAGCTTGATCCATACATAGGCGTCCCGGTGCTAGGGGTGTCCGGAGTCATCGGCGTCGGGGTCATTGGGGTCATCGGCGTCGGGGTCATCGGCGTGGTCGGCGTCAGAGCGGTGGGTGATGGAGGGGGCATCATCCCTTGAGCGCCGCCGCTGCCATTTCGCATCACAAGAGAAAATTCAGGCCTCGGTTACACATAAATAATACACATATTCCATTTCAGTTTTTGTTTCGGTTGTTTTTTTTTTGGTAGGAACTTTACCTTGACGCTGGATACTGGCACGACCCTGAACCTGCAAGGTCGAAATAAATTCGCGTGAGAAGGAAATACATGGGGTGAAATTTCAGTTGGAAAGATTTTGCCAAAACCGGCTGCAGTTCAAAAATTGAGACGTTGAGCTTACTCGGATCAGTGGTGGTGATGGTGGCCGTGCCGCCAAAGTCGCAGCTGGTGGGGAGGGGGTTCTTTTGGTAGTAGCTGTTGAAGGCGTAGGACGCATGGTCGTGGATGGTATCCGGGCTGAAGCAGCTCCCGCCTGTCTGGATCGCCGAGCAATCTACGCCGCTGTAGCCACACGCATAGTCCAGCGCCACCTGCAGCGCGGACGTGCTCGCGCTCTGGCTCGCCACGCACCACGTCCCGCCACCCCCACCGCCACCAGCAGCACCGCCGCCGCCCACGCCACCGCCAGCAGTACCGCCACCGCCGGTGGCACCACCAGCAGCACCGCCAGCAGTACCACCACCACCCGTGGCACCGCCAGCAGTACCGCCACCACCGGTGGCACCACCAGCAGCACCGCCAGCAGTACCGCCGCCGCCGGTGGCACCACCACCGCCAATGCCACCTCCGCCGATGTCACCGCCGCCGTTGTCGTCCGCCAGCGAGGGGAACCTGGAGGACGGAGTCATCGGCGTGTACGCCGGCATGGCGTAGGAAGCGGAAGTGGGCGTGGTGATGGTGGGGTACGAGGGTTTCATCACCGAGACGGTGGTCAGGATCCTTGGGTGTTGGGTGAGTCGGTTGGATGCTTCTACTCTCCGCTGCTCTGTTCCTGCAGGGATCAAAAGAGGAAGAAACGTGTGAGGTGAAAAGATTTGCGAAATTTTACTGACACATGTCAAGTCACTTTCTTTCCGCGGATGCACAATTCTTCATGCAGCGTCCAGATTTGGGTACGTTCAAACTCCAGCACAGCCTTTGGCACCAAAACAATGGCGTTTTTATGCTTTAGGTAAGCAAGCATATATATGAGAGCACCAAAACATCTCTGTCATATCATACTACCTAATGCACACACACACACAATACTTGAGGAAGTAGAAAGCCAAGAATGAACAAGACCGACAGCTCACCGCAGCAGCAAAAGGCAAGGAGGACGAGAAGGTAGGCACCAATGCAGTTGGACGGCCTAAGAAAACGAGCCATGTCCGCCTTCCTCCCTCAAGATCAAGATCAAGAGCTCGCTCTCTGCTCCCGAACAAGCCAGGGGTCGTTGGATGGATGGGTACCTGACGAGGAGAGAAGTGTAAAGTAGGACCTTGCTGTCCCTGCGGGCAGTGCATATATACCTGACGCAATGTCGAGGAATCGTAGGTTTCTTCCCCAACAGGAGAGGGGCAGGGAGGGAGGGAGGGAGGGAATAAGAGGAAACTTGGGAGTGGAGGCTGGGTCTGGGAGCTTTGCAGGGGCACGCAAGCGGGAGGACACAAAATATGGGAAAGAAACGCGAGGGAAAGTGAAAGGCTTCCAGCGATCGATCAGGGTGGGCGGAGGAGATCTACCGGGAGGGCAAGGAAAAGCTGGACGAGGAGTACTTTGGAGGTGAAAGAATTCGTCATGTCGGAAGCATTCCTCGAGTGCGCGCATCGGGATTGCGGCGAATACTTGGCTTTGCCGTTTCATATCTCTGGGTTTTGTACGAGGTTCCAATATATTATGCGGATTTCTCAAAGAATTGGTAGGAAATGGCACGTATTTGGCCTTAAAATCGTGCTTTTTAAAGACGGATCTTTGGCTAATTAATTGGCCTACGTATAATTGGTTGCAGTTATCTACTCGTATGTAGTATAAACATAACTGGATACATATAGTAGCGACTTTGCCTAGAGACCCACCTTAATGATGAAAATGGTGATTATAGTCGAGATTAAAAAGCAAGAGAAATGCATAACGTAGGGCACCATCCTTTGATTTTGAGAATATAGGACACTATCCTTTGATTTCCAATAACCCGCAGCCTCACCTTTTGTTTTATTATTAATATCGGCTTACTTTTGCCGACAATTTTTCAATGATATGTGTGGCATGGCCGCATGGCCAAAGCTTGCTAGTTGTGCTCAAACTTCTTTCCTTTGGGTTGTTAGCCAATCCACTCCTCCACACCATAAAAAGCTGGATAAGATTAAGGCGGTAGACAAAGTTAGCAGCGCCGACACCGCATGCTTGCACCGTTTTGACAGTGTTGTTTTCAAGCTTTTGTCCCTCTCGGTGCATCATTTACCATATTTCGTGATAAATCGTCTCGGAAGAGATTTGCCAGATTCGTGCGTTTAGATGTAATCCAATGCTATAACTTGAGAGTTGTCTATTTTCATGATAAACTTGTCATGGTATTCTTACGACACATACTATATGGTGGCTTATTGAGTGGTTAGGGGCTAACGGGCGCAAAGACGGGTGTAAGTGTGGATCGTTATTGACACAGAAGTTGCCAGGTTCAGGTTCCTCCGATGGAAATAAACCACTAGTTTTGTCGGAGTGACTATGAGAAATCACAAAATACAAGGTTGCTTCTTGAGTTGTTCGAGAGGAGGAAGAAGGGAGCTCTAGCTCAGCTTCTCCACATCCTATACAATTGTGTGCGTGTGCGTGTGCGTGTGTGTGTGTCAAGATTGTCGACCCCCGCCTAGGGAGGCTTCTTAGAGTTTTTATAGTGCAACGTCCCATATTACAATATACCGAGGAAATGGGGTGGGGCACCGGCTGCCAGCCCTTTTGGCTGATCGTGGGGCTCGCCTCCTTTGGGGACTTGTCGGCTGTGGGAGCCGTTGTCTTCCTGATCCCGTCGCTGTGGGGCTCGCCGGCTGCTCGTCATTGTTGCCGCGCGGCTATAACATCACGGGATATATTGTAACACTACTAGAGTGCTCGACGGTCTCGTCAAGCTCAGCAGTACCAACGGCAATGTAGCCACGCTCCCCCACAATGTGCGGTTATCGTCTTGTCTTGTACTTGGTACGACCGGATGGGATTGCTGTTGATGACGTTGGTTGCTGATGCTTGTGACCTGCGTTGGGTTTTCCTGAGAAGAAATGGGTTATCGCAGCACAATGCGGGTAAGTATTTCCCCCGATTAAGAAACCAAGGTTTATCGAACCAATAGGAATATCAATCCTCAACAGTCTTCAGCGGCTACACACAAAAGAAAAAACAACTTGCACCCAACACGGGCAAGAGAGTTGTCAATCCACTTAATCTCGTTATTCGCAAGCGAATGAGGTGTGTAGATAATTGTAGATAGTTGTGACTTGCAAAATAAAATAAAAGACAAATAATAACAAAGAGCAAATTATAAATTTTCTGAATATATAAGTGAATAGACCCGGGGGCCATAATGTTCTCTAGTGGCATCTCTTATGAAAGTAACATATGGTGGGTAAGCAAATTACTGATGGGCAATTGATAGAACATCGGATAGTTATGCGATCTTCAAGACAATGATCATGTGTATATAGGCATCACATCCATAAGAAAATAGGCCAACTCCTGCCTGCACATACTACTATTACTCCAGCCCTCGACCGCTATCCAACATGCATTTAGAATATTAAGTAAAACACATTAATGCTTGGGGAACGATGACATGATATAAACAAATTACTCTCAATCAATATGAATAAACTCCATCGTTTTATCCTTAGTGACAGCAACACGAAGACGCACTATGTCCCCTTCTGTCAATGGGGTATAGAAATTCGCCAGGTTGAACCCACTACAACACACATCTACCACTGAAGAAAGATCATACTACTTGGCCAAAGCAATTGGATAGATGGGATAAATTTATAATGCTATTATGATCATGCAAATAAGAATCATAAAACTCAGAGAAGATTCAAATACTTTTCATGAATAATCTGAACATAAATCCACAATTCAACGGATCCCAACAAACACGCCATACAAAAGAATTACATCGGATAGATCTAAGCGAAGATGGGATGATCATTATATTGAAGATAAAGATCAAGATCGAGAGATCGAGAGATCGAGAGAGAGAGAGAGAGAGAGAGAGAGAGAGAGAGAGACTAACTATGGACCCATAGGTGTGTGGTGAACTACTCACACATCATGACAAGGGTACCAATGTTGATGAAGAGGCCCTGCATGATTGATCCCCCCTCCGACAGGGTGCTGAAACGGATCTCCAGATGGGGTCACCGTGGAACAGAGACTTGCTGCAGCGTAAAAAGTATTTCGTGGGTCTATTTAGGGTTTCTGGAATATTTGGGAATTTGTAGGCGTGATAACGAGGCAAGAGGGGCCATAGGGAGGCGACAAGGTATCATGGCACGGCAATCCCCTGGCCGCGCCTTGTTGCCTTGTGGGCCCCTCGTGTGGCTTCAGGTCTCCCCCCGAAGCTTCCAAGTCTTCTTTTGGTCCAGAAATAACCATAACTTTTTTTTGTGACAATTGGACTTCATTTGGTACTGAAAACCCGAAAACAAAAAACACGCAGAAAATAAAAACTCGCACTGGGCACTAGGTTAATAGGTTAGTGCTAAAAAATAATATAAATTGGTGCATTATGACCCAAAAAGTATCTTAAAATGGTAATATAACAACATGGAACAATAAAAAAAATAGGTACGTTGGAGACGTATCAGTTTCTGCATGCAAACGGTTAGGGAGCTGGCCCATGCCGCCCAGCCGGCCGGTCACAAAGGTGGGCCGGCCAAGGGGCTAGCCGGCGGGCGGAGCCGGGCGCCCCAAATGTTTCGAAGTGTTGACTCCTCCACTTTGACATACGAGTGATCATATCCCCAACTGAAAGGATCGATATGGTTGACTAGAGGGGGGGGGGTGAATAGGCAACTACAAATTTTTAGCTTTTCTAAATAAATATGGAGTAGCAATCATAAAGGTTCACTAACATGGCACTAGGAGGACAACCTATATGATGCTACTTAGTAACGAGTAACGAAGCACGTAGGAGATACTCTACAACACCAACATATACAAAGTAAAGGTAAGAGATAACCACAAGTGGAACCGATGAAGACGAGGATGTGTTACCGAAGTTCCTTCCCTTTGACAGGAAGTACGTCTCCGTTGGAGCGGTGTGGAGGCACAATGCTCCCCAATAAGCCACTAGGGCCACCGTATTCTCCTCACGCCCTCGCACAATGCAAGGTACCGTGATTCCACTATAGGTGCTCTTGAAGGAGGCGACCGAACCTTTACAAACAAGGTTGGGGCAATCTCCACACAAATCTTGGAGGCTCCCAACAAGACCACGGAGCTTCACCACAATGGAATGTGGCTCCGAGGTGACCTCAACCGTCTAGGGTGCTCAACCACCCAAGAGTAACAAGATCCGCAAGGGATTAGTAGGGGGAATCAAATATCCTTTGGTGGAAGTGTGGATCAAGGCCTTCTCAAGCAATCCCTAGAAAAAGTAGCGAAAGATAGCGAACGGAAGCAACAAAGTTTTCTCAAACCAACAGACCAGAAAAACTAGAGAACTAGCAAATCCTACACTCTCCCCCCTTTGGCATCGAAACACCAAAAAGGTAGAGAGGAGCCCTAACAACCAGGTGGTAGAAACATCACTCGGTGTCCTCCTCATCACGATACTCCTCATCGGAGCCATCGTCGGTGTCCTCCTCCTCCTCAGATGCAGCCCACTGAAGATGATGCTTCTCCATCCATGCCGCCTCGGGCATGATCTTAGTCTCAGAACCGCTGGAGAAGGGTATGTCAAGCTTCCTCATGAACAACTTGTCGCGCTGGCGACTCTCCTTCTGAGCAACATGTGTGCTGTACTAGCCCTTGGCCTGCATACAGAACAGGGTCTTCATCCTGTCAGTGAGCCGTGTGGCCCAAGACGGTGCCGCAGATGTGTGGGAACCCTCACCCTGTCGAGGAGCCTCTGGAGGGGCCTCATCCTCAACGCCTGGCAGATCGTCATCAGAATCCCTGGGGGCAGCCTGATGAGAGGAGGTGTTGGCCCATTTGTCTTTCTGACGCAGCTTGATGGGCTCATGGCGGACCCAATCAGGAGCAACAAACTCAGCCCCGGGGAAGAGCTTGGTCCAAGTGGCCTTGATAAAGTAGAATAGGTAGGGACCGTAGATTGGGACCTTACGGTTAATGACTGCAGAGTAGAGTTCAGTCCACATGACATGAGACACATCAAGGGGCTGACACTGACGATTCTTTGCTTTCTGACACAAGAGGAGCATGTCTACCAGGTAGGAGTGCACCTGGTCCTTCTTGCCAACCCTGGGAAACAGTGTGTTGCGAAAGATCCGGTGCATCACATCCAAGAAGGGGTTCATCACATAGTATACCTCGCCAGTGGGGGTGTGCTTCACAGAGAGGTACGGGAGCAGCTTCTCCTTGGGAGCGGCTTGGGCCTTGGCATGGGGGCGCAAGCCAACCGCCGTAGTGAGGCCCTCATCCCTGACCTGAAGAAGATCCATGAAGTCTTTCCAGGTAGCAGTCAGCTACATTCCATTTGTCATCCAAGTCATAGTACGGGCGTCATCATGGTGAAAGTGCACTGTAGCAAAGAAGTGAGCTACAATGGAAATATCAAAATCCTGGTGCAACGAGACGAGGTCTGCAATATGAAGTTGCTCCACCATAGCAATGGCCTCCCCAAAATAAGTCATGTCCTTCCTCAAATGTTCAAGATCTATCCACTGTACCAGGACATAGAGGTTCTTCTTTGATCTGAGCACGTGTTGATAGATTAAGAATTGATCGCGAGTCCAAAACTGTTCACCGCGAGGGAACTCCTCCCTATTGCTAGCATATGGGTTGAGCTTGCGATGGTGTTGGAACTCGGCAAGCGGCATAGTGTTCCAGTTGATTGAGGGCTTCTTTGGAGCAGGATTCTTGAACGAGCGCTTGGGGGCATTGGAGCCTTCAGACGGAGCAGAGGAAGGACGCTTGGAGCTGGCAGTGCGAGACGGGTTGGAACGACGGGAACCACCACCTGGGATACGCAAAACAACACACAAAACACGGAAGAAGGGAGAAACAAATCAAAGCAATGAACAAGAACGACCCAAAACCTCAGAAAACACAATAGATCAGTGTGTGTGCACAAAGGGGAGCGGTAGTACCGCAGGTGGAGCGGTAGTAAAATTTTACTACCGCTCTGGGAGCGGTAGTAAATATTTACTACCGCTCTACAAGCGGTAGTACCGCTCCTCGAGCGGTAGTACCGCGCCACGAGGGGCGGTAGTACCGCACGGGACGGCCTAATCATTGATCTAATCAAATTTGACACGGAAAAACTTGTGGAGTAGACATTGAAAACCATAGATCTGGATCCTAAGCAGGCGTAGGCACACACACCACCTATGCAAGGAATCATATTACCCAAAAAGCTACCATGAACTCCCAATCACGATGACATGAGACCATATGCCCTATCTCTAGAAGGAATCAACGAACAAAGCATAAGATTGCAGATGAGGGGCAGTACCGGTGTCTATGGCGTGTGGAGAAGAGTCCCATCGGTCGGAATCGGTGGATGATGGCCGGATAGGGAGATCCGGTGATGCCCTAGGGCAGTTTTTGAGGAGAGGGGAGAGAGAGACAGGGAAGAAATCGGGGCAGATGGGGAAAAAGAAAGGCCTCCCGGGCCTTTAAATAGTCCCCTGGGCGAGGCGGCGCGATAGTATCGCAGTCATTGCCGTAGTACCGCTCTACATGCGGTAGTACCGCGCCCACAGCGGTAGTAAAAAATTAGTACCGTGCTGGGGGCGGTAGTACCGCATGGTGAGCAGTAGTACCCTCCCCCAGCGGTAGTAACATTTTACTACCGTGCTGGGGGCGGTAGTACCGTGCTCGAAGTCACAAAAATGGCCAAAAAGAGCTCTCTACTCCTTAGGTGGTGAAAAAACATGATCAAGCCAAGAGAAAACAAAAACACGGAAACAAGAAAGACACACCGAAAAGAGAGAAACAACACAGAGACTCCAGGGGAGAGGGCAGTGGCCTAGGCCACCAATGTTTGAGACAAATGGTATGACACCGCGAAGAATTATCCTTGGGTTCATGACCATATCTCCTCTTTGAAGCACAAGTGCCATTTGGTGATGGCCAAAGTGAAAGACTTGATCGATTTATGCATAATGGGGGGAGGGAAAGTTCATTGAGAGAACAACACTCCCCCTATGTCCATGCCTACATCTAGAGCAAGATGTAATGTAGAGTGAGGTGCAAAGTGCCTAGTTTCAATCCACATTACTTGAATCAATGATATTTAGCTCATGCCTTAACTCCCGGAACCTTGCTTCATCTAGGGGCTTAGTGAAAATATCTGCAAGTTGCTCTTCAGTGTTGATCAAGTGAATCTCAATATCACCTAGCTTGATATGTTCACGAATGAAGTGATGGCGAATATCAATGTGCTTGGTCTTGCTGTGTTGAACCGGATTGAGAGAAATCTTGATAGCACTTTGATTGTCACATAGGAGAGGCACTTTGTCACAGGTGACACCGTAGTCCTTTAAAGTTTGCCTCATCCATAGCAACTGGGCACAACAACTTGCAGCTGCTACATACTCAGCTTCGGTGGAGGATAGTGATACACAGTTCTACTTCTTGGAAGACCAACTTACCAGTGAACGACCAAGGAATTGGCATCCTCCAGAGGTTGAATTCCTCTCCACACAGTCGCCTGCCCAATCTGAGTCAGAATAGCCCACTAGGTTAAAGTTTGCTCCTTTGGGATACCATAGACCAAAGTTTGGGGTATGAGCCAAATATCAAAAGATTCGTTTGACAACCATGTAATGACTTTCCTTTGGTGCGGATTGAAACCGTGCACAAATCCCTACACTCAACATGATATCAGGTCTAGATGCACAAAGATAAAGGAGGGATCCAATCATGGAGCGATATACTTTTGATCCACTGCTTTACCATTGGGATCACTGTCAAGCTTGCATCGTGTTGGCATGGGAAACTTGACCGGCTTGACATCCTCTAGCTCAAACCTCTTGAGCATGTCTTGAGTGTAGTTGGCTTGTTTAATGAAAGTCCCTTCTAAGCCTTCTTTGATCTTGAACCCGAGGAAGAACTTCAACTCACCCATCATAGACATCCCAAATTTCTCGGTCATCAGTGCAGCAAATTCTTCATTGAAAGATTCGTTAGGAGAACCAAAAATGATGTCATCAACATATAGTTGCCATATGAACAAACCCCCTTTGACCCTCTTAGTAAAAAGAGTGGGATCAACCTTCCCAATTTCAAACCCATGATCTTGTAATAACTTAGTAAGATACTCATACCACGCACGTGGGGCTTGTTTAAGGCCATAGAGTGCCTTATTAAGTATGTACACATGATTGGGGAGCTTGGGATATTCGAACCCCGGGGGTTGTTTGACATATACCAACTCATTTAAAGGACCATTAGTGTGACGCCCTCGATTTAATCGTACGCTAATCATACACGCAAATGCGTACGATCAAACCCAAGGACTCACGGGAAGATATCACAACACAAATCTAGACACAAATAAAATAACATGAGCTTCATATTACAAGCCAGGGGCCTCGAGGGCTAGAATACGAAAGCTCGATAAACACACGAGTCAGCGGAAGCAACAAATATCTGAGTACAGACATAAAACATGGGGTGCCTTAGAGAAGGCTAGCACAAAAGATACAACGATCGAACGAGGCGAGGCCTCCTGCCTGGGAACCTCCTAACTACTCCTGATCATCAGCGGCCTCCATGTAGTAGTAGGCACCGTCGGGGTAGCAGTCATCGGCGGCGGGGACCTCCATCTCCTGGGCTCCATCATCTGGTCGCAGCAAACGGATCAAGGGAACAAGGGGGGAGCAAAGCAGCGGTGAGTACTCATCCAAAGTACTCGCAAGTCTTACATCAGAACTATTCTAATTATGCATCAGTATCAAAGAAGGGGGTTATATGTGGACTGACTGCAGCAAAGCGAGAATAGAGAGAGAAGACCTAGTCCTATCGAAGACTAGCATCTTCAGGGTCTTGCAGCAATAGGCGAGAGTAGAACACGGGTAAAACATTAATAGTCATATTGTTGCAGCAATATTAAGGTGAGGTCACGCCTAAAGATCCTCCCTCGACTCCCTGCGAGGAAGCAATCCCGAGGCAAACTAATTCCAGTTAAGTAACAATTGTAGTTGTAAAAGATCGGGGCACAACTCCAAGTCGTCCTGTAACCATGGACACGGCTATCCGAATAGTTAATTTTCATCCCTGCAGGGGTGCACCACATGTCCCGTCACGCTCGATAACACTCTGGCCGGACATACTTTTCTGGGTCCTGCCCGGCCTCGGAATATCGACACGTCGCAGCCCCACCTAAGACTAATCAGAGAGGCCAGCCCACCGGTCTAAAACCTAAGCACAAAGGGTTCGTGGGCCCAGTTCCCCTTCACGCTCCTGCACGTGGCGTGGGCGGCCGACGTCAGTCCTAGCATCCCTTAATCACAAGCGCGATGCATCTCGGGACCACTCGGGCGCGCGCCGCTACATTGCTGGCATCTGAAAAGCTTCGGCTGATACCGTGACGTCGAGTACCCATAATTCTTCCCGCATAGCCGGTTAGTGCGAAAAGGTCTCCGACCAACCCAGATCAAATACCCAAATCCATTAACATTTTAATTAGGCCAACAACACAGTTTCACGGGAAACCACCCGTCTTACAACTAATCACCAATGATCCCAGTAACATGGTCGACTAACTGTGTGGTTGTAACATCGGGGGGAACCTGAGGTATCACCCTCGTTGGATTCCGAACGATGTACCCGTCAAGGTGGGCTTAGAGGAATCACCCTCGGGGGTCCCACACTCGCGAGGTGACACGACAGAGACGTCATCGGGAATGGTGAAAGAGGAATCAACCTCGATAACCACGACCGACTAGCAATGCTACAGAGATATCATCAGGAGTAATTAGTGAGGTGTCACCCTCGGTACCCGATAGTATCTTTGTAGCGTCGTACAACAAAGGGGGGGTGAATGTGCTGTGTCGGGTCTGGCTCGTCGATCAGAGATCGAGATTTGAAAACAAGCGGGGCAACTGAACTACGGGGTCAGAGGGGATGACTGCTCCACCTATACTAGGCATATTAAAGGTACAGGACTGAAAGTAGCAGTTCATCAAAAATAGGCTATGCATCAGATATAGGAGCTAACTACAACAGTAGCAAAAATACTAATGCAAGCAGTAGAAAGAAAGACATAGGCGATATAGGAATGATCAAGGCGAGTTTGCTTGCCTTGCTGCTCTGCGGCAAAGGACTGATCGGCAGGGTCGTAGATGTACCCGGCAGCAGCGTCAGTCTCGGGGTCTACCGGTAAGAAGAGGGGGAAGAAACAATAAATAATAGCACCGATGCAACACAAAGCATGACATGGAAAGATGCAGGCTAGACATGAGCTAACGCAGCAACATCCGTCATAGACGGGTCGGAAGAATATCTGACGATATTTTTCGGGTCTCGGGCTACTACCGGTTATACTGGAAACGGAGGAGAAGTTCCATGTTTGCTATGCTAGGGACGCGTGACAAACGAACGGGCCGTGTATCCGGGTTCGTCTCGTTTTGCTGATCAACTTTCATGTTGAAAATAATTTGATCTGACTTACGGATTATTTTATATTAATTTTCAAAGTTTTATTAATTATTTAGGAATTAAAAACAGATTTAAAAGATTTAATAAAATCCTATTATGACATCATCGCGATGTCATGCTGACATCAGCAGTTGACTGGTCAACTCACCAGCGGGTCCCGAACGTCATAGGCACAAGTTTTTATTAAGATTAATTATTAATTTATCAGATTAATTTAGTGGGGGACCCACGTGTCATACTCTAATTATTCTAATTAATTAATTTAACTAATATATCTATTTATTTATTTAATAAAAACATTATTTTTATTATTTATATTAACTATCGCGTGGGGCCTCCCTGTCATAGACAGCGGGTGCATTGGCCCCACCGGTAAGTGACCTAAGGCTATTTACTCATCTGTTTTTTATTAGATACCTAACCGTGCAAATACCGTATTCCTCTAAATATCCATATACGCAAATACATACATAATACGGGTATCAAATACATACATACATCCATACGGAATACAACATTTTTTTTCTCAACACTCATCTCCCTCTTTGTGTTAATAGACAGAGAACAACTCTGTGCTAACTCCACCTAGAAGAACCAAAAGTTCAATCCTTCCTACCGGAGTCTACCGTCGACGGATCGGGGTCCAGTTTGCCGGAACGGAACCGGGGCGCTGAGGAGATCGACATGATGGGAGGAGCCCGAGGAGGGGCTCACCGACGGTGACGAGACGGCCCGATGAAGCCGGAGTTCGCACGAAGGTGAAGGTGACGACGGTGACGCGGTTCCGGTGAAGAAGGGCGTGCCGGCGAGGAGGAGCCGGCCGGAGGTTCGCCGAGAGGGGCCCCGGTGAGG
This sequence comes from Hordeum vulgare subsp. vulgare, assembly GCF_904849725.1. Taxonomy (NCBI): domain Eukaryota; kingdom Viridiplantae; phylum Streptophyta; class Magnoliopsida; order Poales; family Poaceae; genus Hordeum; species Hordeum vulgare. Next base: position 385,719,309 of record NC_058520.1, on the reverse strand, counting down.
AGGGGCCCCCTGAGATGGAGCCGGCCGGAGTGGATGAGGCCGGCAATAGGGACCTCGGGGAGGCTGTAAGGGGGGCCACCGGGGGAGGTAGAGGGGACCGTCGGGGGGGGGGGGGGGGCTAGTGCCGACGGGGTGAAGGTGGGGGCTCGCCGGCCGGGAGAGGGGAGGGGCCGCCGGGGGAGGAGGTGGACAGGAGGGGCACGGGCGAGAGGGAGAGAGGCGGCAGGGGCCGCCGGCGGGAGGCAGGGGGCCGAGGTGGGAGGCGAGGTGGGGAGGGGGGCGAGCCGGCGCTGGGGGCGGTCGCCAGTGGGAGGAGTAGCAGGGGAGGGCGAGGTTGATGGGGCTTGTGGGAGGGAGGAGATCTGGCGTGGGGGGGGAGAGTCACGGGAGGTGGGAGGGAGTGTCGGTGGGGGGGAGACCGAGAGGGGTCTCTCGTGGGGGAGGGTTACGGGAGAGAGAGGGGTCATGGGGATGGGGGGCTCTCGTGGGGGTGAGGGGCTGGGACCGAGAGAGGGGGAGGAGATGGCGCTGTCGGTGGGGGGGGTGGGGCCCCCGACGAGGGGGAGGCTGGGGGGCGCTGGCGGCGCTCGGTGGGAGGAGGGAGTAGCGAGGGGCTCCCTCGCGAGGAGGTGGGATGCGCTAGGGTTTGCGGGATGGGGGGGGGGCGGCTGGGCCTTTTGGCCCAGTTGGGCCGGTTGTTTTTTTTTCTTTTTATTATTTAATATACTATTTAACTTTCTTTTTAAATACTTTTCTTATACTTTCTTTTACAATTTATTATACATACTTCTAATTCTCTCTTTCACATACATATTCTTTTAATATTTAACATGAATTTATAAAATACTTTTTCTTTTGTTTTCAAAATTTTGGATCCGGACAGACTCGAATCAACGCGGGTCTGAGATGGGAATTCGATGACGTGGCATCATTAGCGGTTGATCTCTGTAGCTTAATTACAATAATTACTGTTGCAAAAGTCGAGGATGTCACAATTCTCCCCTACTAACAAGAATTCTCGTCCCGAGAATTAAGAGGTAGAGGGAAAGAGCCCGGGGTATTCATCACGAAGATGATTCTCGCGTTCCCAAGTGGCTTCATCTTCAGAGTGATTTGACCACTGCACCTTAAGGAACTTAGTGACCTTGCGACGAGTCTTACGTTCAGCTTGGTCGAGAATGCGGACCGGATGCTCTTTATAAGAGAGGTCTTGTTGTAGCTCAAGCATATCGTGATCCACTGCTCGAATAGGGTCCTTGAAGCAGCGACGGAGCTGAGAAACATGGAAGACATCGTGAACCTGAGAAAGGTTCGCCGACAGTTCCAATTGATAAGCAACTCTTCCACGCCTTTCGAGAACAGTGAAAGGACCAATATAACGAGGAGCTAATTTGCCCTTGATTCCGAAACGGTGTGCACCTCTCATTGGTGTGACATGAAGATAAGCCTTTTCGCCAGGTTTATAGACCATATCTTGATGATGAAGGTCATACTGACTCTTCTGACGAGACTGAGCAGACTTCAGATTCTCATGAATAATGCGGACTTGATCTTCGGCATGTTGAATAATATCCGGACCGAAGAGTGATCGTTCCCCAGTTTCTGACCAATTCAGAGGAGTTCGACACCTTCGCCCATACAATAATTCGAAAGGGGCCATCTTCAGGCTAGCTTGATAGCTATTGTTGTAAGAGAACTCGGCATACGTGAGAGATTCCTCCCATTTCTTACCGAAAGAAATGACACAAGCTCGAAGCATGTCCTCGAGAATTTGGTTGACTCGTTCAACTTGTCCCTGGGATTGAGGGTGAAATGCAGTGCTGAAGGACAGATGAGTCCCCATAGCCTTTTGAAAACTTTCCCAGAATTTTGAAGTGAACAAGCTACCACGGTCCGAACTGATTACCAATGGAATACCGTGAAGTGAAACAACTCTTGACATATAAAGATCTGCCAGCTGACTAGCATTAATCGTTTCTTTGACGGCCAGGAAATGTGCAACTTTGGACAGTCGATCAATGACGACAAGAATAGCATCATTACCTTTCTGAGATCTGGGAAAACCAGTGACGAAGTCCATTTTAACGTGGTCCCATTTCCACTCGGGAATAGAGATAGGTTGCAGAGTTCCAGCAGGCTTTTGGTGTTCTGCTTTGATACGCCGGCATATATCACATTCTGCCACATAGCGTGCGATGTCTTGTTTCATATTGGGTCACCAGAATCTTTGCCGGATGTCTTGGTACATCTTGGTACTACCCGGGTGAATAGATAGTGGTGTGTCATGAGCTTCTTCCATCACCTTTCCAGTCATCCTGAGGTTTTCCTTCTTATTTGGGACGAATAGGCGACCCTTGAAATACAAGGCGCCACCTTCATCAACAGTGAAAAAGGAGGGTTTACCCTTCGCAATATAGCTCTTAATCCTGTCGACATCATCGTCAAAGTCTTGTATATTCTTTATGGAGCTCACAAGATCTGGTTCAACCACTAGGTTACCGAGGGAACCCTGATTAACAACACGAAGGTTCATCTTTTGAAACTCTTCAGGAGGGGGAACAAGGTAACCCTGAGGAACAATGTGGAGGTTCAGCTTATGGAATTCCTCTTGCAGACGATCGTGAACCTGATGAACCTGGAGGTGGTTGCAGTATGACTTGCGACTTAAGGCATCAACCATTACATTAGCCTTGCCAGGGGTATATGATATACTACAATCAAAATCTGCTATACGCTCCATCCATCTTTGTTGACGCAGGTTCAGCTCCGGTTGAGTGAACAAGTACTTCAGACTTTGATGGTCGGTGTAGATTTCACAGCGATTACCGACAAGGTATTGTCGCCATTCCTTCAACGCATGAATGACTGCGGCAAGCTCGAGATCATGAACTGGGTAGTTCTCTTCATGAGCACGCAGTTGACGTGAAGCATAAGCGATCACCTTGCGATCTTGCATTAGGACACAACCTATTCCTTGACGAGAAGCATCATAGTATATGATGAAATCCCTTTTCGTATCTGGAGGAGCAAGTACTGGAGCGGACGTTAGTTTGTCCTTGAGTGCCTGGAAACTTTCCTGACATTTATCAGTCCATTCATACTTAACACCTTTGTGAAGCAGGTTGGTTAAGGGCTTCGCAATCTTGGAGAAGTTCTCGACGAATCGACGGCAATAGCTGGCGAGTCCGAGAAAACTTCTGACTTGCTTGACATTCTTCGGGGGAGTCCAGTCAAGAATAGCTTGAATTCATTCGGGGTTGACCGCAATACTATCCTTGGAAATCACATGACCAAGGTAAGTCACTTCGTCTAGCCAGAACTCACATTTGGAATACTTCGCATAGAGTTTATGCTCCTGAAGCTTATCCAGTACAAGACGAAGATGTTCAGCATGCTCTTCTTTGTTCTTCGAAAATACTAGAATATCATCTAGATATACCACGACAAATTTGTCGAGGTAGTCCATGAATATATAATTCATCAGTCGAGAGAAGGTTGCCGGTGCATTGGTTAAGCTGAAGGACATGACGGTTGTTGAGGCATAATTTATGCCTAAGTAATTTTGGTGATTGATGACAGTACCGTACAGGACTAATCGTGTGTGTCAAGGTTTCAGGCAACACTCGTCAACGGCACAAGACGACACGACTCCTCTCTTCTGGAACGGAAGCACGACGCCCTCCTAGATTCTCTTTATTTGAGTCATAGGAAAGCCGTACTATTAAGAGGGGATCCGTAGTGGAAAGGTTTGGGTGGAATCTATCTTTGCACACGCACACCTCTCCTTCTCCCTTTCCTTTATCTTTGGAGCGGCCCTCGCCGTTTTGATCTTAGCTTCTCTGCAAAATGGTCCCAGCGGTAGTACCGCTGGACAGCCAGCGGTAGTACCGCTGCAGCCAGCGGTAGTACCGCTGGCTGGCGGTAGTACCGCCCCTGGTCAGCGGTAGTACCGCTGGCCAGCGGTAGTACCGCCCCGGGTCAGCGGTAGTACCGCTCCACGTGCCCTGTTCCACCTACCTAGCGGTAGTTCGTGGACGGACCCTTTTGCGAAGACTTTCTCGACGGTAGTAGTGCTTATGCACTACCAAGGGCCAGCGGTAGTACCGCTGGAAGCCCCAGCGGTAGTACCGCTGTATCCAGCGGTAGTACCGCCAGGCAGCGGTAGTACCGCTCCTTCCCAGTGGTTGTACCGCTGGATCTCGGGCAGAGAGTGGGAAAACGGTCTGAATTTTCCCCCCACTATATAAAGTGTTCTTCTAGCTGAGGAACCTTATCTCTTACCTCTCTATGCTCCATTGTTGCTCCACAAGCTTAAAAGTGCCCGATCTCTCTCCCTAGCCAATCAAACTTGTTGATTCTTTAGGGATTGGTTGAGAAGGCCTAGATCCACACTTTCACCACGAGAAAAGTTGATTCCCCCACCAATCCCTCGCGGATCTTGTTACTCTTGGGTGTTTGAGCATCCTAGACGGTTGAGGTCACCTCGAAGCCATATTCCATTGTGGTGAAGCTTCGTGGTCTTGTTGGAAGCCTCCAAGCTTTGTGTGGAGTTGCCCCAACCTTGTTTGTAAAGGTTCGGTCGCCGCCTTCAAGGGCACCTATAGTGGAATCACGGTACCTTGCATCGTGCGAGGGCGTGAGGAGAATACGGTGGCCTTAGTGGCTTTTTGGGGAGCATTGTGCCTCCACACCGCTCCAACGGAGACGTACTTCCTGTCAAAGGGAAGGAACTTCGGTAACACATCCTCGTCTCCATCGGTTCCACTTGTGGTTATTTCTATCCTTTACTTTGTATTTGCTTTAGCATTGTGACTTTATCTCAGTCGGCTTAATAGCTCTCATGGTTAGATTCTATCGGGTCATCTCTTTGTCATATTATCTGTGTACCCACATAGTGTTTACCTTAACTTGCTAAGATTAATTAAAAAGTGGTCGTTGTCTATTCACCCCCCCCTAGCCAACCATATCGATCCTTTCAATTGGTATCAGAGCCACGTATCTTTATTAAGGGTTTAACCACCCGAAGAGTATGGAAGGCGAAGAGGAAGTGAACCATGGGCAACCCGAGGGCATGGACTTGACTTCGGTCACAAGGGACGACTTGAATACGGCTATGGCAGCCCTAAAGACGTCCTTGACGAGCGAAGTCAAAACCATGCTTAAGGAATTAATTGATGGTCCTAAAAGTTCACCCGAACCGGCTTTAGTGGTTAAACCCACCATTTCCGATTCGGAGGCCAACTCCTCTAAGGAAGCGGCTAAAGGTATGCAACCTGCTTCACCTCACGGAAAGAATGGGACTGGAACACATGCCTCTGTTCCACCTCCCATGACTTATGGAGGACCCGTTCTCGCACCTCGTCTTAATCCTGTTGGTCCTCCTCCTAAACTTGTGAAAGGTGACTTTGCTAACTGGGTATTTTCTATTAAGTCTCATTTGAATCACAGCTCAACAAACTTGTGGAGAATTATCGAGCAAGGATATTACCCCCATGACCCAAGCAACCTCACTCCAAGAGAAGATGCAGACAATCAATATAATCACTCTGCGCTGTTTATCCTTCAGTCTGCTGTGCCACCTGAAGATCTTCCCCACTTACGTCCCTTCACATTGGCCAAGGATTGTTGGGAGCATATTATGGTGTTGTATAAGGGAAGCTCAAGTATTCAACGATCCAACTATGAAGTGATACTTGATCAGGCCGATGAGTTTGTGATGAAGGAAGAAGAGGACCCTCGTGATCTCTATCGGAGGGTGACTGCTATTGCTGTGGCACTAAAGGATCATGGAAGTAAGGATGTGGATGACACTTGGGTCAAACGCAAGTTTCTCAAAGCCATCATGCCTTTCAACAAAGCCATGTCATCTGTCATTCGTCAGCGGCCAGACTTTCACTCTTTGTCTTCCAGTGAAGTGTTGGATGAGTTCATTGCAATGTCAATCATGAACGAAACAGCCGACAATGCACTTGCTCGTGTCCGATCAAAAACCACTTCACCCAAACTTGCGTTGAAAGCAAGAGTAATGCTTGAAGAAGAAGAAGAAGATGAGGAAGAGGAGAGCTGCCCGGAAGACACAAAGTATGCCTATCATGAGCACATGGCTCTTGCATCAAGGCAATTCTGGGGAAATAAAAGGAACTCAAGACCAACCTTCAACAAGAAAAACTCAAGTGGTTTCAAACCCAAACAACGAGTAAGGACATGTTATAACTGTGGCAACGTGAGTCACTTCGTGGCTGAATGTCCCTATGAGAAGAGAGAAGACAATGGAGGCAAGCTCATTCGCAAAGACAAAACCAAATCATTTCCAATCAAGAACAACTTTGTGAAGAAACCTCACCCAAAAGGAATGGTGGCCCTGGAGGAGTATCCTTCTGATGATGATGATGATGATGATGATGATGATACAGTGGCAACGGCAACTGTTGCTATAGCCACTACCCCTTCCCAGAAGGTGTCTCTCTTCAACGCCCCCAACGAGAACCACATCACCAAGTGCCTCATGGCAAAAGGTACCAATCAGGTAACTTCTATCATTAAGACCAACATTACTTCTGCTCCTTCATTGTTAAATTGTGTAGAAGATAGTGATGTTGGAGAACTTAATGAGCATGATCTTGATAAGTTTCTATGCACTATTAAGGGAGAAACCAAGAAGCATTTTGTTGCTCTCTTGGAACAACTGGGTGAGGCCACTGACCTCATTGAGTCTCATGAGGAGACCATCTCCGAGCTTCATGGACATAGCCATGACTATGCCGATGAAATTGCCGAATTATCTAGCACTCTAGAAGAGGAGCGCACTCTTCGTTTGGCTCTTGAGGAGTCATATAACGATGACTGCGCTAAAATGCGAAAGAAACTAGATCATGATGTTGTTCTTACTTGCATGCTTAAATCCGAAAAGTATGCTCTTGAGGTTGGACGTGACAGACTCAAAGAAGAGTTTGACATACTTGACAAGGCCCACAAAGCCTTGAAAGGTGTTCATTTCTCTCTGAAAGAGTCTCATGATCAACTCCAAGCAAAACTTACCAAAGAGATCTCTACTTGTCCTCCCTTTGTGTTAATTGATAATACTTGTGCAACTAACCCCTGTTGTGAGCATGTTCATCTTGTGGAGGAAAATGCCAGGTTAAAGGAGAAACTTGAGAAGGGCCTTGTGTCATGCAGACAAGGTGAGAAGAGTCTGAACGATCTCTTAAGCACTCAAAAGAGTGTCGTAGGAAAGGAAGGACTTGGACTTACCTCCAAGTCAAAAGCTAAAAGGAAGAACAAGCACAAACGATCTCTCACCCTCATGGACATCTTTGTCAAGGAGGGTGAGGGGACTCAGAAGGTGAACAGGAACAAGGTGGACTATGGGAACCCCAAGAAGGGCAAAATCGCTCCTACTAACACAGCCGGCAAACTTAATTCCTCTTATGTGTTATGTTGTGCTAGTGACGGGCATGTTTATGCCAGATTTGTTGGTTCCTACGATGAAGATATTGAATGGGCTATCTGGGTTCCTAAGACCCTTGTCTCTAACATGAATGGACCCATTAAAAATGGGTACCTAAAACCAAGCCTTGATCTATTGCAGGAGTTCGCTTCGGGTGGGGTGTCATGGTTGCTCGATAGTGGAGCAACAAATCATATGACCGGAAGCAAGGACTTAGTGGTGGATGTGCACCCTTCTCCATCTATGCCCACCCATGTCCAATTCGCCGATGCATCCTCGTCAAAGGTATTGGGATTTGGTAAGGTGGTCGTCTCTCAAGATTTGTCTATTGAGAAGGTCATGCTTGTTGAGTCTCTTGCCTACAATTTACTTTCCGTTCGTCAACTTGCAATCATGGGTTTGTCCACTTTCTTTAATATTGACTCTGTGGTCCTCCTAAGGAGCAAGACTCTTAAAGTAGCCTATGTTGGACATGTCAAAAATGGTCTCTATGTGGTAAACTTTTTGAAACGACCCACTAAGACTGCGACATGTTTAATGGCTAAAGTTGACGTGGGCTGGCTTTGGCATCGCCGTTTAGCTCATGTCAATATGAGATCTTTGCAAAGTCTTCTGACAGGGGACCATGTTCGTGGACTAACAAATGTGAGCTTTGTTAAAGATCGTGTTTGCAGTGCTTGCATTGAAGGAAAGATTCATGAAACTGCTCATCGTCCAACGACTCTTATCTACACTAAGAGGCCATTGGAAGTTCTCCACATGGATCTGTTTGGTCCCCCAACATTTGATAGTCTTGGAGGCAGAAAGTATTGCTTAGTGATTGTTGACGATTACTCAAGATATACCTGGGTATATTTCTTCAAAAGGAAGAGTGAAACTCAACAAACAATCATCAACTTTGCTAATGAAGCGCAACGTCAACATGGAGCAAAGATCTTGATGATTAGGAGTGACAACGGCACCGAGTTCAAGAACTACACTCTAGATGAGTTTCTAGGTGATGAGGGAATAAAGCACCAATACTCTGCACCATGTACCCCTCAGCAAAACGGCGTGGCAGAAAGGAAGAACCGGACCTTGATAGATGCTGCGAGAACAATGATGGCAGAATTCAAATCTCCATACAACTTCTGGGCAGAGGCCATCAACACAGCATGTCGTGCGTCCAATCGGCTCTACATTCGCAAAGGTTTGAACAAGACTCCGTATGAGATTCTAACTGGAAACAAACCCAATCTCAAGTACTTCCGGGTATTCGGTTGTAAGTGTTTCATTCTTATAAAAGGAGCTAGGCTAGCTAAATTTGATTCTAGAGCACATGAGGGTATCTTTGTTGGTTATGCTACAAACTCTCATGCTTACCGTGTCCTCAACAAGTCCACCGGACTAATTGAGGAGACGTGTAACGTAGAGTTTGACGAAAATAATGGCTCCCAAGTGGAGCAAAGTGGTCTTTGTGATATAGGTGATGAAATTCCTCCCGAAGCCATAAGAAGAATGGGGATTGGTCAAATACTCCCCATTGAGGAACCCCTTGTGGCAGAAGGAGAAGGACAATGCTCTACTCAAGTGGAGCCATCACCCCCACAAGCCCCACACGCTTCCGATGAACAAAGAGAAGACTCTCAACAAGTTGATCAAGCTCTCGGTCAAGATCAATTGCCTAACAACGATGATGTGCCCACTCAAGCACTACCCCAAGACCCTGAACCAGCACGAGATCAAGATCAAGAGCAACCACTAATACAAGATCAAACCAGTGAACTTGCTCAAGTCGAAGGACAAGATGATCAGGAGACTGTCTCACAATTCCCGTCTGGAGCTCCAACAACCAGCTCAAGACGCAAGGGCAAACAAGTGAAACAAGGCGACGCTCCCCCGTTATCTAATGAAGAACTCTTGGAGCGTCGAGCAGCCAAGAATGCGAACAAGCTGAGAGTCAAGTCACACCTTATGAAGAATGTCCTTGGCAGCTTAAAAAGGGGAGTATCTACTCGTCAACAGCTTTGGAATTTTTGTGAGCATCACGCGTTTGTCTCGTATTGTGAACCTCAACAGGTACAGGAAGCGCTCGATGATGAGGATTGGCTTATGGACATGCACGAAGAACTTAACAACTTCGAGCGCAACCAAGTCTGGGATTTAGTGCCCGACCAACGAAGGAACATAATGTCATTGGGACCAAATGGATATTTAAGAACAAGCAAGATGCAAATGGAATTGTGATTCGAAACAAGGCAAGATTGATGGCTCAAGGCTACTCCCAAGTCGAGGGTATCGACTACGGTGAAACCTTTGCCCCTATTGCTCGTCTAGAATCTATTCGCATGTTACTTGCATTTGCTTCTCATCATAACTTCAAATTACAGCAAATGGATGTGAAAAGTGCATTTCTTAATGGTCCTTTGAATGAGTTGGTATATGTCAAACAACCCCCGGGTTTCGAACATCCCAAGCTCCCCAATCATGTGTACAAACTCAATAAGGCACTCTATGGCCTTAAACAAGCCCCACGCGCGTGGTATGAGTACCTTACTGAGTTGTTACAAGATCGTGGGTTTGAAATTGGAAAGATTGATCCCACTCTTTTTACTAAGAAGGTTAAAGGGGATTTGTTCATATGCCAACTATATGTTGATGATATTATCTTTGGCTCTCCTAACATTTCATTCAATGAAGAATTTGCTGCACTAATGACTGAGAAGTTTGAGATGTCCATGATGGGAGAGTTGAAGTTTTTCCTCGGGTTCGAGATTAAGCAAGGTCTAGAGGGGACATTCATCAAACAAGCCAAATACACTCAAGACATGCTCAAGCGGTTCGAGCTCGAAGATGTCAAACCAGTCAAGTTTCCCATGCCAACCAGATGCAAGCTTGACAGTGATCCCAATGGTAAAGCAGTGGATCAAAAGGTATACCGCTCCATGATTGGATCCCTCCTTTACCTCTGTGCATCTAGACCGGATATTATGTTGAGTGTAGGGATATGTGCACGGTTTCAATCCGCACCAAAAGAAAGTCATTACATGGCTGTCAAAAGAATCTTTCGATATTTGGCTCATACCCCAAACTTTGGCCTCTGGTATCCCAAAGGAGCAAACTTCAATCTAGTTGGCTATTCTGACTCAGACTGGGCTGGAGATTGTGTGGAGAGGAAGTCAACGTCTGGAGGATGCCAATTCCTTGGTCGCTCTTTGGTAAGTTGGTCTTCAAAGAAGCAGAACTGCGTCTCCCTATCATCCACCGAGGCTGAGTATGTGGCGGCTGCAAGTTGTTGTGCTCAACTGCTGTGGATGAGGCAAACTTTAAAGGATTATGGTGTCACTTGTGACAAAGTGCCTCTTCTATGTGACAATCAAAGCGCCATCAAGATTTCCCTCAACCCAGTGCAACATAGCAAAACAAAACATATTGATATTCGTCATCACTTCATCCGTGAACATATCAAGCTAGGTGATATTGAGGTTCATTTCATCCACACTGAAGAGCAACTTGCAGATATTTTCACCAAGCCACTAGATGAAGCAAGGTTCCGGGAGTTAAGGCATGAGCTAAATATCATTGACTCAAGTAATGTGGATTGAAACTAGGCATATTGCACCTCACTTCACATTCCATCTTGGTCTAGGTGTAGGCATGGACATAGGGGGAGTGTTGTTCTCACAGTGAACTTTCCCTCCCCCCATTATGCCTAAATAACTCTAGTCTTTCACTTTAGCCATTGTCAAATGGCACTTGTGCTTCAAAGACGAGCATTGGTCATGAACCCAAGGATAATTCTTCGCGGTGTCATACCACTGTCTCAAACATAGGTGGCCTCGGCCACCGCCCCTCCATCCTTTCTTTTTATATAAAAGAAAGGATGCACTATGACAAGTGAGTACATTTTTCTACATGCTATCTCATCTTTTACTTACTTGTCATATGCCCAAGTCCCTCTCTTTTCTTAAAAGCCGCGCTGCGACATTTGCAGCGGTACTACCGCCAGGGTAGCGGTACTATCGCCAGGACCCCAGCGGTACTACCGCCAGGGGTAGCGGTACTACCGCCAGGACCCCAGCGGTACTACCGCCAGGGGTAGCGGTACTACCACCAGAGTTCAAAAACTAACTCGGCCGGCTGGAATATTTCTAAGGTTTCGAGGGGGAGCGGTACTACCGCCAGGGGGAGTGGTACTACCGCCAGGACCCCAGCGGTACTACCGCCAGGTAGCGGTACTACCGCTACACCCCAGCGGTACTACCGCTGCCCGTACCCCTTGGGCTATATAAAGGGAGGGGGAGCCCGATTTTCAATCTGTTTCTTCTTCCTCGCGGCTCCTCCCTCCCCTACCCCGAAAATCCCCCGATTGGATCTCACTTCGTGGAGCTCTTTCTCCCCGTTGGTGTGGAAAGGCTGCTTCACTTCTTCTTCCTCCTCCAAAGCCATGAATCCCGGTAACAAAAGCTCCTCCCTTCTTCTATTTGGTTGTTCTTCGTGTTCTAGGGTTAGGAGCATTGGGGATTGGATTCATCTTGTTGATCCTATGGTTAGTTATTGGATGGCATGAAGGAAATTTTTGAGGGGAGTATAGGTCCAATGGTTGTTGTTATGATTGCTGCCATGGTTTAGGATTTCACCGTCTTAGATCGAATATTTGAACTTTTGGATTAGATCTAAAACGTGCTCTCTCTTGCCTAGGCATGTTTGTACCTCGTATTACTATGTGTTCCTCTTGTCATTAGGGCTGGGGTGTACGCCTTAATGTTCATATTCAGTCCATGCCCTCGAAAACGAGTTTTATATGTGTAGATCTGAAAGTCAAACCCCCAGCGGTACTACCGCCAGGGGGTAGCGGTACTACCGCTGTGACCCCCAGCGGTACTACCGCCAGGGGTAGCGGTACTACCGCTTGACCCCCAGCGGTACTACCGCCAGGACTGGCGGTACTACCGCCAGGCCCCAGCGGTACTACCGCCGCGGGTGGCGGTACTACCGCCAGAAGCATTCACGGTGTATTTCTCTTTTGCTTAGCAATGCATGTTTTCGTTTTCTGCTCTTTCAAGATCCATTGCCTTGACTTTTCTTGTCGCCTCTTTTTCGCTTTGTGGTCTGTGTCACAGGTGGCTCTGCTCGCCGTTCGACCCCCCCACGGGACACGGCATCCAAACAGTTTCGCAACACAGAGGCGCCCGAGGGGTCTGCCACGTCTGGTCTCCCCCCTAAGAAGAAGTCCTTCAAGAAGGTCGCTCACAAGGACAAGAGGGTGAATATCTGCACAATGTCTCCCAAGGACTTTCTGCAATTTCGCACCAAGAACCACTATCTCCAGGAGAGGGAGAAGATCGATGGTGTTGAAAATGTCTGGGTTAAGGACCATTGCAGGATATATCGAGATGTCATTGCAAACTTCAAGAAGAACTATGTCTCTGTCCAGTGGATTGATCTGGCACACCTTCAGCGGCACACAGAGTACTTTGGTGATGCCCTTGCTTTGATTGACAAGATGGGCCTCAAAAACAACATCACCTTCAGGACGGATTTTGATCCTACGGCAGTTGCTCAGTTCTATGTCACAGTTCACTTCTCCCATGATGAACAGCGCTCCATGATATGGATGACTGGGTCAAAGAAGATGACTGGTTCCTGGACAGAGTTCATGCAGTTCCTGCACGTTGATTTTCAGGGTGCTGACACCCCTCTTGGGCTGCGTCCTCACGCTCCAGCCCCCACTGATAAGGGCCTCGCAAAGGACAGACTGCAGACACTATATCTGAGGAAGGGGGTGCTTCCCAAGCACCTGGACATCATGCACCGCATCTTTCGGAACACCCTCTTCCCTCGGAGTGGTAACTTCGATGAGGTCCATGGCTCCTTGGCTGAGATGTTGTTACTGTGTGAGGAGGCTATGTCTGTGGAGTCTGCTCAACTGGATATTGCAGATGTGATGTTCACAGAACTATGGAACTACATCATCAACCGTAAGGTCCCTATCTACGGGCCTTACCTGTTTGCATACATCTGCCATAAGTGGCAACAGGCGTATCCGGATGAGGTGCTCTACGCACAGTCTGACTACATTGTGCATGACCCAATCAAGCTGCGCGTCAAGGACAGGTGGGCCAACCCATCTTCATCTTCTCAGCACATGGACACTGATACAGAGACAGCTGCTGGTAGAGGACCTGCCTCTCAGTCCCGCTCGTCTGCCATGCCATCTTGGGCTATCAAGTTGCAGGACAAGATGAAGACTCTCTTCTGTATGCAGGCCTAGGGTCAGTATCAGACACACGTGGCTCAGAAGCAGAGCCGCCAGAGGCATAAGCGTGTTCTCAGGACCTTGGATGTGGACATCTCCAGTGGCTCAGAGGACGACATCACGCCTGAGGCTACTTGGATGCAGGCTCAGGGGTACCAGTGGTCGGGTGATGAGGCGCAAGAGGAGGAGGAGACTGACCAGGAGGGGACCGACGAGTCTGGTGATCCTGAAGACGAGGAGTAGCTACCTGTGGCATTAGGTGTGCCCCCTTTTTGGTGTCTTGTGCCAAAGGGGGAGAGAGTCTAGGGATTTGATTTCATTCGAACCTTGCATTGCTTTGCTTTATCTCGTATGATTTGCTTTGAACTTGGTTTGCTTCGTTTGCTATCTTGTGTGAGACATGATCTTTCTTATGTGAGATTAGATTTATTTCCATCATATGCTGTGAGTCATATGTCATATATCTCTATCTTTTTACTCTCATATTATTATCCATGCAAATCCGGTACTGTCATCAATCCACCAAAAAGGGGGAGATTGTTGAGGCATAATTTATGCCTAAGTAATTTTGGTGATTGATGACAGTACCGTACAGGACTAATCGTGTGTGTCAAGGTTTCAGGCAACACTCGTCAACGGCACAAGACGACACGACTACTCTCTTCTGGAACGGAAGCAAGGCGCCCTCCTAGATTCTCTTTATTTGAGTCATAGGAAAGCCGTACTATTAAGAGGGGATCCATAGTGGAAAGGTTTGGGTGGAATCTATCTTTGCACACGCACACCTCTCCTTCTCCCTTTCCTTTATCTTTGGAGCGGCCCTCGCCGTTTTGATCTTAGCTTCTCTGCAAAATGGTCCCCAGCGGTAGTACCGCTGGACTGCCAGCGGTAGTACCGCTGCAGCCAGCGGTAGTACCGCTGGCTGGCGGTAGTACCGCCCCTGGTCAGCGGTAGTACCGCTGGCCAGCGGTAGTACCGCCCCGGGTCAGCGGTAGTACCGCTCCACGTGCCCTGTTCCACCTACCTAGCGGTAGTTCGTGGACGGACCCTTTTGCGAAGACTTTCTCGGCGGTAGTAGTGCTTATGCACTACCAAGGGCCAGCGGTAGTACCGCTGGAAGCCCTAGCAGTAGTACCGCTGCGTCCAGCGGTAGTACCGCGAGGCAGCGGTAGTACCGCTCCTTCCCAGCGGTTGTACCGCTGGATCTCGGGCAGAGAGTGGGAAAACGGTCTGAATTTTCCCCCCACTATATAAAGTGTTCTTCTAGCTGAGGAACCTTATCTCTTACCTCTCTATGCTCCATTGTTGCTCCATAAGCTTAAAAGTGCCCGACCTCTCTCCCTAGCCAATCAAACTTGTTGATTCTTTAGGGATTGGTTGAGAAGGCCTAGATCCACATTTTCACCAAGAGAAAAGTTGATTCCCCCACCAATGCCTCGCGGATCTTGTTACTCTTGGGTGTTTGAGCATCCTAGACGGTTGAGGTCACCTCGAAGCCATATTCCATTGTGGTGAAGCTTCGTGGTCTTGTTTGGAGCCTCCAAGCTTTGTGTGGAGTTGCCCCAACCTTGTTTGTAAAGGTTCGGTCGCCGCCTTCAAGGGCACCTATAGTGGAATCACGGTACCTTGCATCGTGCGAGGGCGTGAGGAGAATACGGTGGCCTTAGTGGCTTTTTGGGGAGCATTGTGCCTCCACACCGCTCTAACGGAGACGTACTTCCTGTCAAAGGGAAGGAACTTCGGTAACACATCCTCGTCTCCATCGGTTCCACTTGTGGTTATTTCTATCCTTTACTTTGTATTTGCTTTAGCATTGTGACTTTATCTCAGTCGTCTTAATAGCTCTGGTGGTTAGATTCTATCGGGTCATATCTTTGTCATATTATCTGTGTACCCACATAGTGTTTACCTTAACTTGCTAAGATTAATTAAAAAGTGGTCGTTGTCTATTCACCCCCCCCTCTAGCCAACCATATCGATCCTTTCAATGGTGTACTCGTATGATCCATATCGAGTAACAAAGGCGGTCTTTGGAATATCCTCCTTACGAACACGGATCTAGTGGTATCCCAATCTCAAGTCGAGCTTAGAGAAAACGGTGGAACCAGCAAGTTGATCATACAAATCATTTATCCGAGGCAGAGGATATTTGTTTTGAATAGTGGCCTGGTTGATAGGACGATAGTCTTGAACCAATCGATTTGTCCCATCCTTCTTCTTAACAAAGAGAGAAGGGGCTCCCCAAGCAGAGGAACTCGGACGGATGAAACCCAGACGGAGCGAGTTGTCAATTTCTTGCTTAAGTTCAAGGAGTTCATGTGTTGGCATGTTATAAGGACGCTTGGCAATAGGAGTGGTACCGGGTACCAAGTCAATGACAAACTCGACAGCTCGAGCAGGGGAATCCCCGGAAGTTCTTCTGTAAAGACATCTTGAAATTCTCGGACCACTGGTATGTTTTCAATCCCTTCCAGAGGCGACGCATTTAATGCATTCAAAGCATACAGCCGTGCCTCAGCATTACGGACGAGATGCGCATGGTAGCTTATTACTTCATCTGAAGGGTGTAGGAGGTGGACGGTCTTGGTGGCACAAACGATCGATGCCGTATGAGCTTTTAACCAGTCCATCCCCAATATGAGATCAATGTTGGATGACTTTAGTAGGATGGGGTTGGCAAGGAATTCTAATCCTTCAATTTCAACTGGAACATGGGGGCAAACCACAAAGGTTCGGCATTCGCCCCCAGGGGTGTTTACCACTATCGGGATGTTCATCTCTTCGCTCCGAATGTCATGCATGTATGCAAAATTTTCCGACATAAAGGAATGCGATGCTCCTGTATCAAACAATACAGAAGCAGGTACTGAGTTAACGAGAAGTGTACCCATCACGGTAGCAGGCTGGTCTTGAGCTTGACCCATATCAATGTTGTTGGCCTGACCACGAACATAAGGAGGCTTAGTGTTGAAGTTGCGGTTCTGGTTGTTGCCACTGCCAGTTGCGGGAAGTGCCAGCTGATTCGGTTTCTGCCTGCAGTCTCTAGCACGGTGACCTGGACGGCCACACTTGAAGCACAGCCCGTCCTCAGGACGGGAAGGAGGAACTCGAGGCGGTGGAGCTGGAAGCCTCGGCTGCCTAGGTGGTGGAGGAGGCAGGCGAGGTGCAGCACAGGACGGCCTCGGAGTAGGAGCAGGTGCATGGTACATGTTGTTGGGAATCCAGATCTTCCGCTTCTGTGCAGATGAGCCCGAAGATGAGCCCATGTCACGGTTGCGCTTGCTGCTATCTTTGTATTCCTGCAGACCAGTCTCAACCTGAATAGCCTTGTTCACCAGGGTGGCGAAGTCAGCATAGTCCTGAACGAGGAGTGTCAGCTTGATATCAGGGTGGAGGCCTTCACGGAACTTCTCCTGCCTGCGTGCATCAGTCGCAATGTCTTCTTCAGCATAGCAAGATAATTCCAGAAATTCCCGCTGATAAGCATCCACAGTCTTGTTGCCCTGGACCAAGTTGCGGAACTCACGCTTCTTCCGGTCCATGATTCCCTGGGGAATGTATCGAGCACGGAAAGCAGCCTTGAACTCTGCCCAAGTGATGATAGTTCCATCGGGCTGAGAGCACCTATGGCTGTCCCACCATTGAGCAGCGGGACCCTTCAGGAAGTAGGCGGCAAAGTTGACATAGCTCGCCAGGGGCACATTGGCAGACTCCAGCTCATAAGAAATGTCACGGAGCCAGTCATCAGCATCTAGAGGCTGAGTTGAGCTGCGGTAGATCGCAGGGTTGAGACGGCAGAAGTCTTGCAGTGTCACGCCTTGTGGTTGGTTCATGTTCGGCCTTTGGAACTGATCCATGAGCCCTTGCATAAACTGGCGGTTTAGCTCAAACTGTTGGATCATCCCCGCCATATACTCAGGAGGCGAGGGTGGTGCATCGTTGGCAGGGCCACGCGGGCGGCCAGCTGGTCTAACCATCCTGTTAAATATTTAGCAGGGGTAGTTTAGCTTAAAGCAATTTAAAAGGCATCGCACGCATTCATGAAGCAATCAAGCATAACGAAAGGGAAATGCGATAGATACTCCATAGTAGTTGAGTTCGACATACAAACCCATACATAAGTTCGATTACAGGCTAACGATTACAAATTCGAAATTTGGCGATAGCCCGGACGCATTTGACGATACCCTGGACTCACTAGGCGGCGCGCAGGCACGCGGTGGAAGAGTACCACAACGAGATGTGGCGATAAGGCTACATCATCGTCGGAGAGGACGATCGAATCCTGGTAGCTGGCGGTGATAGAAGGTAGGGACAGGACCCTGTGTCCCGTTGTGACTCTGGTGAGGGTACCGCATCCAGTCGAGCAGCTGAGGTCCAAGTGCAGGGGTTCTACCCCCAACATCAGTCCACTCGAGAGCTGTTGGTAGCTCTGTCCTGCTCGGCTCGCGGATGCGCATAGGGGGAACCCTTGGACAGTGTGATGGCTGCAGCTCTGTCAACGCATCGTAAAGGCGAGCGCACGTAGCATATAGCTCCACAGTGAGAGCTCGGAAAGCACGATCCATTGCCTCAGTGTACTGCACCAGAATCCGCGCGTCGTAGCGACGCGTCACGTAGGGGGCGCAGACAGCAACGTAGGAACGGTCGCTGCGCTCCCGAACGTCAGAAGCGTAGGCAGTGAGATCAGACCCAGTCTCATCCCCAGCAGGAGCATGCGGGATGTATCTGAAAGGGCTCTCCTCCAGGTGAGGGTATGCTCCACGGAGACGGGTGATGGCGATGTAGGCCGCATCATGGACGGCCATCTCGACCGACACTCCAATACCACAGAACACGTGGCGCTCGAGGGTCTCGCTGCCCCTCTGGTCGAAGATGCGAACCTCAGCCTGGTACTGGTACTGGTTATACTCGCGGAAATCCTCGAACACAGTGTACTCGGGGTACCAGCGATATCCCAGCCTGGTCAGGAGATCGACCAAAATGGCTGGGAACCCAGTCGTCTCAGTGGCCTGTGTCAGGCGCACGTGCTGTCTTGCGGGACGCATCTGAAAATAAGATTGACGGATGTCAGTGACAGTGTTGTAATACATATTCAGGAGAAAAGAGTAGATAGTCCAGCGCTCCGGATCGATGTGATTCGAGAACCTAATGTTAGAGTTAGTAAAATCTTTGACCCGAAAGAGAAGAGAAAGTAGAGCCCAGAGTATAGGAAAGGAGTAAAAGATACTAATACCACCCAATTGAGATGTGGGCCCGTAAGCCACAACATCAGTGTTAGTAAAGTTTTTCGAACACTAGACTCAACTTCGACCAAGGAGTTGGAAAGGGGGCTACCTACAGGCAGTCGGCTCTGATACCAACTTGTGACGCCCTCGATTTAATCGTACGCTAATCATACACGCAAATGCGTACGATCAAACCCAAGGACTCACGGGAAGATATCACAACACAACTCTAGACACAAATAAAATAACATCAGCTTCATATTACAAGCCAGGGGCCTCGAGGGCTAGAATACGAAAGCTCGATAAATACACGAGTCAGCGGAAGCAACAAATATCTGAGTACAGACATAAAACATGGGGTGCCTTAGAGAAGGCTAGCACAAAAGATACAACGATTGAACGAGGCGAGGCCTCCTGCCTGGGAACCTCCTAACTACTCCCGATCATCAGCGGCCTCCACGTAGTAGTAGGCACCGTCGGGGTAGCAGTCGTCGGCGGCGGGGAACTCCATCTCCTGGGCTCCATCATCTGGTCGCAGGAAACGGATCAAGGGAACAAGGGGGGAGCAAAGCAGCGGTGAGTACTCATCCAAAGTACTCGCAAGTCTTACATCAGAACTATTCTAATTATGCATCAGTATCAAAGAAGGGGGTTATATGTGGACTGACTGCAGCAAAGCGAGAATAGAGAGACAAGACCTAGTCCTATCGAAGACTAGCATCTTCAGGGTCTTGCAGCAATAGACGAGAGTAGAACACGGGTAAAACATTAATAGTCATATTGTTGCAGCAATATTAAGGGGAGGTCACGGCTAAAGATCCTCCCTCGACTCCCTGCGAGGAAGCAATCCTGAGGCAAACTAATTCCAGTTAAGTAACAATTGTAGTTGTAAAAGATCGGGGCACAACTCCAAGTCGTCCTGTAACCGTGGACACGGCTATCCGAATAGTTAATTTTCATCCCTGCAGGGGTGCACCACATGTCCCGTCACGCTCGATAACACTCTGGCCGGACATACTTTTCTGGGTCCTGCCCGGCCTCAGAATATCAACACGTCGCAGCCCCACCTAAGACTAATCAGAGAGGCCAGCCCGCCGGTCTAAAACCTAAGCACAAAGGGTTCGTGGGCCCAGTTCCCCTTCACGCTCCTGCACGTGGCGTGGGCGGCCGACGTCAGTCCTAGCATCCCTTAATCACAAGCGCGATGTATCTCGGGACCACTCGGGCGCGCACCGCTACATTGCTGGCATCTGAAAAGCTTCGGCTGATACCGCGACGCCGAGTACCCATAATTCTTCCCGCGTAGCCGGTTAGTGCGAAAAGGTCTCCGACCAACCCAGATCAAATACCCAAATCCATTAACATTTTAATTAGGCCAACAACACAGTTTCACGGGAAACCACCCGTCTTACAACTAATCACCAATGATCCCAGTAACATGGTCGACTAACTGTGTGGTTGTAACATCGGGGGGAACCCGAGGTATCACCCTCGTTGGATTCCGAACGATGTACCCGTCAAGGTGGGCTTAGAGGAATCACCCTGGGGGGTCCCACACTCGCGGGGTGACACGACAGAGACGTCATCGGGAATGGTGAAAGAGGAATCACCCTCGATAACCACTACCGACTAGCTATACTACAGAGATATCATCAGGAGTAATTAGTGAGGTGTCACCCTTGGTACCCGATAGTATCTCTATAGCGTCGTACAACAAAGGGGGGGGTGAATGTGCTGTGTCGGGTCTGGCTCGTCGATCAGACGATTTGAAAACAAGCGGGGCAACTGAACTACGGGGTCAGAGGGGATGACTGCTCCACCTATACTAGGCATATTAAAGGTACATGACTGAAAGTAGCAGTTCATCAAAAATAGGCTATGCATCAGATATAGGAGCTAACTACAACAGTAGCAAAAATACTAATGCAAGCAGTAGAAAGAAAGACATAGGCGATATAGGAATGATCAAGGGGAGTTTGCTTGCCTTGCTCCTCTGCGGCAAAGGACTGATCGGCAGGGTCGTAGATGTACCCGGCAGCAGCGTCAGTCTCGGGGTCTACCGGTAAGAAGAGGGGGAAGAAATAATAAATAATAGCACCGATGCAACACAAAGCATGACATGGAAAGATGCAGGCTAGACATGAGCTAACGCAGCAACATCCGTCATAGACGGGTCGGAAGAATATCTGACGATATTTTCCGGGTCTCGGGCTACTACCGGTTATACTCGAAACGAAGGAAAAGTTCCATTTTTGCTATGCTAGGGACGCGTGACAGACGAACGGGCCGTGTATCCGGGTTCGTCTCGTTTTGCTGATCAACTTTCATGTTGAAAATAATTTGATCTGACTTACATATTATTTTATATTAATTTTCAAAGTTTTATTAATTATTTAGGAATTAAAAACAGATTTAAAAGATTTAATAAAATCCTATTATGAGATCATCGCGATGTCATGCTGACATCAGCAGTTGACTGGTCAACTGACCAGCGGGTCCCGAACGTCATAGGCACAAGTTTTTATTAAGATTAATTATTAATTTATCAGATTAATTTAGTGGGGGACCCACGTGTCATACTCTAATTATTCTAATTAATTAATTTAACTAATATATCTATTTATTTATTTAATAAAAACATTATTTTATTATTTATATTAACTATCGCGTGGGGCCTCCCTGTCATAGACAGCGGGTGCATTGGCCCCACCGGTAAGTGACCTAAGGCTATTTACTCATCTGTTTTTTATTAGATACCTAACCGTGCAAATACCGTATTCCTCTAAATATCCATATACGCAAATACATACATAATACGGGTATCAAATACATACATACATCCATACGGAATACAACATTTGTTTTTTTTTTCTCAACACTCATCTCCCTCTCTGTGTTAACAGACAGAGAACAACTCTCTGCTAACTCCACCTAGAAGAACCAAAAGTTCAATCCTTCCTACCGGAGTCTACCGTCGACGGATCGGGGTCCCGTTTGCCGGAACGGAACCGGGGCGGTGAGGAGATCGACATGGTGGGAGGAGCCCGAGGAGGGGCTCACCGACGGTGACGAGACGACCCGATGAAGCCGGAGTTCGCACGAAGGTGAAGGTGACGACGGTGACGCGGTTCCGGTGAAGACGGGCGTGCCGGCGAGGAGGAGCCGGCCGGAGGTTCGCCGAGAGGGGCCCCGGTGAGGAGGGCCCCCCGGAGATGGAGCCGGCCGGAGTGGATGAGGCCGGCAATAGGGACCTCCGGGAGGCCGTAAGGGGGGCCGCCGGGGGAGGTAGAGGGGACCGTCGGGGGGGGGGGGGCTGGTGCCGGCGGGGTGAAGGTGGGGGCTCGCCGGCCGGGAGAGGGGAGGGGCCGCCGGGGGAGGAGGTGGAGAGAAGGGGCACGGGCGAGAGGGAGAGAGGCGGCAGGGGCCGCCTGCGGGAGGCAGGGGGCCGAGGTGGGAGGCGAGGTGGGGAGGGGGGCGAGCCGGCGCTGGGGGCGGTCGCCGGTGGGAGGAGTAGCAGGGGAGGGCGAGGTGGATGGGGCTTGTGGGAGGGAGGAGATCTGGCGTGGGGGGGGGGGAGAGTCACGGGAGGTGGGAGGGAGTGTCGGTGGGGGGGAGACCGAGAGGGGTCTCTCGTGGGGGAGGGTTACGGGAGAGAGAGGGGTCGTGGGGATGGGGGGCTCTCGTGGGGGTGAGGGGCTGGGACCGAGAGAGGGGGAGGAGATGGCGCTGTCGGTGGGGGGGGGGGGGTGGGGCCCCCCACGAGGGGGAGGCTGGGGGGCGCTGGCGGCGCTCGGCGCGAGGAGGGAGTAGCGAGGGGCTCCCTCGCCAAGAGGTGGGAGGCGCTAGGGTTTGCGGGATGGGGGGGGGGGGGCGGCTGGGCCTTTTGGCCCAGTTGGGCCGGTTGGTTTCTTTTTT
Organism: Hordeum vulgare subsp. vulgare; assembly: GCF_904849725.1. NCBI lineage: Eukaryota > Viridiplantae > Streptophyta > Magnoliopsida > Poales > Poaceae > Hordeum > Hordeum vulgare. Next base: position 385,696,481 of record NC_058520.1, on the reverse strand, counting down.
TTTTCTTTTATTATTTAATATACTATTTAACTTTCTTTTTAAATACTTCTCTTATACTTTCTTTTACAATTTATTATACATACTTCTAATTCTCTCTTTCACATACATATTCTTTTAATATTTAACATGAATTTATAAAATACTTTTTCTTTTGTTTTCAAATTTTTGGATCCGGACAGACTCGAATCAACGCGGGTCTGAGATGGGAATTCGATGACGTGGCATCATTAGCGGTTGATCTCTGTAGCTTAATTACAATAATTACTGTTGCAAAAGTCGAGGATGTCACAATTAAGAAAGGCACTTTTCACATCCATTTGTTGTAATTTGAAATTATGATGAGAAGCAAATTCAAGCATCATGCGAATAGATTCTAAACGAGCAACAGGGGAAAAGGTTTCACCATAGTCGATACCCTCGACTTGGTAGTAGCCTTGAGCCACCAATCTTGCCTTGTTTTGAATCACAATCCCATTGGCATCTTGCTTGTTTTTGAAGATCCATTTGGTCCCGATGACATTATGTTCCTCCTTTGGCCTTGGCACTAAATCCTAAACTTGATGGCGCTCAAAATTGTTGAGTTCTTCATGCATGGCCATAAGCCAATCCTCATCATCGAGCGCTTCCTGTACCTGTTGAGGTTCACAATACAAAACAAATGCGTGATGCTCACAATAATTCCAAATTTGTTGACGAGTGGATACTCCCGTTTTCAAACTACCAAGTACATTCTTCATAAGATGTGACTTGACTCTCAGCTTGTTCGCAATCTTGGCTGCGCGACGCTCCAAGAGTTCTTCATTGGATAACTGGGGAACATCGACTTGATTGCTTTGCGTGCCCTTGCCTTTTGATCTTCCCTTGGCACCAGTACCCCGTTTAGGCGCCGCAGAAGGGAATTGAGAGACAGCATCCTGATCAACTTGATCTTTGTCTTGAGCAGGTTCACTAGTTTGTCCTTGTTCTTGTGGTTGCTCTTGATCTTGATCTTGTGCTTCTATTTGGTTTGGATCATGTGGTTGCACTTGATCTTGATCTTGAGTCGGTTTGGAAACTTGGGTGAGTTCTTGTACTTCATGGGGCACATCACCATCTTTAGGCACTTGGTCTTGATCTTGAGTTTGTTCAACTTGTTGAGGGTCTTCTCTTTGTTCATCGGAAGCGTGTGGGACTTGTGAGGATGATGGCTCCACTTGAGTAGGGCATTGTCCTTCTCCTTCGGCCACAAGGGGTTCCTCAATGGGGAGTATTTGACCAATCCCCATTCTTCTTATGGCTTGGGGAGGAATTTCATCACCTACATCACATAGACCACTTTGCTCCACTTGGGAGCCATTATTTTCATCAAAATCCACGTTACACGTCTCCTCAGTGAGTCCGGTGGACTTGTTGAGGATACGGTAAGCATGAGAGTTTGTAGCATAACCAACAAATATGCCCTCATGTGCTCTAGAATAAAATTTAGCTAAACGTGCACCTTTCTTGAGAATGAAACACTTACACCCAAATACCCGGAAGTACTTGAGATTGGGTTTGTTTCCGGTGAGAATCTCATATGGGGTCTTGTTCAAGCCTTTGCAGATATAGTGCCGATTTGACGCATGACATGTTGTGTTGATGGCTTCGGCCCAAAATATATTTGGAGATTTGTATTCCGCCATCATAGTTCTTGCAGCGTCTATTAGTGTCCGGTTCTTCCTTTCCGCCACACCATTTTGTTGAGGGGTATATGGTGCCGAATATTGATGTTTTATTCCCTCATCACCTAGAAACTCATCCAAGGTGTAGTTCTTGAACTCGGTGCCGTTGTGACTTCTGATCATCAAAATCTTTGCTTCATGTTGACGTTGAGCTTCATTAGCAAAGTTGATAACAGTCTGTTGAGTCTCACTCTTCCTCTTGAAGAAATATACCCAAGTGTATCTTGAGTAATCATCAACAATCACCAAGCAGTACTTTCTGCCCCCAAGACTATCAAATGATGGAGGACCGAAGAGATCCATATGAAGGAGCTCCAACGGTGTCTTAGTGTAAATGAGAATCGTTGGACGATGAGCAGTCTCATGGATTTTTCCTTCAATGCAGGCACTGCAAGCACGATCTTTGGCAAAACTCACATTTGTTATTCCATGAATATGGTCCCCTTTAAGGAGACTTTGCAAAGATCTCATATTGACATGGGCTAGTCGGCGATGCCAAAGCCAGCCCACATCAACTTTAGCCATTATACATGTCGCAGTCTTAGTGGGTCGCTTTGAAAAGTTCACCACATAGAGACCATTTTCGACATGTCCAACATAGGCTACTTTAAGAGTCTTGCTCCACAAAAGGAGCATAGTATCAAGATTAAAGAATGTGGAGAAGCCCATGATTGCAAGTTGACGAACCGAAAGTAAATTATAAGCAAGGGACTCAACAAGCATGACCTTCTCAATAGATAACTCTTGAGAGATGACCACCTTACCAAATCCCAATACCTTTGACAATGATGCATCGGCGAATTGGACATGGGTGGGCATAGATGGGGAAGGATGCACATCCACCACTATGTCCTTGCTTCTGGTCATATGATTTGTTGCTCCACTATCGAGCAACCATGACACCCCTCCGGAAGCAAACTCCTGCAATAGAGCAAGGCTTGGTTTTAGGTACCCATTTTTGAATGGGCCCTTTAACGTTAGAGACAAGGGTCTTAGGAACCCAAATAGCACATTCAATGTACTCATAGTAAGAACCAATAAATCTGGCATAAACATGCCCATCACCAGCACGACATAAAACATAGGAAGGATTTAGTTTGCCGGCCGTGTTGGTAGGAATGGTTTTGCCCTTCTTGATGCTCCCATTTTCCACCTTGTTCCTGTTCACCTCCTGAGTCCCTTCGCCCTCTTTGACAAAGATGTCCATGAGGGTGGGGGATCTGTTGTTCCTGTTCTTTCTTTTTCTCTTAGACTTAGATGTAAGTCCAAGCCCCTCCTTTCCTACCACACCCTTTTGATTGCTCAAAAGGTCGTTCAGGCTCTTCTTGCCTTGGATGCATGACAAAAGGCTCTTCTCAAGTTTAGCCATCAACTTGGCATTTTCCTCCACAAGATGTACATGCTCACAACAAGGGTTAGTTGTACAAGCATTATCAATTAAAACAAAAGGAGGACAAGTAGAGATTTCCTTGGTAAGCTTTGCTTGAAGTTGATCATGAGACTCTTTCAGGGAGAAATGACTACCTTTCAAGGCCTTGTGAGCCTTGTCAAGTGTGTCAAACTCCATTTGAGTCTGTCATGGTCAACCCCAAGAGCATCCTTTTCAGACTTAAGCATACGAGTAAGAACAGTAGCATGATCTAGTTTCTCTTGCAACTTAGCGCAGTCATCGTTGTATGACTCCCCAGCAGCGAAACGAAGAGTGCGCTCTGTTTCTAGAGCAATAGAAAGTTCAGCAATCTCATCGGCATAGTCACGACTATGACCTTGCATCTCAGAGATGGTGTCCTCATGAGACTCGATGGGGTCATTAGCCTCACCCAATTGTTCCAAAAGGGCAACAAAGTGCCTCTTGGTTTCTCCTTTGATAGTACACATAAATTTGTCAAGATCATGCTCATTAAGTTCCACAACATCACTATCATCAACACAGTTCAACAATGAGGGAGCACTAGTGATGTTGGTCTTAATGTTGGGTGTTACCTGAGTGATACCTTTAGCCATGAGGCACTTGGCGATGTGATTATCATTGGGGGCATTGAAGAGGGACACCTTCTTGGAAGAAGGAGTGGAAATGGCGACAGTCGCAGTTGCCACCATATCATCATCATCATCATCATGGGAGGGGTACTATCAAGTGCCACCATACCCTTTGGATGGGGTTTCTTGACAAAGTTGTTCTTGCTTGGGACTGACTTTGTTTTGTCCTTGCGAATGAGCTTGCCTCCGTTGTCTTCCCTCTTCTCATAAGGACATTCTGCCACAAAATGGCTCACAATACCACAGTTATAGTATGTCCTCACTCGTTGCTTGGGTTTGAACCCACTTGAGTTGTTCTTGGTGAAGTTGGGTCTTGAGTTCCTCTTGTTGCCCCAGAATTGCCTTGACGCAAGAGCCATGTGCTCGTGATAAGCATACTTAGTGTCTTCAGGGCAGCTCTCCTCTTCTTCATCCTCCTCTTCTTCTTCAGAAGCAGCCTTTGCCTTCAAATCAAGGTTAGGTGAAGCTGTCTTTGACCGAATTCGAGCAAGTGCATTGTCAGCAGTCTCGTTCATGATTAACATTGCAATGAATTCATCCAACACCTCACTGGAAGACAACGAGTGGAAATCTGGTCGTTGGCGAATGACTGATGACATGGCTTTGTTGAAAGGCATGATGGCCTTAAGAAACCTGCGCTTGACCCATGTGTCATCCACATCCTTGCTCCCATGATCCTTGAGAGCAATAGCAATAGCAGTCACCCTCCGATAGAGATCACGAGGGTCCTCATCTTCCTTCATTACAAACTGATCAGCCTGATCAAGTATCACTTCATAGTTTGACCGTTGAATGCTAGAGCTTCCCTTGTATAGCACCATAATGTGCTCCCAACAGTCCTTGGCCAGAGAGAAGGGACGCAAGTGAGGAAGATCTTCAGGCGGTACTGCGAAATATAAAATGAACAACGCGGAGTGATTATATTGATTGTCCACTTCTTCTCTTGGAGTGAGGTTGCTTGGGTCATGAGGATAGTAGCCTTGCTCGATGATTCTCCATAAGTTTGTTGAGATGTGATTCAAATGAGACTTAATGGAAAACACCCAGTTAGAAAAATCACCCTTAACAAGCTTAGGAGGAGGAGCAACAGGATTAAGACGCGGTGTGGGAACAGGTCCTCCATAGACCATGGGAGGTGGAACTGAGGCATAGGTTCCAGTCCCATCCTTTTCGTGAGATGAGGAAGGTCGCATACCTTTAGCCGCTTCCTTAGAGGAATTGGCCTCCGAATCGGTGATGGTGGGTTTAACCACTAACGCCGGTTCGGGTGGACTTTTAAATCCCTCAATTAACTCTTTAAGCATGGTCTTGATTTCGTTCGTCAAGGACGTCTTGAGGGTGGCCATAGCCGTATTCAAGTTGTCCCTTGTGACCGAAGTCAAGTCCATGGCCTCGGGTTGCCCATGGGGAACTCCCTCTTCGCCTTCCATACTCTTCTGGTGGTGAAACCCTTAATAAAGAGACGTGGCTCTGATACCAATTGAAAGGATCGATATGGTTGACTAGAGGGGGGGGGGCGGTGAATAGGCAACTACCAATTTTTAGCTTTTCTAAATAAATATGGAGTAGCAATCATAAAGGTTCACTAATATGGCACTAGGAGGACAACCTATATGATGATACTTAGTAACGAGTAACGAAGCACGTAGCAGATACTCTACAACACCAACATATACAAAGTAAAGGTAAGATATAACCACAAGTGGAACCGATGAAGACGAGGATGTGTTACCGAAGTTCCTTCCCTTTGACAGGAAGTACGTCTCCGTTGGAGCGGTGTGGAGGCACAATGGTCCCCAATAGGCCACTAGGGCCACCGTATTCTCCTCACGCCCTCGCACAATGCAAGGTACCGTGATTCCACTATAGGTGCTCTTGAAGGCGGCGACCGAACCTTTACAAACAAGGTTGGGGCAATCTCCACACAAAGCTTGGAGGCTCCCAACAAGACCACGGAGCTTCACCACAATGGAATGTGGCTCCGAGGTGACCTCAACCGTCTAGGGTGCTCAACCACCCAAGAGTAACAAGATCCGCAAGGGATTAGTAGGGGGAATCAAATATCCTTTGGTGGAAGTGTGGATCAAGGCCTTCTCAAGCAATCCCTAGAAAATCAACAAGGTTGATTGGCTAGGGAGAGAGATCGGGCTAAAATGAGCTTGTGGAGCAACAATGGAGCTTAGAGAGGTCAAAGGTGGGCTCAAGGAAGAAGGAGATGCATTTATATAGTAGGTGGGGCAGATCCAACCGTTACCCACCTACCACATAAATGCACGAGCGGTACTACCGCTCCTCGAGCGGTACTACCGCTGAGCTCCTCACCAACCACGGTAGTACTGGGGGGTACTACCGCGCCACCCCCTCCGAGGGAAAGTATGCGAGAAAAGGCCCATCGGTGCGGTAGTAAAATAGTACTACCGCACTTAGGGCGGTAGTACCGCCCTTGGAGCGCTAGTAAAAAACTACTACCATTCTTCGGGCGGTAGTACCGCTCCTGGAGCGGTAGTAGAAGTTTACTACCGCACCTGGGACGGTAGTACCGCTCCTAGAGTGGTAGTAAAATTTACTACCGCTCTGAGAGCGGTACTACCGCTTACCTTTTTTAACATAGGCAAGGAAAACGCAATGATGCTCCATTGAGGCTAAAATATGGGTGGGTGCATGAGGTGTGTGCGTGAAGATTCCACCCAAACCTTTCCGACGCGGACCCCCTCTTGGTACGAAGACTTTCCTATGACTCAAACTAGGAAGAGTAATGCAGAAGAAAAATCGTCTTTGAGATCCTCCGAGGGGCGTCGAGTCATCTTGTGCCTAAAGGAGAATATTTTGAAATGCTCAGGACACAAGATGAGTCTGCACAACAATTGTCATCAATCACTAAAACCACTTAGGAGAAATATGCCCTAACACCAACAGTGGCACCCGAAGCTGTTGGGGTCCACATGTCTCACGCGAAGAGCCCCAACAGTTTCCACTCCCCGAAACTTGTACACCTGTTGATTTTTTACGGACATGTGTCTGACTAGCGGTCATTCTCCGGCCAGAGCTGGGCACGCCACCGAGGACGCTCGTGATGTCGACTACGCAAATTTATTCTTGTAGACGTTGTTGGGCCTCCAAGTGCAGAGTTATGTAGGACAACAAAAAATTTCCCTCAAGTGGATGACCTAAGGTTTATCAATCCGTGGGAGGTGTACGATGAAGATGGTCTCTCTCAAACAACCCTACAATCAAATACAAGAAATTTCTTGTGTCCCCAACCGACCCAATACAATGGAAAATTGTATAGGTGCACTAGTTCGACGAAGAGATGGTGATACAGGTGTAGTATGGATAGTAGAAATAGATTTTTATAATCTGAATAAATAAAAACAGAAAGGTAATAAATGTTAAACAACAAGCAAAATGTTATATAAATGCTTGCAAATAAGGCCTAGGGCTCATACTTTCACTAGTGCAATCTCTCAACAATGCTAACATAGTAGAATCATATGATCATCCCTCAACGTGCAACAAAGAGTCACTCCAAAGTTCATATCTAGAAGAGAACATAAGATGAAATTGTTGTAGGTAGTAGAACACCTCAAAGTTATTCTTTCCGATCAATATTTCACGCTATTACTGTAAGTGTCACAAACAGCCCTAGAATTCGTACTAGAATAACACTCATGATACATATCAATCAATCCTAATCTCACCTAGATACTCCAATGTCGCTTCAAGTATCCGTTGGTTAATTATACGACATGCATAAAAAAATCAGGTTCATCATATTCGATCCAACACAAACAACTTCAAAGAGTACCCCAAAATTTCCGTCAGAGAATGTAGTATGAAAATGTGCAATCAACCCCTATGCATAGATCCCCAAGGTCTGTGGAATCGACAAGTTGATGGCATAACATATATCAAATGAATAAATAGAATACCCCATTGTCACCACACGCATCCACATGCAAGACATACATCAAGTGTTATCAAATCCAATATTCAATCCAACATAACGAGATATCAAAGTGAAGGATTCAATTCATCACAACAAGATAGCATGGGACAAACACCATATGGTCCAACTATATTAACAAAGCATGTGATACATAAATATCGGGACATGTCAAGAACACGAGAGAGAGAGAGAGAGAGAGAGAAACTAGTGGTACATATCCTCATCCCCGAGGGTGAAATACACCCTCCTCATCATGGCAGCGACGGGATGATGGAGATGGCCATCGGTGATGATTTCTCCTCTCCAACAAGTTACTATAAAGGCTCCAAATGGGGTTTTATGCAATACAGAGAGTTGTGACGGCAAACACGCCAGACGGAGCCACATGGGCCCCACCACACAACAGGGCGTGACTAGGGGTGGCCGCGCCCTTTCGCCTCATGGCCCATAGGTGGCTCCCATTTGGTGGTTCTTCACTCCAATATTGCTCATATATTCCAGAAAAAATCGTCAAAAAGTTTTGGGTGATTCTGAGAACTTTCATTTTGTGCACAAAAAACAACAGCATGATAATTGTGTTGAAAACAACGTTAGCTCCGGGTTAGTTCTAATTAAATCATATACATCAAAACCATATAAAAGTATTGTAAACATAAATACATATGGCATTAATACTTCATAAATTATCGATACGTTGGAGACGTATCACCATCCCAAGCTTAATTCCTACTCATCGTCGAGTAGGTAAAGGAAGAAAGAAGTAATTTATGAAGTGTGAATTCTAGCGTAGTGAATACTTTTGATCATTGATAATTTTAATCACTTTTATAGCATCATAACCAACAACGTTTCTCATAAAAATCACCATGATAGAGTAGAATCAATTCACATGTCATGGTTCAAACAATGCTTCTCTTGAAACTTAACAACATATGTTCTTAGTCATCAAACAATTTCAATGCATCAACAAGTCTAAGTAAGATATCCACATACTCAATTACCATATACTATTTTATGATTGCTAATACTCAAAACATATTTTTATTAAAAAAACAACATCCATCGAACACACAGAAAGATAGGGGCTTAATGTTTCGCCTCCCAACATACTTACCATGAAGATAATTGTCAACAATAATGAATCATGATCAAATATATTTAATTGGATATATGTGTTTGGATCTTTCCCCACCACATGGTGCTTGCCAACTAACAGATTAAGGTTGGAATAGGAAGTTGAGTCAACATGGAAATTACATAAATGAAAGTAAATAGATTGCCCCTTCGAAAAGGGAAGCAGAAATTTGCATAGGTGCTAGAGATCAATGTTTAAAATAGAGATGAATATATTTTGGGTGGTGTGTCTTTCCTATCAACATTACAACAACGGATTTCAGTATTTTCCATGCTAATCACATTATTGGCGGTTCGCAAACAAAATTGAAATTTACTCCCCCTCCACTATTCAAACACTTTCCATGGATATCCGCATCACGGGTACCATCCAAACAATAGAATTTCTAGGGAGGAGTTCTTGTTTATTTATTTTTCTATTATGTAGGACTGGGAATCGTTTTTACCAACCTCTCTCGTGCAATGATAAGTGAATAAACACTCATCATGAGAATAACTCACTTAGCATGGAAGATACTGACTACCCCGATCGATTCATGAGTGGTACGAGCACACAAAATGGATGTTTATTTGAAGGTTTTAGAGGTGGCACATGCAAATTTACTTGGAATGGTAGTGAAATACCATATGTACATAGATATGGTGGACTCTCATGGAAGAAACTTGGCTCAAGGATTTGGATGCACGAGTAGTATCTCTACTTAGTACGAAGTTTTGGCTAGCAAAAGGTTCTAAGCAAACACCACACGATGGAGGATCCATAACAATATAACTCCCATGAAAATTTACCCAAACATAAACATTATTTTTTCTTCCTTGTCCAACTTAAAAAAAAATCATGATAAAATATAATTTATGGGTATTCACAATCATAAATATGTCCAAGATAATATATTTGTATGTGAAAGTTTTCTTTCTTATACTAGTCATTCATGAATTGCTTGTATGACCAATACTATGATTGTCAAACTTCAATAGATTTTACATTGTGAACCAAATGTGAAACTACTACTAAACATAAAACACATGGATAATTTCAGATTTGTGATATTCATTTCATTCACAATTTACTCTTATGATATAAGTGAAGCACAAGAGTAAAAAATCGAACTACTCTCAAAAGATCTAAGTGAAGATCAATGAGTAGTCATAGAGTTAAGTAGCTATGTGAGGACTATCTATCAATAAAGAATTTCAAATATGAGAATATTATTCAAACAGAAAAATAAACAAAAATTTACTCCAAGAATAACACATATCACGTGGACAAATAAATATTTAGGCTCAACATAGGCTAACCGATATTTGTTGACGAAAATAGGTGGGATGCGTAGCATCCCCAAGCTTAGATGCTTGATACTTCTTGTAATATTTAATTCGGTTGCCTTGGGCATCCCCATGCTTGAGATTTTGTATCTGTTCAATCCTCTCATATCCTAGTTTCACCTTTCTCGAAAACTTCATCCACACCAAACTTGAAAAGAACTTCTTAGATAGTTTAGTGCACATAAGAATATATCAAATCTTTATATACTGCCAAGACAAGTTGCATGATAATTTCAAACATTATCTATTGTTTAATGTCATTTCCACTATGTATATTTACCAATATAGTCTATGGAAACTATAAGATAAGTAGATAACAAAAGTATCACAACAATCTGTCTAAACAGGACAGTCTTTAGCAATTAATTCAATAAGAGTAACTTTATAACTCAAAAAATTCTGAAAAATTTAGGACATGAGAAATAATTTGTATGAAAGACGTGTGTACACAGGAACTTTCCACATTCCAATAAAATATGGTAATTAGAATACTACAACCAAAGTTTCTGTTTTTGTACAATACACATCACACATGCAATTCAAGCATTCTAAAGGCAATTGCTGGAACTGTTTAATGAAAAAATATATATAAATAGCAGCAATAAAATACTAAAAAAAGAAAGCGATGCTCCAAAAAACACATATCATGTGATGAACAAAAATATAGCTCCAAGTAAGATATACCGATAGTGTTGAAGAGTAAAGAGGGGATGCCTTCCGGGGCATCCCCAAGCTTAGATGCTTGAGTCTTCCTTGGATATTACCTTGGGTGCCTTGGAAATCCAAAAGCTTAGGTTCTTGCTTCTTCTTATTCTCCTCGTATCAATATATCACCCAAAACTTGAAAACTTCAATCACACAAAACTTAACGGAACTTCATGAGATGGGTTAGTGTAATAAAGATAGACCATTCACTTAAGTACTGTCAAGACAAGATTCATAATTCTTATCTAATAGTACCTACTGTATTCTATCATTCTCATAATTTATATCACTCAATATGAGATAAGGAAACACTAAAATAAGCAAACATTGCATGCTATACTGAATTTGTAAAGAACAGAACACTCTGTGAAGATATGAATGAAAAGCATACTTCCCCGAGTCTAAATATTTTGAAACATTAGGAAAACACATAATTTGCATACAATAACTGTATAAAAATTTCAGAATTGTTTGTCTGTCCAGTAAAATCATAGAAATTCTACACTTGACGTAAAACTTTTTGTTTTTGCACAGAATCGAACAAGCAAGTATCCACACTATCTCAAAGGCTTTACTTGGCACCTTATTGAAATAAATGATGCAAGACATGATTAATACAATAGCTTAATCATGCGAACACACAAAAATAGTAAAAGTGTTGGGTTGTCTCCCAACAAGCGCTTTTCTTTAAAGCCTTATTAGCCAGGCATGATGATTTTTATGATGCTCACATAAAAGTAAAGAATTGAAACATAATGGGAGCATCATAAAGCATATGGCAAGCACAAGTATAAACCACTTCCTATGCATATGGATTTTGCAAGCAAACAATTTATTGTAGCAAGAATCAAATTGTATAGGAAGGCAAACCAAGCATGACTTTGAAACTTTGAATACATAGAGAGAGAACTTGATATTATTACAATACCCACAACCATACATTCCTCCCTCATATAAATTTTAGTATAATCATAAAGTAATTCAGTAATATAACTATCACATAAAGCATTATCTGCATGGTCCACAAGCATAGAAATTTATTACTCTCCCATAATTAAACTTCTCATACATAATAGTGGGAGTATCATAAGAAACTTGAATATTATAAATTGGTTCCACATTAAAAGAGTAATGTTTAGTAAATGTGTATTCATAATTATGACAAGTTTTATAATAATAATAATCATCACTACTTTTTATAACACAAGTATCATCACAATAATCATCATAAGTAGAAACTTTATTCTCATCATAATCAATTGAAACCTCTGCCAAAATAGTGGAATTATTACTAAATAAAGTCACAACCTCTCCAAATCCACTTTTATCCTTCTGATAAGATTCAACACCCTCCAAAAATTGCAATCATCATAAATAGGAGGCATGCAATCGTCATAACAAATTTGATCATTGAAAGTAGGGGGGCTAAAAAGATCATCTTCATTATGCATAGAATCCCCATGCTTGGGACACACATTAATTGCAGTACATATATTCTCAAATATGTCATTATTATCAAGCATAGCATCCCCAAGATTGTAGGTTTGCATATCATTAGCATAATCATCAATAGCATGAATAGCACCAATAGTGTAACAATTATTATCATCATAATTTTCCAAGTTGGTGCCAAAAAGATTTTCAACATTATAAGGAGTATCATTATCTTACCAATCACCCTCATCACAACAAGTAATAGGCATAACAAAATAATCATCAAGTGTGTCATCGTTCATACTACTTTCGGATTCATTCTCAAGAATTACAGGAGCAACATTATTTGTTAGAGATAAATTTTTACCTCTACTTTTCATTATTTTCTTCTTCATCACCACCTTGTGTGTGGGTTTAAGTAATTTATCCAAGATTATTATTGAAGAGATGAGAAGCTCCTCATTGCAACCCTTATCATTACGAGAAACAATAGTACGATATTGGGAGACCTTTATATTTGATTAGTATTCCTTTTATATACTATTGGTTTTCCCATCTTTCTATAGTTGGTAATATAAGCATTCTCCTTGCTATTTACTACGCAAAACATATAGATTTCTTGTAGATTAGCTTCATGGGTATTAGTGATAAGGAATATATCAAACCAATCATTTTTATGTGACAATTCTACACACCCCAAAAATAAACAAAGTTTATTATAGAGTTCACCGGAGATCAAATTATCACAACATTTGGATACGATTTGATCATAAAAATGCATGCATTGGAAATTAAGATGACCAATCCTATTGCAAAGTTCACAAGTAATAGGATGAAGAGAGCATAATCTTGTGGAAAATTCATCTATCAGTTGAAGCGACCAATTAGTTTGATCTTGTTTATGCTTCTTACAAAATATAACATCCCTATATGGCATGTCTTTACAAATTTTATTCACTCCACAAGAATTAACATGCTTATAGGAAATCTTTTTATCGTGACTAGTGCAATCATCATTAGCATCATGGATATTCATACTAACAATATTAATACTATGCTCATCCTTAAAGTAATTCACATTAGATATTTTTATATATTCTTCGTCTAAGAAATGAGCACAATGTTTCGAACCATCATTTTCACAAAAGACGTTAAAAAGGCGAAGCAATTGAGGCAACCTAAATTCCATTTTTTGTAGTTTTATTTTTATAAAACCAAACTCGTGAAAAACAAGAAACTAAAAGATTTAATTGCAAGATCTAAATATATACCTTGAAGCACTCACCTCTCCAACAACGGCGCCAGAAAATAGCTTGATGTCTACTTGATAACCCACAAGTATAGGGAATCGCGACAGTCTTCGCGGGTAGTATTTCACCCTAATTTATAGATTCGACACAAGGGGAGCCAAAGAATATTTAGAGGCCTTGACAGTTGAGTTGTAAATTCAACCACACCTAGGATATCTCTCTACAACACAGGTTTAGTAACACATCAAATGGTAGCAGTAATACTAACAGTGATAACAACAATTTTGGTAACAGCAGTAACAATAGCAATTGAGTAACAAGTATGATAGTAACAACAACAGTAGTAACTTAGCAAGATTCAGTATATGTAAATCATAGGCACATGGATGAGCGATGAAAAGATATGGATGACATCAATCATGTAACAGTTACACACACTACTGGAATCCGAGATTTTGCCATCTGCTACTTCTTTCCCGTCTGCTCGCTGATGGCAAAGACGACCCTCTTTGCCATCAACTACCAAAAACCAGACGGCAAAGAGCAGGCTAATGGCAAAGACACTATTTTCCATCAGCCAGCTCTTTGTCGTCTGCCAGCTGACGGCAAAGAGCATTCAGGCAGACGACAAAGAAACACGCGGCACACCCCGCAACCCCTCTCTCCACTCTATCGGCCTCTCTCTTTGCCGTCTGCCTTGTACCTCTTTGCCGTCGGGGGGCAGACGACAAAGAGGTACATGCCCTAACGGTCGTCGCCCCCACCCTCACACCCCTCTCTCCGCTAACGGTCGTCGCCCCAACCCCACTCTCACTCCCCTCTCTCCACCGCTGCCACCCCCGCGGCCATCGCCGTCGTCGCCCCACCGGCCCTATCCCGCCGCCGCCCCACCGCCCCCGGCGCCCTGCCGTCCCCAACGTGCCCATCGCCCCCATCGCACCGCCGCACTACAGCCGCCGTCGCGCCCGTCCTTCCCGCTGCCCCGGCGCCCCACCGCCCCAACGCCCCATCGTCCCTGCCACGAGCCGCCCCGCCGCCCACAACACCCCAGCCGCCCCCGCCGGTGAGCCCCCCCGCCGGCCTGCTCCCCTATTTTTATTTTGTTTTTCCTTTTTTATGTTAAATTAGTTAGGTTAGTTCTTTAGTTTATTAGGTTAGTTAGCTATGTTTAGCGATGGATTGACAGATGAGTGCGCCTTCGGTTTAGCTAATGTTTCAAACCATAACTGGATTGACAAATGAGTGCGGCTTCGGTTTAGTTTATTAGGTTAGTTAGCTATGTTTAGCTATGGATTAATAAATGGATTGACAAATGAGTGCGGCTTCCTTTTTTCACCTCACATACACATCAATAGAAGGGAGTTCAATGACAGCCACAAACAAGATCACAGTTCACTTAATTTCTTCATCTTCGGAGTCATTTTCTTCTTCTTCCCTTTTGATAGAGACTTCGGGGGTGGAGTAGTAGCTTGAGCTGTAGCTTGGCTCCTAGTGACAGGTCCAGCGCTGCTACTTGTGGAAGCAATGTGACCTGAAGCCCTCACGCTGCTCAGTATCTTCACAGCACCAATGTTTGGATCTTTCTTCATCATAGCCGCTGCCCTATTAGTCACCCAAGATTGAGTTTTCATACTTGTCACTTTTCCACTCATTGAACTACAAATGTGCTCGGTTTGATGCTTCACAACCTGCAGCAAAAAAGGCACAAAATCTGAAGTTTATTATCATGACAAACAATATGAAGGAATAAGAGTAGAAATAAAAAAAAAAGTTATTACCATCACACAATTTTTGTCCCTCTTCCAACTAGCACTTCAGGACCATTTGCAAGGTTCACCTTTTATGGATTCGCCTTTGCAAAAAGCCTGAAACCTTTGCGACTCATTTTTTAGGTCATATATTTGTGTTAGGTCATATATTTTTCGATTTTATTGGTGAACACAAAATATTTGTGTTGATCGGGGGGATTTACATGTGATAGTTGTCTCGTCGTTGTGAAGTCTGCTGTGCGAATACCTCCCCATGAGTTCTACGAGCTCCGCCCCTGCATTCGTGGTTGATTACAAATGTCATCTCCTCCTCGCCCCTCCATTTGCTCTGTGTCGGTGTTCGGATGAAACTTGCTAGATATAAGTAAATTAATTTATCAGTATCCGTGACTAGTATGCGTCTCCCGTTCGAAAGGGTTACACTTATAAATATGCATGCATTTGCATATATTTATAACCGTGATTCTTCTGAATTGTCCAATGTTATCCATGGACGGCCCGAGTATGTGTCGATTGGGTTCGTTTTCCCATATGCTTTGTTCCGGATCCGATGCACAATTTCGTCAATGCCTCCCTGTTGTTCTCCGGATACACATCCTCTCTGTTTATTGCGGAGATGTGTATCAGGAGAACAACGGGGCGGTGCTGTCGAAATTTTGCGTTGGATCCGGAGCAGAGCATGGGAAAACGAACCCAATCTACACATACTTGGGTGGGATTAGGACCTATCTTTACCTATTAGCGTGTAGGTTGCATGGACGTAATAAAACTGGCGAACTTGATTAACTGATGAATATATATGGTGAACTATATATAAATATATTTCTTGTGTGTTTAGTAACTAGGCAAGGTGAGTGATCGTGCGTGGATGTACACCGGTCACCCTAGTCAAAAAGAGATCACGAAAGAATGGTTTCTAAAAACCAAGGAGTTTGTGAAAGCCGCATTTGCAAATGGCCAGGAAACAAACTGGTGCCCCTGTCCTGAATGCGACAACTATAAAAAGAGGACAAAGGCTGTAATGATTAAACACCTGTAGAGGAGGGGTTTTAAGCCTAATTATATGGTTTGGACATTTCATGGTGATTCTATACAACGCACCAGAGCTGAGGTGGTTCGTCGTTGCACCAACGAGCATGGTACCGGGATCGAAGACATGGTGCAAGACTTTGATGATGCTTGGGATTTGGAATATGAGATGAGGAATCTGGAATGGCCTTCTATGAAATGTTGGAGTCTTCAAAACGTCCTCTCCACGAGCACACTGAGCTTTGTTAGCTGGATGCATTGCACAAGTAATGGCTCTGAAGGCTCAGTTCAACTTGGGAAGAGAATGCTACGACGCGATGATGACACTATTTGGACGCTTTCGACCCAAAGGCCATATCATGCCTGCAAACATGTACCAGTCGGGCAAAATACATCGTGTACTTAAGATGCCCTATGAGAAGATAGAGCATGTGAGAAAGGATGTGTCTTATTTAGTAAGGAGTATGCACACTTGGACTATTGTCCCAATTGCGAGTCTTGCAGGTATCTTGTGGTAGACAACGTTATGTGTGAGAAGAGGCAGACCAAAATCGCAGTTAGTGTTCTTCGGTATATACCAATCATACCATGTCTTCAACATCTTTTCAAGGTCGAAGAGATAGCCAGACAGATGACATGGCACAAAATGGGCAAAAGAACCGAACTAGATGCGGATGTCAATAAGATGGCGGTACACACATCGGATGGGGAAGCGTGGAAACATTTCGGTGGATTGCATCAGGATAAAGCGGCAGACCCAAGGAATCCTCGAGTCAGCATTGCCACGGATGGTTTTAATCCCTTTGGCATGACGGCAACCCAGTACAGTAATTGGCCTGTATTTGTCATTCCACTCAATCTCCCCCCGGGCAGATTATGCAAAGAAAGAACATATTTCTGACGTTGATAATTCCATGGCCCAATTATCCGGGGAAGAATATGAATGTGTACATGCAGCCGCTTAAGGATGAATTGCAAGAAACCTGGGATAATGGGGTCAAGACATACGATTCCGCTAGAAAAGAAAACTTCAAAATGCATGTGTGGTACATGTACTCTATGCATGATTTGCCGGCGTCTGCGCTATTCTCTAGATGGTGTGTGCATGGAAGGTTCTCATGCCCCACATGCAAGGTAGCTGTTTAGTTTCTTTGGTTGCAGGAGGGTCGGAAGTATTCTTGCTTTGACTTGCATAGACAGTTCCTCGATCCTGACCATCAGTTCAAAAAAGACAAGAAGAACTTTACCAAAGGTAAAGTTGTCAAAAAGTTGGCACCACCTGCATTAACAGGCCAATAGATCCTCGATCAGTTAATCGCCCTCGAGCCTGATCCAGAGCGTCCAGGGTATTTCAAGGGGTATAATTCAAAACACGTCTGGACTCAGAAGCCATGCTTGTGGGATCTGCCTTACTTCAAAGAACTCCTCCTTCCAAACAATATCGACATGATGCACACTGAAAATAATATCGGAGAGGCTATTTTTTGTACATTGTTCGACATAGATGAGAATACAAAGGATAATACTAAGGCTAGTGTCTATCAAGAGACATTATGTCACAGACCGTTACAAAACATACAAGAAGGCAAAGGAAAGCAGAAGTGGTCAAAGCCAAAGGCCTGGTTCAATCTTGGAAGTCAGCTATGAGGGAAATTATCTTGTGGGTCAAAATGCACTTGATGTTCCTCGATGGGTATGCAGCAAATCTAAAGAGGGGAGAGAGTCTTGAAAAATTAAAAATCTTTGGTCTCAAGAGTCATGATTGGCACATATGGCTTGAGCGGGTAATGTCGGTGATGTTACGTGGCTTTATTCCTGAGGATGAATGGCTAGTACTGGCGGAGCTGAGCTATTTCTTCTGTTTTCTTTGTGCAAAAGAATTGTCGCCTGACGTGGTAGATGAAATGGAGGAGTTTGCACCGGAGTTGCTATGCAAGTTAGAGAAGATCTTTCCACCGGGCTTCTTTAATCTTTTGCAGCATTTGATTTTACATCTATCGATCAAGGCAAGATTGGGTGGGCCCGTGCAAAATCGTTAGTGCTATGCAACTGAGAGGATGCAGAATATGCTTCGAGCTAAATGTAAAAATAAGCACAGAATTGAAGCATCGATGGCTGAGGCATTCATTACTGAGGAGGTGGCAAACTTTGTGACAGCACACTACGAAGGCAAAAATCATCATTTGCATAATCTGAAGCCTCGGTACAATGATGCAGACCCTAAAAAGGTGGATCCAACCTCATCCTATTCAAAGGGAAGCTCGCACCAGCCGGTGCTTCGAAACCAATAAAGTTGGATGTCGAAGAATGGCGAAACATTTCGTTGTATATCTTCAACAACCTAACAGAAGTGCGGTTGTACATCAAGTAAGTTCTCGGCATATTTTTCCGTAACTTCTAATTCCTTTGAACTGCTCTTATTCCCGGATATTTCATACGGCTGATACGTCGCCAAATTCTCGGATGGAGTGGTGATCCAAAATGATTCCGTCGAAGAGTATGAGCTTTTGGCAAAGCACGGAGGCGGCTATCCCGGTTCCATCTCTTGGTTCAAACAAACGGTAATTATCAATCATGGACCATTTCATTTCTTGGTTTAACTTTCGGCTAATGCAACAATCGTTTCATATTAAACTTGTAGGCTAATTCAGAGTCTATGGACGCCGAATTGAGACAAGCCACTAATGGTTTTGACTATAAGATCCGTTCATTTGAGAAATACAACATCAACGGGTATCTCTTTCATACCTTTGGCAAAGTGCTATCTTTGCCCGACCGGAAATCTACAAATTGTGGTGTCTCTGCTATCGGCGAAGGTGGTATCGAGTATTATGGAAGAGTTGAAGCAATTTATGAACTTCAATTCTATGGTGAAAACCCATCGAACGTCGTAGTCTTCAAATGTTATTGGTTCCAGCCGAAGGAGACTAGAAGGACTCATGAACATATAGGACTAGTCGAAATCAATCCAAACACCAATTTAGATGTTCCCGATGTCTATATTACGGCTCAACAGGCGACCCAAGTTTTCTATCTACCGTGGGCATGCCAAACTGATAAGAATCTTGAAGGTTGGTATGTTTTTTATGAAGTGCCACCACGTGCTAGACCACCTCCCCCAAATGAACAGGATTATGAACCTCACATTAACCCAGACACATATGATGGAGAATTCTTCCAAGAAACACGTCTTTACCAGAAACGTTTCAAGAACCGCCGTGCTTCACCCCAGAACATGGAAGTAGACAGCGACAATAAATCCGACTTCACCCCTGAGCCGGAACCAGCAGAGCTAGAACTAGAAGAGGTTACTGATGCGGATGACCTGTCAATGCTTGACCGATTACAGAAAGGCCTTCCACAACTTCATACCGTTGAACCCGATGAGCACGTCATTCATGAAGACATGCATGATACTGATGATGATGATGCATTTATTGATGATGATTATTAGTTTGTAAGATTCCCAACTTAAATTATATATGTACATATTATTATTCATGTCCGTTATTCAATTTTTTTATGTTGTACTAATTTATTTTAATCTTTATCATGGCAGGTCAGCAGGTGTTGAAAGATGGTGGGTGCGGGTCCAGATCGCTCGACGGGTTCTTCTTTGGCAGCCCGCGCGAGGGGTGGTACTTCCATTCCACCCCTATCTCTCTGTATAGCCTTGGAAGACAGTCCGACGACACCACCCGCGGGTGCTTCTTCGTCTGCGGCATTGGCCACTAGGAGAGGTGCTGGTCGGGTAGGGAAGAAGGGGAAGTGTACAGGGAGAGGTGGTGGCCGCGGAAGAGGTAGGCAGACTGTTGCGCCGTCCTCGCCACCACCACTAGCTCATTCACCCGAGAACATGACTACTATGGTGGACCCGTTTGCGGAGGAGGCTACGGGGACTTCGGTCCAGGAGCCTCGGGTGGACGGGCATTCGGCCCATGAGACTTCGGTCCAGGATCAGCCTCGGGTCGAGGTGCCTTCGGCCCACGAGACTCCGGTTCCTGAGGCTACGTCCTAGGAGACTCCTGCCACACACGCTTCGGCCGACGTGGAGAGGTCTGGATGGGGTGCCTGGCCGGATCGGACCGAGGTGTCGGATTGGACCGAGGGTCCGGGTGGTTGTCCTGTTGATGGTGGGGGTGAGTCTACAGATAGTGAGGGCGATGTGCAGGTGGACGAGGCCACCGTGTACAAGCGTGGTAGTACACGTCTCCGGGTCGCGTCGGCTATTCGCGAGCAGAGGCCAGTGATAAAGCCTAAAGGGGATAGGTAAGTACATTTACTCTTTTTTAGCTTCTGCCTTCAAGTTTCTTCAAATATCTAATGCGTTGACCTTATCATACTGCAGGGGATGGAAACACCCTGGTGGAGTCCGCAAGCCGAACATCGTCCTTGGTGTGCTTTGTAGGACAAATTTCCCGGGGTTTGTCACGTTGCGTGGTGAGGGTCAGGTTCCTACACTAGGATTTACCTGGGAGCGCTACCAGGCTACGCAGGCCCCGCCGGAGGAGATTATAGATGGTGTCTTGTGCCACACGAGGGCCGAGATGGTGATCAACAACTTTTGGGTAAATTATCCTTTTACACAATCTAAAATTAACAATATAGCTAATTATTTTACTAATCGGTGTTGTCTTGTTTGATTGCAGACCTTCTATAGGTGTGAGGAAGGATATGAGGAGGAGGCGGCCAAGGTTATCGAGGCTGAGTGTAGGCGGTTATTACAGAACTTATGCCACGAGGCTCGCCCGCAGGCCATTCGAGACAACTATGCCACGCGTGGTATTAAGAAGCAGAAGAAGGAGTGCCGCGGAAAGTATCTGAAGAAGGAACAGTACATGAAGGTAATTACATATTCTTAAGGCCTTGTACGTAGTTTTCTCGATTTGATTCATAGGCGTAGCACTCAAAATTCTTTCTAATAACTTATAGGTACCCCCGAGATGGTGTGCGGATAAGATGGATTGTTGGGAGGCGTTGGTGGATGAGTGGTGCACAGGCAACTGGCGAGCCGTCCACGAAAATGCGAAGGATCGGCGTAGCCAAATGGTTGGTGTGCCACACCATCAAGGCAGCGCCAACTTACTTTAGTTCAGACGAAACTGGGTATGCGGTTTGCTTCATGATTCATGCAATTCATTCTTCATGCTAGCTTGAGCCCCTTACTAATAATTTGTTCCTCTCTTTTAGACGCATCACAATAAGACGGAGATGCCAGAGTTGTACGGCCTTTATAGCATGGCCCATACCGCCTCGTACAAGGCGAAGGCATTCTCTGAGTCTGACTTGGATGATACAAATAACTTCACCAACATCTCATCCCACCACAAGCTCGTGAAATACACGGACACAGGGAAGGCTTGGAAAGGGGAGGACTTTAACCCGAGCCAGGAACCTTTGGATCCAGAGCTGGTGATGATATCTGGTGGTGGGAGGCCCCATGGCTCGATAGCCATTGGATATGGGATAATACGGTGTCCACTCACTCTCCCGGAGATCAAGGTGCACCATTCGAGCTCCTGTCCTGAGATAACACCTCGTCCACGGCCAGTCGATCTTGCCATCGAGGTTAGTTGTACGGACTCAGAAAACTTTCATCCATTTCATTGTGTCTGTGGCCATCGATCATTACTGTGGTAACGAGGAATGGTGTTGCAGATTGCTCTAAAGAAAGAGAGAGCGGCAAACGAGGCTGCTCTTGCAAAAGAGAGAGCGGCAACCGAGGCTGCTCTTGAGAAAGAGAGAGCGGCAAGCGAGGCTGCTCTTGAGGAGAGGGACCGGACCACGGCTCGGTTGATTGAGGAGGAGAGGGCCCGAAATGAGGCGTCTCACCTGGCCATGTACAAGCTTATTGTGGTATGTTTCTTTTTCACATTAGCCAAGTCATGTGTGTAATGTATGTTTCATTACTAACTAATACGACTGACTCTTCAAAACCAAATGTGCAGTCTATGTACGAGAAGACCGAACAAGCCCCTCCACCGATGCCCATCTTCTCTGCGATTGGCAGGATGAGTTTCATTTCAATGGTCATTATAAACTAGTATTAACAATTGAGTGTCATCATGCTAACTCAGACATTCCAAAATATCGTTTTTGTAGAATAACTCCCGAGCAGCATCGCACGACCCTTCTATAGGGCAACCTTCTCCAAACGAAGCCGACGCAAGCAACCCTGGTGTTTCTCCTCCTTAATGACCATTGTGGTAAGTTTTCTCCAAAATGACATAATAAGCTCCTACTTGATTTCTACTAGGAAAAATGGTTAGTGAAACCACTAATTTCATAACTTAGCTAATTTAGCTCCAAAATGGTTAGTGAAACCACTAGTTTCATAATTTAGCTAATTTAGCTCCAAAATGACATAATAAGCTCAATTCAAATAGTAAAAATGAAAAGAAGGAGTAAGAAGAAGAAGAAGAGAAGAAGAAGAAGAGAAGAAGAAGGAGAAGAAGGAGGAGAGAAGGAGGAGAAGAACGAGAAGGAGCCCTCCTTTTTCTCCTTCTCCTTCTTCTCCTCCTTGTCTCCTCCTTCTCCTTCTTCTTCTCTTCTTCTTTTCTTCTTCAGTTTAGCTTATTTTCCACAACAAAGACATACTTAGCTAATTATCCTCCAAAATGACATAATTAGCTTAGTTAGGTAAAAACATCATAAGAACCCTGGTTAGCTCATTAAAATGACTAATTAAGCTCCTAAAAGACATAATAAGCTCAACATGGCATAAGAACCTTGGTTAGCTCATTAATATTATATACTTAGCTTGTTTTCCTCTAAAATGACATAATTAGCCCATTTAGCTCCAAAAATACATACTTCGCTAATTTAGCTCCAAAAAGAGGAGAAGAGGAGAAATGAAAAGAAGGAAGAAGAAGAAGAAGAGAAAAAGAAGAGAAGGAGAAGGAGAAGAAGGAGGAGAAGAAGAAGAAGAGAAGAAGGAGAAGGAGGAGATGAAGGAGAAGGAGCCCTCCTTCTTCTCCTTCTTCTTCTCCTTCTTCTATCCTCCTTATTCTGCTTCTTCTTCTCCTTCTTCTTCCCCTCTTCTTTTCTTCTTCTTTTCTTCTTCTCCTCCTCCTCCTTCTACTTCTTCTTTTTCTTCTCCTTCTTCTCTTCTTGCTTCTTCTCTTTCTTCTTCAATTTAGCTTATTTTCCCCAAAAAGACATAATTAGCTAATTATCCTCCAAAATGACATAATTAGCTTAGTTAGGTAAAAACATCATAAGAACCTTGGTTAGCTCATTAAAATGACTAGTTAAGCTCCTAAAAGACATAATAAGATTAAAATGGCATAAGAACCTTGATTAGCTCATTAATATTATATACTTAGCTTGTTTTCCTCCAAAATGACATAATTAGCCCATTTCGCTCCAAAAATACATACTTAGCTAATTTAGCTCCAAGAAGGGGAGAAGAGGACAAATGAAAAGAAGGATGAAGAAGAAGAAGAGAAAAAGAAGAGAAGGAGAAGGAGAAGAAGGAGGAGGAGAAGAAGAAGAGAAGAAGGAGAAGGAGGAGAAGAAGGAGTCCTTCTTCTCCTTCTTCTTCTCTCCTCCCTATTCTTCTTCTTCTTCTCCTCCTCCTTCTTCTTATCCCCTTCTTTTCTTCTTCTTTTCTTCTTATTATTATTTTCCTCCTCCTCCTCCTCCTTATTTTTCTTATCCTTCTTACCTTCTTGCTTCTTCTCTTTCTTCTTCAATTTAGCTTATTTTCCCCAACAAAGACTTACTTAGCTAATTATCCTCCAAAATGACATAATTAGCCTAGTTAGGTACAAACATCATAAGAACCTTGGTTAGCTCATTAAAATGACTAATTAATCTCCTATAAGAAATTATAAGCTCAAAATGGCATAAGAACCTTGGTTAGCTCATTAATATTATATACTTAGCTTGTTTTCCTCTATAATGACATAATTAGCCCATTTAGCTCCAAAAAGACATAGTTAGCTAATTTAGGTCCAAGAAGAGGAGAAGAGGAGAAATGAAAAGGAAGAAGAAGAAGAAGAAGAGAAGGAGAAGAGAAGGAGAAGGGGAAGAAGGAGGAGGAGAAGAAGAAGAGAAGAAGGAGAAGGAGGAGAATGAGGAGAAGGAGACTTCCTGATTCTCCTTCTTATTCTCTCCTCCTTCTTCTCCTCCTTATTCTCCTTCGTCTTCTCTTCTTCTTTTCTTCTCCTCCTCCTTCTCCTTCTCCTTATCCTCCTTCTTCTTGTTTTTCTTCTCCTTCTTATCTTATTGCTTCTTCTCTTTCTTCTTCAATTTAGCTTATTTGTCATATATATGTTGTTGTTCTTCTTCTTCTGACTTTCTTATTCCCATTTTGCAGATTGGATGTACTAAATGCATGGAAGGTGGCATTGGAGTGCTTTAGTTCTAGTTTTCATTTGAGTTGATGAACAATGTGGAACTATATCTATATGTATATATGGATGAACAATATATGTGGAACTATATGTATATGTATATATGGATGAAACTTTGTCAACCTGGGTAGCAGGAGCTGGCCATATGGGCTCTTTGTCGTCCGCTGCCTCGGGAGGCAGACGACAAAGAGTCTGATTCATGCGTTGGCCCAACTCTGTGCTGGCCCATAGAAGCAGACGATAAAGAGGGGGAGGGAGGCAGACGACAAAGAGGGGGAGTGAGGCAAATGACAAAGAGAGGGAGGGAGGGAGACGGCAAAGAGAGGGAGGAAGGCAGACGACAAATTCTTCGTGAGCCCTAACGGAGGCGTTGCCTGTCGGCTGCCGTCTAAGCATGTTTGCCGTCTGCTTGGTGCCAAAGCCTGACGGCACAGACCTTTGCCGTCCGCTTAGGGAAGGCTGACGGCAAAGAAGGTGATATGCCATCAAAAGTAGTCGTACGAACATTGCCCACAGGAGGCTGACGGCAAAGACCTTTGCTGTCGGTGGATCACCCCTTTGCCGTTCGTTATGGCAGACGGCAAAGAGTCTGATTCCTGTAGTGACACCAGAGCGACACAAAAATAGCTCCAATTTATCAATATAATGTAGGCATGTATTTCGTAAATTGTCATCCGTGCTTGCAATAAGAATTTGCATGACATCTTTTGTCCTACCCTCCCACGGAAGCAAGGTCCTACTGGAAACTTAGCGATGTTAAGGCGTCCTTTTAGTATAGAATCGGACCAAAGCATTAACACATAGTGAATACATGAACTCCTCAAACTACGACAATCAACGAAAAGAATCCCAATTATTGTCACCTTGGGGTATGCGGATCAAGACATGTAATAGGTGCATACAACTTGCAAGATAGGATCTAAATACTTTTCATATTCAGAGAGAACATAATAAGTTTAGGTATGGAATCGTGGCACTCGGACACTAGTGAGAAGCATTAAGCATAGCAAAGTCATATCAACATCAATCTCACAACATAATGGATATTAGGGATCAAGCACTATCAAACTTAACTCGATTACATGATCCTTCTCATCCAAACCTCATCGCGATCCAGCGAGCCTACTAAGAAATTACTCACACCCGGTGGTGAGCATCATGGAATTGTTGATGGAGAAGGGTTGATGTTGATGATAGAGATGAATCCCCCTCTCCGGAGCCCCAAACGAACTCTAGATAATACCCCCCGAGGAAGAACACCAGGTGGCGGCGGCTCTGTATCGTAAAACGCGATGAAATCTTCTCTGTGATTTTTCTCCGAAGATGTGAATTTATAGGACTGTAATTACGGTCGGAGGAGCCACATGGTCCCCACAAGCCATCAGGGCGCCCCTAGGAGGGTGTGCGCGCCATGTTGACTTGTGGCCCATAGGCAACCCCCTGTGGTGGATCTTTGCTCCAAAATTCATTATATATTTTAAAAATAATTCACAAAAAGTTTTGTCCAATTCCGAGAAGTTTTACTTCGCACAAAAATAACACCAAGGTAGTTCTGCTCAAAATATCGTCACTCTAGGGTAGTTCCATTCAAATCATGCAAATTAGAGTCCAAAACTAGAGCAAAAGTGTTTGGAGAAGTAGATACATTGGGAGAGCGAAGTTTGTGTGCTCGGGCATCTTGGTGCCCTTTTTTTGAAAAAAAAACAAAAAAAATATTTAAAATTTTAAAAAAAATCAAAAATAATTATGTGGAAACTTATTGATATTCATTACGACTCACTGAAATTTCGTTTTAAAAAAATGTAATCTGTAAATTGTATAAAAATAACAAAATTTAGGCCCAATAACAAAAAAAAGAAGCCCATTTATAAATACATATTTTTCATTTTTTTGGTATGCCACGTGTGAAAATAAAATGATTTGAAATTTTGGGGATACATAACATACTTGTTTGTGTGTGTCTACAAAAAGTTTTGGATTTTTTTACATCGTAGAAAATGATTTTTCAAAACGGGCACCATGGTGCCCATGCACCATTAGCAATTTTCGATACATTGGAGACATATCAACTCCCCAATATTAACTCATTGTTGGTCCTCAAGCAATTTAGTTGGTAAACTGAAAATGATAAAGAAAACTTTTACAAACTCTTTTGTTCTCGCTGCCATATATATGCTTAGCTAGTGTTCAAGTTTTCAGCATAAATCATAAGTAACCATATCCATGATAACATTAAAACATCATATTCAATCATGGCAATACATAACTAACTTGAATTCAATAGTAAAATATCTCACATGCCAACAATTTGTCAAAACAATCATGATATAATATGGTGACATGGTATCTCACTAGCCCTTTCTAAGACCGCAAAGCATAAATGCAGAGCACCTCAAAGGTTCAAGCAGCGCCTAAACATTAGGATTTAGGGTAGAAAATATTCAATTCATGCTCACATTCAACATTAACTAGACTCAATGCATAATAATTACAATAGTACTCTTCCGTCTGGTACTTTTAGTAAGAGGGCGATGACTCAATATAAAATTAAATAGATAGGCCCTTCGCAGAGGGAAGCATTGATTTGCAGAGGTGCCACAACTTGTTTTAAAATAGCATTAAAAATATAGTTTTTGAGTGGTGTTCCTTACTATCAACATTACAATAGAGGTTTTCAGTATCTTGCATGCTAAACTCATTATTGGTGGTTCCCAAACAGAATTGTAAAGTTTACTTCTATCCACTATCCATTCTCAAGCCATGGCTAGCCGAATTCACGGGTTCCCTCCAACATATCAACTGTCCCAAGGAGTTTACTTAAATTTAATTTTGATTATGCACGACTCGGCATCCTTTTTACCAATCTCTCTCATGCAATGACGGCGAATAAATGACCATCCTGAGAATAACTCATTTAGCATGGAAGATATCGACCGCCCCGTCGCTACTACACAACTTGTTCTTGTAGACTCGTGTTGGGCCTCCAAGCGCAGAGTTTTGTAAGACAATAGC
Source organism: Hordeum vulgare subsp. vulgare (assembly GCF_904849725.1). Taxonomy (NCBI): domain Eukaryota; kingdom Viridiplantae; phylum Streptophyta; class Magnoliopsida; order Poales; family Poaceae; genus Hordeum; species Hordeum vulgare. The sequence goes on along the minus strand of NC_058520.1, from coordinate 385,668,779 downwards.
AAACTTCCCTCAATTGGGTGACTGATATATCTCCAACATATCTATAATTTTTGATTGCTCCATGCTGCTATATTATCATTCTTGGATGTTTTACAATCATTTTATAGTCATTTTATATCACTTCTTGGTACTAACGTATTGACATAGTGCCTAGTGCTAGTTGCTGTTTTCTGCATGTTTTTTACATCGCAGGAAATCAATACCAAACGGAGTCCAAATGCAGCGAAACTTTTTATGGATTTTTTGGGGGCAGAAGACATCCAGTGGGCTAGGAACGCACCGAAGGGGAGCTCCGATGGGAGCACAACCCACCAGGGCGCGCCTGGGGGCCCAAGCACGCCCTGATGGGTTGTGCCCTCCTTGTTTGCCTCCCGCACCACCTCTTTGCTCTATATATGCCCCCAATATTCCAGAAACCCTAAGGAGGGGGACAAAAATCAATTCCAGCCACCGCAGAGTCCAGAAACACCAGATCCAATCTAGACACCATCACAGAGGGGTTCATCATGTCCATTGGTGCCTCTACGATGATGCCTGAGTAGTTCTTTGTAGACCTACGGGTCCGTAGTTAGTAGCTAGATGGCTTCCTGTCTCTCTTGATTATCAATACAATGGTCTCTTGGAGATCCATATGATGTAAGTCTTTTTGCGGTGTGTTTGTTGGGATCCGATGAACTTTGAGTTTATGATCAGATCTATGTTTTTATCCATGAAAGTTATTTGAGTCTTCTTTGATCTCTTATATGTGTGATTGATTATATCCTTGTATTTATTCTCTGATATTTGGGTTTTGTTTGGCCAACTTGATATATTTATCTTGCAATGGGAAGAGGTGCTTTGTGATGGGTTCGATCTTACGGTGCTTGATCCGAGTGATAGAAAGGGAAACGACACGTACGTATCGTTGCTTGTAAGGATAACAAGATGGGGTCTATTTCTACATAAATAGATCTTGTCTACATCATGTCATTGTTCTTATTGCATTACTCCATTTTCCATGAACTTAATACACTAGATGCATGCTGAATAGCGGTTGATGTGTGGGGTAATAGTAGCACATGCAGGCAGGAGTCGGTCTACTAATCTTGGACGTGATGCATATATAATGATCATTGTGTGGAGATCGCCATGATTATTTGAAGTTCTATCAATTGTGCAACAGTAATTGTTTTCCCACCGTTTGCTATTTTTCTCGAGAGAAGCCACTAGTGAAATCTACGGCCCCCGGGTCTCTTTTCATCATATTTGCCTTTGCAATCTATTTTCCTTTGCTTTTATTTTCAGATACATTAAACCAAAAATACAAAAATATATTTCTGCAATTTATTTGTTCCGCGATCTATTTATCCTATCTACCACTTTTAAATCACGTTATTTCCCTATCTTGAGGCGTCGTACCCGAAAGGGATTGACAACCCCTTTAACACATCGGGTTGCGAGTATTTGTTATTTGTGTGCATGTGTTGTTTACGTGGTGTGAGGAGGTTCTCCTACTGGTTCGATAACCTTGGTTTCACCACTGAGGGAAATACCAACCGTCGCTATACTGGATCATCCCTTCCTCTTTGGGGAAATACCGACGTAGTTCTAGCAGACATGAGTGACCTAAGGTTTATCAATCCATGGGAGGCATAGGATGAAGATGGTCTCTCTCGAACAACCCTCCAAATAAACAAAAAGAGTCTCTTGTGTCCCCAACACACCCAATACGATTATAAATTGTATAGGTGCACTAGTTCGGCGAAGAGATGGTGATACAAGTGTAATATGGATGGTAGAAATATATTTTTATAATTTGACTAAAAAAAATAGCAAGGTAGAAACTCATAGAACATAGCACCAACGGTGTTGTAATGCTTGAAATGAGGCCTAGGGTCCGTACTTTCGCTAGTACAATCTCTCAACAATGCTAATGTAATTGGATCAAATAACAATCGCTCAACTTGCAAAAAAGAATCAATCCAAAGTTCCAATATAGCGGAGAACATAAGAAGAAAATTTTTGTAGGCTATGAAACCACCCCAAAGTTATTCTTTTCGATCAATCTTTCCAACAGTTCGTACTAAAATAACAACTTATGTTTTTCGGTCGATCTATCCAAGAGTTCATACTAAAATAACACCATAAAATTCAGATTCATAATACTCAATCCAACACAAAGAACCTCAAAGAGTGCCCCAAGATTTCTATTGGAGAAACAAAGACGAGAACATGCATCAACCCATATGCATAGCTTACCCCAATGTCACCTCAGGAATCCGTGAGTTGAGTGCCAAAACATATATCAAGTGAATCAATATGATACCCCATTGTCACCACGGGTATTCATAGCAAGAAATAAATCAAGTGCTCTCAATTCCATAAAAGTATTTAATCCGATAAAATGAAATATCAAATGGAAAACTCAATTCATCAAAACAAGATAGAGAGGGAGAAACGGCATATGATCGAACTATATTAACAAATCCTGCAATACATAAAAATCGTGTCATCTCAAGAACACGAGAGAGAGAGAGAGAGATATTAAACTCATAGCTACTGGTAGAAACCCTCGGCCACGAGGCTAGACTACTCCCTCCTCATCATGGTGGCCATAGGGATGACGAAGATGGCCTTCGCTGATGATATCCCCGTTCGGAAGGATGCCAGAATGGAATCCCAATTGGTTTTTCGTGGCTATAAAGTCTTGCAACAGCGAAACTTTTGATCTGTTGCATTTGGATTATCTATCACATATAGAAATACCCTATCCTATCCATTTGGAAATCTTGGTTCCGTAGGAGCAAGTCAGAAAGGTTGAGAAATAGAACCATCTGATTTGATTCGTTCCCAATAGGTAAATGCTTGAGCTTGAGAAGCTTTTGGCCCGGTGGGTCCATAAAACTCACTGGGGTTATTTGTGGAGGTTTCTGTATTTATAGGAATTTTTGGCATTGGAATCACACCAATATAGGCCACGTGGTGCCTACTACCCACCAGCCCACGGGCAAGGCCTTTGGCGCACCGTGGTGGGTAGCGGCCACCTCCTTCACCTTCTTGTCCTCCCACAAAGCTTCTAGTGCCTCTTTTGTTCGAAAAAATTGTCAAAAAATTCTATTGCATTTGGAGAACTTTTATTTCTGCGCAAAAAACAACACCACGGTAGTTCTGCTGAAAATAACGTCGGTCCGGGTTAGTTCTAAAGAAATCATATTAAGTGCATCAAAACCATATAAAAGTATTGTAAACATAGGCAAACATGGCATGAATACATCATAAATTATCGATATGTTGGAGACGTATCAGCATCCCCAAGCTTAATTTCTACTCGTCCTCAAATAGGAAAATGATAAAGAAATAGTTTATGAAGTGTGAATGATAGCATAATGCATAAGTTTGATCAATGATAATTTCAATCATTTTTTCTAGCATCATAACAACAAGTTTTTGTCATAAAACTCATCATGATAAACTGTTGAAAACGGAATTTTTGATGTGGAATCCTACCTAACATGTTCATCATATGATTTTATTTATAGCATGGACATGTGGACTTGTATATGATTCAAAGAAATAGTCTATAATTTGACATGAAAACTTTAATACTCAAGCATATCAACAAGCAACCAAGTCTTTCCAAATATCAATGCTAAAGATAGCTATCCCTAGACCATCATGGTCAATCATTGATCCATTCATGCAACACACCCAAATATTAGCTACATCCAATGCTCAAGTTGGATAACAGTGTTCCGTAGTGAGTGCTTTATAAGAGAAGATGGAGACTCGGATAAAAATAAAAGTTGCATAAAAGTAAATAGATAGGCCCTTCGCAGAGGGAATCAGAGATTTGTAGAGGTGCCAGAGCTCAAAGCTTAAATTGAGAGATAAAATTATTTTGGGTAGCATCTTTTTCCTATCAACGAAAACGACTAAGTGTTCCCAATATATTCCATGCTAAAAAAACCATAGGCGGTTCCCAAACTGAAAATAAACATTATTCCTTTTCCACCATTCTTTCACACTCCATGGCTAGCCGCATCCACGGGTACCGCCCATACTAACACTTTCCAAGGAATTTGTTATTTGACAACATAAAGTAAATTTCTTTTCATTTCAGGGCTAGGCATCCCTATTACCGCCACACTCACATGCAAATAACAGTGAATAAACACTCGTCTTGAGAATAACCTATTTACCATGGGAGATACCAGCCACCCCTCGCCGCTTCATGAGCGGTACGGGCACACAAAACAGAAGTTTATTTTGAACATTAGAAATGGCACATACAAATTTACTTAGAACAACACTGAGATACCACATATAGGTAGGTATGGTGGACTCATTTGGCAAAACTTTGGGTTTAGGATTTGGATGCACAAGCAGCATTCCCGCATAGTAAAAGTGAAGGCTAGCAAATAGATTGAGAAGCACCCAACCAAGGAACGAAAACCATCATAAGCGAACATTAAACATAACTAACACCGAGTAATGCAACACGAGTAGGATTTAATTTCATAGCATAATTATTGACTTTATGTGCATCCGTAAGGAATCACAGACCTTAACACCAATATTCTTACTAAAGCATAATTACTCATCAACACAACTCACATATCACTATCTTCATGCCGCAAAACTATTGCAAAGAATCAAGTTTAACAGCCAATGATCTTCATGAGAGTTTTTATCACATCTCCCCTATATAAATATCACACTGGGACCAATTTCATTTAAATAAAATTTCCATTGCTAATAACAAGCTCTCAGACAAATATAAGTGAAGAACGAGAGCACAAGTTTCTTTAAAATTTTCAAATCTCAAAATAATATAAGTGAAGCAAGAGAGGATTTCTTAAAAGTTTCTACTAACTCTCAAAATAATCTAAGTGAAGCATAAGGGCATATTTTTTCAAAATAACAGCACCACCGTGCTCAAGAATATATAAGTGAAGTACTATAGCAATTCCATCAAACTACTCTCAAAAGATATAAGTGAAGATCAATGTGTAGTTAAACAATTAAGTAGCTATGGGAGTACTCTCTCGCAATAAATATTTTCAGATCTGATATTTTATTTCAAACAGAAAATAAAACAAAATACACTCCAATAATAGCACATATCATGTGGACAAATAAAAATTTAGGCTCAACATAGGCTAACCGATAGTTGTTGATGAAGAAAGGTGGGATGCATAGCATCCCCAAGCTTAGATGCTTGATAATTCTTAAAATATTTACTTGGGGTGCCTTGGGCTTCCCCAAGCTTGAGATTTTGTATCTCGTTCAATCCTCTCGTATCCCGGTTTCACCCGAGTCTCAAAAACTTCATCCACACAATACTTGAAAAGAACTCATGAGATAGGTTAGTGTACATAAGCATAAATCAACTCTTTATGTACTGCCAATAAAAGTTCCATAATAATTGTAAAAAGTTAGTTACTGTATACTATCATTTCCACAATTTATATCTACCAATATAAGCTATGAAAACTCTAGGATAAGTAGATAAGAAAACTATGACATCAATCTGTCCAAACAGAACTATCTCAAGCAATCTATATAAAAAGTGTACTTCTTCATCTCCAAAATTCTGAAATTTAAGGAAGTGATAAAAAAACTGTATTCAATTACTGTGAAAAAATTTGTATTCAATTACTGTGCAAATATTTTAGAAACTTTCCACGTTCAAGTAAAATCTGATAATTCAAATACTACAACAAAAGTTTCTGTTTTTGTGTAGCACACATCCCACATGTAATTCAAGCATTCTAAAGGCCATTCTTGGAATTTTTTATTGAAATACAAGATAATAAATAATATCTAATAGTGAACAACAAAATAAAATGACACTCCAAACAAAACACATATCATGTGATGAATAAAAATATAGCTCCAAGTAAGATATACCGATAATGTTGGCGATGAAAGAGGGGATGCCTACCAAGGCAACCCCAAGCTTAGACGCTTGAGTCTTCCTTGGATATTACCTTGGGGTGACTTGGGAATCCCCAATCTTAGGTTCTTGCTGCTCCTTATTCTCCTCATATTGGCATCTCACCCAAAATTTGAAAACTTCAATCACACAAAACTTAACGGAACTTCGTGAGATGGGTTAGTATGATCAATATAGATTATTCACTTAGGTACTGTCAAGTCAAGATTCATAGTTGTTATCATATGATACCTACTTTAATCTGTCATTCCCATAGTTGACAACACTAAATATAAGCTATGGAAACACAAAAACAAGCAAACTATGCATGCAAAACAGAATATGTCAAAAAACAGAACAGTTTGTGAACATATAAATAAAAACTATACTTCCATGTCTCTAAAAATTCTAAACAATTATGAAAACATGGAGAATTTGCCTATCAAAACTATGTAGAAGTTTCAAAATTTTGTGCTACTCCAGTAAAATCAGAGAAATTCTGCAATAGACGTAAAAGTTTATGTTTTTGCACAGAATCAAACAAGCAAGTATCCACACTATCCCAAAGGCTTTACTTGGCACTTTATTGAAATAAAAGCTATAAAAAATTATTACCATAGTAGCTTAGTCATCTGAACACACAAAAACAGAAAGTAAAAGTGTTGGGTTGTCTCCCAACAAGCGCTTTTCTTTAATGCCTTTTAGGTAGTCATGATGATTCCAATGATGCTCGTATAGGAATAATAGTTGAAACATGCAAGATAGCATCATGAATCACATGGCAAGCACATTTAAGTCTAAACCAATTCCTATGCATAGGGATTTTGTGAGCGAACAATTTATGGGAGCAAGAATCAAGTAGCATAGGAAAGCAAAACAAGCATGACATTGAAATTTGAACACATAGGGAGGAAACCTGATATTATTGCATTACCTAGAAGCATATGTCCCTCCCTCGTAATAATTGTCAGTAGCACCATGAAGGAATTCAACAATATAACTATCACATAAAGCATTCTTTTCATGATGCACAAGCATAGAATTTTTGTTACTACCCACGCAAGCAAAATTCTTATCATTCATAGTAGTGGGAGCAAACTCAACAAAATAACTATCATGAGATACTTGATTGATATAATCCATGTGAAAAGTCAAATCATGATGACAAGTTTCATGGCTGTCCTTATTATTTATAGCATAATTGTTATCATAATAATCATCATAAATAGGAGGCATGATTTCATCATAATAAATTTGGTCATCACAACTTGGGGAATAAAAATAGCATCTTCATCAAACATAGCGTCCCCAAGCTTGTGGGTTTGCATATCATTAGCTTGGATATTAAAAGAATTCATACCAACAATATTGCTATGATGCTCATCATTCAAGGATTTTATGCCAATCACTTTAATGAATTCTTCTTCTATCATTTGAGCACACTTTTCCTTTCCATCATTTTCAACAAAGACATTATAAAGATGAACAATATGAGACCACCTCAATTCCATTTTTTTGTAATTTTCTTTTATAAACCAAACTAGTGATAAAACAAGAACTAAAATATTCAGTTGCAAGATCCAAAGATATACCTAAGCACTCACCTCCCTGGCAACGACGCCAATAGAGAGCTTGATGTCTACTACACAACTTGTTCTTCTAGACTTGTGTTGGGCCTCCAAGCGCAGAGTTTTCTCGGACAGTAGCAAATTTCCCTCAAGTGGATGACCTAAGACTTATCAATCCATGGGAGGCATAGGATGAAGTTGGCCTCACTCAAACAACCCTACAACTAAATAAAAAAGACTCTCTTGTGTCTTCAACACACCCAATACTATCATAAATTGTATTGGTGCACTATTTCGGGGAACAGATGGTGATACAAGTGTAATATGGATGGTAGATATATATTTTTATAATCTGAATAAGTAAAAGAAGCAAGGTAGCAATTCATAAAATGTAGCACAAACGGTGTTGCAATGCTTGAAAATGACACCTAGGGTTTGTACTTTTGCTAGTGCAATCTCTCAACAATGCTAATATAATTGGATCACATAACAATACCTAAATGTGCGATAAAGAATCACTCCAAAATGCCAATCTAGCGGAGAACATAAGAAGAGTATGTTTGGGTATGAAACCACCTCAAAGTTATTCTTTCCGATCAATCTTTCCAAGAGTTCATACTAAAATAACAAGTTATCATTTTCCATCGATCTATCCAAGAGTTCTACTAAAATAACACCATAACAAATTCAGATTCATAATACTAAATCCAACACAAATAACCTCAAATAGTGCCCCAAGATTACTACCGGAGAAACAACACCGAGAACTTGCATCGACCCCTATGCATAGATTACCCCAATGTCACCTCAGGAATCGACGAGTTGAGTGCCAAAACATATATCAAGTGAATCAATATGATACCCCATTGTCACCACGGGTATTCACATCAATACATAAATCAAGTGCTCTCAAATCCATAGAAGTATTTAATACGATAAAATGAAATCTCAAAGGGGAACTCAATTCACCACAACAAGATAGAGAGGGAGAAACACCATATGATCCATCTATATTAACAAATCCTGCGATACATCATGATCGGGCCATCTCAAGAACACGAGAGAGTGAGAGATAAAAAACATTGCTACTGGTACAAACCCTCAGCCCCGAGGGTGGACTACTCCCTCCTCATCATGGTGGCCATAGGGATGATAAAGATGGCCTCCAGTGATGATCTCCCCCTCCGACAGGATGCCGGAACGGCCTCCTAATTGGTTTCTTGGGGCTATAGAGGTTTGCGGCGAAAAAACTACTGATCTAGGGTTATTTTTGAAGGTTTCTGCATTTATAGGAATTTTTGGCGTTGGAATCACGCCAAGATGGTCCACGAGGTGCCCACTACCCACCAGCCCACGGGCAAGCCCCGTGACGCGCCCTAGTGGGTAGTAGCCACCTCCTTCACCTCCTGGTCCTCCCATGAAGCTTCTATTGCCTTTTTGTTCCAAAAAAATCATCAAGAAGTTTCATTACATTTGGAGAACTTTTATTTCTGCAGAAAAAACAACACCATGGTAGTTCTGCTGGAAACAACGTCATTCCAGGTTAGTTCTAAATTAATCATATAAAGTGCATCAAAATCATGTAAAAGTATTGTAAACATAGGCAAACATGACATGAATACATCATAAATTATCGATATGTTGGAGACGTATCATGGCACATGCAGACTTACTTGGAACGGCAGGTTAGTAACGTATATAAGTAGATATGGTGGACTTATGTGGAACAACTTGGTTTAAGGATTTTGGGTGCACAAGTAGCATTTTCGCTTCGTACACGTGAAGGATATCAATAGATTAGTAAGCGACCAACTAGAGGACAAAACAAAAATAAACATGCATTGTGTATAATTAACAATGGGCATTAGCATGAGCAGGATATGAATACTCTCGATTTAAACATCTTGAAGGTTGCATTGGTTTTGAATCAACTACATGTTTGCACATTGGCCAAGTCTAGCTGCTCGAACTACTTAGAGGGAAATACCATACTACCATACCACGCCATAACCATTTTAATATATGTTGACACATAAGATAAATCATTATCCACTCCTAGCTATTTAAGAATGGCATGGGAAACTATAATATCTAATTGCCATCATAAACATGTTCACTCATGATATACTTAATCAAGATTGAACGAGCTATACATATTTACAAAAATGGAAAAAATAAGAGTTCATACCACTTTCCTTTGCCACTATCACTACATCTAATATCGTCATTATTGCCTTTCACTTGCATGACCGAATGATGTGATAATAATAATAATAATAGTGTATGTGTGTCGTGGACTAAGATGGAATCTGCAAGGTATTTGTGCAAAGGACAAGACATGGTAATATTGGCTCTTTGTTAGATCAACAATAATGCATATGGGAGGCACTCAACATTTTCATCGTGGTCTTCTCCTTTTGATGACTCAAACAAAAGGGAAGAAATTCAAAGAAATACACTAAATTATTTTTGGAGTTTCTGATTTTTCTCAAGAAAGCAAAAAAAAGCAAAGGAAGAACAAAAAGGAGAAAAAGTATTTACACGGGAAAGCTCCCGACAAGTAAAGTAAATATTTTTGGGTTTTCTCTTTTCAGTATTACGACTAAATAAACGGAAAAGGTAAAAACAAAAAAAGGAGGAAATATTTTTGGATTTTCTAAAGTTTTTCAAACACACAAGAAGAGCGGAAAAATAAGACTAACATAAATTTACAATGAAAAAGGATGAACACCGAAAATTTATGTGAATCATGTGAACATGAATGTAATGTCGGTGGGAAATACATACTTTCCAAAGATTAGGCATTTGCCTAGCTTGGTTATCACCACTGATAATAGTTGTTAGGTCCGGAAAAATATTGTTGCACAGGCACCTGAGTATCTCATGCCCAAGCTTCGGCCTCCGCAATAGCCACCTCGTTCCGGTAAGCAATTATGTTTGCTGGCATGATGGTGTACCCGTGCCTGTCATGATGCTTCAACAAAGAAGGTGCGAGCAAGGTAATAATATTGCAGGTCTTCATGCTCAATACTAAAAATGTAAAAAAGGTGCTGGGGTGGCTCAGGTTCCTCAATGAACTCGTGCTCTTTCATAGACTGGTGATCAAGATAAACCTTAGGCAATAAGTAATGAGTCGGGCGTATGACAGCATTAACATGCTTTGCCAAGCGTGTGGCAGAAATACCACCATGATTTTTTCTTCTTGTTCGGTTAAGGTGCAAGCGGCATGCAAAAATAGCTCCTAAGTTGTAAGTGTTATCACCATAAAGTGAGTAGCGCAAGATATCAAGGGTGGCGGCACTAAGGCCCCCACCCTGCTCCATAGCACTTATGCACTTACCTATAAACAAGGAGAAATAGTGCATAAAAGAAAAAAAATGCAAACTAGTGGCCCAAGCATTTGATACACCCCTAGTTTCTCCCACAGTTAAGGTGAGGAGGAAATCCTTGAATTCCTCACGCTTAGGATTGTAGGATCAAAAGTATGTCTAGAGGGGGTGATTAGACTACTTGATAAGATAAAAACTTAGCCTTATCCCAATTTTAGTTGTGGGCCAGTTTTATCAATTATGACTAGTCAAGTTCACCCTACACATGCGCACCTATGTGTATAGCAGCGGAAAGTAAGACATGCAAATGTAAAGTAGAGGGTAAGGTAGGGAGATCAAACGCAAAGGTTGACATGGAGATTTTTGGCATGGTTCCAATAGGTGTCGCTACCATACGTCCATGTTAGTGTAGGATTCAACCCACAAAGGGTAACGAAAGCGAGAGTCGAGGGAGGGCTCCACCCACAAGGGGTCCACGAAGAAGCGGGCATGTCTACTACACCATGGCTTCCGTCCATATAGGACTAGCCTCACTCTAGGTAGATCTTCACGAAGTAGGAGATCTCCTTGCCCTCACAAACATCTTGGTTCAACTCCACAACACGAAGTAGGAGGGCCCCAAGCGACACCTAACCTATCTAGGAGGCACCACCCTCCAAAAGGTAATAGATGCGGTAGAATGATGAACTCCTTGCTCGTGTGCTTCAAAATATAGTCTCCTCAACACTCAATCACTCTCTCATAGATTTGGCATGGGTAGGAGAGATTGATCTTATAGAAAGCAACTTGGGAAGTCTAGAAATCAAGGTTCAAATGGTTGGAATGGAATCTCTTGATCTCAACACATGAGTAGGTGGCTCTCTCTCAGGAAAATGGATCTGGCAAGTGTGACTGTGTTCTGAGTGCTTCCTCTACGAATGGGAGGTAGGTGGAGGGGTATATATAGGCATCCCCCAAAACCCAACTGTTACAACATTATTGCCCAACTCGGTGACACCAAAATGAATCTCGGTGGTACCGAGTTGCATTAAATGTGGCAACTATTGAATTCTCGATGAGACTGATATAGGAATGTTGGTGGTACCAATACGATGACCTAGACCAGTTTCCAAATCTCTGTGAGACCGATTTCAAACTCAGAAATTCCTATTCTTGAAATCTTCTCAATAGAAAGTAGGTCACTAAATCTCGGTGGCACCGATGTGAATGTTGGTGGTACCGAGATGGTAGGGTTTCACTTAGGATGTGTCAAGTGGAAAATCGGTAGGGCCAAATGGAAATAGTTGGTGGCACCAATTTTGCAGGTTTAGCTTTGGACAGAGATATTTTGTTGGAGAATGGTTGAGTATTTTTGGTGGCTACTTCTAAGCAGTTGAGCAACCAATTCATCATAATACCTCACCCCCTTTTAATAGTATTGGCTTTCCTATGGACTCAAAGTGATTTATCACAAATGTAAAATGTAGAGTCTTCTTGCTTGAAGCTTGAGCCAATCCTATTCCTTTCCTTGCATGAAGGGGCATCTCCTCACAATCCTATAGCCAAGGCATCTTTGAACTTTTTTGAAATATACATGGCTAAGATCATTAGTCCAATGATGCATATGTTGTGATTAATTACCAAAACCACCCTAGGGAGCAATTGTGCTTTCAAGGATCATGCATTCCCCCATCAGAGGGAAGCAAGCATATTTCAGAAAAATGAGCGAGAGGTAACTCATAATGTTCCGCATACAAATCAAAATGAACCATGGGACCATCACGCGTACTAATGAAGTAGAAGTTTTGCACAAAGGAATTGGTAAGGAGGTAGTATTAGTCACAGTCATCAGCGAGGAACGTGGTTAACCAAGCATTTGCAATGAATTACATGAACTCTTGATAAAAACTCGCCTCACTCAAGTAAGGTGTATGTGGCCATTCACATGGCCTAACCTGCGTGTTGCGAGGGATGTTGACATCTTGGTCCGAGATCCTTGCGACAACTCCTTTCGAGCTCCGGCTCGAAGAACCTCTCGTGTAGAAAGTCATTTTCCTACACTCAAATTTCTAAAAAAATTGGACCGCAAAATTATGTGAGTGAAACTCTGCAAGATGATATCAACTACTATATGAGATTGATAGAAGAGGTGTTTAGAGGGGGTGTGAATAGACTACTTGCATAAATTAAAATCCTAGCCTTTTCCCAATTTAATGGTTGGTAGATTTTAGCGATTATAACAAGTCTAGTGCACCATACACATGCTCGTCAACAAGTATGGGAGAAGAAAGTAAAGACTTTGCACATGTAGTAAGGGGTAGAGTTTAGGAAGATCAAACGCGAAGAAGTTCACACGAAATTTTTTGGCATGGTTTTGATAGGTGGCGCTATCATACGTCCATATTACTGGAGACTTCAATCCACGGAGAGTAAAGGCTGCAACAGTCCACGGAGGGCTCCACACACAAGGCGTCCACGAAGAAGCGGCCTTGTATATTCCATCACGGCTTCTATCCACACAGGACTAGCCTCACTCACGGTAGATTTTCACGAAGTAGGCGATCTCCTTGCTCGTACAAACTTGTTGGTTCAACTCCACAACACGAAGTAGGAGGCTCCCAAGCAACACCTAACCAATCTAGGAGGCACCACCCTCAACACATGAGTAGGTCGCCCTCTCTCAGAAAAATGGATCTGAAAAGTGTAAGTGTGTTCTAAGTGCTTCCTCTGTGAATGAGATGTAGGTGGAAGGGTCTATATAGGCATCCCCCAAAATCCAACCGTTACAACATTATTTCCAAACTCGGTGACACCGAAATGAGTCTCGGTGGTACCGAGTTGCACTAAATGTGGCAACTTTTGAATTCTCAGTGAGACCGATATATGAATCTCGATGATACCGATATGATGACCTAGACTGGTTTCCAAACTCGGTGAGACTGATTTCAAACTTGGAAATTCCGAAACTTGATATCATCTCAACAGAATGTTGGTCACCAAATCTCGATGGCACTTATGGGAATGTTGGTTGTACCGAGATGGTGGGTTTGGCATAGGATGTGTCTAAGTGTAAAATCGGTATGGCCGAGTAGGAAATGTTGGTGGCACCGATTTTGCTTATGTGGCTTGGGACACATATATTTCGTGGGAGAATGGTTGAGTATTTTTGGTTTCTATGCTAAGCACTTGAGCAACCAATTCATCATAATACCTCATCCCCTTTTAATAGTATTTACTTTCCTATGGACTCAAAGTGATTTCTCACAAATGTAAAATGTAGAGTCTTCTTGCTTGAAGCTTGAGCCAATTATATTCCTTTCCTTGCATCAAGGGACATCTCCTCACAATCCTATAGTCAGAGCTTTGTGTGGACTATACCTTAAATATACTAGGTAAAAGTGTTAGTCCAAGAGACAATGTGTGTTGTCAAGAATTAACAAAACCACCAAGGGAGCATATGTGCTTTCAAACTCCCCCTTTTTTGTAATTGATTAAAACATACAATCAAAGCTTCAAATAAAGATTGGCGTAGGAATATGAAAACTTTGAAAGATACATGACTAGTACAAGATCCCCCTAAATGTGTGCAACATCTTTTAAAGGATAGTTGCTTTGGACTACATGGGCACACACATAGTAGAAAGGACAATACAAGTCATAAAAATCTTAGCTATATGCATCAAACATATGTGAATGAAGGACCTCCATGTTCAAGACTCACTCTTGCAAACAATATGTGCAAGAGACAAGAGATCATCATGAACAAGGATATGATGCATACACTTACCAGTAGGAGTACACTTGGGAAAACAAATGTTAGATAACACAAGAGTACTCTAATGTAAATATGCAAATAGCATCAAATGTACCAAGATATTGAAGACATATTGAAAATAGGATTTCATGATAGATACGTCTCCTAGAGAATTTAAAACTTTCTCCCTTAAGAATGAATAAGTAAGATTACCTCTCCCCCTAAATCATAGCCTATAGATATTAGGAGTAGGTAGGGTGAGACAAGTTCAATCAAAAGATAGTGGTAGAATGTGGATATTGTTTTACTGCTATCTTAAACAATTTATCTCTCTCCCCCTTAATGGTTTTGCTCCCCCTGAATATGTAAGCTTATTGGCGATATTTATCCCCCTTTATATATGTTTATTGGAAGCTTTGATATTTCTCCCACTTTGGCATTAATTTCCAAAAAGGGTTAGAGGGTAAGGGATCATTGAGAGAAAGGGGATCCTTGATTCTTATTTCTTTGATATGGGTTCCTTGATATTTTCTCCCCCTTAATTGTGAATAAGAGTTCACTGAAAATTCTCCCCCTTAGATAGTAGGTAAGGGTTCATTGAATGTTCTCCCCCTTTGATATGGATAAGAGTTCCTAGAAAGATATCCCCCTATGTTTGGGATCCTTGATGTTTCTCCCTCTTATATTGTATGGGATCGCTGAGGATTTATCCCTCTAGAGAAGTTTTCTACCCCTAGAGAATTATGCTAAAACTAATATTGCTACATAAAATTTCGAGTAAGATGTTAGGTGGCAGTGAAACTTGGGATCATTGAAAATGTTTCTCCCCCTAAGGCAAAAGTCCAGAAAATATCTAAAAATAAAAGGGAGTGATAATTTTTTTGAGTCACCGAGACAAAATGGTTCAGTAGAACCTAGATTGACAGCAGGCCTCTCGGAGAAATCGGTTGGACCAAGTTTCCCAGATCGGTGAAACTGGGTTGTAATAAAAATCAACTCCTTAACTGAAAGTAGGCAGATGATAATCTAAAGATTGTTATAGGATACCAATTGTGGAAGAAAACATAAAACAACACCAAATAATAAGATTTTTTTGAAATATACATACATATAGATGAGAGTTGAATGGTCCCAAGGAAGTATGCAATGAAAAATGTGAACAATACGAGAATCTCCATCTAGATGTGGGGCGGTGACTAGGTCACCTATATTAGAGTATTTAACTTGAGGAGTCAAGCAAGAATGGTTGATCATAGGTAATACTCATCGTTAAGCGCAAAATGGGGTTACCATTTTTAGATCAAGATTTTTAATGTCTTCATATCACTTGAGTTGCTTTACCTCATGACTTGGTGCAAAGCATTATCAAGGATATGAGTACATACCTTCGAATGATGTTGATGACATGGCATGTAGGTGAACTTGTCGTGGATTCTTAGCGTTGATGAAGATCATCTTGAGTTGGGAGCTATCCTTGTCATTTTGGTTCACTTTTCACCTACAATGGTTAGTCATGCAAGGAAGAACAAAATATATCCAAATGACATGAGTGAATTTCATTATCATATAATTGTCAAGGATATGATTTTGTTGTCTTCTTCCTCCATCTCCGAAGAAAGGGTTGTTGATACTTGGTTATGTCAAGATTGTTTTTGATGTGAGTTGATGACAATCTTGTGAAGTTTAGTTCTTCCAAGTGCCTACAAAATATTAGATGCAATACAAGGGAGCATGGTTTTCCAAGATATAAGATAGTGTCAAATCAATAGCATTAAGGAATTGTCAATCAAGCTCATGCCCTTGCATGCATCCGGGTGAATCTAGCTCAAGTTTGAAGCATCAATGATGTTCAACTCACTCTTCAAATGACAAAATAATTTCCCATCAAGTGGTTTGGTAATGATATCAGCTAATTGTTTGTCGGTACGAACATGCTTAAGATCTATATCTCCTTTACCAACATGACCATGTATGAAATGATGTCGCACTTAAATATGTTTTGTTTGAGAATATTGCACATGATTATAGGTAATTTTAATAGCACTTTCATTGTCACATAATAATAGAACATTTTTACATGAATGTCATAATACTTAAGAGTTTGAGTCATCCATAGTAATTGCGCACAACATGATCCAATGACTATATATTCGGCTTCGGCAGTAGATAAAGATACCGAGTTTTATTTCTTGGATGACCAAGACACAAGAGATCTCCCAAGAAATTGGCATGTACCCGAGGTGGATTTCCTATCAACCTGTCCGAGTCGGAATAGCCAACAAGATTAAAAGAAGATCCCTTGGGATACCATATGCCAAAGTTTGGTGTGTGTATTAGGTATCTCATGGTTCTTTTAATACCCAATAGATGACACTCTTTAGGCGCCTCTTAGTATCGGGCACACACGCAAACACTCAACATGATATCAGGATGGGAGGCAGATAGATATCGCAATGAACCAATCATTGGTCGATAAATTCTTTGATCAACCGGTTTGTCCTCCTTAGTGAGGTGAATATGTCCACTAGTAGGCATGGAGGTTCTCATAACTTTGCACTCTTGCATATTTAACTTCCCGATTAAGTCCTTGGTGTACTTGGTTTGAGAGATAAACGTACCTTCTCTCGATTGTTTGATTTACAATCCAAGAAAGAATTTCAGCTCGCACATCATTCACATCTCATATTTCTCTGACATCAACTTTCCAAACTTGTCACTAAAATGTGGGCTAGTAGAACCAAAAATAATATCATCCACTACTGGAATCCAGAAATTTGCCGTCCGCTTGGCCTTTGCCGTCAGCTCATACATGGCAAAGGTACTCTTTGCCGTCAGCGGCCACAGTGCTGACGGCAAAGAGGTGGCAGATGGAAAAAGATTATTTTGCCGTCTGCCACTTCTTTGCCGTCCGCTGGCCGACAGCAAAGAAGCCCTAAGCGGACGGCAAAGGGAGGCGGACGGCAAAGCCCCGCCACACAATGGCCGAAACGTCACCCCACACTCCCCTCCCTTTGCCGTCTGCTTGGGGCCCTTTGCCGTCCGCCGGCGGACGGCAAAGGTGTCGGCGCCCACCAACCCAACCACCCACCCGATGCCCTCCCCCCCCGGGACCTTTGCCGTCGGCCTTGGCTGCCTTTGCCGTCAGCCTAGGAGCGCGGCGGACGGCAAAGGTGTCGGCGCCCACCAACCCAACCACCCACCCGGTGCCCTCCCCCCCGGGACCTTTGCCGTCGGCCTTGGCTGCCTTTGCCGTCAGCCTAGGAGCGCGGCGGACGGCAAAGGCCCGGCAGCCTAGCCACGTCCACGCGCACCCCCGCCCCCCTTCCAACCGTTCCCACGTAGCCCCCCTCCAACCCCCGCCGCCTACCGACGTCCCGCGCCGCCGCTGCCTTGCGCCGCCGCTGCCCCGCGCCGACGCCTGCACCGCGCCGCCGCCTGCCCCGCGCCGCCGCCTGCCGCCGCCTGCCCCGCGCCGTCGCCTGCCGTCGCCTGCACCGCGCCGCCGCCTGCCCCGCGCCGCCGCCTGCCCCGCACCGCCGCCTGCCCCGCGCCGCTCCTCCTCCCTGCCCTGCGCCGCCGCCTGCCCCGCGCCGCTCCTCCTCCCTGCCCCGCGCCGCCCCTCCTCCGTGCGCCGCCCACTCCCCTGTCGCCTGCCCCTCCCGGCGCCGCCCCTCCTACACCGCCCCTCCTGCGCCGCCCCTCCTCCCTGCGCCGCCCCTCCTCCCTGCACCGCCCTTCCAAGATAGGTAAATTTATTTCTGTTTTTTTGTTTTTTTCTCTTTTGTCATTTTTAGGTTCATGGTAATTAGTTTGTGGTAATTAGTTTGGGGGAAAATCTAAGTGGAGGCGTGCGCATTGCTTCCTTCCCGTGCGGCGGTGCAATTATCTTAAATATTTATGGGTACATGCAGCTGTAGCGCAGGAGTGTGGCTTTAGATAAAAAAATCTCTCTTTTTGTGGGCCCACAACATCATTACTGGCTCCAGCGCGTATTACCTCATGGCTACAGTAACAGCTGCTACAGTGGCTTGCTTCTTTTTATAACTACAGTTGGCTTGTTGTGCAGTGTACGGATGCCTTCTCCATTGTCTAATCAGTACTCGCTATTGGAACCTAGCCGAGAAAAGTTTAGTAGCTGACAAAAAATTATGATAATTAATCTGAAAACATTTTATTACTGAGATAATAATTTGATAACAACAACTTTCTTCACCAGGTAACTACACTGATTTGTTGCTTAAATCTGACAACTACGATCGCTTAAGTCCGAGAACTACATCTATTTAAACTGATAACCATGTGTAAATATGTGACAATCGTATCCACTTAAATCTGACAATTACACTTGCTTAATCATGGCAATCCTGTACTGAGAACATGTAATGCAACTTAACATGTTTAATTTTTTTGGCAACTAAGCACTTTATAATCTGGTGACTAATACGTTTAGCTAGCAGCCAATTAGTATTTATGTATGTGGCAACTAATCACTTTATAATTTGGAAACTAAATATTTTTAATTTGACAAGTATAATAATACAACCAATCATGCAATAATTAACTTGACAAGAACTTGGCTGCCGATTCTACCTAGCTCTGACATGCAATGCATGCTCCTCGTTTTGGACTTTTGCGACCCTTTATATGCGTGAGCTTGCATGTCATCTCGCCCCTTATTTTTTTTCTGGAAGAGAAAAGCCGATGCATGTGGCACATACATGCTGCTGTTGTCCATGAGAAGGCCTAGAGAATTGTGTCGCAGGTGCACGGGAGCTAAAACGTTATTTTGCATGTGGATTACTGTCATGCCCCTGATGATGTGTTTCAAGAAAAAAGTGGTGTCATTAGAAAAGAAAAAGGTTTAGGGTTGAGCACATTATTCTATCTTCGAAGATCGACCCGGTACCCTCCCAAAAAAAAGATCGACCCGGTCCAGCTTATTCATGAGCACAGCGACGTGGGAAGCACTATGTTGTGGTGTGTGTGCTTCCACCGGACAAAACAATGAAATTTTGAAACATGGACGCGGCGCCGGACCAGGCGTTGACGGCGGAGGCGGCGGCCGTGCTCTCCCCGAGCGGGCCGGTCAGGTAGTTGATGAAGTTGGAGGAGATGCCGTAGTACGCGAACCCCCGACCCCCGACGCCACTGACCCCTGACCCCCGACGCCACTAACCCTCGACCCCCGACCCCCTACCCCGACCGTGACGCCATTGACCCCCAACTCTCGAGCCCGGACACCTCTTTGGCCTCTTGTTGACCGAAAAGACCCCAACCCCCGACGCTAGTGACCCTCAACCCCCGACAACACTCACCCTCGACCCCCGACCCCCGACCCCGACCCCCGACGCCACTGACCCCCGATCCCCGACGGCCGACGCCACTGACCCTCGACCCCCGACAACACTCACCCTCGACCCCCGAGCCCTACCCCGACCCCCGACGCCACTGACCCCCGACCCCCGACAACACTAACCCTCGACCCCCGACCCCCTACCCCGACCCCCGACGCCACTGACCCCCGACCCCTGACGCCCGACGCCACTGACCCTCGACCCCCGACCCCCGACCCCCGACAACACTCACCCTCGACCCCCGACCCCCTACCCCGATCCCCGACGCCACTGACCCCCAACCCCCGAGCCCCGACACCTCTTCGGCCTCTTGTTGACCGAAAAGACCCCAATCCCCGACGCCAGTGACCTTCGACCCCCGATGACACTGACCCACATAGTTATGAGTTAGGTCATATAGTTATGTTAATTATAAAAACATCATATTTGTGTTGATCGGGTGAATTTCAATGTGCAGTTGTTCGACGACCTCCACGTGCGTTGGACGAGCTCCACCCTTGCGTTGTTGGTGAGCACAAATGACTTCTCCTCCCGCTCCTTCTCCTTCTTCTTCTCCTTCTTCTCCTTCTTCTTCTCCTTCTTCTCCTTCTTCTTCTTCTCCTCTTCCTTGTCCTTCTCCTCCTCCTCCTCCTCCTTTTTCTTCTTCTTCTCCTCTTCCTTCTCCTTCTCCTCCTCCTCCTCCTTCTTTTACTTTTTCTTCTCTTTCTCTTCTCCTATAGTTAGCTAGGATTCCACCTAAATGACATAATTAGCTTAGTTAGCTCCTAAATGGTCTATACTTAGCTAATTTCTCTCCGAAATAACCTATATATACACTACTTCATCTAGTATTATTTTTCTAACTTTCTTATTTGTCATTTTGCAGATTACCTTCACTTCACGGGAAGCTTGGTTGATGGATTGCTTGAAGATGATTTCTTGTACCATGGGTTGTATTGAAACTATTGTAGTATATGAATATATGAAACTTTGTATGCACGTGGATGAAACTGGTGTAATATATGGTTTGGTACGGATGTAACTTCCATAATATGTATGCACTATGGATGAGAGTTATTTTAATATGGTTATGAGTATGGAAAGAAATTTATTTATGTCAAATATATATATATATCCTGATCATTGTTAAAAATGCTGGATATAACAAAAAATAAATAAATAAGGAGCTGGTTCCCCTCTTTGCCGTCTGCCAACACATGGCAAAGGGGTGGAGGCACATGGCAAAGGGGGAATCTGCCCCCTCTCTCTCCCTTCTTTGCCGTCTGCCAACACATGGCAAAGGCGGGGAGGCAGACGGCAAAGAGGGAATCTGCCCCCTCTCTCTCCCCTCTTTGCCGTCTGCCAACACATGGCAAAGGGGGAAAGCAGACGGCAAAGAGGGAATCTGCCCCCTCTCTCTCCCCTCTTTGCCGTCTGCCCCCACATGGCAAAGGGGGGGAGGCAGACGGCAAAGAGAGAATCTGCCCCCTCTCTCCCCTCTTTGCCGTGTGCCCCCACATGGCAAAGGGGGGGAGGCAGACGGCAAAGAGAGAATCTGCCCCCTCTCTCTCCCCTCTTTGCCGTCTGCCCCCACATGGCAAAGGGGTGGAGGCAGACGGCAAAGAGAGGAGGCCTGCCGTTAACACTTAACGGGGACGTTGCAATATATGCCGTCCCACTTATTTTGCCGTCCGCCCCCTCATGGCAAAGATTTTTGCCGTCCGCTTTGTTAAAGCAGACGACAAAGAGCCTCTTCACCGGATTTTTTTTTACCGCCTACTTTGCCATGAGGGGGCAGACGGCAAAGCCTTTGCCATCCGTGGTTGCCCCCTTTGCCGTCCGCCTTGGCAGACAACAAATTTCTGAATTTCAGTAGTGATCCACATATATTTGGCACACAAATAGTTTTCCATTAACTCTTTTAGTCAATAAGTTTGCGTACATTTTACCAATTTCAAAACCATTTTCTATAAGAAACTCCCTTACGCATTTGTGCCAAGCTCTAGGAGCTTGTTTAAGACTTGCAATCAGTGCCAGGAGGAGGATGAAGGATATTGTAGCGGCCAACCAATCTTCCTTCATCCTTGGCAGGAGTTTGTGCGATAACTTCCTGCTCGTGCACCCAGTAGCAAGGTGTAATGCCCAAGATGCGATCCTATCCTTATTTTGGCACGAGGGCCTCGACAGGGATAGAAGCACATCTCATCATTTTGCAAGAATGGATATCGTTACAAGTACATGTACTGAAGAGAAGAGTATACGAAATTGGATTACACTCGCCACAAGCTACATCAGAGTCACATCAGTACAATACATAAATAACACAAAGAAGAGCAGGGTCCAACTACGGACGAAAACAAACGAGAAAAGAACGACGTCCATCCTTGCTATCCTAGGCTGCCGGCCTGGAACCCATCCTAGATTGACGAAGAGGAAGAAGAAGAAACTCCAAATGAACAATCATCGCGCTCACGTCTTAATATCACTTTACTTGTACCTGCAACTGGTGTTGTAGTAAACTGTGAGCTATGGGGACTCAGCAATCTCATTTCCAAAGGTATCAAGACTAGCAAAGCTTAATGGGTGAGGTATGGTTAAGTGGTGAGGGTGCAGCAAGCAACTAAGAATTTATCTGAGGTGGCTAACTTACGAGTATAAGAATAAAAGAGGGGGGGATGAACTACGCATAGCGGACGTGAACTACTGATGATCAAATGAATGATCCTGAACACCTACTTACGTCAGACATAACCCCACTATATCCTCGATCGGAGAAGGAGCTCACAAAAGAGACAATCACAGTTACGCACTTAGTTGGCAAGTTTTAGTTAAGTTAACTTCAAGTTATCTAGAACCGAATGTTAAAAAAAGTTTCCACATTGCCACATAACCACGGGAACTGCTTTCCTAAAGATTTAAACTTGCACGGGTGCTCCAACTAGTCCATCACAAATTACCACAAGCCTCATAGAAATCCTCGATCACGAAACTCGCGATCTCGTCGGACTCCTTAGTAGAAAACCTCAACTGTAAGATTAACCAAAGCATCACCGGAAACCCGATGCACAAGACATTTGTCAAAGGTAAAACTAATCCAGCAAGGCCGCCCGACGTGTCGACGATCCCGATAGGAGCCGTTTATCTCGTTCTCAGGACACGATGGATTGTCCAAACTTCTGGTAGGCCAAACACAGAGTTGCCCCTAGTAGCTACCGGCGGTTGACAGGTTGGACTAACACTGATGCGGAGCACTGGCCCGGGGGTTGATTAATTACTCCGCGGGTGCCGGCGGGCCCCTATGCATTTTTATTAGGTTATTAGGCAAATCTAGTACAAAGTTGGGCCTTGCCAGACCAGTTTTTATCTAAGATGAATTATCAAGGGGTCCCCATAACAACCCCAATCGTGTTAGGAGCGCTCAATTATGGAACATAACACCGGTAGCCGAAACTAAGGGGGAAAATGTGGAACAAAACACCAGGCTAGAAAGGCCAGGCCTTTCACCTTTTACCAAGTATATAGGTGCATTAGATTAAATAGCAAATAATATGGTGATATAACAAGGAACCCATGTTATCACATGGAAGCAACTGCACCTGCAACTAGCAACGCTAACACATGGTTAAGCAAGCGGTAACATAGCCAATCAGTGGTTTGCTAGGTTGTGAATAGGTTGAAGGTTTTCATGGCAATGTTGAGAGGCTGACATTTAACATGTGGTAGGAGACGAGACATAGCGATAGAAACGAAACAACTAGCATGTCAATGATAGTAATGGTATCTAGGGAAATGGTCATCTTGCCTGAGATCCTGCTTGGAAGAAGAGCGACTCTGTGAAGCAAACGAATCAATGTGGTCGGATGGATCCTTACACTTCGAAAAGGTCAGAACTCTATCGAGACAAAGCAAACCGGAAACAAGAATCAACACACGATATTCACCACACGATGCACAACACATATGATGCATGAACGGTATCAATTATGCACATATGACATGGCAATTCACACAATCGAACACTACATATTAAGTGAAGCTCAATATGCAATGAGTTGCATATTGACGAAACTCCACATACGAATTATTTAGTTCACTCTTGTTTAGGTACACGACAATATTAATTGTGGTTAAACATGGCAAGAGGTGAAGCGTAATTAAACTACCTATCTAGGCATTTTAAATGAGCTCAGAAACGACTTATAGCATCTCCGAACTGACCTCATATGTTAATTTATAATTCTGGTCAGATCTGAACTAACACGGTTTAATATTTGTTAAACAGCAAAAAAAAATAGGTTCACGTGATTCTACGCATCATTCCAATCAATTTACACATAGAGAACATCTCCAACGGAGTGGCGGTTCGATCCGGGCCCAAGAGGGTCGGATCTCGGCCTCGGGCGGGCCGCGGCGGCTGGAGGGAGGAGAGAGAGGTAGGGAGGCAGCTATGGTAGTGTTTTGGCACGAGAAACGAGGGGGATTAGGGGAGCTACCTATTTATAGACCAACAGGGCTAGGGTTATCCGAATCCGGCTCCATTTTCGACGACAAGATCGCGATCGGACGGCCACGGACGCGGGAATGGATTAGATGGGCTAGGCGATTGTGTAAGCCAATACGGGTTAAGAGAAGAGAGGGGTTTGGCGGCCCGCCACAATATTTTAAACACTGAAAAAATGTCTGATAAATAAATGAAGACGGTGCCGCTTCGGTCGACCGTTCGGGTACCAAACACACTCCGATTGCGACAAAATTTGGTAGGCGGCCTTCCTACATCTAAATAAGACCGAACACCAAGTTTCAACCTAATCCGAGAATATTTTAAACTCACTTTTAAAAGCAAGATTTAATCGATGTCGCGGGTGCGTGCGTGTGTGGTCGGGCTCGAAACGGTCAACGACGACAACGGAGAGAACCTGCAACTAATAACGGATGCAAGTTTGAAAACTGGCGGCAACGGAGTGCTAGTGCAATGGAGATGATGCGCATGATGCGCATGATGCAAGGATGAAGCGACAAATAAAAATAAACACACGCCAGCAACGGAAAAGAGGGGAATCTTTTGGAGCGTCGGTTTCGGGCTGTCACAACTCTCCTACACTACAAGAGGATCTTGACCCGAGATCCAAGAATGAAAGGGGAAGAGGAAGAGAAAGGGCAAGAGGTAAAACTTAGTTTCTTCTTGACAAACAAGTGAAACCAATGACTCTTGGGGGTTGCAAAGAGGTGAAAAATGATATAAGAAACAAGGAATAATTCACACAAAATTTCGGCAGCACTTCGGTAGGAAAAGGGGGACAAAAAATTCGATACAATGGAAAGATCTTGAGAAGATCACAACAAACTAACTAAATTGAACAAGGGAACACATGATCTTGAAAAGACAAAATGATAGATTGAAGAGAGCACCATCACAAAGCCTCTGCTACAAAGAATAGAAACTAGCTCTTGGCAAGAAAAGAACAAAGAAGAAAATGAGAACTACTACCACAAGAATCTTGAAGAACACCTTAAGAATGAAGAGCTCTTGAACCTCCTAATAGAAAACTTGAATGAGGCACCGGAATAATTGAGAGACGAACGAAGAGACAACAATTGAGAAGAATTTGAGAATGAAACTGAAAGCTGAGAATGAAGAAATCTTCTGAAATGATGGCCATCGGAGGATAAAGAATGAATACAACTCAGAAATGCACAGGATAGCAAGTAAGGGATTACTCATCGTTGTGAACATTTCAAGATGATGCCACAAAGTTGAAATGATGAATCTTCAAGAGAATGGACCAAGATTTGACAGAAACACTTCTTTGGTCTTCAAAGCTGAAAAGATGAGGAGAACACCACCAAGAATAACTAAGACACTCCGGAATAAAGAATATGCGAGGTTGAGCCAAATATGAGAATTAATCCAAATTGATCTTGAAGAAGGAATATGACTGATGAAATTCATACTTACGTCATAATTGAAAAGAATTAGAGAACTCCAGAAACATGACAAGAACCAGCTAAGATCCTGGGAAAGAACATGTGGGTTATGGGCCCACTCAAAGAAACCACCGTTGAAAAGATTGCTCGGAAGAGAGATATTGCACCGGTACAAATGAAAAATTTGATGAGGTTGGGACCCTCGAAATAATTAAAAGGATTGAAAAAAAAACTTCTAAGATAACTTCAACACTCCAGGTAGAAAGAGAATGATGAATGGCAAGAGAGGCTTGAAAAGAATTTCCAACGTGGGAAATAATTTAAAGGATGAAAAGGATATGATGAACACGGATAACTGAATTGAATTCACCAGAAAAGATAACAAGATTGAATAAGATGAACACGAAGCTCCTGAGAATCTTCACATGAATCACCGGATAAGAGAGAAAAGAAAAGATAACAAAAGCAACAACAAAATGAAATGCACTAGGATGATAATCTAATCTCTGAAGAAAAGGGAGGGAGGGCGGGGAAAAACAAAGATAACTTGGGACGGATGAGACGAACTCCGGAACAAATGAGATATTGATCTTGCAAAATTGGACAGGATTGAATTCACTTGAAGAGAAACACACCGGTTGAAAAGAATTGACATGACAACTCCGGTTGACAAGAATTTACAAGACAATTGATTAAGCAAAAGGATTAGCACTCTCATATGAATATGAGAACACTTCTTAGGAAAGATCTGAAACCACCACTTGACATTGAAGCAACTTGAATTACTATATTCCAGCAAAACAAAGGATGTGGCTTACGAAGCAAGCCAGAACAACTTCATGAGAGAGATTCCGCTCGATATTTTAGTGGATGAATCTCGCACGGGCTCTATCCTACAGTAGCCATCATGTGCAAGGCAGTGCACACGCCATACAAAGTGTCCCCGAGTCGTAGCAAGCTAGAAGGCTCTTTAAGACACAACGAAAACCATTGTAAAACGACCGTGAACAAACGAATCCACTAGATGTCGAACCCCAACCTAACATCATGCATTTGTTGGAAGATTTTCCTATAAGTAACTACTTGAATTCCCACCTAAGAACTCCCGAAATTTCTGGTCATGCAATCTGGTCCACGGATACAAGGAGTAATATATCACTCAACTCCTATACTAACCCGTCCAGTGTATCACATCCGTCAACACATAACCAGAATCTCGGAATTTCATCTATCTCACACCCTCGTAATCACAACGATACTAAGTATGGCGATACATCCGGATCTATCTGCACCAGTACTCGGGAAGCCGGACTCCTCTCGCCACTACTTGTATTGAAGCAATTTCAAACATCCTTCGTCCTGAGATACTAAGAAATCTGAATGATAACTATGTGCTCAAGAATCCCCTGGAGCTCAACTCCCAGGAAGAAATCAAGTCAGACATGAGGCACTAAGACAGAACTCCGTCACATCGACATCATATAGATTCCAAAAATATCCGCCTGATCCTAAAAAAATTGAGTGAGAAGAGTTGTAGAATTGAAATTATTATGTCAAGATTCCTCACCAGAGCATAGAAGAGGAGAAAAAAGAATCCTACTCTCCGATATATAACTAGACTCAAAGCAGTTTTTTACTAGACTCGACTCGGCCAAGTTCAATCAATCAAGGGGGCTCCTTGGTCGGTACTGCTGTGATACAAACTTGTAACGCCCAAGATGCGATCCTATCGTTATTTTGGTACGAGGGCCTCGACATGGATAGAAGCGCATCTCGTTGTTTCACAAGAATGGATATCGTTACAAGTACATGTACTGAAGAGAAGAGTATATGGAATTGGCTTACACTCGCCACAAGCTATATCAGAGTCACATCAGTACAATATATAAATAACACGAAGAAGAGCAGGGTCCGACAATGATGACGGGAAAATGGCGGACGTGTAGAACACGCGTCCACGTCATTGATACAGAGTGAATATATATATTTAAAGCGCATACTATGTTTTTTTTTTATTTTACGACTTATGTCATGGAATTCATATGCAAAGAACCCATGACATAGCATAATTTGTATTTCCTGTGGTTTTATGACTTATGTCATGGAATTCTTATGAGAAGAACCCATGACATAGCGTAATTGTATTGGCTCATGGCTTAGTCATTTAATGGCTCGCGTGATGGAATTCGTGAGAAAGAACCCATGCACGAAACATATTTTCATGTCATGGAATTCAAATGTAAGGAACCCATGCGTAGAGCATTTTATGATTTTTTCCACACATGGCATGTCCACGTGAAGAAAGAAAAAAAATATGTTCCTTGATCCGAACCAAAAGGCCAAACCTAAGGACATGATTTGGTGAATTTTATGTTCCTTGATTCGAACCAAGCGGCCGAACCTAAGGACATGGTCTGGTCGATTTTATGTTCCTTTTTTCGAACCGAACGGCCGAACCTAAGGACATGATTTGGTGGATTTTATGTTCCTTGATCCGAACCAAACGGCCGAACCTAGGGATATGATTTCGTGGATTTTATGTTCCTTGATCCGAACCAAACGGCCGAACCTAAGGATATGATTTGATGAATTTTATGTTCCTTGATCCGAACCAAACGGCCGAACCTAAGGATATGATTTGGTGGATTTTATGTTCCTTTATCCGAACCAAGCGGCCGAATCTAAGGACATGATTTAGTGAATTTTATGTTCCTTGATCCGAACCAAACGGCCGAACCTAAGGACATGATTTGGTGAATTTTATGTTCCTTGATCCGAACCAAACGGCCGAACCTAAGGACATGATTTGGTGAATTTTGTGTTCCTTGACCCGAACCAAACGGCCGAACCTAAGGATATGATTTGGTGGATTTTATGTTCCTTTATCCGAACCAAGCGGCCGAATCTAAGGACATGATTTAGTGAATTTCATGTTCCTTGATCCGAACCAAACGGCTGAACCTAAGGACATGATTTGGTGGATTTTATGTTCCTTGATCCGAACCAAACGGCCGAACCTATGGACAATATTCCATATGTGAGAAGAAAGAACTCCTTGATCCGAACCAAGCGGCCGAAACTAAGGACAATATTTCATATGTGAGAAGAGAGAGTTCCTTGATCCGAACCAAGCGGCCGAAACTAAGGACAATATTTCATATGTGAGAAGAGAGAACTCCTTGATCCGAACCAAGCGGCCGAAACTAAGGACAATATTTCATATGTGAGAAGAAAGAACTCCTTGATTCGAACCAAGCGGCCGAAACTAAGGACAATATTTCATATGTGAGAAGAGAGAGTTCCTTGATCCGAACCAAGCGGCCGAAACTAAGGGCATGAGGGCAACATAGTATCTCACCTTCTCACCTCCTTGGGGCAAACTGAGTTCCCTCTCCTTACTTACTTATGTTCGTGTGTATTGGGTGTATGACTTTCTAGTAGCAGGGTCGGTGAATGGATGCTGGAGCCAAGTGCAAAATGAGTCCAACCCCCGTGTGCCGGGCAAGCAGGTATTTATAGCATATCGGCGATCAAAGAAGCGCTGTGGCACGCGCCCACGTTCCCGATCGTGGGATCATGCGCAGTCATGGGAGCGCCTGGCTCTTTTCTTTATTTTATTTCTTATTTTGAACAAGCAACTTCCTTTCTAGTAGCCGATGTGGCCTTGAGTTATTTTCAATCAATGTGGGGAGCTTGGGTGCTAACCAGTAATTTGCATGTGGTGGTTATGTGATATCTAAGGCCATGCATGCATGTACGTAGACATGTGAACGACCCCATGATGTACGTAGCCAATCTATTTGAGGGGCTATAAGCCTGATTGGTTCAAGTCTACTTTCTTTGTATGAAGAGATATTTTCTCATTCAGAATTATAATCCAATATTTCGATAGCAGTTTGACATATATATTTTTTATAAGTTCTCACACGGAACATTTTTCTTTTATATATGTTGTGTGACATTTCGTTAGCACCGCTGGAATAATGTCCAAATTTACTCCGCATCCTATATTTTAGTAATATCAACGACGTCAAGACTATTTGAATTTATGTTAACATTATAATTCACTGTCGGCGATAACATATGTGTATGTGAACCATGTGTCCTCTATATTTTTAGGACAAAACTTAATGACTATTTATTTTTCTCATATTTGTAATTTCTTGGCATCTTTCAATATTCGCCTTATCGACACAATATATCATATGCCCATTTTATTGTCAACTCAATTTGAGCGGTTGAATATATTACTTCTCATTACTTATTTTCATTATACAATGGATTTTGGCCGTTTTGAATATATATTTTTAATGGTTTATGCATTTTATTTTAACTCGGTCAAAATCGATGTCAACAGACAACGGACGAAAACAAACAAGAAAAGAACGACGTCCATCCCTGCTATCCCAGGCTGCTGGCCTGGAACCCATCCTAGATCGACGAAGAGGAAGAAGAAGAAACTCCAAATGAACAATCATCGCGCTCACGTCTTAATATCACTTTACCTGTACCTGCAACTGGTGTTATAGTAATATGTGAGCCAGGGGGACTCAGCAATCTCATTTCCAAAGGTATCAAGACTAGCAAAGTTTAATGGGTGAGGTATGGTTAAGAGGTGAGGCTGCAGCAAGCAACTAAGCATTTATCTTAGGTGGCTAAATTATGAGTACAAGAATACAAGAGTGGGGATGAACTACGCATAGTGGACATGAACTACTGATGATCGAATGAATGATCCTGAACACCTACATACGTCAGACGTAACCCCACCGTGTCCTCGATCGGAGAAGGAGCTCACGAAAGAGACAATCACAATTACACACTCAGTTGGCAAGTTTTAATTAAGTTAACTTCAAGTTATCTAGAACCGGATGTTAAACAAAGTTTCCACATTGCCATATAACTGCGGGTACGGCTTTCCGAAAGATATAACCATGCAGGGGTGCTCCAACTAGTCCATCACAAATTACCACAAACCGCATAGAAATCCTCAATCACGAAACTCGCGATCTCGTCAGACTCCTTAGTGGAAAAGCTCAACTTTGAGATTACCCAAAGCATCACCGGAATCCCGATGCACAAGACATTCTTCAAAGGTAAAACTAATCCAGCAAGGCCGCCCGACGTGTCGACGATACCGATAGGAGCCGTGTATCTCGTTCTTAGGACACAACGGATTGTCTAAACTTCCGGTAGGCCAAACACAGAGTTGCCCCTGGTAGCTACCGGCGGTTGACAGGTTGGACCAACACTCATGCGGAGCACTGGCCTGGGGGTTGATTAATTACTCCGCGGGTGCCGGCGGGTCCCTATGCATTTTTACTAGGTTATTAGGCAAATGTAGTACCAAAGTTGGGCCTGCCAGACTAATTTTAATCTAAGACGAATTATCAAGGGGGTCCCATAACAACCCCGATCGTGTTAGGAGCGCTCAATTATGGAACATAACACCGGTTGTCGAAACTAAGGGGGAAAAGGTGGAACGAAACACCAGGCTAGAAAGGTCGAGCCTTCCACCTTTTACCAAGTATATAGGTGCATTAAATTAAATAGCAATTAATATGGTGATATAACAAGGAATCCATGTTATCACATGGAAGCAATTGCACCTACAACTAGCAACGCTAACACATGGTTAAGCAAGCGGTAACATAGCCAATCAGTGGCCTACTAGGTTGTGAACAGGTTGAAGGTTTTCATGGCAATGTTGAGAGGCTGACATTTAACATGTGGTAGGAAACGAGACATAGTGATAGAAACGAAACAACTAGCATGGCAATGATAGTAATGGTATATAGGGAGATGGTCATCTTGTCTGAGATCCCGCTTGGAAGAAGAACGACTCCATATGAAGCAGACGAACCGATGTGGTCGGACGGATCCTCACACTAAGAGACGGTCGGAACTCTATCTAGACGAAGCAAACCGGAAACAAGAATCAAGACATGATATTGACCACACGATGCAGAACACATATGATGCATGAACGGTATCAATATGCACATATGACATGGCAATTCACACAATCGAACACTACACATTAAGTGAAGCTCAATGAAACTCCACATACGAATTATTTTGTTCACTCTTGTTTAGGTACACGGCAATATTAATTGTGGTTAAACCTGGCAAGAGGTGAAGCATAATTAAACTACCTATCTAGGCATTTCAAATGAGGTCAGAAAAGACTTATAGCATCTCCGAACTGACCTCATACGTTAATTTATAATTCTGTCCAGATCTGAACTATCACGTTTTAATATTTGTTAAACAGCAAAAAAATAGGTTCACGTGATCCTACACGTAGTTCCAATCAATTTACACATAGAGAACATCTCCAACGGAGCTACGGTTTAAAAGATATGATCACCGCAAGATATGATGCCATGAATGCAATATGTATGCAATTGAAAGCCACACCATTCCAAACCAAGAAGGCAGTAACATAATATGAAACTACACGAGATTCTAAGAAAGTTTCATATAGGACACGATCAAAACGGAGCAACGGTTCAACAAATACAAGCTACACAAGAAATAGTCATAATCTGCCAAAAACAGCAACATGACATTTTCTACACCCCAAAACAACAAGCTACATAAATCTAAAATTCTCAAACAAGACATGCGGTGGTAGTGGTCAAGACGCAATACAACATACAACTAATAACATCTGGCATAGAATCATGGATCACTAGGAAAAGAACTCACAAAATGGCATCTCACACATAGTTTCAGACTTAGTGAAAATATCAGTTTTCCATGTGAAGGCTTATTGACAGTAGCAAAACTATATGCTACAGGGCACCGAATGGCATGAAAAATCACGGCATGCTAGAGAATCTTAAGGACTACAAATAACTCTATTGGACCAACCTCAAAGGAGTTATAGATCACTAGCAAAACTCATGGCAAGACAACAACTAAATATAACAAATTTCAGACATGGAAATATTTCAGCATCTCCAAATCAGCACTATTTTCTAGCATGTTGAGAACAAGAAAACAACAACTAAACATGGATTTCTATTGCAACCAAAATTACCAGGGGCTAGCATGCATATCCAAGGGCGTATCTCTAGTTCACAACTCATGCAAATCACGCACGGAATAAATCCCGCAAAATAAAGAAGAGGGCAACATGGAAAAATTTCATGCACACTAATTTACTCGATAGACAAAAATAAATGCACAGTTAAATTCTATTTATTTTATACCCCGAAAACATATATAATATGGATTTTTATTTCTGTGCCCCTGGTTCGTTAGTTCTACTCATTCAACCCCCACGCTCTTAACTTTTGCTCACTTTTCCCCACTCCTTGCCTGAAACCCTGAGATCTGGTCACAGCGGACGTTGTCGTCGGGTCTATGGCTTTACCTTAACTCTGGCTAGTGGGGCCGCATAGGGCGGAGTCCACATTTTGACCGTTACGTGGTAACCAGTGGGGCCGCGAAACTAACACTCACTATAACCTGAATCAGATCCAGTCACTTAAGCGCCGCCCTCTCCGTCACCGTCGTGCCGCCTCCGCTGCAGTCTTGCCGCCTCCGCCGCATCTACCCTGTATCCCCATCTAGGATTAGGAAGCGATGTCGGGGGGCACCCCGTCCGGCCCATCGACCGTGGAGATGATTGGGTCAAACCAAAGGCTGATAATTCATGGATTCCACCTAGGTAAGCATAGTTTTCCTCTCAAATTGATTAGGAGATCCATAAATTAGGCTGTATTTGACCACCGTTGGCATGAATCAGTGCAATTTATCTGAAAATTTTAGGTCTAACTGTGGCCTTTATCTTATTTCAATCGAATAGGGTTCGTAGTGCACTTGCTTTTCGGCTGGCGGTTAGAATGGAAACTAGCGAGCTGCGTGGAACTAAACCGTGTGTGATTTCTGGATTTTTCTATCCTAAAGTGGTAGAAGCCACCGTTTCGCTCAGAGATTTCCACAAGGCACTCTGTTGTGAGTATCCGTCGAGCCCTGCCGATGCTGTTGAACTGAGATATTTCGACACTACCGAGCAGAGATTTCTCCCATTAACTTGTGATGAGCACCTGGGATTGCTATTTAGTTTGAATGCTGACATCCATTTGGGTAAAATCCATATCGGTTTGCTTCAGGCACGCAAACAACGTATTCCGAAGGGTGTTCAGACATCATCTGTCTCTGCTAATAGCGAGCGTCCTCGCACTCCTTGTAGGTGGAGAACAAGTAAACCTAGTGGTTCTGAAAGCCACAACATGTCGGCTGCCGCTAATTCTGCCACTTCTCCTCTCCCTTGTGCACCTGATGTAGATGTAGATGTAGAGCCTGACGAGGAAGTACCTCGACATGATGATGAGGATGAGATTCTATTCCCTGAACTAGTAGATAGAGTCAGTCAACAGGGAGTGGAAGATGAATATGCAGAGGAGCCTAGCAGTCGTGCTATATTTGATGACACTGTTGATAAAGAGAGGGAGGAGAACATTGACTCCTTAGTTTTACAAGAATATGATGGTGAGGACATGCCAACAATTGAGTGGAATAGGGATAATCCTGACCTTACTCCAGGAACCGTATTCGAATCGATGGTGGACTATCGTAATGCAGGGACTACATATTGCATTCTCACTGAAAACTCGTATGAGGTTCATAGGAGTGAGCCAGGAAGATTCACTGTTCATTGCCCTTATGATAGGTGTAGGTGGAGGTTGCATGCATCCACTATGCGAAAGAGCAAATTGATTCTGTTATTACAACTGAATATTGTTATCAGATTATTTATCCATTCTATATTCAGATCATGTGCACTGCTTCTTAATTGTATTTGACATCATTTTTTATTTTGTTTCAGATA
Organism: Hordeum vulgare subsp. vulgare; assembly: GCF_904849725.1. Taxonomy (NCBI): domain Eukaryota; kingdom Viridiplantae; phylum Streptophyta; class Magnoliopsida; order Poales; family Poaceae; genus Hordeum; species Hordeum vulgare. Next base: position 385,634,135 of record NC_058520.1, on the reverse strand, counting down.
GAAAGCAACCCATACTGGCACACTTGCCCACCTGGAGGGAGGGAGGACAAATCTAAGCTTGCAAAGACTAGGTGGGTGGCAGATGCAATCTTGGATTGGGTGAGGGAAACACCAACAATTGGTCCAACAGCACTCCATGGGAAGCTATTTGAGAAGTACAAGATTAATGTACAATACATGAAGATTTTCTATGCTAAGGAAAGGGCTCTTGATAGGATTAATGGTCCATGGAATGGGAGTTTTCAGTTGCTTTACACCTTCATTTCTGAAGTGGAGACGGCTAGTCTAGGGAGTGTTGTTGAGATTGACAAGCATATAGTTAAGTACAAATTAAAAGGGAAGACAATGGAGAAGGAGTGCTTCAGGAGGGCTTTTGTTTGTTTCAAGGCTTGCTGGAAGGGGTTTCTGAATGGTTGTAGGCCCTATTTGGTTGTCGATGCGACTGCTTTGAATGGAAGATGGAGAGGCTAGCTAGCAGCAGCTTCTACAGTTGATGGACACAACTCGCTATTCCTAGTTGCATTTGGTGTGTTGGAGGTAGAGAGTAAGGAGAGTTGGGTCTGGGTTCTGCAGCAGTTGTGCAACATTATAGGTACACCCTCAGGTTTAGTAATACACACACATGCTGGCAAGGGTTTAGAAACTGCAGTAGAAATTGTATTCCCTCGAGTGGAACATAGGGAATGTATGCGACACCTAGCGCAGAATTTTAAAAAGAAATTCAAAGGCAAAGTTTATGATGAGAATATATGGCCAGCATGATACACATGCAGCTTGAGGAAGCATGAGCACCATTTGAGAGTGTTGTATGCTCATAATCCTTTGGTCAAGGAGTACATGGATGAACATCATGGAAAGCTGTGGTCAAGAAGCAAATTCAATGAAATCTACAAAGTAGACTATGTGACCAATAACCTCTCTGAGTGTTTCAATGCAAAGTTCAAGTCGGTGAAAGGGCTTTTGTTGTGGCAAGCATTTGATAAGATCAGGTAGATGATCATGGTAAAGATGGCTCTTCGTAAAAGAATTGCAGAAACACAATATGTTTGCCATCTTATGCTCCCATCTCCGATTAAGGCATTGCATGCCAAGGCAAGAGGACTAAGAATGAAATGCATTCGACCGTCGACATACGAGGCTCAGGTGACATACACTGACTGTAAAAATAGGGAATGGAGATATCCAGTGAACCTTGCAACCAATGAATGCAGCTGTGGGCAATGGCATATCCGCGGGAAGACGTGCATACATGCTTTACATCTCATGACTATTATTGGAGGTGAAGATGGTGAAGTTGATCAGTATTGCTCTGAATATTTCTCTGTTGCCAAATTTAGGGTTGCTTATGCTGAAAATGTGCCTGCACTCTTGGGAAAAGACCAATGGAACATAGTAGACCCAGGGTTCAAACTCCATTCTCCTGTACTGACTAGACCACCAGGAAGACCAAGGAAAAACAAGATAAGAGCCGGTGAAGAGGATAGTGTAAAAAAGAGCATAAGTGCAAAAGATGTGGTATCTTAGGGCATATTGCTAGGCGTTGTAACAATCCAGTTGATGCATCATTTGGAGAAGAGGAATAATGGGCAGCAGCAAATGCAGAGGAGCATGCAGCAGTAGAGGAGAATGCAGCAAGTTTAGAGGATAATGCAGCAGTAGAGGAGAATGCATCAAGTTTAGAGAATGAAGCAATTGAAGTAGCATCTTGGTATGTGTTCTTTTTTGCATTTGTTCTCATTTTTATTGATGGATAAGCTTATTTTTGTTTGACCCAGCTCTAGGATAATTGGAGGCGCAGGACAGAAAAGACTTAGAGAGGAAGAAAATTCGGTTGAACCATCATCTGATGCGGAATTTGAAACCATGGCTTACGAAGGTTTTGAAGCTATAAGAGAGGATGAAGTTATTTTGTCTGAAGTTTCTTTAAAGATTAGTGAGCCCACAGATGACCATCAACTGGTCATCACTTGCTCGATCAGTCAAAGCTCAACAAAACCGCCAGCACCAGAAGTGAAGATCAGAAGCAACAAGACAAAGCTTTCAAAAGCACAAAATATCCCGGTAGGGAAACCAGAAGCAAGACGGTTAACCCATCCCGGCACACAAGGAGCAAGGCAAAGATTTAAATTTGAACTTGAACGCAAGTCATAAACTTTGAACTTTAAAGATTTGTAATAAGGATTCTGTCGTCAATTTGAAGTACTGTGAAAACTTGTAAGGTGTAATAATTATATATGTAAACTTTGAATTTGTACTACTGAGGCAAACTTCGAATTTTAGGCAAACTTTGAATTTGAACCAACACTTCAGTCCATTCCCATGTGGTGTGAGTTGCACAGTTTGCTGAACTATTATAAATGTTAGGTGGCCAATCCGATCTCTTTTGCGTCTACAAAACTTGTAGTCATGAGAAATGTGCTCCAAATGAGCTCCCAAGCTAGGGTAAACAGCCCCATTTGTAATCATGTTTTTTTGGACCTACTCCAAATGAGCCAAATATTTTTTATTAACACCAAATCAATCTATATAGTGTAGATTCGAAGAATCACTACTTATTAAATTAATCTTTCTATTTGTACATGTTTTTCAAAAAAATATACTTTAATAGAAAAACCATTAAAAACACGTTTACAATATGAAAATGGAAAACTAAGTTCGGATCCTTCTTATTCACTTTGAAATCAAGCTTTGGTGATTTTTTTTAATTTTCAAAAACAGAAGCGAAACCCTACCTCCTCTCCTTGGTTTCTATGAAACGTTGTACATGATAGCTCATATGTGTGAAGGTTTTTTCATGAAAATGTCCATAGACAAATATTATGATTTTTCGTTGGTAACATGTCACACCACATAACATTGTGCGCAGGTTTCATATTTTTTTGATTTTTTAAAATTAATGGTGCTCATTTTACCTTGATTGTGCCAGCTAGGTTTTTTTCATGAAAATGACCATAGACCAAGTTTATTATTTTTCCTCGTTAGTGTGTCTTATAAAACAACGAACGGCGAAGATTTCATATTTTTCAATTTTTTGAAAATTAGTTATGATCAGTCAAAGCCTTTGAAACCCCGTTGACCAGCTCAAAACCCCTCTAAACCCCGCAGGGTTTCGCCTAACCCTAGCTCCGAACGTCAGTCGTCCGATCATATCCTAGCGCCAAGCGACAGCCTTTAGATGTGGTCTTCTAGAAGTAATTCCGAGGGCAGGCTGCGAGCATGCTCCGCGCCGTTGGATCACATGGACGGCTCCGCATCATTGGATCGTGGGGCGATCCACGAGACTTGTTGGTTGTGCCTCCCCTTTCTTCGGGTACCCCCTCCTCTGCTTCTTCTTCCCCGGCGATGAGAGGAGCCACTCCTCTACTTCTTCTTCTCCGACGACTTTGGGCGATATGTCGAGCTCCTCTTTAGCCTCCCACCCCTCGTGGACCCAGTATGGTCCACTTCCCATGGAGCGATGTCCTGACTGCCCACGCAGCACGCCACTGGTACAGTTGACTTCGAAGGAGGTCAAGAATAGCAACTATGGGCGCGAGTTCGTGCAATGCGAGAGCAAGCCAAAGGGGCTGGTTAGATCTTATGATTTTCTCTGATTTATTTTTCTATTTTCTTTTAATTCTTTTTCGGACTGGGATTTTGGGTTCATGTTTTTGTTTCATATCATGAAGAAATGCATACATTTTGAATGGCTGGATGACTATGTTAAGCGGATTCAATTAAATGGGGCCCCAACCCGAGAGCTCAATCTGCCATCAGCGACAACGAATTTGGTTTGTGAAAGTGCTATTGTGACAGTTAGGGATGCAGATCCGAAGGTGGAAATAAAGAAGATGAACAAGAACTTGAACCAGATGATTCAATTGAACAAGCAGGCAAATCTTATAGCTTTAGGATTTTATCCCTTTTATTTTTGTGTAGTTTCTCTAGGATTTGTTTACTTTCTGGTCATCACTCGTTAGGGATGTTATTAGTGTGGTGTCATGTGCTCTAGGATTTGGTTAAATTTGTGGATCATGTGCTCTATGATTTGCTTAAATTTGTGGATCATGTGCTCTATGCTCTGTGTTGCTTAATTTGTGGATCATGTCAATTTCGGGTACCTGTGAGTTTCGTCAGTTTTGTACACTTTCACTTTCTTCAGTTCCGTCAGACAACACCGACCGCAGAAGAAAAAAAATGTAGTTCTAGGGCCCAAATTGAAACTAAGCTCTGGTTGGGTCGTCTCATTGCGTTGAGTGTCGAAGGCCCACGCGATGGCTCTGCTTTTTCCCTTGATTATTATCATGGTAAATCCATTTATTGCCATGCCGAACAAAAATAGTGCATGATGGTAAATTGATTTATTGTTGGACTTGCACATATCAAATTTATTTGTACATATCATGGCAATTTCCTTCTCTATATTGCCTACGGCACAACACTTTCATTTTTTGACTGCGGGTATTATAAACAAGTTTTGTTGCAAGAAAAATATTGTATACACGATTTTTTGTTTTTGTTTTTTTATTAAGAACATGTCAGACTTAATTATGTAGATCATGATATCCATGTGAAACCACGTCTAAAATAAAGTCTCGTGGCACCATGAGCCAGCATATCAATCTAGAGAGCATGTCTAGGCTCGGCTATGGCACCATATCCATCTAGAGAGCTTGTCTATGGCTCGGCTACGGCACCATATCCATCGACTGATATCTCACGTAGCAAGCATACATCCATAACATAAAAAGTAGCAACCATAGCATACTTCTTACATAAAACATAGGGTACCCTAAACCATAACATAGTCCACAAACCATTCAAGAATTAGCTTGTTTTTGTTCATACAATATACAGAATAGGGCCACCAACAATTCAAAAAAATTAGCTTTTCTTCTTCTTCTTTTCAACAGAAACATGGCTCATTTTTCTAGCTTTAGTGTCCTTTTTGACACTTCAACTACTCCATTATCCGCGCGTTCGAAAACTTGACCCTACTCTAAATGGGCAAAAACTTGATGGTTTCATTGAGGAATACTCAATAATTGATTGATTTAGCAGAAGGGCTCGTGTATGACACCATATCCATCTAGTGATTTATCTCGCGTCAAATAAGATAGAAATAGCAAGCAAAAACACTGATAACCAACAACATATCAAATAGGGATTCCCTATCAAATAAGGGTAGCAAGAATAACAAAGTTCTTAGGGGATAACACGACAAAGATCAAAAGTTCACGGTACATCCAACGACATAATTAAGTTAGAAATATATAAAATATAAAAAAACCATAACACCCTAGGGAAAGACAAGCTCACGATCGAGACCGGGACTTCACCACCATCTTCACTATGCCTTCTGTTCACTGCTCCCTCTCCATGCCGTCCTGGCCGATGTAGTAGGGGAGGTTGTGCATACCATCGCGGGTGGGGAAGATGCAGTCGAAGTTTGTGAAGATGTTGTGGGTTGTGAATGCGATGAATTCGCATCCACACCAAAACACCTTGCCAACGAGGTAGTACGCATCAAATTTGTTGGTGAAGGTGACGATGAGCCCTATTGGCGGAGTCCTGGAGTTTGGACGCTCTTCCTCCAGTCGAAACATCACCGGCGAGCCCGCCGGGAGGTGGGCGAAGCCTGCACGGAGGAACCACTCGGCAAACCCGCTTGCACCCCTCCAGCGTGAGAACGCCCACACGCGGAGCGTCCTCTCCACGACGACGTCGGCCGGATACCGTCTCTCCGGCACGGTCGGTGGGAGCTCGAAGGTGGGGCCGTTGTACTGCATCCTCGCCTCGCTTTGAGAGTGCTCTGGGTTTGGGTGAAGGGGGCGGCGCAAATGGATGTGTGGAGAATAGGTGGAGGGGTGGTGGTTTAAATAGGGAAAGGGGAAGGGGAGGGGAGTGGCACCGGCCGCGCTTTGGATTACCTACGTTCAAACGAGCCGCGTCAATCGATATGCCGCTTCAATTGCCAACAGGTTTTAATTGCCACGTTGAATAGATGCGAGTGGATCGAAAATTGTGAAATAATGCTCTACATCGAGGAGACACGCGTGGGAGATGATACGAACCAGCGGCAGCAACCGTCCCTGTGTCCGTGGCAGCTCGCGTGAAAATAAGGCCGGTCAGCGTCCATGGCGGATCGCGTGAAAAAGAGGCCGGTCAGCGCATCGTGGCGGCGGGAGGCGGTGCATGCAGGTAGGCTAGCTACGTGCATGCATGCATAACACGCTTCTGTCGTGCATGCATAATAGGCTTCTATTGTTGCGGCGCGCACGGTCCAATTCTAACCACGGCCCAACGGGCTAACCGCGGCATCGTCCGCCGCGACCCCACTCATCAGGTCCAACGGGCGACACAGTCAGCGAGGCCCCACTAATCAGAGTTAATGGTCAAAGCACTGACCCGATGACATCCACCGTTTGTGACCAGTTCTGAGGGTTTCGGGCAAGGGAGTGGGGAAAAGTAAGCAAAAGTTAAGAGCGTGGGGATGAATGAGTATGGCTAAGGAACCAGGGGCACAGAAATAAAAATCCCTATAGAATATGTGGGGTTGCAAAACAAAACTAACGCCACACATATATGCGAGAATATGTCCTAAACACGACATAGCAAACTATTGACAGCTCCTACATGCAAAAATGCAAGCAACTACTACAAAATACATGGCAAAGGGTCACGTACATCGTGAACATTTTATCTACGGGATTTGAACAATCCGGATGTGCAAAAAAATAATTACGGGATATTATCCTATTGGGACAGCACGTGAATCTAGGCAAACAGCAGATCAAACCACTCCAAACTTGCATGCAAGTTTCAAAATATTGTCCTACGCGAAAAACTACACAAGTTACATATTTAAATCATCGCGATCCGATGCACGGTTAATTATATACGGCGTTTGAAATATGACATCTCCTGAAATTAATAAATCCAAAAATCCTAAAAAAATAATACTACCAGGCCTAATCCCTAACGGGCCTAAACAGGGCAGCACAACTTAGCAATCTCGCGCCTGTGCAAGGGATAGGGCGCGGGGTCAGCTCACATCGTGGGCCTGGCCCGGTTGGTGGAGAGGCTGGGTTGAGGTGGTCGAAGGAGGAGCTAGACCGGCGGAGGGAAGTGGCCCACGGGGCATCGAAGGTTGGGCCTTGTAGGCCTGCGGGAGGCGTGGCCTAGAGCGAGGCCTGCTCGGGGCGGAGCGAGCAGCATCTTCCTCGGGTGCGCTGCAGTGAGGCAGCTATGGCTACGGCGCAGCAACCTCCAGTGATGGGACGACGAGGGGGGCGCCAGGCAAGGGGAAACCGGCAGATCCCACCAGATCCGACCGGGACGGACACATTCCCGGCAGCGGAAGGAGCTTGGGGCAGCGGCGGCATGGTTTCCCTGCGCAGATTAGAGAGAGGGAGCTGCAGTGAGAGAGAGACAGCATGGGGAGGAGGAGATGGCCCGCGAGGGCGCGGGATCCCGACGGCTTGACCTGGCGAGAGGCGGGGGCTGTGGCTCCGGCGGCTCAACGGCCGGCTAGGCTTGGAGGAGAGGCGGCGGGGTCGGGAAGGGTCCTTGGGAGTGGGGCTCCAACTGCGAGACTGGAATCGGGAGCTCGGGCTCCTGCCGAGGGCGGCGGCGGCGGTTTGATCCGGGACCGAGAGGGCCGGATCTGGGCCTCGGGTGGGCCGCGGCGCCTAGAGGGAGTAGAGAGACGGAGGGAGGCGGCTAGGGTAGGGTTTTGGCACGGGAAACGAGGGGGATTAGGGGAGCTACCTATTTATAGACAAACATGGCTAGGGTTATCCGAATCCGGCTTCGTTTTCGACCACAAGATCGCGATCGGACGACCATGGACGCGGTAATGGATTAGATGGGCTAGGCGGCTGTGTACACCAAGACGGTTTAAGATAAGAGAGGGGTTTGGTGGCCCGACACAATAGTTTAAACACCGAAATATGTCTGATAAATAAATGAAGACAGTGCCACTACGGTCGACCGTTCGGGTACCAGACGGACTCCGATTGCGACGAAATTTGCTAGGCGGCCTTCCTACATCTAAATAAGACCGCACACCAAGTTTCATACCAATCGGAGAATATTTTAAACACACTTTTAAAAGCAAGATTTAATCGATGTCGCGGGCGCGTGCATGCGTGGTCGGGCTCAAAACGGTCAACGACGAGAACGGAGAGAACCGGCAACTAATAACGGATGCAACTTTGAAAACTGGTGGCAACGGAGTGCGAATGCAATGCGGATGAGGCGCATGATGCGATGATGAATCGACAAATAAAAATAAACACACGCGAGCAACGAAAAAGAGGGGAATCTTCTGGAGCGTCGGTCTTGGGGTGTCAAACAAGGAAAATCCATGTCCGTCGTGATCCAGGAGTGTTCCTAAAATTGGATATTTTTTGTCCCTTCGATTCCCTGGCGTGGTCGTTCCTGTTCGACGTTTTTCGCACAAAAGGATTCGGTATCAAGTGGATTGGTTGGGTGGCTGCGCTACTTAACTCGGCGACCACCAAGGTCATTGTGAATGGAATCCGAGGGAGGACTTTTGCACATGTCAAGGGTTTAAGGCAGGGTGATCCCATCTCGCCCGAGCTATTCGTGATCGCGATGGACGTGCTAACTAGCATCATCAACAAAGCTGAATCGGATGGCATTATCTATGCGTTCACTAGAGTTACGGCTTTGCAGCGCCTGTCGATTTACGCCGAAGACGTAGCCCTGTTCATCAGACCTTCGACGCAGGACATGAGTTTCATTCGGAACGCCCTTCACATTTTCGGTGAGGCGTCCGACCTCAATGTCAACTACACCAAATTTTCTGCCATTCTCATCAGAGGGGACGAACAGGATCAGCAGAGGGTGGCGGACGTGCTACAATGTGAGGTGGGTGAGTTCCCCTGCAAGTATCTTGGCCTGCAGCTAGCGATCCGACAACTCACCAGGGTGCAATGGCAACCCCTACTGGACCAATCCAAACGCTTCATGCCCGCGTGGCACAGAGAGCTAATCCAACGGGCCGGCATGCTAGTGTTAGTGAAGTTTGTTGCGGCAACAAGGCCCGTTCACCACTTAATGGTTCTGGAAGCGCCGATTTCGGTCTTCGAAGAGATTAATAGCTGGATGAGAGCATTCTTCTAGAAAGGAAAAGAAAATGTTAGTGGAGGGCACTGTCAAGTTGCATGGAACTCCATCTGTCGGCCGACTGAGTTCGGTGGCCTGGGCATGAAGAATCTGCAACTACAAGCTTTGGCACTGCGAGTCCGTTGGGAATGGCTCCGTAGAACTAACCCAGGCAGACCGTGGCAAGGCATTCCCATGTCTGATGACCAGTTGGCGAGGCAGGTGTTTGATAGCCTAGTGATGATCAAGGTGGGCGAAGGGAGCCGTGTATTATTCTGGAGGGATAGATGGATTCATGGTTTTGCGATCTTTGACATCGCACCGCTGATTTATAGAAGTGTGGATACTCGTACACGCAACTGGAGGACGGTTGAGGAGGCGCTGGATAATAACATATGGCTCCAGGACATCCACGGCAACATTTCCTTCATGGCTCAACTCCAACTTATGCATCTTGGGCACGCGATTGGATCTGTGCAGAGGGACGCGCAGATGCCGGACATTTTCTCGTGGCCTTGTGACAACTCAGGAGTTTACATGGCGAGATCTACCTATCAAAGGTTGTGCACTGGGTTATACAGGGTCCCCTTTGCGAAGTGCGTGTGGAGGAATTGGGCACCCCTCAGGGGCAAAATCTTTGCTTGGTTGGCCGTGCAACTACGGCTATGGACCTCAGACCGCCGCGCCAGACATGGATTGCAAGAACACCCCTCGCCTTGCTTCATATGCCTACATGACCAAGATAACATCGAGCATATTCTGGTTCAATGCGTATACGCAAGAGAGGTTTGGTACTTAGGGTTCCAAGAGCTCAACATTCAGATCCAGATGCCGAAGCCTCACGACACATTTATGGATTGGTGGCTTCGGGCGACGAGCCAGTTCAGGCGTGCCGAGCGGCGTGGTTTTGATACTCTGGTAATTATCACGGCATGGGCCTTGTGGAAGTAGAAAAACGCCCGTGTGTTTAATAGGCTGTTGCAATTCAAGAACCCTACACAATTGTTGTGCCAAATCACGAAGGAGGTGCAGGATCTTAGGATTGCAGGGATAGGAGTAGGAGGTCTACAACGATTTGTGAGAGAGTAGCCTTAGTTGTGATCGGTTGGAGTCAGCTGGCTTGAATGTTCGCATTCTACGCTAGCTTCTTGTAATTAAACTTTCTGCCTTCTATAAAAATATGGAACGCCTTTGGCGTACTCTAAAAAAAAGACCATATAAAGCTTTACAAAGTTTGTAAACATGATTAGGTTTCTTGGGGTTCACAAATCCAGGAGGTTGTTTGACATAAACCTCCTCCTCAATTTCACCATTTCGAAAAGCGCTTTTGATATCCATTTGGTAAAGAGTAATATCATGGTGATTGGCATAAGCGAGAAGAATGTGAATGGATTCAACTCTAGCAACGGGGGCAAAAGTCTCACCATAGTCCATACCTTCGACTTGCGTGTATCCTTGGGCTACAGGATGCGCCTTGTTGCGTACAACTTGTCCATCTTCATCTTGCTTGTTCTGATACACCCATCTTGTATCGATGATGTTGTGTTCACCTTAGGGATTTTCAACAAATGTCCACACTTGATTCCTCTCGAAGTTGTGTAGCTCTTCGTGCATGGCATTCACCCAATCTCGGTCTTGAAGGGATTCTTCTACCTTCAAAGGCTAAATGCTAGAGATGAAAGAATAATGCATGCAAAAGTTAGCTAAACAAGATTTAGAGCGAGTGATTCTCCCAGTTTGTACTGTTGGGGAACGTTGCATGGGAAACAAAAAAAATCCTATGCACACGAAGACCTATCATGGTCATGATCATCTACGAGAGGGAGATCGGATCTACATACCCTTGTAGATCGCTAAGCGGGAAGCGTTAAGAAACGTGGTTGATGTAGTGGACCGTCTTCGCGATCGAAATCGCCGCCGTCCCACGATCCGTCCTGATCTAGCACCGAACGGACGGCACCTCCGCGTTCAGCACACGTAGAGCTCGATGACGATCTCCGCCTTCTTGATCCAACAAGAGAGACGGGGAAGTAGATGAGTTCTCCGGCAGCGCGACGGCGCGCCGGTAGTGGTGGTGATCTATTCCCGCACGGCTTCGCCTAAGCACCGCAGAAATTCGATCTAGAGGAGGAACTACATACTAGAGGAGAGGGTTGCACTTGGCTGAAATTGTGTGTGAAAAATCCTAGAACCTCTCGTATATATAGGAGGAGGAAGGAGGCAGGTTTGCCCACCAAGGGAAAACCCTTGGCGTCGACCGAACCAAAGGAGGGAGGAGTCCTCCTCCAATCCTACTTTGATTAGGACTCCTTCCAAAATTGTCCACCTCTTTTGGATTTTCCACCTTTTTCCACATGGGCTTTCTTTGATTGACTAGAAAGCCTACTAAGAGCTATTGCGCTACCATCAAGTCCACATGGCCCTCTTGGGGAGTGGTGGGCCCTCGGTACCCATTCGTCACTCCCGGTACACTGCCGGCAATGCCCGAAATTCTTCCGGAATCCAAATATCAACTTCCTATATATCAATCTTCATTTCCAAACCATTCCAGAACCCCTCATGACGTCCCGGATCTCATCCGGGACTCCGAACAAAACTTCGGTCACCAGCACCTATAACTCAACTATACCGAGACATCTCTGAACCTTAAGTGTGCAGACCCCGCGGGTTCAAGAACTATGCACACATGACTTGAGACACTCCCTGGTCAATATCCAATAGCGGGGCCTGGGTGTCCATATTGCATCCTACATATTCTACGAAGATCTTATCGGTTGAACCTCTATGTCAAGGATTCATATAATCCCGTATACCATTCCCTTTGTCCTTTGGTATGTTACTTGCCCGAGATTCGATCGTCGGTATCTCCATACCTATTTCAATCTCGTTATCGGCAAGTCTCTTTACTCGTTCCGTAATACAAGATCACGTGACTAACTCTTTAGTCACATTGCTTGCAAGGCTTATATGTGATGTTGTATTACCGAGTGGGCCCCGACATACCTCTCCGTCACACGGAGTGACAAATCCGAGTATTGATCCATGCTAACTCAAAGGACACTTTCGGAGATGACTGTAGAGTACCTTTATAGTCACCCAGTAACGTTGCGATGTTTGATACACACAAGGCATTCTTCCAGTGTCACTGAGTTACATGATCTCATGGTCATAGGAATGAATACTTGACATGCAGAAAATAATAGCAACAAAATGACACGATCATATGCTACGTTCGTAGTTTGGGTCTTGTCCATCACATCTTCTCCAAATGATGTGATCCTGTCATCAGGTGACAACACTTGTCTATGGCCAGGAAACCTTAACCATCCTTGATCAACACGCTAGTCAACTAGAGACTCACTAGGAACATAGTTTTGTCTATATATCCACACGTGCATTTATGTTTCCATTCAATACAGTTATAGCATGGATAATAAACGATTTTATTGAAGCAGGAAATATAATAATAACTATTTTATTATTTCCTCTAGGGAATATTTCCAACAGTCTCCCACTTGCACTAGAGTCAATAACCTATTCTCACATCTTTAGGTGATTTACAATGTAATGAATCTAACACCCATACAGTTCTAGTGTTGTTCATGCTTCGCTCGTGGTAGAGGTTTAGTCAGTTGATTTGCAATATTCAGATCCGTGTGCACTTTGCAAATATTTATGTCTTCCTCCTTGATGTAATCGTGGATGGTGTTGAAGAATCGCTTTATGTGTTTAGTCCTCTTGTGAAACCTTGGTTCCTTGGTTAGAGCAATTTCACCAGTGTTGTCACAGAACAGATTGATTGGATCCAGTGCACTTGGCACTACTCCAAGATCTGACATGAACTGTTTCATCCACACACCCTCCTTGGCCGCCTCTGAGGCAGCTATGTACTCCGCTTCGCATGTAGAATCAGCTACGACGCTTTGCTTGGAACTGCACCAGCTTACCGCACCCCCGTTAAGAACAAATACGTATCTGGATTGCGACTTAGAGTCAACCGGATTAGTGTCAAAGCTTGCGTCGACATAACCCTTTACGACGAGCTCTTCATCACCCCCATAAATGAGGAACATTTCCTTAGTCCTTTTCAGGTACTTCAGAATATTCTTGACCGCCGCCCAGTGTTCCACTCCTGGATCACTTTGAAACCTGTGTGCCATACTTATGGCCAGGCTGACATCCGGTCTTGTGCACAACATTGCATACATGATAGACCCTATGGCTGAAGCATAGGGGACAACCCTCATCTTTTCTCTATCTTCTGCAGTTACTGGACATTGAGTGTTACTCAAATTTATATCTTGTAACACAGGCAAGAACCCCTTCTTGGATTGTTCCATTTTGAACTTCTTCAAAACTTTATCAAGGTATGTGCTCTGTGAAAGAGCTATTAGGAGCCTTGACCTATCTCTATAGATCTTTATGCCCAATATGTAAGCAGCTTCTCCTAGGTCTTTCATTGAAAAACTTTTATTCAAGTAATCTTTTACACTTTCCAAAAACTCCACATTGTTTCCAATCAGCAATATGCCATCCACATATAATATTAGAAACGCTATAGAGCTCCCACTCACTTTCTTGTAAATACAAGCTTCTCCAAAAACTTGTATAAACCCAAATGCCTTGATCACCTCATCAAAGCGCTGATTCCAACTCCGAGATGCTTGCACCAGTCCATAAATCGATCGCTGGAGCTTGCACACCTTGTTAGAATTCTCTGGATCAACAAAACCTTCAGGTTGTATCGTATACAACTCTTCCTTAAGAAAGCCGTTAAGGAACGCCATTTTGACATCCATGTACCAGATTTCATAATTGAAAAATGCAACTATTGCTAACATGATTCGGACGGACTTAAGCATCACTACGGGTGAGAATGTCTCATCGTAGTCAACTCCTTGAACTTGTGAAAAACCCTTTGCCACAAGTCGAGCTTTGTAAACGGTCACATTACCGTTCGCGTCTGTCTTCTTCTTAAAAATCCATTTGTTATGAATAGCCTTGCGACCTTTAGGTAATACTTCCAAAGTCCACACTTTGTTTTCGTACATAGATCCTATCTCGGATTTCATGGCTTCTAACCATTTGTTGGAATCTGGGCCCACCATCGCTTCTCCATAACTCGCAGGCTCATTGGTGTCCAACAACATGATCGACAAGACAGGATTCCCGTAACACTCGGGAGCGGTACGTGCTCTTGTCTACCTGCGAGGACCGACAGTAACTTGATCTGAAGCTTCATGATCATCATTATTAGCTTCCTCTTCAACTGGTGTTGCCTCGATAGAAATTTCTTTCTGCCCTACGTGTGGCACCCCGGCTCAGAGGAAATCGGAACGCCCCGTATTCCAGCCCAAGGACCAGTCTTTTGGAATACGGAACCGTTTGCACAGAAAAAATCAGCTCTTTATTACTATGGAAAGGATTAAAACGATACATGAATTTCATCGCCTTAGCGATACTACGCTTGCCTACGGTAAATCCTACGCTAGCAGCGGAACAACTACCGATGTGATGAACTCCACTCCGCAGGGACTATGGCTGGAACGCGCATCCTAGCTCGCAACTCAGAATCCTCGGCAATCAAACAATCAAGGCATGACCTGCAAAGTGGCATGACAAGCCAGGTGAGTACTTTGAATGTACTCGCAAGCTCAAAACAAACATTAGCATTAAGGCAAAACAACATCATAGCAACCAGGATTAGGAAAAGATTTGTTATTACTAAAGGAATAGCAGAGAACTAACTATACCAGACTACTATCACCGTACTCGGGTGATACCAACTCATGTGATCTTACCAAGATCCTTTAGTGAGTATCCTCAAGACGGATACCAAGACTTATCATAGGCACGATGCCCAATTGTTACACCAGCACGATGCCCAACTGTCATCATACTCAGACGAGTTCTTCCATGATTAATATCACTATTATAGTTGACCACCTACTGAGGTCTGGTCGGGCCGTCCAATACCGTGGACTCGGCTATTCGAATAGGTTTGACACTCTACAGAGGTTGCACACTTTACCCACAGTACGGAGCACTGACCTCGTGATCCCATTCGGGTGGACCAGTGTTGCTCCAACGAAACTTGCCTCACCCGTGACTCTTTCATCGTACCACTGGCATTCGTCCTCCCTCGGAGTCCTGCCCTGGGTGGCCCTGTGTCTTGATGACACCTGCCACCGTCGTGGCCAAACTAAACTGTCCCATACAGGGACGTCGGCACAAACAACTCAACTAGCTCACAGGGTTATCACCGCCCACCGGGCCAAGGTAGCACGCGTGCATAACCCTCCCTCTTTGGAAGTACCGGTGAAAGAGCACGTGATCAGCTCAAGTCAAGGACGTCCCATATCGGCAAATGTGGTTGCACTAATGAGCCCAGACAGGTGACTTCGATCAACCAACTAGATTATCTTATCTCCGAATAATATGTCTGTCATAGCTGACACTCCCACGTCATAGCAATCCGGTAATTAATAAGCTCAAGCCACTACTGTTGATCCATGTTCACAAAGTAATCATACACAGTAATCTCAATAGTATAGTGTAAATTACTTGGTGAAAGTAATAGTTACTAACGGTCTTGTGCTCCACACGGAAGTCATCTATTCAGACAGTGCATGCTCACATTCCAGACTATCAATAGAGGTATTCATTATTAAACTAGTTAATTAGACTATGATATTGCAATGCAATGAAGCAAATTAAGGTTGTGTCTTGCCTGGGATGATGAAACCGTCGGGAAGAAGGGCGAGAAGCTCGCGGAAGGGATTGCCGGAAACAGTTCTCTCTCGGAGGAGGGTTGTATACGGCAAGGGCAACATGGTCATTTCCACTGTGTGGACACATAGTGAAAATGATACCATCATGACGGTCTCGATGATACGAATACGTGGGCTTTGGAATCACTCGAATCGGAGCTACGGGTAAAAAGATATGAAGGTTTTGGTGCTAGGGGCTATTCTGCACAAAGTTTATTCACAAACAGGCCCCTGACTGAAATAACTATTGGCGCCTTTGGAGGAATACGTTTCCCAGAGGGGGAAACATTTTTTTGGCCGGGCGCTTCCACTTATCCACGTGGGCAGCGGCGGGCCGGTCTCTGGTCGCGTACAAGTACCCGCGCTCCTTCTCTCTCATCCCCCTATCTTCTTCCTCCTCCTCCTGCCTTCTCCCCAACGCAGCAACAGAGACCTCCAGCTCCGGTGGCCGACAGAGCTCCGGTGAGCGAGGAGTCCAGACGAGGATGGGGCTGGATCCGTCGTGGCTCGCCGCCTCCACTGGTGGGCTTCCCGCAGCTCGGGGGCGGCCGGAGGTGGCGCTGCGGTGGCGGTAGATCCGTGGCGGCTCGGCCAAATTGGCGCGAAGGGATCAGCCGGAGCTCGACTGCGTGAGCTAGGGTGGAGGAGAGGATCTAGAGATGCTCGGAGATGCCGGGGAAAGCTCGGGCCTGCGGCTTTTATAGTCGGTCGATCGGAGCGGATAGGAACGGCCACTGTGGCGAGCTTAGCCGCGCACTGGAGCTCCAGGGTGACGTGGCTGGCCTTTAGCGGCATCGAGCAGCCTCGAGGAGGGGGGATAGGACAGCTCAGGCGAGCTCGAGAGAGCTCGGGGAAGAAAATGACATGGATGGACCTCGTCGCGGCGCGACGAGGAAAAATCCGGAGGGGGAGAGGGCTCTAAGAGGAATAGGACGATGAGGTGGAGGTGCTAGACATGACTAGATCTCGGGGGAGAGGGGGAATCGACCACACAAAGGGCTCCATTGCACAGAGCACGATTTTTGCAAGCCACACGCGTGGTGTGACAGCCCGATGCCGACGTTCGAGAAGATTCCCCCTTCTTTCCATTTTTGTCGAGTGTATATTTTCTTTTGTCGCATCATCATCGCATCATGCGCATCATCTGCATTGCATCGGCATCCCCGTTGCCGCCAGTTTACAAAACTTGCCTCCGTTGTTAGTTGCCGGTTCTAGTCGTTGTCCGTTCTGAGTCCGACCACACTCGCACGCGCCCGCGGCATCGTATAAATCTTGTTCTTAAAAGTGTGATGAAAACTTTCTCTTATTTGGGTGAGATTTTACGTGCGATGGTATTTTTATTTAGGTAGGCCGCCTGTCAAGTTTCGTCGCAATCAGAGTCCGTCTGGTACCCGAACGGTCGACCGTAGCGGCACCGTATTCGGTCTACCGACCGATGGTTGTCGATGTTTTTAAAATATGTTGCCGGGTGCCCGTTTTCCCTCTCATCTCCCCCTAGCCCCCTCCACAGTGCATCGACCCTGCGCGCAGCCCAGTCCGAAAACCTCCCGGAACCTGAACCGGGCGATCGTGACCGTTGGATCCGGATCAACCCCATTTTACCGCAAACAGTCATCAGTTTGTCCATTGGACCCCTAACCTAGTTAACCACGACCGCCCGATTTAGATCGGAGGGTCTAGACCTAATCGAACCAGTTATTTATATGCGAATGTAGGCCTACCCTAACCCTAGTCCAATCAAACCCACCGTGCGCCGCCACCCCACCTAGATTTTCCCCATTGGGCCAACCACAGACAATCTCCACTCGATCCCCTCCTCGGTCCGAGATCCCCAGCGCCCGCAGCAGCGAGATTGAGGAAGCCCTCGATCCCATCGCCCGATCCATCCAGCGCCGCCAGTAGCCTCGATCCACAGGAGCTGGCCCCGTGAGCCTGCCAATCCTCGGCTTCTCCCTCAGGAGTCCCGCTCCCGACCAGCTGCCATCGCCCCGCAGAGAGCCCCCCCCCCCGAGGTAGCTCCTGCTCCTCGTGCCCAGAAGTGGATGCCCCCTCGCCGGAGCACTCGACGCCGATGACCACCTCCAGCAGGAACTCCTCGCCGCGTCCCAGGCCAGACCCCTCGCTCCCTCTCCTTCCTCTTCCGCTCTCTCCTCCTCCTTCTGTTTCACTTCGTCCCTCTCTCAAATCTCTCTCTTCCTCGTTTTTTTCTCTCTGCAGAAGGAGCCATTGCGTCCTGAGCTCAGCGAAGCCTCCCCTATGCCCAACCTTGTCCGGCCTCCTCAACCCCGTCCCAAAGTCCCTGTCTTGCCGTTTGTCACGCCGCACGGAGCTCCATCGCCGTAGGAATTCCACGCGTCGTGGACTGCTTCGTGTGCTCATGGGATTCAGCGAGCGAGTGCTATGCCTTGTTGCTCCATCCAACTGGGCACCAGGTTCTCACCCCCGTGCCCAGCCGCTCGTGCCCAGCGGCTCTATCTCCTCTGCCTCGTCCAGGACGTGAGTTCCTCCCGATCTGGAATTTCTGTTTTTACCTAGATCCGTTCGGGAAGTATGGTTATTTAGATAGTTTCTTCATGTTTCTGCCAAGTTAGATGCAGTAGCCCAATATATAGTTCGAAGCCCTGGCTACACACATTTCTTTTGCTGCACCGAGCCCAATATATTAGTGTGTTTCTGCTCTTTTGTTGCAGCATATGTGTCTGCATATTTAGAGTAGATGACATTGTTTTAAAACGTTCATAACGTTTCAACCGTGCATCGGATCGGAGTGATTTACAGATGTAAATTGACTAGAATTTCGTGTAGATTAACAATTTTCAACTCTCATGCATGTTCAAGGCTGTTAGCGTGTTGTTTGCATCGGTTTGCGAGCCTACGTGTTAAAAACGGTTTAGGTCGTAACTAATTGTCCGTAGCTCCGTTGGAGATGTGCCATATATGTAAATAGACCAGAACGATGAGTAGAATCTCGTGAACCACTTTGTTTTGCCGTTTCACAAACATAAAATGTGATTAGGACAAATCTGGACAGAATTAATATTTAACATGTGGGCTCATTTCGGAAATGATATATGTCGTTTCAGGTCTCATTTAAAATGCCTAGATAGGTGGTTTAATTTGTGCTTCACCCCTTGCCATGTTAACAACATTTTAAAAATTGTCGTGTAAATTAACGGGAGTGAAACTAAACGACTAAATGTGGAGTTTCGTCGATATGCAACCCGGTGCATATCGAGCTTCACTTAATGTGTAGTGTTTGATTGTTGTGATTGTCATGCCTTGCATTAGACCGTTCATGCATCATGTGTGTCTTGCATCGTGTGGTGTATATCGTGTGTTGATGCTTGTTTCCGGTTTCCTCCGTCTCGATAGAGTTCCGCAGGCGTGTCGGATGTGAGGACCGTTCGACTACGTCGGTTCGTCTGCTTCACGGAGTCACACTTCTTCCAAGCGGGATCTCAGGCAAGATGACCATTTCCCCAGATACCATTACTATCATTGCCATGCTAGTTTTATCGCTTCTATCGATTATGTCTCGTTGCCTACCACATGTTAAATATCAGCCTCTCAACAACGCCATGAAAACATTCAACCTGTTCAACCTAGCAAACCACTGATTGGCTATGTTACTGCTTGCTTTACCCTGTTGATAGCGTTGCTAGTTGCAGGTGCAGATGCTTCCATGTGAAAGCATGGGTTGCTTGATATATCACCATATTAGATGTTATTTAATTTAATGCACCTATATACTTGGTAAAAGGTGGAAGGCTCGGCCTTTCTAGCCTGGTGTTTTCTTCCACCTTTGCCCCCTTAGTTTCGGCTACTAGTGTTATGTTCCATAAATGAGCGCTCCTAACACGATCGGGGTTGTTATGGGGACCCCCTTGATAATTAGTTTTAGATTAAGACTGGTCTGGCAAGGCCCAACTTTGGTACTACATTTGCCTAATAACCTAATAATAATGCATAGGGACCCGCCGGCACCCGAGGAAATTTAATCAACCCCCGGGCCAGTGCTCCTCATGAGTGTTGGTCCAAACTGGCAGACTACGGGGCCACCGCGGGGCAACCCGAGGTTTGGTTCTCCTAGTGTGACCCATCTGTCGTGTCCTGAGAACGAGATACGCGGCTCCTATCGGGTTTGTCGACACGTCGGGCGGCCTTGCTGCATTAGTTTTACCTTTGACGAAATATCTTGTGCATCGGGATTCCGATGATGCTTTGGGTAATCTCAGAGTTGAGGGTATTCCACTAGGGAATCCGACGAGATCGCGAGCTTCGTGATTGAGGATTTCGATTCGGCTTGTGGTAATTTGTGATGTACTAGTTGGAGCACCCCTGAAGGTTAAATCTTTCGGAAAGTCGTGCCCGAGGTTATGTGGCAACGTGGAAGCTTTGTTTAACACTGGTTCTAGATAACTTGAAGTTAACTTAATTAAAATATGACAACTGTGTGCGTAACCGTGATTGTCTCTTTTGTGAGTTCTTTCTCCGATCGAGGACACGGTGGGGTTATGGCTGACGTAGGTAGGTGTTCAGGATCATTCATTTGATCATCAGTAGTTCACGTCCGCTATGCGTAGACCTTCCCCCTCTTATTTATTGTACTCATAAGTTTAGCCACCAAATATGTGCTTAGCCGCTGCTGCAACCTCACCAATTAACCATGCCTCACCCATTAAGCTTTGCTAGTATTGATACCTTTGGAAATGAGATTGATGAGTCCCCTGTGGCTCACAGATTACTACAACACCAGTTGCAGGTACAGGTAAAGGTTACTCGACGCAAGCGCGTTGCTTGTTCATTTGGAGTTGCTTCTTCTTCTTCATCATCATCGATCTAGGATGGGTTCCACGCCGGCAGCCAGGGATAGCAAGGATGGACGTCGTTCTTATTTTCTCGTTTGTTTTCGTCCGTAGTTGGACCCGGCTCTTACTCTTGATGATTATGTAATGTCCTGATGTGACTCTGATGTAGCTTGTGGCGAGTGTAAGCCAATTCTATATATATCTCTCCTTTTTAGTACATGTACTTGTAATGATATCCATTCTTGCGACACGACGAGATGCGCTTCTATTCCTGACGAGGCCTTCATGCTAAATTGAGTATAGGGTCGCATCTTGGGCGTGACAAGTTGGTATCAGAGAAGTACCGACCTAGGAGCCCCCTTGATTGATCGAACTTGGCCGAGTCGAGTCTAGTGAAAAACTGCTTTGAGTCTAGTTATATATTGGAGAATAGGATTCTTTTTTCTCCTCTTCTATGCTCTGGTGAGGAATCTTGACGTAATAATTTATTCTACTCCTCTTCTCACTCAAATTTTTTTAGGATCACGCGGATATTTTTGGAATCTATATGATGCTGATGTTACGGAGTTCTGTCTTGATGCCTCCGATCTGCTTTGAGTTTCAGGGGAGTTGAGCTCCAGGGCATTCTTGAGCACATCGTTATGTTTCAGATTTCTTAATATCTCAGAACGAAGGATGTTCATAATTGCTTCAATAGTAGTAGTGGTGAGATAACCCCGATGTCCCCAGTACTGGTGCAGATTGTTCGGGAGTTCTGCCATACTTTGTATCGTTGTGATCACGAGAGTCTGTTGTAGATGAAGGTCCGAGATCCTGGTTGTGTGTTGACAGATGTGATACAGCTGACGGGTTAGTATAGGAGTTGTGTGATATTACTCCTTGTATCCGTGTACTAGATTGCATGACCAGATATTTTGGGAATTCATAGGTGGGAATTCAAGTAGTTGCTTATAGGACAATCTTCCAACAAATGCATGATGTTAGGTTGGGGTTTGACATCTAGTGGATTTGTTTGTTCACGGTCGACTTACAGCGGTACACGTTGTGTCTTAAGGAGTCCTTGTAGCTTGCTACGACTCGAGGACGCTTCGTATGTCGGGTGCACTGCCTTGCACTTGATGGCTACTGTAAAATCGAGCCCGTGCGATCCTGTCCACGAAAATATCGGACGAAATCTTTCTCATGAGTTTGTTCTGGCTTGTTTCATAAGTCGCACACTTTGTTTTGTCGAAATGTGGTAATTCAAGTTGCTTCGATGTCAAGTGATGATTTCATATCTTTTCTAAGCAGTGTTCTCATATTCATATGAGAGTGCTAATCCTTTTGCTTAATCAATTCTCTTGTAAACTCTTGTCAACCGGAGTCATCATGTTAATTCTTTTCCAACCGGTGTGCTTCTCTGCAACTGAATTCTATCCTCTCCAATTTTGCAAGATCATTCTCTCAATTCTTTCCGGAGTTCATCTCATCTGTCTCAAGTTGTCTTTGTTTTCCCCACCCTCCCGCCCGTTTTTCTCAGTGATTCATTTTCATCTAGGAGTTTCTTTTCATTGTGCTTCCGTTGTCTGTTCTTTTCTCTCTTACCCAGTGATTCATTGTGAAGATTCTCAGGAGATTCGTGTCATATTTTTTCTTCATTCTTGTCATTTTTTCCGGTGAATTTAATTCAGATATCCATGTTCATCATATCCTTTTTATCCTTGTAATTCTTTCCTATGTTGGAAATTCTTATGAGCCTATCTTGCTATTCATTCCTCTCTCTATTCTATCCGGAGTGTTGAAGTTATCTCAGAATTCTTGTTCTCAATTCTTTAGCTATTTCGAGGTGCTAACCTCATCTATTCTTCATTTGTACCGGTGCAATATCTCCCGTTCTAGCAATCTTTTCACGGTGGTTTCTTCGAGTGGGCCCATAACCCACACGTTTTTCCCAGGATCTTATATGTCTCTTCTAATCTTTCCGGAGATCTTTAATTCTTTTCAACTATGACGTAAGTATGATTTTCATCAGTCATATTCCTTCTTCAAGACCAATTTGGATTAATTCTCATATTTGGCTCAAGCTTTCGTTCTTCTTTATTCCGGAGTGTCTCATTAACTCTTGGTGGTGTTCTTCTCGTCATTCTCTGCTTTGAAGACCGAAGGAGTGTTTCTCTCAAATCCTTTTCATTCTCTTGCAGATTCATCATTTCAGCCTTGTGCCATCATCTTAACTATTGTCAATCTTGAGTATCCCTTTTTGTGCTATCCGGTGCTTCTCTGAGTTGTTTTCATTCTCGATCCTCCGAAGGCCATCATTTTAGAAGATTCTTCGTTCTCAGCTTTCATCTTTCATCCTCAATTCTTCTCAATTGTTGTCTCTTTGTTCGTCTCTCAATTATCCGGTGCCTTGTTCTAGATTTCTCTCAGGTGGATCATGATCTCTTCATTCTCTTGTATCTCCATTCATTCATGGTTGCCTCGTTCATTTCAATTCTCACCGGTGTTTCTTGCAACAATTCTTCTAGTTTGTGCTCATATCCCTCCTCAATCTTTTCAGAAGAATAAGTTGTATGCTAGATCCGTTCCTTGTCATCAATTTAATTTGATGAAGGATGAGCATAGCATAATTCTTATTCTTGTTCATAGTAATATGAATTCTTCTTCCGTAGTGGCTCATCATGGTTTCAATTCCTTTTCTCAAGTGTTTTTATCTTTCTTTTCCGGAGTTCCAAGTTCTTTTTAGTATCTCTTTGTGAAGTTTCATCTAAATCTTGGTAAGGTCATAATCTTATTCTTTCTACCTTCATGTCTTTGCATCATTCATTTGTATACGGTGGTCCTTCATGGTGGTTCATCAAGGTTTCAATTCATTCTCAAGTGTTCTTCAAGAGTCTTGTTGGAGAACCTCAAGTATCCTTTCTGTTGCATTTCTATGTGCAATTGTTCTTCCTTTATCCTTTGAGGTGGTATTATAGCATTCTTGTTAGTGTAGGAGCCTCGAAGAGTTTTCCTTTCAAGAATGAGATAATTAAACCAACCAATTCTATGATCATGAGATATTTCCCAACCCATGATTTCTGCGTTGAGCTATCTTGGTTTAGACTTCACCTAAAGCTTTTCCTATGGATTATGCTATCATGGTGCTTGTCATTGATCCAAGTCTCTAGGTATCCTCTTGGTGTAAGAATTGTCCATATCTTGTTTCTCCCAATCAACCCTTATTTCTTTTAGTGGTTGGTCGTCACCTCTTATATGTTGAGATGATTTTCATAAGCCCACTGCTATTTTGTTCTTCGTTGTTCGTTTTACAACCACTACGTCAATTCTTTGTCTGGAAGCTCTTAAATTCTATTGTGATAATAGTTGTCATTCTTTTTCTTCATTCTCTTCTTCCGCTTGAGCTAGTTCATATTCTCTTCCTCCGGAGGCATTGTGATGTTCCTCTTTTAGGTCTATTATGTTGTTCTATCAAGTTCATGGTATTCCCTTGTTCTATTTACTTGTTTGTTATGAATATTGTCTAATTCTCTCTTCTTATCGGATTTTTTGTCCCTTTTTCCTACCGAAGTGCTGCCGAAATTTTCCGTGAATTCTAGCTTCTTTCTCATATCATTCCTCATCGCCTTGTAACCTTCAAAGATCTTTGATTTCACTCTTTTGACAAATAAGCGATTAAATTTTTACCTCTTGTTCTTTCTCATCCTCTCCCCCTTTCATTCGTGGATCTCGGGGCAAGATCCTCTTGTAGTGTAGGAGAGTTGTGACAGCCCGATGCCGACGTTCCAGAAGATTCCCCCTTCTTTCCATTTTCGTCGTGTGTCTATTTTCTTTTGTCGCATCATCATCGCATCATGCGCATCATCTGCATTGCATCGGCATCCCGTTGCCGCCAGTTTTCAAAACTTGCCTCCGTTATTAGTTGCCGGTTCTAGTCGTTGTCCGTTCTAAGTCCGACCACACTCGCACGCGCCCGCGGCATCGTTCAAATCTTGTTCTTAAAAGTGTGATGAAAACTTTCTCTGATTGGGTGAGATTTTACGTGCGGTGGTATTTTTATTTAGGTAGGCCGCCTGTCAAGTTTCGTCGCAATCGGAGTCCGTCTGGTACCCGAACGGTCGACCGTAGCGGCACCGTATTCGGTCTACCGATGGATGGTTGTCGATGTTTTTAAAATATGTCGCCGGGTGCCCGTTTTCCCTCTCATCTCCGCCTAGCCCCCTGCAAAGTGCATTGGCCCTACGCGCAGCCCAGTCCGAAAACCTCCCGGAACCCGAACTGGGCGATCGTGACCGTTGGATCCGGATCAACCCCATTTTACCGCAAACAGTCATCAGTTTGTCCGTTGATCCCCTAACCTAGTTAACCACGACCGCCCGATTTAGATCGGAGGGTCTAGACCTAATCGAACTAGTTATTTATATGCAAATGTAGGCCTACCCTAACCCTAGTCCAATCAAACCCACCGTGCGCCGCCACCCCACCTAGATTTTCCCCATTGGGCCAACCACAGACAATCTCCACTCGATCCCCTCCTCGGTCCGAGATCCCCAGCGCTCGCAGCAGCGAGATCGAGGAAGCCCTCAATCCCATCGCCCGATCCATCCAGCGCCGCCAGTAGCCTCGATCCACAGGAGCTGGCCCCGCGAGCCTGCCAATCCTCGGCTTCTCCCTCAGGAGTCCCACTCCCGACCAGCTGCCATCGCCCCGCAGCCAGCCCCCCCGAGGTAGCTCCTGCTCCTCGTGCCCAGAGGTGGATGCCCCCTCGCCAGAGCACTCGACGCCGGTGACCACCTCCAGCAGGAACTCCTCGCCGCGTCCCAGGCCAGACCCCTCGCTCCCTCTCCCCCTCCTTCTGTTTCACTTCGTCCCTCTCTCAAATCTCTCTCTTCCTTGCTTTTTTTCTCTGCAGAAGGAGGCATGGCGTCCCGAGATCAGCGGAGCCTCCCCTATGCCCAACCTTGTCCGGCCTCCTAAACCCCATCCCAAGGTCCCTGCCTTGTCGTTTGTCACGCCGCACGGGGCTCCACCGCCGTAGGAGTTCCACGCATCGTGGACTGCTTCCTGTGCTCGTGGGATTCAGCGATCAAGTGTTATGCCTTGTTGCTCCATCCTCCTGGGGCACCAGGTTCTCACCCCCGTGCCCAGCCGCTCGTGCCCAGCGGCTCTATCTCCTCTGCCTCGTCCAGGACGTGAGTTCCTCCCGATCTGGAATTCTATTTTTACCTAGATCCGTTCGGGAAGTATGGTTATTTAGATAGTTTCTTCATGTTTCTTCCAATTTAGATGTAGTAGCCCGAGTGGCTAGTGCCATCTCGTTTTGTCCACTAGACCATGGTTCGAATCCCTGG
Organism: Hordeum vulgare subsp. vulgare; assembly: GCF_904849725.1. Lineage (NCBI taxonomy): Eukaryota > Viridiplantae > Streptophyta > Magnoliopsida > Poales > Poaceae > Hordeum > Hordeum vulgare. The sequence goes on along the minus strand of NC_058520.1, from coordinate 385,608,116 downwards.
CTACACACATTTCTTTTGCTGCACCGAGCCCAATATATTAGTGTGTTTCTGCTCTTTTGTTGTAGCATATGTGTCTCCATATTTAGAGTAGATGACATTGTTCTAAAACGTTCATAACGTTTCAACCGTGCATCGGATCGGAGTGATTTACAGATGTAAATTGACTAGAATTTTGTGTAGATTACCAATTTTCAACTCTCATGCATGTTCAAGGCTGTTAGCGTTTTGTTTGCATCGGTTTGCATGCCAACATGTTAAAAACGGTTTAGGTCGTAAATAATTATTCGTAGCTCCGTTGGAGATGTGCCATATATGTAAATGGACCATAACGACGAGTAGAATCACGTGAACCACTTTGTTTTTCCGTTTATCAAACCTAAAATGTGATTAGGACAAATCTGGACAGAATTAATATTTAACACGTGGGGTCATTTCGGAGATGCTATATGTCGTTTCCGGTCTCATTTAGAATGCCTAGATAGGTGGTTTAATTTGTGCTTCACCCCTTGCCATGTTAAAAAAAATTTAAATATTGCCGTGTAAATTAACGGGAGTGAAACTAAACGATTAAATGTGGAGTTTCGTCGATATGCAACCCGGTGCATATCGAGCTTCACTTAATGTGTAGTGTTTGATTGTTGTGATTGTCATGCCTTGCATTAGACCGTTCATGCATCAAGTGTGTCTTGCATCGTGTGGTGTATATCGTGTGTTGATGCTTGTTTCCGGTTTCCTCCATCTCGATAGAGTTCCGCAAGCGTGTCGGATGTGAGGACCGTTCGACTACGTCGGTTCGTCTGCTTCACGGAGTCACTCTTCTTCCAAGCGGGGTCTCAGGCAAGATGACCATTTCCCCAGATACCATTACTACCATTGCCATGCTAGTTTTATCGCTTCTATCGATTATGTCTCGTTGCCTAAAACATGTTAAATATCAGCCTCTCAACAATGCCATGAAAATGTTCAACCTGTTCAACCTAGCAAACCACTGATTGGCTATGTTACTAGTTGCTTAACCCTGTTGATAGCGTTGATAGTTGCAGGTGCAGATGCTTCCATGTGAAAGCATGGGTTCCTTGATATATCACCATATTAAATGCTATTTAATTTAATGCACCTATATACTTGGTAAAAGGTGGAAGGCTCGGCCTTTCTAGCCTGGTGTTTTCTTCCACCTTTGCCCCCTTAGTTTCGGCTACCGGTGTTATATTCCATAAATGAGCGCTCCTAACACGATCGGGGTTTTTATGGGGACCCCCTTGATAATTCGTTTTAGATTAAGACTGGTCTGGCAAGGCCCAACTTTGGTACTACATTTGCCTAATAACCTAATAATAATGCATAGGGACCCGTCGGCACCCGAGGAAATTTAATCAAACCCCGGGCCAGTTCTCCTCATGAGTGTTGATCCAAACTGGCAGACTACGGGGCCACCGCGGGGCAACTCGAGGTTTGGTTCTCCTAGTGTGACCCATCCGTCATGTCCTGAGAACGAGATACGCGGCTCCTGTCGGGTTTGTTGATACGTCGGGCGGCCTTGCTGGATTAGTTTTACCTTTGACGAAATATCTTGTGCATCGTGATTCCGGTGATGCTTTGGGTAATCTCAGAGTTGAGGGTTTTCCACTAGGGAATCCGACGAGATCGCGAGCTTCGTGATTGAGGATTTCTATGCGGCTTGTGGTAATTTGTGATGGACTAGTTGGAGCACCCCTACAGGGTTAAATCTTTCGGAAAGCCGTGCCCGCGGTTATGTGGCAACGTGGAAGGTTTGTTTAACACTGGTTCTAGATAACTTGAAGTTAACTTAATTAAAATATGACAACTGTGTGCGTAACCGTGACTGTTTCTTTCGTGAGTTCTTTCTCCGATCGAGGACACGGTGGGGTTATGTCCGACGCAGGTAGGTGTTCAGGATCATTCATTTGATCATCAGTAGTTCACGTCCGCTATGCGTAGATCTTCCCCCTCTTATTTCTTGTACTCGTAAGTTTAGCCACCAAATATGTGCTTAGCCGCTGCTGCAACCTCACCACTTAACCATGCCTCACCCATTAAGCTTTGCTAGTCTTTATTCCTTTGGAAATGAGATTGCTGAGTCCCCTGTGGCTCACAGATTACTACAACACCAGTTGCAGGTACAGGTAAAGGTTACTCGACGCAAGCGCGTTGCTTGTTCATTTGGAGTTGCTTCTTCTTCTTCATCATCGATCTAGGATGGGTTCTAGGCCGACAGCCTGGGATAGCAAGGATGGACGCCGTTCTTATTTTCTCATTTTTTTCGTCCGTAGTCGGACCCTGCTCTTACTCTTGATGATTATGTAATGTACTGATGTGACTCTCATGTAGCTTGTGGCGAGTGTAAGCCAATTCTATATATATCTATCCTTTTCAGTACATGTACTTGTAACGATATCCATTCTTGCGACACGACGAGATGCGCTTCTATCCCTAACGAGGCCTTCGTGCCAAATTGAGTATAGGGTCGCATCTTGGGTATGACACGTGGTCACCATGTGCACTGGCACTGATAGGACCAGAAAGGTTGGAACACTATGTCTAGCAGATAGAGCATCCAATGAGGGGTCCAACAGAGTTGATAGATCACCAAAATGAGCTATGAGTTGATGGGAGGCTTCACTAGAAGTTTCCTGCAACTGACTTGACCTGATCACTGTGGTCAACAGAGAAGGGATAAGAGCAAAAGCTTATGTCTGGGAGGCTTAGGGTAGGAAGGACTATGATCCTGGGAAATTTGAGAAGAAGAGGATCAAGATTTAATATAGTTTCTTTGGAACTAACTAATCTTGTCCAGAACAAGGATTTTGATGTGGCACTCACATACTTGCTTGGATGGAGTTGAAACTTGGAGGAGATGAATATTTTAGGGTTATGAAGATGTCGTATAAATGTCATGCCATCTTGATAAGCCAAAGTGGCACTTCCTTCACACAGTATCCCACTGGACAGAAACTTAGGAGAATTACTGAGAATAATTAGCTAAATAAAATGGGCTCAAAATTGGTTTAGCAAGGTTTTATAGATAGGAGAATGTCCTGGTAAAATTTCAGAATTTATGGAGAAACATAAAATATAGTAGCTTCACCAATCCAAATAATGACCAGAGACAAAGATTTGAAGCTATGGTCACATGGTTGAAGGAGTGATGCTCAAATTTTGTAGAGAGGCATAATTTGAGCATACTGAGACGATGGCAAAGTTTGAACTCATTTGAACACTCCTAGCTAGCACTTGCTTCACAGAGCTTCCTCTAGATCAGAAACTTTGGAAATTTGCCAGGAAATATTTACTAGCTAAATTGAGTTGAATTTTGGCATGAGGCAATGATATGGCTAGGAAAGACTGCCCACAAATTTTGAGAGCAATCAAGCAAATGAAAAGGGTACTTGCTTCACAACTTGACAGTTAGGGCAAAATCGGAAAAAGGAATTTTTTGGAAATATTTTTGAACATGGCAAGAAAATATTTTGTCATATCTGAGGAAGATATGACCCATTAGATTTATGAGAATTATTTGGGAATTTTTGGAGAGATATAAATAGGGGTTGCTTCACAACTCAAGGCAAACAGGATTATTCCTTTAAAAGAAAAAGGAATATTCATATGGAAAAGAATCTTGGGATTGGCTCAAGATGGAAATGGCTAGGTCTTGGGGTGGTTTGAAGATTGGCAAGCCACTAAGAAAAATAAATCAAGAGTAATCCCTTTATATTTCAAAACTGTTGAGCCTCAAAAAGCAAAATCAGATCAAAATCAAAAGAAAAGGAAATGGGCAAAATCCACGGTGTTACAAACCTACCCCCCTTAAAGAAATCTCATCCTCGAGATTTGATTGCTCAAGGTTCAACATGAATATGCTTACTTGATGAAATCGTTTCCAACTCGGGTTTCCTTCTTACCTTAGAATGATACTTTCGGTAAATCTTCGCTGCCTGACTATCTGGCTTTAGGGTGGTTTGTTCCACTGGATTCTCATATGTTACTCTAACTTCCATCTATTTATATATGCTGACTTGACTGTCGGAGGTTCTGGCAGAGGTATCTTGTTCATGGCGAACTATCTTTTGAAGGATTCCCATATGTGCGGACACATGCTCCGAGGTTGTTGCCCCACATTCTGGTCATTTCGTTTGTCGTCATCTTTAAATGAATAATAGGTCGTGTAATCTTTTGACACTGTTGTTGCAATCTGACTGTTGAGTAGTCTTCATAGATTTGAGTATCTTCTTCTAACGATTCTGAGTACACCTGCTTGGGCTGAGTGGGTTGACTCGATATCCGGTTCTTGCAACTGGGATAGACTCATGGGCGTGTTCCCACTGTGACTGTTATCGAACCAATCTGTGTTGAGTATATGCACCATGTTGATCTTGCAACCATTATCGTACCTGTATGGGAAATCTTGCTCCTCTTTGCCTAGATCCTTAGCTGAAAGAGCTTGGTCTCATGTATTCTTTATTCCTTCGGATGACCATGGGTGCTGCCCGGTACCATGTTCCGGCAGGCATATTGCTTAACAAGTTGTAGCTGTAGGATAACGACTCTCTGAACCCTTGGTTAAAACTGGCAAATAAACCAGTAGCCACCAGAACGGTCTTTACAACTCAGATCTGGGACATTATTGGAGTAACTCAACTCCGACTCAAGATGGCTGAAAAGCAGCTCAGAGCATGAGACGGTGTCGATAAGAAGAAAGAAGCAGTTCCCGAAGACGGCCGATAAACAGCTCAGAGCATAGGGTCACTACTACGAAGAGAAACTCAACAATTGTCCGAGACGGCCGGGAAAGCAGCTCAGTGCACGGGCCAGTTGCTGACAAGAGAAATAAAAGTCGGCATCCACCCCGGACGGCCGAAAACAACTCAGAACACAGGCGTGGTGCCGTCACCGAAAAAATATAGGCAAGGGTTCATCCGTGTCCCATTCAGCTTATCCATAGGTTGTTGGTCATCTCACTGAAGTGTACCACGAGTGTCCTACTTCTTTATATAGCTCATACAATAGTCGGATTCTCATCAGGCTGACGTCATTGTATGATCAACTCCTATGGCCTCGGTAGCATGTCCACCATATATATTGGGTCTATGTAGCGTAGTGCTTGATTCCTGAAGCAGGCTTGTGTCTTGACTGACTATTTTGTTTTTTGGCCAATTGTTGTGGACCTGATCCTTGTGATGCATGGTCATATGCTGCCAACTGTCAGTGGAATAACTTGTATCATTGAGGATGCGATGCCTTTCCAACAAAGGTTTACTTAGCTTGTCTTGTAAGTCATCAGGAGTATCGTGTCAAGGAAGACTGGGTAGCTTGTGATTGATACTTCGATCGGGGTAGCTTCTTGAAGAAGCTTGGGTACTATATCTCCAGTGCTTTCCTTTCTTGAAGACTTGCTGGGTATGACTCGGTACCTTATGCTAGAAGCTTGATCTGGTGTCTTACTGGAGAAGCATGGGTGTCTTGAACAAAGCTCCGTGTGTCACATTGAGGAAGCCACCTAAATCTTCTGCCATAAGCTTTTGGGGTAGCTTGCGAGGAACGACTGGGCTGCTTACACCCGAAGCTTTCTTTTGCCATATGCATGCTAAGTGCATGAATATCTCCTTAACGCTCTTGTTGTCGGTCACTTGTTATATGCAATAGGGTATTCGGCTAACCTTTGACTCACACTGTACGCATCTCTTCCTTCTTGTTGATGATCGCTGCTGAAAAGTTGCACGGATGTATACTTGATGCTGATAATTCATCTGGTCAGGATACCATTTTTATTCGGGCTCGATATTCCTCATATAATACAGTCTGCTGATAATTCCATCTTGCTGAACTGAGCTTCCAAATAACTGGATCTTCACTGTTTCCATTGAGTCCAATGTCGGTGAGCAATTTCCATAAGGGGAAAATAAGGTAACACCAAGGTCCCAAAGAAAGAAGCAAACAACAAACACTCAAAGCAGCAAAATCTCATACCGGTAATAGCACACACTCTACAGGTATTCACAATAATGATATGCATTCCTACTTAAGCACAAAAATCTCGCAAGAATTCCGGTACTATGGTCTAACATGCTGTGGCGGTGTGCACGAAGGTGAATCAGTGTGTCGAAGGATGTCGGTGTAAACAAGGCTACACCAATCAGGGGCTTACACGCGTTCCGTCTGGACGGACACTGTGGCAAGGACGAACTTGGTGATCGTGGGTCGGAATACAGGATCTCGACCACGTCATCAACAAGCGTACGGAAGGGAACCGTACTCGTCCAGAGAATGAATGGAAGAGAAGGATAACTATGAAAAGAAGGGCTTGCGGGCATTTCCCTTTTCTGATAAGCAAGATCAGTAAGGGTTGCCAAAGCGGCTACAGGGATGGGCAAGATCCGGGATAGAAGCATGTCTATCACCGAAACAACAGGGTGGCTGAAGAGAATGCATTGGTGTGGTACAGGTGCATCAATATGACAAGGGGTCGACATTACCAGGCATCTTGGTATCACTCTGCTGAAGTGAAGATGACACCACACCAAGAGAGGAGAAAGCAGGCTGGAGAGTGCATGTGGTGAATGGACACCGATGCCACCTACATTCACCAGATCCATCGTTAGTAATAACATATCTAGTCTATATGCATGCCATGCACAATCAAATGCAACAAACAAGTGCAGCAGACCAACTGGATCCTATACTACCGGTTACTAACGCTCGCGTGGTCTAGGGCGTCCTACAGCCAGACGTGCTCTGATACCAACTCTTTTGGCACCCCGGCTCAGAGGAAACTGGAACGCCACATATTCCAGTCCAAGGACCAGTCTTCTGGAATACGGAACCGTTGGCACAGAAGAAATCAACTCTTTATTACTATGGAAAATATTACAAGGATACATGAATTTCATCGCCTTGGCGATACTACGCCTGCCTACGGTAAATCCTATGCTAGCAGCAGAATAGCTACCGATGTGATCAACTCCACTCCGTAGGGACTCTGGCTGGAACGCGCATCCTAGCTCGCAACTCGGAATCCTCGGCAATCAAACAATCAAGGCATGACTTGCAAACTCGCATGACAAGCCAGGTGAGTACTTTAAATGTACTCGCAAGCTCACAACAAACATCAGCATTTAGGCAAGACAACATCATAGCAACCAGGATTAGGAAAAGATTTGTTATTACTAAAGGAATAGCAGAGAACTAACTATACGAGACTACTCTCACCGTACTCGGGTGATACCAACTCATGTGATCTTACCAAGATCATTTAGTGAGTATCCTCAAGACGGATACCAAGACTTATCATAGTCACGATGCCCAACTGTTACACCGACACGATGCCCAACTGTCATCATACTCAGACGAGTTCTTCCATCATTAATATCACTGTTACGGTTGACCACCTACTGAGGTCTGGTTGGGCTGTCCTATATCGTGGACTCGGCTATTCGAATAGGTTAGACACTCTGCAGAGGTTGCACACTTTACCCACACTATGGAGCACTGACCTCGTGATCCCATTCGGGTGGACCAGTGTTGCTCAAACGAAACTTGCCTGACCCATTACTCTTTCATCGTACCACCGGCATTCGTCCTCCCTCGGAGTCCTACCCTGGGTGGCCCTGTGTCCTCATGACACCTGCCACCATCGTGGCCAAACAAAACTGTCGCATCAAGGGAAGCTGGCACAAACAACTCAACTGGCTCACAGGGTTATCACCGCCCATCGGGCCAAGTTAGCACGCATGCATAACCCTCCTTCTTTGGAAGTACCGGTGAAAGAGCACGCAATCAGCTCAAGTCAAGGTCGTCCCATATCAAAAAATGTGGTTGCACTAATGAGCCAACATAGGTGACTCTGATCAACCAGCTAGATTATCTTATCTCTGAATAATATGTCTATCATAGCTGACACTCCGATGTCATATCAATCCTATAATTAATAAGCTCAAGCCACTACTATTGATCCATGTTCACAAAGTAATCATAGACAGTAATCTCAACAGTATAGTGTAAATTAGTGGGTGAAAGTATTAGTTACTAACGGTCTTGTGCTCAACACGGCAGTCATCTATTCAGACAGTGCATGCTCACATTCCAGACTATCAACAGATATATTCATTATCAAAGTAGTTAATTATACTATGACATTGCAATGCAATGAAGCAAATGAAGGTTGTGGCTTGCCTAGGATGATGAAACCGTCGGGAAGAAGGGCGAGAAGCTCGCGGAAGGGATTGCCGGAAATAGTTCTTCCCCGGAGGAGGGCTGTAAATGGCAAGGGCAACATGGTCATTTCCACCGTTCGACACATAGTTAAAATGGTCCATCATGACAGGCTCGACGAGATGAAGACGTGGGCTTTGGAATCACTCGAATCGGAGCTATGGGTAAAAAGATATGAAGGTTTTGGTGCTAGGGGCTATTCTGCAAAAAGTTTATTCACAAACAGGCCCGTGGCTGAAATAACTGTTGGCGCCTTTGGAGGAATACGTTTCCCAGAGGGGGAAACGTATTTCCGGCCGAGCACTTCCACTTATCCACGTGGGCAGCGGCGGGGCGGTCTCTGGTCGCTTACAGGTGGGGCCCGCTCTCCTTCTCTCTCCTCCCCCTATCTTCCTCTTCCTCCTCCTGCCTTCTCCCCGACGCAGCACCACAGACCTCCGGCTCCGGTGGCCGGCGGAGCTCTGGTGAGCGAGGAGTCCACGCGAGGGCGGGGATGGATCCGCAGTGGCTCGCCGCCTCCACTGTTGGGATTCCCGCAACTCGGGGGCGGCCGGAGGTGGCGCTGCGATGGCGGTAGATCCGTGGCGGCTCAGCCAAATTGGCGCGAAGGGAGCAACCGGAGCTCCACCGCGTGAGCTGGTGTGGAGGAGAGGAGCTGGAGATGCTCGGGGATGCCGGGGAAAGCTTGGGGCTACGGCTTTTATAGTCGGTCGACCGGAGCGGATAGGAACGGCCACCGTGGCAAGCTTAGCCGCGCACTGGAGCTCCAAGGCGACGTGGCTGGCCTTTAGCGGCATCGAGCAGCTTCGAGGAGGGGGGATGGGACAGCTTAGGCGAGCTCGAGAGAGCTCGGGGAAGAAAATGACATGGCAGCTACTGGAACAACAGGACGGAGCTCGTCGCGGCGCGGCGAGGCAAAATCCGGAGGGAGAGAGGGCTCGAGGAGGAACATGACGATGAGGCGGAGCTGCTAGACATGACTAGAGCTCGAGGGAGAGGGGGAATCGACCACACAAAGGGATCCATTGCACAGAGCATGATTATTGCATGCCACAGGCATGGTCACCACGTGCACTAGCACTGACAGGACAAGAGAGGCTCGAACACTATGTCTAGCAGATAGAACATCCAAAGAGGGGTCCAACAGAGTTGATAGATCATCAAAAGGAGCTAAGGGTTGATGGGAGGCTTCACTGGAAGTTTCCTGCAGCAGACTTGACCTGATCACTGTGGTCAACAAAGAAGGGATAAGAGCAAAAGCTCATGTCTGGGAGGCTTAGGGTAGGAAGGAATATGATCCTAGGAAATTTGAGAAGAAGAGGATCAAGATTTAATATAGTTGCTTTGGAACTAAATAATCTGGTCCAGAACAAGGATTTTGATGTGGCACTCACATACAGGCTTGGATGGAGTTGAAATTTGGAGGAGAAGAATATTTTAGGGTTATGAAGATGTTGTATAAATTTCATGCCATCTTGATAAGCCAAAGTGGCACTTCCTTCACACAGTATCCCACTGGAAAGAAACTTAGAAGAATCACTAGGAATAATTGGCGAAATAAAATGGGCTCAAAATTGGTTTAGCAAGGTTTTATAGATAGGAAAATGTCCTCGTAAAATTTCAGAATTTATGGAGCAACATAAAATATTGTTGCTTCAGAAATCCAAATAATGACCAGAGACAAACATTTGAACCTATGGTCACATGGTTGAAGGAGTCATGATCAAATTTAATGGAGAGGCATAATTTGAGAATATTGAGATGATGGCAAAGTTAGAACTCATTTGAACACTCCTAGCTAGCACTTCCTTCACAAAGCTTCCTTTGGATCAGAAACTTTGGAAATTTGCCAAGAAATATTTACTAGCTAAATTGAGTTGAATTTTGGCATGAGGCAATTATATGGCTAGGAACGAGGGCCCACAAATTTTGAGAGCAATCAAGCAAATGAAAAGGGTACTTGCTTCACAACTTGACAAATAGGGCAGAATCAGAAAAGGAATTTTTGGGAAATATTTTTGAACATGGCAAGGAAATATTTTTTCATATCTGAGGAAGATATGACCCAATAGATTTATGAGAATTATTTGGGAATTTTTGGAGAGATATAAATGGGGGTTGCTTCACAACTCAAGGCAAACCGGATTATTCCTTTAAAAGAAAAAGGAATATTCCCATGGAAAAGAATCTTGGGATTGGCTCAAGATGGAAATGGCTAGGTCTTGGGATGGTTTGAAGATTGTCAAGCCACTAAGAAAAAGAAATCAAGAGTAATCCCTTTAGGTTTCAAAACTGTTAAGCCTCAAAAATCAAAATCAGATCAAAAGAAAAAGAAAAAGAAATGGGCAAAATCCAGGGTGTTACACTACACCACCATTTTGTTGAAGCAGAAGTTCTGTAACCTCATCAAGTTCTATCTTTCTCCCACTCAATTCTTCCGAGAGAAACTCTTTCTCAAGAAATCCTCCATTCTTAGCGACAAATACTTTTCCATCGGATTGGAGATAGAAGGTATACCCAACTGTCTCTTTTGGGTAACCTATGAAGACACACTTTTCCGCTTTGGGTTCCAGCTTTTCAGGTTGAAGCTTTGACAACTTTGGCTTCTTGCCATACCACAGCTCATATGGTGTCGACTCAACGGATTTTATGGTGCCCTATTTAAAGTGAATGCAGTTGTCTCTAATGCATAGCCCCAAAACGATAATGGAAAATTGATAAGAGACATCATAGATCACACCATATCTAACAAAGTATGATTATGACATTTGGATACACCGTTACGATGTGGTGTTCCAAGCGGTGTCAACTATGAAACAATTCCACATTGTCTTAAGTGAGCACCAAACTCCTAACTTAGATACTCTCCTGCTCGATCAGATCGTAGGAACTTGATCTTCTTGCTACTATGATTTTCAACTTCACTCTAAAATTGCTTAAACTTTTCAAACGTTTCAGACTTGTGCTTCATCAAGTAGATATAGCCATACCTACTCAAATCACCAGTGAGGGTGAGAAAATAACGATATCCACCGCGCGCCTCTATGCTCATTGGTCCGCATACATCAGTATGTATAATCTCCAATAAGTTACTTGCACGCTCCATTGTTCCAGAGAACGGAGTCTTAGTCATCTTGCCCAAGAAGCATGCATCGCATGTGTCAAGTGATTCAAAATCAAGTGACTCCAAAAGTCCATCAGCATGGAGCTTCTTCATGTGCTTAACACCAATATGACCTAAGCGGAAGTGCCATAAGAAAGTGGCGTTATCATTGTTAACTTTACATCTTTTGGTCTCAATGTTATGGATGTGAGTATCATCACAATCGATATTTAATATGAACACCCCCTCAAATTGGGTGCATGACCATAAAAGATATTACTCATATAAATAGAACAACCATTATTCTCAGACTTGAATGAGTAACCGTCTCGCAATAAACAAGATCCAGATATAATGTTCATGCTTAACGCATGCACTAAATAACAATTATTCAAGTTTATAACTAATCATGATGGTAACTGAAGTGAGACCGTGCTGACGGCGATCGCATTAACCTTGGAACCATTTCCCACGTGCATCGTCACTTCATCCTTCGCCAGCCTTCGCTTATTTCGCAGTTCCTGCTTCGAGTTTCAAATGTGAGAAACAGAACCGGTATCAAATACCCAATCACTACTATGAGAGTTAGTTAGGTACACATCAATAACATTTATATCATATATACCTTGTTTGGCGTTGGCCGCCTTCTTATCGGCCAGATACTTTGGGCAGTTGCACTTCCAGTGACGAGTCCCCTTGCAATAATAGCACTCAGTTTCCGGCTTAGGCCCAGCCTTGGGTTTCTTCATCGGAGGGGCAACAGTTTTGCCACTCTTCTTGGAGTTACAATTCTTGTCTTTGTCGTTCTTCTTGAAACTAGTGGTCTTGTTGACCATCAACACTTGATGTTCTTTCCGGATTTCTGACTCGGCGACTTTCAGCATCGCAAGTAACTCGCGGGGTGACTTGTTCATCCCTTGCATGTTACGATTCAACACAAAGCTCTTGTAGCTAGGTGGCAGTGATTGATGAATTCTGTCAGTGATAGCTTCTTGCGGGAGATCGATCCCCAGCTCAGCTAGACGTGAGTACCCAGACATTTTGAGCACGTGTTCACAGACAGACGAATTCTCCTCCATTTTACAAGCATAGAATTTATCGGAGGTCTCATACCTCTCGATCCGGGCATTTTTCTCGAAGATAAACTTCAACTCCTCGAACATCTCATATGCTCCATGATGTTCAAAGCGTCGTTGAAGTCCCGGTTCTAAGCCATACAAAACTGCACATTGAACTAGTAAGTAGTCATCCTTACGAGCTTGCCAAGCTTTCAAAACATCTTGTTCAGCCGTAGCGGGTGGTTCATCTCCTAGCACTGCATCAAGTACATAATTCTTTTGCCCAGCTTGAAGGATAAGCCTTAGATTTCGAGCCCAGTCTACAAAGTTGCTACCATCATCTTTCAGCTTAGCTTTCTCTAGGAACGTATTGAAATTCAGGGTTGCTACTGCGCGAGCCATTGATCTACAACATAAGATTTTGCAAAGATTACTTACACTATGTTCAAGACAATTGAGTTTAGCTAATCATTTTACTTATAAACTCCCACTCAAATAGACATCCCTCTAGTTATTCGAGTGTCGCATGATTCAAATTTACTAACTCAAGTCCGATCATCACGTGAGTTGAGTATAGTTTCAATGGTGAACATCTACATGCTGATCATATCTACTATATGATTCATCCTCGATCTTTCGGTCTCTAATGTTCTGAGGCCATCTCTATACATGCTAGGCACGTCAAGTTTAACCCGAGTGTTCCGCGTGTGAAACTGTTTTGCACCCGTTGTATGTGAACGTTGAGTCTATCACACCCGATCATCACGTGGTGTCTCGAAACGACGAACTGTCACAATGGTGCACAATCGGGGAGAACACAATTTTATCTTGAAATTTTAGTGAGGGATCACCTTATAAAGCTACCATCGTTCTAAGCAAAATAAGGTGCATAAAAATATTAACATCACATGCAATTCATAAGTGACATGATATGGCCATGATCTTGTGCTTCTTGATCTCCATCACCAAAGCACCGACATAATCTTCATCGTCACCGGTGCCACACCATGATCTCCATCATCATGATCTCCATCATCATGATCTCCATCATTGTGCCACCATTGAGGTTGTCATTCTATCTATGCTATCACTACTAAAGCTACTACCTAGCAATATAGTAAACGCATCTGCAAGCACAAACGTTAGTTTAAAGACAACCCTATGGCTCCTGCCGGTTGCCATAGCATCGACGTGCAAGTTGATATTTAACTATCAGAACATGATCATCTCATACATCCAATATATCACATCATGTCTTTCGCCATATCACATCACATGCATACCATGCAAAAACAAGTTAGACGTCCTCTAATTTGTTGTTACATGTTTTACGTGGCTGCTATGGGTATCTAGTATGATCGCATCTTACTTACGCAAAGCCACAACGGTGATATGCAAATTGTTATTTAACCTTTCTCCAAGGACCGCCTCGGTCAAATCCGATTCAACTAAAGTTGAAGAAACAGACACCCGACAGTCATCTTTATGCAACAAGTTGCATGTTAGTCTATGAAACCGGACTCTCGTAAGCGTACGAGTAAGCTTGGACTGGGCCGCTTCAATCCAACAATACCCCCGAATCGAGAAAAGACTAAGGAGGGCAGCAAATCGAACATCAACACCCACAAAGAAAATTGTGTTCTACTCGAGATTTCATCTATGCATGAACCTATATCTGATACCACTGTTGGGGAACGTTGCATGGGAAACCAAAAAATTCCTACACACACGAAGACCTATCATGGTAATGATCATCTACGAGAGGGAGATCGGGTCTACATACCTTTGTAGATCGCTAAGCAGGAAGCGTTAAGAAACGCGGTTGATGTAGTGGAACGTCTTCGCGATCCAAATCGTCGTCGTCCCACGATCCGTCCCGATCTAGCACCGAACGAACGACACCTCCACGTTCAGCACACGTATAGCGCGATGACGATCTCCGCCTTCTTGATCCAGCAAGAGAGACGGGGAAGTAGATAAGTTCTCCGGCAGCACAACGGCGCGTCGGTGATGGCGGTGATATAATCATGCAGGGCTTCGCCTAAGCACCGCAGAAATGCGATCTAGAGGAGGAACTACAAACTAGAGGAGAGGGTTGCACGTGGCTGAAATGTCTCAAAAAACCTAAAACCTCTAGTATATATAGGAGGAGGGAGGAGGCATCCTTGCCCACCAAGGGAAACCCATTGGCGTCGGCCGAACCAAAGGAGGGAGGAGTCCGCCTCCAATCCTACTTAGATTAGGACTCTTTCCCAAATTGTCCACCTCTTTTGGATTTTCCACCTTTTTCCACACGAGCTTTCTTTGGTTTACTAGATAGCCCACTAAGAGATATTGCGCCACCATCGAGTTCACGTGGCCCTCTTGGGGAGTGGTGGGCCCACCTGGTGGTCCCCGAGTACCCATTTGTCACTCCCGGTACACTACCGGCAATGCCCGAAATTCTTCCGAAATCCAAATATCAACTTCCTATGTATCAATCTTCATTTCCAGACCATTTTGTAACCCCTCGTGACGTACGGGGTCTCATCTGGGACTCCAAACAAAACTTCGGTCACCAGCACCTATAACTTAACTATATCGAAACATCACCGAACCTTAAATGTGCAGACCCTGTGCGTTTGAGAACTATGCGGACATGACCTGAGACACTCCCTGGTCAATCCCGTATACCATTCCCTTTGTCCTTCGGTTTGTTACTTGCCCGAGATTCGATTGTCGGTATCTCCATACCTATTTCAATCTCGTTACCGGCAAGTCTCTTAACTCGTTCCGTAATACAAGATCCCGTGACTAACTCTTTAGTCACATTGCTTGCAAGGCTTATATGTGATGTTGTATTACCGAGTGGGCGCCGAGATACCTCTCCCTCACACGGAGTGACAAATCCCAGTCTTGATCCATGCTAATTCAACGGACACCTTCGAAGATGCCTGTAGAGTACCTTTATAGTCACCCAGTAACGTTGCGATGTTTGATACACACAAGGGATTCCTCCGGTGTCAGTGAGTTACATGATCTCATGGTCATAGGAATGAGTACTTGACATGAAGAAAACAATAACAACAAAATGACACGATCATATGATACGTTCGTAGTTTGGGTGTTTTCCATCACATCATTCTCCCAATGATGTGATCCCGTCATCAAGTGACAACACTTGTCTATGGCGAGGAAACCTTAACCATCCTTAATCAACAGGCTAGTCAACTTGAGACTCACTAGGGACATAGTTTTGTCTATATATCCAAACATGCATTTATGTTTCCATTCAATACAGTTATAGCATGGATAATAAATTATTATCTTGAAACAGGAAATATAATAATAACTATTTTATTATTGCCTCTAGGGAATATTTCCAACATGTACGTCACCAAAGAATTGATTCAGCGGATGATCTTTGTCCACTCTTTCTCAAACTCGTGACACCTTCTTCGTGTTGGATGATGGAGCTTCTTCATCATCATCTTCTTGCATGTTGTCGTTGATGGTGTCATCTCGTTGATGTGGTGGCAAGGAAGGTTGAGGTGGATCATCATGATGTCCTTCTTCCTCTTCTTCATCATGTCGTGTACCGCTTGTGGATGCCTCCATGTTTTTTTGTGGTTCGCCTTGATGCGAAGTAGGGACTTCCACTTGAATTGATGAAGTACTTTCCTTCACCTCCATGGGACGAATCTTGCCGATAGATAGATCTTGGATGCCTTCCGACAGTTCCTTATCTCCTATATCATTTGGCAATGGTTTGACTAGCGAACCGTTAGATTCATCAAACTTCACATCTACCATCTCTTCAACTTTTCGAGTGAAGCTGTTGTAGACACGGTAAGTGTGAGAGTTCGATTCGTAACCGAGTAGGAAACATTCATGAGATTTAGGAGAAAATTTAGTGCCATGATGCTTATCAAGAATGTAGAACTTTGAGACGAATACTCGAAAGTATCTTACTTGGGGTTTGTTACTGGTGAGTAACTCATACGTCGTTTTACCGAGAAGCTTGTGTAAGTAGAGTCAGTTTATGGCATGACAAGCTGTTTCCACGGCTTCTGCCCAAAAGTGTCTTGGCGTCTTGTATTCGTCAAGCATCGTTCTGCCCATCACTATGAGAGTTCAGTTCTTCCTCTCAACAACTCCATTTTGTTGAGGTGTGTACATCGTCGAGAAATCATATGATGTACCTTCTTTTTCAAGAAACGTATACACATTAGTGTTCTTGAACCTCGTTCCATTGTCACTCCGAACTTTCTTGATCTTCACTTCAAATTGATTTTGAGCTTTCCGAGCAAAGTTCTTGACGATATTTTGTACCTATGACTTATCATCAAGAAAGAATACCCATGTAAATTTGGAAAAATCATCAACAATGGCTAAACCATAAGAATTTCCACCGAGGCTCTTGTAAGCATTGGGACCAAAGAGATCCATGTGTAGCAGCTCAAGTGGCCTTCTTATAGTCATGATGTTCTTCACGGGAAGACTTCCACCAACTTGCTTTCCTGCTTGACAAGCACTACAAAGTCTATCTTTGTCAAAAATAACATCTCTAACACCAAGAATATGATCACCTTTGATAAGCCTGTCAAGGTTACACATACCTACATGTCCTAACTTTCTATTACATAACCAACCTTTAGAAGATTTAGCAATAAGACATGTACGAGGTTTGGATTTTTTAGTGAAATTGACAATGGATAGATCACCTCTACGGAAACTAGTAAAGACCATGTTATGGTTGTTGGCACGAAACACTTGGCATTCAACTTTCGTAAATAGGACATTGAAACCAAAATCTGCTAGTCAAGATATGGAAAGAAGATTGTAGCCAAGAGATTCAAGAAGCATGCCATTTTGAATGGAACTATCATGAGATATGGCTTCAACAATGCATTGTTACTAGTAACGACACCTCCTTTAGCACGCATGAGGTCACGAAGCTCAAAAAGGCATTTATCAAAATTAGGATCGGTTGGCTTCATTTTGTGAAAGGCGATGCATTTATGGAAAATGATCTCAAGATTTTTCAGTGAATAGTCGGGATATCATTTCTCTAAGTTTTTCCATAAAGTGTGAGCATCCTCAAAATTTTGCAATTGATTAAGCACATTTATTGGTAGTCCTCTAATGATTAGATTTACAGTTTTAAGATTACCAAGCATAACAAGTTCTTCATTATGAGAAGGACGCAAAGGATCAATGGGAGGCTCATACGGATATTCAATATACTTGCACAAATGGAATTCATACAACATATCAAGCATTTCATCTTTCCATTGTCTAAAATATTCCCCATCAAGAATAGGCACTCTGCAATGAATATTCCCCAAAATAGGCACATCCATGTTCCCCCAATGGTGTTTAAACCAAGGTTTTGGATACGTTGCTCTCAGGACTGGTCCTGAGATTTTGGGGGCCCAGGGTGAAATCAAAACTCAGGTATCTAAGCCTGAATAACATAATAGTAATAATAATTGATATATAAAACGTTAGCAATAATCACTTAAATGCATCCTGAACAATATACATATGAAATAATTAACTCTGAAAAGCTTACATGCAATATAAATAAGCTAATAAGCAATAGAGCCATTTGGATAAAAATTTACTTCCCTGACATACTCAAAAACCATCATAGTAGACATTACACCATCTGGCATAGCGAATTTCATTATTTTTTTTAATTCAAGACAAAAGCAAAACTGGATGTTCATCAACACTAGCAAATTGTGCATGTGCACCTATTGAAATAACTGTACTCTCAAGGCCACTTACATTTTTATTACCGATGTTGATATCAACATTTCCCTCTTGTTCAGAGATTTAGAATTCCCATCAATTGGTTCAGCTTCCTCCATAACAACTATCCCCAATTCACCATTTGGGTTCAATGAAGCAGCAGTATTTCTCTTGATTTTATTATTAATATCGCCTCTCTGATTGCATCATCCACACATTGTATATTTTAATCTTACTGGAAATAATAAGACATCAAAGATTGATAGATCCGAACTATGCACCACGTATGTGAAAGATGGATCATGTAATCACCATTCAGTACTAAACGTCTAGGGAGTGGGGATTAGGGAACGCTATTATAAAATACCTTGGATGATTCGATCGACTTTGGTGGTAGGCGTTCAACAATGATGCGATGACCCATCCAGCGCCTGAAGGCGGGAGACTGGGAGAGCAAAGCGCCGCCGCCGCCGCCGTGGCGTACTGAGTAACTAGCGTCTCGCCATCGACATCCCCGGAAATAGAAATCAAGGAGACGGCAAACTGGTGATTGAATTTAGGAAGGAAATTAGGAAAAAGGTGCAGGATGGCGTGTTTGTGGTCGCGAAAAGGACGGCGTATGATTTGGGATTGCTACAGGATGGAATAGGAAGAATCGCTTCATTTTTTCCCAAAACTGAGGAAAAATCGCTAGTTCGCTAGGTTTGTCATCTGTGTACACGCGCGTGCTACCTTCCTGGGCCACGGCATGCAGGCTGCGTGTGTACATACCTTGGGAGGGCCCCCTGAATTTTGGGGGCCCGGGGCGGCCGCCCCCTGCCCCCCCCCCCCTAAGGGCCGGGCCTGGTTGCTCTCCTACCAATTGTGAGATCGATAAAAGAGGTGTCTACAGGGGATGAATAGATTACTTGCATAAATTAAAATCCTAGCCTTTTCCCAGTTTATTGGTTGGCGGATTTTAGCGATTCTAACAAGTCTAGTGCACGCTACACATGCTAGTCAACAATTATGGGAGCGGAAAGTAAATATTTTAAACATGTAGTAAAGAGTAGAGCTTAGGAAGACCAAACGCGAATAGTTGACAAGGCGATTTTTGGCATGGTTCCGATAGGTGGTGCTATCGTACGCCCATGTTAGTGGGTAAGGGCTGCAAGAGTCCACGGAGGGCTCCACCCACAAGGGTTGCACGAAGAAGTGACCTTGTCTATTCCACCACGGCTTTCGTCCACACAGGACTAGCCTCACTCATGGTAGATCTTCAAGAAGTCGGCGATCTCCTTGCTCGTACAAACTTCTTGGTTCAACTCCACAACATGAAGTGGCAGGCTCCCAAGCGACACCTAACCAATCTAGGAGGCACCACCCTCCAAAAGGTAATAGATGTGGTAGAACGATGAACTCCTTGCTCTTGTGCTTCTACAGGTAATCTCCTCAACACTCAATCACTCTCTCACAGATTTGGCGCGGGCAGGAGAGATTGATCTTGTGTAAAGCAACTTCGGGAGGCTAGAGATCAAGTTTCAAATTATTGGAATGAAATCTCTTGATCTTAACACATGAGTAGGTGGCTCTCTCTCAAAAAAATGGATCTGGCAAGTGTAAGTGTGTTCTGATTCCTTCCTCTATGAATGAGGGTATGTGGAGGGGTATATATAGGCATCCCCCAAAATCCAACCATTACAACATTATTGCCCAACTCGGTGACACCGAAATAAATCTTGGTGGTACCAAGTTGCACTAAACGTGGCAACTTTTGAATTCTCGGTGAGACCAATATATGAATCTCGGTGGTACCGATACAATGACCTAGACTGGTTTCCAAACTCGGTGAGACCGATTTCAAACTCGCAAATTCTAAAACTTGAAATCAACTCAACAGAATGTTGTTCACCAAATCTCGGTGGCACCGATAGGAATGTTGGATGAACCGAGATGGTGAGTTTGGCATCGAATTTGTCTAAGTGTAAAATTGGTATGCCTGAGTAGGAAATGTTGGTGGCACCGATTTTTCTTATGTGGCTTGGGACAGATATATTTTGTGGGAGAATGGCTGACTATTTTTGGTCTCTATCTCTAAGCACTTGAGCAACCTATTCATCATAATACCTCATCCCCTTTTAATAGTATTGGCTTTCCTATGGACTCAAAGTGATTTCTCACAAATGCAAATTGTAGAGCCTTCTTTCTTGAAGCTTGAGCCAATCCTATTCCTTTCCTTGCATCAAGGGACATCTCCTCACAATCCTATAGCCAAAGCTCTTTGTAGACTACACCTGAAATATACTAGGTAAAAGTGTTAGTCCAAGAGACAATGTATGTTGTCATGAATTATCAAAACCACCAAGGGAGCATATGTGCTTTCATAGTCATATGTGTTGGGGAACGTAGTAATAATTAAAAAAATCTACGTGTCACCAAGATAAATCTAGGAGATGTTAGCAGTGAGAGAGAGGGAGAGCGTTGAAGATCGGTAAGCGGAAGCGTTGCAATGAACGTGGTTGATGGAGTCGTACTCGCGGCGATTCAAATCACGGAAGATCCGATCCAAGCACCGAACGAATGGTGCCTCCGCTTTCAACATATGTACAGCCCGGGGACGTCTCCTCCCACTTGATCCAGCAAGGGGGGAGGAGAAGTTGAGGGAGAGCTCCGGCAGCACGATGGTGTGGTGGCGGTGGAGCTTGTGGTTCTCTGGCAGGGCTTCGCCTAGCGCCGCGGAGAAGGAGAAGTGGAGGGGTAGGGCTACGCCAAGGGGAAGGGTTCAAGTGTGTTTGCAAACCTCTCACACCTCCTCTATTTATAGGGGGAGGGGAGAGGGGGCCGGCCACCCTAGGAAACCCTAGGAGGGGTCTGCGGCGGCCTAGGGGGAGGCTTGCCTCCCAAATTGGTGGGAGGTAGCCACACGCCCTAGGGTTTCAGCCCTAGGTGTCTTGGGCCCCTTTGGTGGCATGCACCATACCATCATGGAGCTGGCTCCCTCCCTCTTTCGGCCCATGTGGCCGTCCAGGACAGGTGTCCCCTCCCGGTGGACTCCCGGAACCCTTTCGGTGGTCCGAGTACAATACCTATAAAACCCGAAACTTTTCCTGTGACCGAAACCGGACTTCCCATATATAAATCTTTACCTTCGGACTATTCCGGAACTCCTCATTATGTCCAGGATCTCATCCCAGACTCTGAACAACTTTCGGTAACCACATATACAATTCCCATTACAACTCTAGCATCACCGAACCTTAAGTGTGTAGACCCTACGGGTTTGGGAACCATATAGACATGACCGAGACGCCTCTCCGGCCAAGAACCAATAGTGGGATATGAATACCCATATTGGCTCCCACATGTTCCACGATGATCTCATCGGATGAACCACGATGTCGGGAATTCACTTAATCTAGTTACATTGTGATGAATCGAACACCGATAGAGTTCTGGTGTTGATAATGTTTCGCTCATGGAAGAGGTTTAGTCAATGGATCTGCGACATTCAGATCTGTATGTACTTTACAAATATCTATATCTCCATCCTGAATATATCCACGAATGGAGTTGAAGTGGCGCTTGATGTGCTTGGTCTTCTTGTGAAACCTTGGCTCCTTGGCAATGGCAATAGCGTCAGTGTTCTCACACAAGAGAGTCATAGGGCCCGGCGCATTGGGAATCACTCCTAGGTCGGTGATGAACTCCTTCATCCAAACTCCTTTCTGTGCTGCTTCTAAAGCAGCTATGTACTCCGCTTCACATGTAGATGCTACCACAACTCTTTGCTTGCAAATTCACCAGCTGACTGACCCACCATTCAAAATATACACATATCCGGTTTGTGACTTGGAGTCATCTGGATCTATTTCGAAGCTAGCATCGATGTAACCCTTTACGACGAGCTCTTCGGCACCTCCATAAATGAGAAACATATCTTTAGTCCTTTTCAGGTACTTCAGGATATTCTTGACCGCTGTCAGTGATCCACTCCAGGATCACTTTGGTACCTCCCTACCAAACTTATAGCAAGGTTCACACCAGGTCTCGTACACAGCATGGCATACATAACTGAGCCTATGGCTGAAGCATAGGGGATGATACTCATTTTTTCTCTATCTTCTGTCGTGGTCGGGCATTGAGCCGTGCTCAATCTCACACCTTGTAATACAGGCAAGAACCCCTTCTTGGACTTATCCATATTGAACTTTTTCAATATCTTGTGAAGGTATATGCTTTGTGAAACACCTATGAGGCGTCTCGATCTATCTCTATAGATCTTGATGCCTAATATGTAAGAAGCTTCTCCAAGGTCCTTCATTGAAAAACACTTATTCAAGTAGGCCTTTATGCCTTCCAAAAGTTATATATCATTTCCCATCAGCAATATGTCATCCACATATAAAATGAGAAATGCTTCAGCGCTTCCACTCACTTTCTTGTTAATACAGGCTTCTCCATAAGTTTGTACAAACCCAAACGCTTTGATCACCTCATCAAAGCGAATGTTCCAACTCCGAGATGCTTGCACCAACCCATAGATGGAGTGCTGGATCTTGCATACCTTGTGAGCATTTTTAGGATCGACAAAACCTTCCGGCTGCATCATATACAATTCTTCCTTAAGAAAGCCATTAAGGAATGTCGTTTTGGTCTCCATTTGCCAGATTACATAATCATAAAATGCGGCAACTACTAACATGATTCGGACGGACTTCAGCATCACTACGAGTGAGAAAGTCTCATCGTATTCAACTCCTTGAACTTGTCGATAACCCTTAGCGACAAGTCGAACCTTATAGACGGTCACATTTCCATCCACGCCAGTCTTCTTCTTAAAGATCCATTTATTCTCTATGGCTTGCCGATCATCGAGCAAGTCCACCGAAGTCCATACTTTGTTCTCATACATGGATCCTATCTCGGATTTCATGGCTTCGAGCCATTTGTTGGAATCCCGGCCCGCCATCGCTTCTTCATAGTTTGAAGGTTCACCGTTGTCTAACAACATGATTTCCAGGACAGGGTTGTCGTACCACTCTAGTGCGGAACGCGTCCTCGTGGACCTATGAAGTACGGTAGCAACTTGATGCGAAGTTTCTTGATCATCATCATTAACTTCCTCTCTAGTATGTGCACGCACCCCAGAAACATTTTCCTGCGCTACGCTACTCTCTGATTCGAGAGGGGGTACAATTACCTCAACAAGTTCTACATTCCTCACACTCACTTCTTTCGAGACAAACTCTTTCTCTAGAATGGATCCATTCTTGGCAACAAAGATTTAGCCTTCGGATCTGAGATAGAAGGTATAACCAATAGTTTCCTTAGGGTATCCTATGAAGACACACTTTTCTGATTTGGGTTCAAGCTTTTCAGGTTGAAGTTTCTTGACATAAGCATCCCATCCCCAAACTTTTAGAAACGACAGCTTAGGTATCTTACCAAACCATGATTCATATAGTGTCGTCTCAACGGATTTAGACGGTGCCCTGTTTAAAGTGAATGCGGCAGTCTCCAATGCATACCCCCAAAATAATAGCGGTAAATCAGTAAGAGACATCATAGATCGCACCATATCTAGTTGAGTGCGATTACGACGTTCTGACACACTGTTATGCTGAGGTGTGCGAGGCGGCGTGAGTTGTGAAACAATTCCACATTTCCTTAAGTGAGTGCCAGACTCGTGACTCAAATATTCTCCTCCACGATCAGATCGTAAGAACATTATTTTCTAGTCACGTTGATTCTCTACCTCACTCTGAAATTCCTTGAACCTTTCAAAGGTCTCACACTTGTGTTTCATTAAGTAGACATACCCATATCTGCATAAGTCATCGATGAGGGTGAGAACATAACGACAGCAACCGCGAGGCTCAACGCCCATTGGACCGCATACATCGGTATGTATTATTTCCAACAAGTTGGTTGCTCGCTCCATTGTTCCGGAGAACGGGGTTTTAGTCATATTGCCCATGAGGCATAGTTCGCACGTGTCAAATGATTCAAAATCAAGAGACTCCAAAAGTCCATCTGTATGGAGTTTCTTCATGCGTTTGACACCGATATGACCAAGGCGGCAGTGCCACAAGTATGTGGGACTATCATTTTCAACCTTACATCTTTTGGTACTCACACTATGAATATGTGTAACATTACGTTCAAGATTCATTAAAATAAACCATTGACCAGAAGGGCATGACCATAAAACATATCTCTCATATAAATAGAACAACCATTATACTCATATTTAAATGAGTAGTGCTACTGCGACAACAGACCTTCCCTGGCAACGGCGCCAGGAATCCTTCTATCACGGGCTACGCCTATAGGACTTCCTTGGCAAATATGCAAAGGATTTCCCCGCGTCCTTGGAGCCTTGCGTTGGTGTTCCCTTGAAGAGGAAAGGGTGATGTAGCACAGCGGCGGTAAGTATTTCCCTCAGTTTGAGAACCAAGGTATCGATCCAGTGGGAGGCGCGCGTCAAGTCACAAGTACCTGCACAAACACAAAGAGCTTGCACCCAACGCTATGCAGGGGTTTCAAATCCCTTATAGATTGTTTGCAAAGTGAGAACTGAAAGCAAAAGGTAAACAAAGCAAAGTAAAAGTGAAAGTGGAGACGGTAGTTGTGAATAGACCCGGGGGCCGTAGTGTTCACTAGTGGCTTCTCTCATGAAAGCAAGTAGATGGTGGGTGAACGAATTACTGTTGAGCAATTGATAGAACCGCGCAAAGTCATGACGTTATCTAAGGCAATGGTTATATCTATAGGCATCACGTCCAAAACAAGTAGACCAATACTTTCTGCATCTACTACTATTACTCCACACGTCGCCCGCTATCCAGCATGCATCTAATGTATTAAGTTCATAAGAATAGAGTAACGCCTTAAGCAAGATGACTTGATGTAGAAGGACAATCTCATATCTACGATAAAAGCCCATCTTGTTACCCTTGATGGCAACAACACGATGCGTGCCTTGCTGCCCCTTTTGTCACTTGGAAAGGTCACCGGACGGTATGAACCCAAAACAAAGCACTTCTCCCATTGCAAGAATCATAGATCTAGTTGGCCAAGAAAAACCCAAGACTCGGAGAGACTTACAAGGATATCGAATCATGCATATAAGAAATCAGCAAAGACTCAAATATAATTCATAGATAATCTGATCATAAATCCACAATTCATCGGATCTCGACAAACACACCGCCAAAAAGGATTACATCGGATAGATCTCCATGAAGATCATGGAGAACTTTGTATTGAAGATCCAAAAGAGAGAAGAAGCCATCTAGCTACTAACTACGGACCCGTAGGTCTGAAGTGGACTACTCACGAGTCATTGGAGAGGCGATGATGTTGATGTAGAAGCCCTCCAACTCCAAAGTCCCCTCCGGCAGGGCACCGGGAAGGGTCTCCAGATGAGATCTCGCGGAAACGGAAGCTTGAGGCGGCGGAAAAGTGTTTTCGTGGATGCCCTAATTTGTTTCTTGATCTTAGGGAATATATAGTCCAAAGAGCTAGGGCAGGGGGGGCACCAGGGAGGCCACAAGCCTGGTAGCCGCCGGCCCCCCTCGTGGCGGCTATAGGGATTGTGGGCCCCATGTGGCTCTCCTTCCTTGGCCCTCAAGTCCCCCGATCTTCTTCTGTTCTGGAAAAAATTATTTCGGGGATTTTATTCCGTTTGGACTCCGTTCCAAAATCAGATCTGAAAAGAGTCAAAAACACAGAAAAAACAGGAACTCGCACTTGGCACTAAATTAATAAGTTAGTCCCAAAAAAGATATAAAAGGTACATAAAACATCCAAAGTTGACAAGATAACAGCATGAAACCATCAAAAATTATAGATACGTTTGAGACGTATCAAGCATCCCCAAGCTTAACTCCTTCTCGTCCTCGAGTAGGGAAGTGATAAAGAATGTATTTTTTATGCTTTCATGCTACCTAGCATAGATGTCCTTTGTAAATCCTCTTATGTGACGTGAATGTTTAGATCCATTAGATCCAAAACAATAGTTTGCTATTGACGTGGAGACAATAATACTTCAAGCAAACTAGCAAGGTAATCATGAACTTTCAAAATAACAAGGCCACAAGAAAGTCATCCCTACAAAATCATATAGTCTGGCTATGCTATATCATCCTTGCACAACGAATTTAAATCATGCACAACCCCGGTATTGGCCAAGTAATTGTTTTCACACTTTTACTTTCTCAAACCTTTTCAACTCTCACGCAATACATGAGCGTGAGCCATGGTTTTAGCACTAAGTGGAATGGAGTGTGGTGGAGGTTGCAAGACAAACAAGGAGAAGATGGTCACACTAACTAGGCATATCAATGACCTATGGAGATGCTCATCAATAGATATCAATGTGAATGAGTAGGGATTGCCATACAAATGATGGACTAGAGCTAAGAGTATGTGAAAGCTCTTAAAGAAAACTAGTGGGTGTGCATCCAACTTGCTTGCTGACGAAGACCTAAGGCAATTTTGAGGACGCCTATTATTGGAATATACAAGCCAAGTTATATAATGAAAATTTCCCACTACTTATATGGTGGTGACAAAATGAGAGACTCTCAATCATGAAGATCATGGTGCTTAATAAGCAGAAGTGTGGAAGGATAGTAGCATTGTCCCTTCTCGCTTTTTCTCTCATTTTTTGGTGGGCTCTTTGGCCTCTCTTTTTTTTGGTGGGCATCTTTGGACTCTTTTTGTAAATGGGCTTCGCTGGCCTCTTTTATTTCCTCACATGGGACAATGCTCCATCAATGATGATCATCACACTTACAACTCAAAACTTAGAGCAATGATGACTCTATATGAAATGCCTTCGGTAGTGTACCGTGACAATGATCTAGCATGGCATAGACATTAATAGAAACATCATGCTAGCTATCTTACGATCGTGCAATGACAACGTAGAAGCTGTGGCACATGTCATGGTGGTAGTTGCATGGCAATATATCTAAGAATGGCTTTGAAAAAGCCATAGTAGGTAGGTATGGTTGCTGTTTTGAGGGAGGCTAATGGTGTGTTTTGTGCACCGGCGAAAGTTGCACGGCACTAAAGAAGATAGTGATGGTGGAAGGTGAAAGTGCATCTAAACCATGGACTCAACATTAGTCATGAAGAAATCATATACTTGTTGCAAAAGTTTTGGTAGTAATCGAAACAAAGCATTCAACGCATACTCCTAGGGGAAGGGTTGGTAGGTATAAACCATCGCGCGATCCCGACCGCCACACAAAGGATGACAATCAATAGACTAATCATGCTCGGACTTCATCACATAGCGGTTCACCATACATGCATGCTACGGGAATCACTAACTTCAACACAAGTATTTCTAGATCCACAACACCATACTAACATAACTTAAGTATTACCACAACACATCTCAAAACTAATTGAGATGAATCAAACTTCTCTTACTATTCAATGCACATGAAGGCGGAAGTTTTCATATCCCTTTGGATAACTACCCCTTTTGAGACTACTTTCATATCATAAGACAACTACCAAGCCACGCGCTTCCGTGCTCTAAAAGATATAAGTGAAGCACACAGAGCAAAATCAACTAGCTCAAAAGATATAAGTGAAGCACATGTGAGCTGAATTGTCTAACCAAAGGATATAAGTGAAGCTCGACAAAATCATGGTGAGTGCATATCTCTCTCTCTCTCTAGGTGTGCAACAAGGAAGATTGTGACACAACAAAAATAAAAGACTCCTACGATACAAGACGCTCCAAGAAAAACACATAACATGTGGTGAATAAAAATATAGCCCCAAGTAACGTTACCGATCGATTGAAGACGGAAGAGGGGATGCCTTCCCGGGGCATCCCCAAGCTTAGTCTTTTACGGCATCCTTGAATCAACTTGGGGTTCCTTGGGCATCCCCAAGCTTGAGCTCTTGCCACTCTTTATCTCTTGGTCCATAAGAACTTCACCCAAAACTTGAAAACTTCACAACACGAAACTTAAACAGAAACTCGTGATAACATTAGTATAAGAAAGCAAACCACCACTTCCTTAGGTACTGTAGCAAACTTAAATTATAGTTGTGTTGATGTTGGATTACTGTATTTTCAATCTTCCATGGCAAATACCCCCCGATAATATCCATAGTTTCATCAAAATAAGCAACCAACTCAACAAAAACAGAATCTGTTAACAGCAGACCAGTCTGTAGCAATCTGTATACTTCGTATACTTCTGGTACTTCAAAAATTCTGAAAAATTACGACAGTCTGAAGAATTTGCGTAGCAATCAGAAGAAAAAAGAATCAACTCAAAATATCTTATAGAAAAAAAAAAATTGGTGAGCAGAAAGTTTCTGTCTTTTCCAGCATGACCAAACGATCATCCCCAAGACTAATCATAATGGTTTTACTTGGCACAAACGCAAAAAGAAACACAAAAAACACACAATCATAACAGAATTATGGAAGTGTGGAAAACACAAAACAGAAAGAAAAAGGATAGATTCGTTGGGTTGCCTCCCAACAAGCGCTATTGTTTAACGCCCTTAGCTAGGCAAAAGGTGATGGAATCACGTATAGTCATCTTTGTTGCTCAAACCATAAGTAGCGTGATAATTTATCATCTTAAGATCTTCATCTTTATTGGATGACTCACCACTAGCTTTAGGAACAAAAATAGACTTGACGGTCATTTTGAGAGTGAGATTTGGAGTATTTTGCACAGCGGCAAAAGAGGAACCCAAGTTGGTTATGACATCTTTTAGTTTGCCAATTCTAGAGGAATCATTAAATATAGGTTCCTTCTCCCTTAAATTTTTCAAAACCATTCCCACTTTGAATCCGTACTGAGTAATTTAATTGTGGATCTTTCTATCCAAACCCTCAATAAGTTCAATTGTGGCAATTTTGTTTTCAATAGCGTCAAGCCTTTGCATCACGTGTTCCACGGTCAAGGTAGTTCCATTAACCATGAGCGGGGGTGAGCCTACCAAATTCATGATAGCTCCATAGGAGTCAACAGTGTGGTTCCCCAAAAAATTCCCGCCTACGATGGTATCAAGAATATACCTATTCCAAGGAGAGATTCCAACATAAAAACTGCGAAGAAGAACGGTAGTGGATTGCTTACGAGTAGATCTACTTTGAGCATTGCAAATCCTGTACCAAGGGTTCTTTAAATTTTCTTCCTCATTCTGCTTGAAATTGAGAACTTCGTTCTCAGGGGTATCGTTTGGAGTGGTGGGTCTAGCCATTGATGGACTATCCCACACACAAACGGGCAGGAAGAAAGTGAGTGAAATGAGCAAAAGAGAACGGCAAAAGCCAAAAGAAAATGGGAAAGGAGAAAGGCAAATGAAAACGGAAAATGTGAAGTGGGGGAGAGGAAAACGAGAGGCAACTGGCAAAAAAAAGTAAATGCAAGAGATGACATTGTGACTCCTACTTGGATAGATCTTGACTTGATCTCTCCTCGGCAAGCGATCCTTCTACCCGGCAACGGCGCCAGAAATCCTTCTTCTACTGTGACAACAGACCTTCCCTGGCAACGGTGCCAGGAATCCTTCTGTCACGAGCTACGCCTATAGGGACTTCCTTGGAAAATATGCAAAGGATTTCCCCGCGGCCTTGGAGCCTTGCGTTGGTGTTCCCTTGAAGAGGAAAGGGTGATGTAGCACAGCGGCGGTAAGTATTTCCCTCAGTTTCGGAACCAAGGTATCGATCCAGTGGGAGGCGCGCGTCGAGTCACAAGTACCTCCACAAACACAAAGAGCTTGCACTCAACGCTATGAAGGGGTTGTCAATACCTTATAGATTGTTTGCAAAGTGAGAACTAAAAGCAAAAAAGTAAACAAAGCAAAGTAAAAGTGAAAGTGGAGACGATAGTTGTGAATAGACCCGGGGGCCGTAGTGTTCACTAGTGGCTTCTCTCATGAAAGCAAGTAGACGGTGGGTGAACGAATTATTGTCGAGCAATTGATAGAACCGCGCAAAGTCATGACGTTATCTAAGGCAATGATTATATCTATAGGCATCACGTCCAAAACCAGTAGACCGATACTTTCTGCATCTACTATTATTACTCCATATGTCGAGCGCTATCCAGCATGCATCTAGTGTATTAAGTTCATAAGAACAGAGTAACGCCTTAAGCAAGATGACATGATGTAGATGGACAATCTCATATCTACGATAAAAGCCCATCTTGTTACCCTTGATGGCAACAACATGATGTGTGCCTTGCTGCCCCTTCTGTCACTGGGAAAGGTCGCCACACGGTATGAACCCAAAACCAAGCACTTATCCCATTGCAAGAATCATAGATCTAATTGGCCAAACAAAACCCAAGACTCGGAGAGACTTACAAGGATATCAAATCATGCATATAAGAAATCAACAAAGACTCAAATATAATTCATAGATAATCTGATCATAAATCCACAATTCATCGGATCTCGACAAACACACCGCCAAAGAGGATTACATCAGATAGATCCCCATGAAGATCATGGAGAATTTTGTATTGAAGATCCAAGAGAGAGAATAAGCCATCTAGCTACTAACTATGGACCCGTAGGTCTGAAGTGGACTACTCACGAGTCATTGTAGAGGCGATGATGTTGATGTAGAAGCCCTCCAACTCCAAAGTCCCCTCCGACAGGGCACCAGGAAGGGTCTCCACATGAGATCTCGCGGAAACGGAAGCTTGCGGCGGTGGAAAAGTGTTTTCGTGGATGCCGTGATTTTCTTTGGATTTTAGGGAATATATAGGCCAAAGAGCTAGGGCAGGGGGCGCCAGGGAGGCCACAAGCCTGGTAGCCGCCCCCCTGGTGGCGGCTACAGGGCTTGTGAGCCCCCTGTGGCTCTCGTTCCTTGGCCCTCAAGTCCCCCGATCTTCTTCTGTTCTGGAAAAATTTATTTCGGGGATTTTATTCCGTTTGGACTCCGTTCCAAAATCAGATCTGAAAAGAGTCAAAAACACAGAAAAAACAGGAACTGGCACTTGGCACTAAATTAATAAGTTATTCCCAAAAAAGATATAAAAGGTACATAAAACATCCAAAGTTGACAAGATAACAGCATGAAACCATCAAAAATTATAGATACGTTTGAGACATATCAAGTAGCCATCTCGCATCAAACGAGATCCGAATACAATGTTCATGCTCAAAGCTGGTACTAACTAACAATTATTAAGGTTTAAAACTAATCCTGAAGGTAGATGTAGAGGTAGCGTGCCGACGGCGATCACATCAATCTTGGAACCATCCCCAACGCGCATCGTCACCTCGTCCTTTGCCAGTCTCCGCTTATTCCACAGCTCCTGTTTTGAGTTTCAAATGTGAGCAACTACACCGGTATCAAATACCCAGGAGCTAATACGAGCGCTGGTAAGGTACACATCAATAATTGTATATCATATATAACTTTGACGTTGCCGGCCTTCTTGTCCGCTAAGTACTTGGGACAGTTCCGCTTGAAGTGACCGGTTCCCTTGCAATAATAGCACTCAGTCTCAGGCTTGGGTCCATTCTTGGGCTTCTTCCCGGCAACTGATTTACTCGGTGCGGCAACTGCTTTGAGGACCTTCTTGAAGTTCTTCTTACCCTTGCCTTTCTTGAAACTGGTGGGCTTATTCACCATCAACACTTGATGTTCCTTTTTGATTTCCACCTCCGCTGATTTCAGCATCGAATATAACTCGGGAATGGACTTCTCCATCCCTTCATATTGTAGTTCATCACAAAGCTCTTCTAGCTAGGAGGAAGCGACTGTAGGTTTCTGTCAATAACCGAGTCATCCAGAAGATTAACTCCTAGCTGAGACAAGCGGTTGTGCAACCCAGGCATTTTGAGTATGTGCTCGCTGAAAGAACCATTTTCCACCATCTTACAACTGAAGAACTTGTCGGAGACTTGATATCTCTCGACCCGGGCATGAGCTTGGAAAAACTAGTTTCAGCTCTTGGAACATCTCATATGCTCCATGTTGCTCAAAACGCTTTTGCAGTCCCGGTTCTAAACTGTAAAGCATGCCGCACTGAACCAGGGAGTAATCATCACTACACGACTATCAGGCGTTCATAACGTATTGAGCCGCTCGGAAAACGGGTGCGTCACCTAGCGGTGCATCAAGGACATATATTTTCTTGGAAGCTATGAGGATGAGCCTCAAGTTATGGACCTAGTCTATATAGTTGCTTCCATCGTCTTTCAGCTCGGTTTTCTCTAGGAACGCATTGAAGTTGAGGGGAACATTTGCGTGGGCCATTTGATCTACAATATAGATTGTATTGATAATTTTAGACTAAGTTCATGATAATTAAGTTCATATAATCAAATTATTTAATGAACTCCCACTCAGATAGACATCCCTCTAGTCATCTAAGTGATACATGATCCATATCGACTAGGTCGTCTCCGATCATCACGTGAGACGGACTAGTCATCAATGGTGAACATCTCCATGTTGATCATATCTACCATACGACTCATGTTCGACCTTTCGGTCTCTCATGTTTCGAGGCCATGTCTGTACATGCTGGTCATCATGTCAACCTAAGTGTTTCATGTGTATAAATTTTTCTTACACCCGTTGTATGCGAATGTTAGAATCTATCACACCCGATCATCACGTGGTGCTTCGAAACAATGACCCTCCGCAATGGTGCACACTTAGGGGGAACACATTTCTTGAAATTTTATTGAGGGGTCATCTTATTTACTACCATTATTATAAGCAAATAAGATGTAAAAACATGATAAACATCACATGGAAATCATAAAGTGACATGATATGGCCAATATCATATTGCGCCTTTGATCTCCATCTTCGGGGCGTGGCATGATCACGATCATCACCGGCACGACACCATGATCTCCATCATCATGTCTTCATGAAGTTGTCTCCCCAACTATTACTTCTACAACTATGGCTAATGGTTAGCAATAAAGTAAAGTAATCATATGGCATGTTGATTGACACACAGGTCATATAATAAATTAAGACAACTCCTATGGCTCCTGCCAGTTGTCATACTCATCGACAAGCAAGTCGTGAATCCTATTACAAGAACATGATCAATCTCATACATCACATATATTTCATCACATCCTTTTGGCCATATCACATTACATAGCATACCCTGCAAAAACAAGTTAGACGTCCTCTAATTGTTGTTGCAAGTTTTACGTGACTGTTATGGATTTCTAGCAAGAACGTTTCTTACCTACGTTACAGCCACAACGGTGATATGCCAATTCTATTTACCCTTCATAAGGACCCTATTCATCGAATCCGATCTGACTAAAGTGGGAGAGACAGACACCCGCTAGCCACCTTATGCAACAAGTGCATGTTAGCCGGTGGAACCAGTCTGACGTAAGCATACGTGTAAAGTCGCTCTGGGCCGCTTCATCCCACATTGTCGCCGAATAAAGATAGGACTAGTAACAGTAAGCAAATGGACCAAATCATCGCCCACAACTTACTTGTGTTCTACTCGTGCATGGAATCTACGCATAGACCTAGCTCATGATGCCACTGTTGGGGAACATAGTAATAATTCAAAACAAAAATCTACGTGTCACCTAGATCAATCGAGGAGATGCTAGCAACGAGAGAGATGGAGAGCATCTTCATATCGTTGAAGATCGCTAAGAGGAAGCGTTGCAATGAACGCGGTTGATGGAGTCGTACTCGCGGAGATTCAAATCGCAGAAGATCCGATCCAAGCAGCCAACGAATGGTGCCTCCGCGTTCAACACACGTACCGCCCGGGGACGTCTCCTCCTTCTTGATCTAGCAAGGGGGAGGATAAGTTGAGGGACAGCTCCGACAGCACGACGGCGTGGTGGCGGTGGAGCTTGTGGTTCTCTGGCACGGCTTCGCCAAGCGCCGCGGAGGAGGAGAAGTGGAGGGGTAGGGCTATGCCAAGATAAAGGGTTCACGTGTGTTTGCAGCCCTCTCACCCCTCCTCTATTTATAGTGTATAGGGGGAAGTGGAGAGGGGGGTCGGCCACCCTAGGAGGGGGCAAGAGCGGCCTAGGAGGAGGCTTGCCTCCCAAGTTGGTGGGAGGCAGCCCCACGCCCTAGGGTTTCAGCCCTAGGCGCCTTGGACCCCTTTGGTGGCGCACACAAGCCCATCAGGGAGCTGGCTCCCTACCTCCTTCGGCTCGTGTGGCCCTCCGGGACAGGTGGCCCCTCCCAGTGGACCCCCGGAACCCTTTCGGTGGTCCCGGTACAATACCGATAAAACCCAAAACTTTTCGAGTGATCGAAACCGGACTTCCCATCTAGAAATCTTTAACTCTGGACTATTCCATAACTCCTCGTTACGTCCAGGATCTCATACGGGACTCCGAACAACTTTCGGGAACGACATATACAATTCTCATTACAACTCTAGCGTCACTGAACCTTAAGTGTGTAGACCCTATGGGTTCGGGAACCATGCACACATGACCCCGACGCCTGTTCGGCCAATAACCAATAGCGGGATCTGGATACCCATGTTGTCTCCCACATGTTCCACGATGATCTCATCGCATGAACCATGATGTCGGGGATTCACTTAATCCCGTATAGAATTCCCTTTGTCTATTGGTATGATACTTTCCCGAGATTCGATCGTCGGTATGCCTATACCTTGTTCAATCTCGTTACCGGCAAGTCTATTTACTCGTTCCATAATACATGATCCCGTGGCTAATCCCTGAGTTACACTAAGCTTATTATGATGATGTATTACCGAGTGGGCCCAGAGATACATCTCCATCACACGGAGTGACAAATCCAAGTCTCGATTTGTACCAACCTAATAGACACTTTCGGAGATACATGTAGTGCACCTTTATAGTCACCTAGTTACGTTGTGACGTTTACCCAAAACATTCGTACAGTAGCCGGGAGTTGCACAATCTCATGGTCTAAGGAAATGATACTTGACATTAGAAAAGCTCTAGCAGACGAACTACACGATCTTGTGTTATCCTTAGGATTGGGTCTTGTCCATCACATCATTCTCCTAATGATGTGATCCCGTTATCAACGACATCCAATGTCCATGGTCAGGAAACCATGACCATCTATTGATCAACGAGCTAGTCAACTAGAGGCTCACTAGGGACATGGTGTGGTCTATTTATTCACACATGTATTACGGTTTCCGGTTAATACAATTATAGCATGAACAATACACTATTATCATTAACAAGGAAATATAATAATAACCATTTTATTATTGCCACTAGGGCATATTTCCAACAGTATGGATGCCTAGAGGACATATCAATCAGTACCACTACTTGGAACTCAAAGAATTAGACATGCAAGCTCATTTTCAGTAGCACCAAGTGCAGAAAAATATAAACCACTAAAGCAAAAACTAACTCGGGGGATAGGAGAGTCACATACCAAGGAGAAATTCCCCAAAACAGTTTCAGAAACGGAGTTCCGAGCAAAGAGATAAAAAAAATTAGTTTATGGAGGAAAACGCGGAAGAGGGAGAGCTATAGAATTTTTTTCTGGCCGTACATGATGCATTGAGCTGAAGGGATAAGGCAGGGGCCCTTGTGGGACCCACAAGTCATAAGGGCACGCCCAGGGGGTGGGCGCACCCGGTTGTCTTGTGGCCCACACGTGCTCCAACATGTTGTAATGTTTGCACCCAAAAAAATCTTAAATATTCGAGAAAAAGTCATGTTAAATTTTTGTGGCATTGTGAGACTTTATTTTTGGGTCATTTTTTATTGCATGAAAAACTCGGAAAACAAGATAATCATGGCATTTTATTTTTCTTAACAGAGAATAACACAAAATAAAGTTGTGATATAGAGAGTTGTGAGTACTCAATTCATCAATCACATGTCTTTAAAAAAGGATCCATTAATAAGGTTGGTCAAGTCTTATTAATAACCATTTCTGATTGACATGAAACCGAAGTATTTTCGTATAACACTAGGTTACCTCAAAGGGGATTTGCATCTCGCCAACAATAAGATTGTAATATCTTTTCTTGGTAGTAGGTAGAGTTATTTTAAAATCTCCAATGATAACTGTGGCAATATGCTCAATAACATTAATATTATTAACCAAAGTTTGCTTCTTCGGAAAATGCGCGGCATGTTGCTTACTAGTGACATGAAAGTAACCTTGCTTTTGTTGCAATCAATAACTGCTCGTGCATTTTTTTAAAGGGTCTACCAAGGATGATTAACATATTGCCGTCCTAGGGCATATCAAGAATAATAAAGTCTTTTAAAATAGTAACATTTGCAACCACAACAGGAACGTCCTTGCAAATTCTAATAGGTAAAGCGGTGGATTTATTAGCCATTTGCAAAGATATCTTATACAAATTTAGTATTTTGTAAAGAGATAAGGGCATGGCACTAACACCGGCTCCTAAATCACATAGAGCAATTTTAACATAATTTCTTTTAATAGAGCAAGGTATAATGGGTATGCCAGGGTCTCCAAACTTCTTAGGTAGTCCACCATCAAAAGAATTGTCAGCAAGCATAGTAGCAATTCTAGTTTCAGGTATTTATCTTTTGTTGGTAATAATATCCTTCATATACTTAGCATACAAAGGAATTTAATATATCAATCAAGCGGGTGCGCAAAAAGACAGGTCTAATCATTTCAGCAAAGCGCTCAAATCCTTCCTCGTCCTTACCTTTAGAAGGCTTACGAGTGAAGGACATGGGTTTCTCAACCCATGGATCTCTTTCTTTTCCATGTTTTCTAGCAACAAGGTCTCTTTTGTCATAGTGCTTATTCTTAGTGTTTGGGTTATCAAGATTTCAGCATGTTCTGTTTCCACATCATTATCGGGTTCGTTATTACTATTTGGTGGATCTTCAAGACGAACATTATTATTATCATTATCATTATCACTAAGTTCATGTTCACTACCAGATTGGGTCTCAACATCAGAAATAAAAACATCATTATGATTCGCAAAACGTTTTTCAGTACCAAGTTCACTAGGAGCATAGCATGCAAAGTCCTATCATTTGTCATTTTCTTTTTCTTCTTAGAATGACTAAGTGTATCATCATTCATTCTCTGAGAATCATGTTCAATTATTTTAGGGTGACCCTCTCGATAAAGAGGTTCTTGAGTCATTCTACCTCCTCTAGTCATTAATCTAATAACATGATCATTCATATTTCTATATATTTCAGCAAGCAAATCATTTTGTGATTTTGCAACTTGGTGTAGTTGGGTGTGAACCATAGAAGCATGTTTCCCTAGACCTTTCACATAATTAGAAATTCTAAACATCAATTCACTTAAGCGGTCTATCATCATGGCACTACGTCTTAATTGATCCTTAACATAGTTATTGAAGTGCTTTTGCTTAACATTGTAATTATCAAATTCATCCATGCATTGACTCGGAGTCTTAGTATAAGGTATATCACTTTCATTAAAGGAACGAAGAGAATTTACTTATACTACCCGTGTCGGGGTATCAATTCCATGTGTTTCTTTGATAGGTGGTAAATTGTTGACATCTTCAATTTTAAAGCATTTCTATTTCATTGATATTTTTTTTGCTTCTTGCATATCTTCAAGGCTCGAGAATAGCATACCTCTCTTCTTTTGAATAGGTTATGGAGGTGGTTCACGGAGTAACCAATCATCAGCATTTTGCAATATGTTATTGATACGTCCCAAACGTATCTATAATTTCTACTTGTTCCATGATCTTTTGGGTGACATTGTTACATGTTTTGCTACACTTTTATATCATTTTACACATATTTGGACTAACCTACTAACTCAGTGCACCCATTGCCAGTTTCTGTCTGCTGATGTCTATTTTGTAGGGGCTTTTACCCAATTTTCCGAAGCCCGAAAAATCCAGAGAAAAATATATAAAAAATCAGCGTAACGGAAGCTTCCAGATCACCGAAGATGGGCCAGAGGGGGGCCAGGGGCCGTCCAAGCGACCTCCCGGCGCGGCCTGGCCGCGCCCACAGGCCGCCTGGGTGGGTCCCACCTCCTCTGATGCCCTCCTTTGGACTATATTTAATCGTCCTCAAGGAAACCCTTCCATCACATCCAGAATCGCGAATTTCTCCATCGTTCCGCCGTCGTGGCGCTTCCAAGATCGGGAGCGTCAGGAGACCTCTTCCAGGCACCCTGCCAGAGGGAGGATTGACCTCCAAGAGCTTCTCCACCGCCATGGATGCTTCCCGGACGTGTCGCGTGTAGTCCTCCTTGGACCATGAGTCCAGGACCAGTAGCTATGTGATGTCTTTTCTCCAATCTTGTGCTTCAATGGTTAGTCCTTGTGAGCTGCCCTACATGATCAAGGCATATATGTAATTCTGTTGCTATTGCTATGCTCGGTTTGTTGGGATCCGATGGATTATGATATTATGTTCAGATTGTTATGAGTCATATATTTGATTATCCTTTTATATTATGTTCCTTAGTGATTCATGCATGTTCTCCGTTGATATTTATTGCTTTCGCTGAGTAGTAGATTGTAACTCCAAGAGGGAGTGTTATGCATGATTGTGGGTTCATGCCCCTTGATGTCTAGCTTGAGTGACAGAAACATGAGACTAGGGGATGTGCGGTTGCCACCAGGGATAAAACAACGATGCTTGTGACCACGGTTGCAAGGATTGTTTACCTTACGCATAGTTCGTTAATGCAGTTGTCCGTTGCTTTGAGTTTACACTTTGGGTGGGGCTCGCAACTTAATACGGCGAGATGTTCTGGATAAATATCTCAAGGTGGATGATTAGTAAGTAGATGCTGATGAATAAACGGTCTACTTGTCTTGGTGTACTGCCCATTACTATTGAACCTCTAACTTTCAAGTAGAATAATTAGCATTGCGGTGCGTTCATAATTCTCTCAATTGCCCAGCTATAATTTGTTCACCCAAGCATAGTTGTTTATCGTCTTTTGGGAGAGAGACATCACTAGTGAACACCATGTGACTGCGGTCCATATCACCACCATTGCTTACACCTCCATCATTTACTTTTCCATTGCAATCACTATTACTATTCCCACTTGTGTTTTGATCCTTTGCAAACTACAAGGCCGGAGAGATTGACAACCTCTCTGTACTCATTGGGAGAAAAGCTATTTGTTGTGCGTGCAGGTCCACGTATTCTGCTAGACAGGGGCAGCGGACACCTACTTGTTGATCCTAGGAGTCCTCCTGGTTTAACAAACCTTACAGTTTTTGTGTGAGGGAAAACTTGCTACTGACTACATCTCAACCTTCCACTTGGGGTAACCAACAAGGAGCGAGAAGTATATACATCGTCTTGTCATCAAGCAAAGTTTTC
Organism: Hordeum vulgare subsp. vulgare; assembly: GCF_904849725.1. NCBI lineage: Eukaryota > Viridiplantae > Streptophyta > Magnoliopsida > Poales > Poaceae > Hordeum > Hordeum vulgare. The sequence continues at coordinate 385,568,696 of NC_058520.1, read as the reverse complement.
TGGCGACGTTGTCGGGGACTCCAGTCTTCAAGATAGGGGAGTTGCACGCTATCATTTACCTTTGCCTTTTAGTCTTGTTAGTTTTCTTTCTAGTTTTTGCTTTAGACTCTTATACCAAAAAACACAAAAAAATCAGTTGCTTTGTTCTTGCTTGTTTCCCCTAAGTTGTGTGACTTCACTAGTCACAACAATAATGATTACCCCACAAAAAAACCTTGTGACTATACTAGTCATTATGGAGAATTATGCCCTTGGCATGGTTGCCCCGGGAAACCACATGATCTTTGGTTTTAAGTAGCTCCTAAACGTCCCCAAACTTGGGAAGACATCCAAACTCTTATAATAGAGAGCAAATCCAACATAGAGGATGACACTACTATTCTACTTAATAGCAATGATATTGATTTTGACAATTGTAGTCTTTCCTAAGTTATCACCTTTTCGCAAAGAATGGCTAAAGACCCCCACACTAGTACACTCAATATTGCCTTCACCGAGCATATTACCAATGCTCTTATCAAAGCTAGGGAAGAGAAGCTCAAGCTAGAGACTTCTATTCCTAGAAAACTAGAAGATGGTTGGGATCATATGGTCAAGATTAAATTGAATAATATCTCTTGATTTGCCTTATGTGATGTTGGAGCTAGTGCCTCCGTTATGCCCAAAAGAATGTATGATATGCTTGATTTGAAACCTTTTGATCAATGTTCTTTTGGTGTTCGTCTTGTTGATTCTTCCATAAAGAAACCTTTAGGGAGAATTGATGATTTTCATATTGTTTTCAATGATAATTATGTGCAAGTTGATTTTTTATTATGGACATTGAATGTGATCCTTCATGTCCAATTATTTTGGGACGTCCTTTTCTCCACACCGTTGGTGCAATCATTGACATGAAAGAGAGGACCATTAGATTCCAATTTCCCCTTAAAACGGGAATGTAACACTTCCCTTGAAAGAAGATTAAGTTACCTTATGAGTCCATCATTCGGGCAAGTTATTCTTATGGAGTTGATAAAACTTGATCGTTTTGCATTATGCCTAGCTCAAAGGCATAAAAGAAAGCGCTTGTTGGGAGGCAACCCAATTTGTTTTTACTTTCATTTTTAGTTCTCTTGCTGTGTGTTACTACTGTATCAATATCATTGTATCTTTATTTTCTAAGCTTTGTGCCAAGTTTTAGCCTCTGATTGCAAGAAAGTTCAAAAATTGTGACATGCTGTCCAGAAACAGATTTTGTCTGCCTGACGGAAAAGTTCGCCAAAAAACACCAGATCATATTTTTGATTTGAAAGTTTTTGAACGCATGCTCTATATAATTGCCTTTCTGGCATCTGTTCTGAGTTTTTTGATTTGAGTTGCATAATTTCCCCGAATAAATTATTTACTACTTCCTGTTCTGTTTTTCACAGATTCTGCCATGTTTTGCGTTTTCATCATTTTGCAAATCTTAAGCTTGCTTTTCCTTTGCAAAAACCTTTTGGCAATCATGAGAAAAAGAAGATTTTCATGAAAATAATTATTTCGTGTAGGTAATAAATTATTTATTAAGGGTACTAACCACTCTAATCACCTTATGATGAGTTTCATATGAAGGGAGTTTTCAAGTATGCGATGGGAGATGATGAAAGAAGATACATGAGTGTCAAGCGCTCAAGCTTGGGGATGCCCCCATGCACCCCAATAAAAATTCAAGGATACTCAAGCGTCTAAGATTGGGGATGCCCCTGTGCATCCCCTTCTCTATCAACAATCATCAGTTCGTCCATCTCCATGCTATATTTTTATCACTTCATATGTTATGTGCTATGCTTGGAGCGTACCGCTCTTTACTTTTTAGTTTGTTTCAGTTTTGCTTGTTGATCATAACAAGTCAGAACCTAGCCTACCTTGTTTGGGAGACAAACACGCTCCATTCCACTCTAGAACACAACATAGGTTTTCATGCTTATCTTTTTGTGTGTTCTTTATCTTTTCGTAGCTATTGTCATGCTTAGCTCTTAGTTTTCATGCTTATATTTTTAGGAGCTATTATTTAGGTTGCTTTTGGAACTCTCTTGAGTTATTATGCTTATCTTGTTTAGAGAGTTGGCTTGTTGCACTAAGTTGGGTGTCTTGCATGAGGACGTAATTGAGGTTGCTATTTAAGTATAGTAGTAACTTGCAATAGTTTTGAGGTATTGATTTGAGTAATGTTTGGACTATTGGTGCCAAGAGCTGGAGCCTATTAGTGATAGGTGTCGTATTTTGGGAAATCCGTGTGTTTTTTATAAACTAAAATTAGTTGAGAACTCTAGCTACCAAATTGATCACTAACCTCTGGAGGGGTTGGAATATATAGAGTACCCTCACGTTACCATGAGTCGAGGATGCACAAGGATAACCAAACCCCCAAACACTCCTCCTCGGGGTACTTGTCTCTTTGTGAATTTCCTAACTAGATAGAGAGTTACCGATAATAAGTGTATGAGTTGTTAGGACTAATGTGAGTATTCGATTGTTGGCACTTCCACCATCCATATTTTGCTAGCCTCTTCGGTACCGTGCATTGCCCTTTCTCATCTTGAGAATTGGTGAAAACTTCGCCGGTGCATCCAAACCCATGACATGATACGCACTGTCATACATAAGCCTCATTATATCTTTCCTCAAAACAGCCACCATACCTACGTATTAAGGCATTTCCATAGCCTTTCCGAGATATATTGCCATGCAACATCCACCATCTCATGACTTGATCTTCATGTCATACATGATTTTTCTTGATTGAGGAGCCGCATGCTAGTTGGGCCTTGCCCTTATTACTGCTACATGACGCGCTAGTATCATCGCATATCCTGCTACACTGGAAAATGCATACATTTGCAAAAATCATGATAGTTTTCATTGTTCTTTATGTTGAGTACTTCTTATAAAGTGTGTTGATTTTCTTTTTATTCTTGTAAAACATAGAGTGTTGGCCTTAAGTGAGGAAAAGATCCCAAAGAGGACAAATTAAAAGATCCCAAAGAGGACAAATGAGAGATAAAACGAAAGAGCCAAAGAGGCCACAAAAATTAAAATAAAAAAGGAAAAAAGAAATAAAAAGAGAGAAGGGGGCAACACTACTATTCCTTTAGAAAGATCCACACTCGTACTCCATTGCTATATTTGTACTACATAGAGATTATCATTCATGCATAACTATATGGGGACCCTTACACTATAGAACTTGTCTTGCATATTGCAATGATGAGCCTCCTAAAATGAGGTCTAGGTCTTCATGAACAAGCAAGTTGGATGCACCCCCCCCCACTAGTTCCATTGGAGAGCTTACCTTAGCTCATATGTGGATCCGTTGCATGGCAATCCCTACTCCTCGCATCATATCTATCATTTGGCTTTCTCTCGCCTATGGTTGTCCTCATTGATGTCAGCCTTTCACACCCTTTTTGTCTTCCTTCCCCATCATTATGCTCTTTGACATCCTAAGTGCCAACATATCTTGCTTACACTCATCCATTGCATGAGTGCTCAAAATCGAAAGGATAAGATTCGAAGGAGACAAAGTGTGAAATTTTAGTAGATTGAGTTCTCAATTAAAAATATATATTTTATGTTCTCAACCCATCTCGCACTTCTTGCACGCAAACACCATTTGGAGACATTCGAGTCACGGACAGCGAGAGCTCTTGCACCTTTATGTTCTTACATTGCTAATTTCAATACTAGATATAGACTCTTTCTTGTTATTGTCTTGACTTGAATTGCATATCTCACTTGCTTTACTTTGAAGTTCTTATATGTGTGTTAGCATGTCATCACATAAATTATTGTGTTATCATTTACCTACTCGAGGACGAGCAGGAATTAAGCTTGGGGATGTTGATACGTCCCAAATGTATCTTTAATTTCTGCTTGTTCCATGATCTTTTGGGTGACATTGTTACATGTTTTGCTACACTTTTATATCATTTTACACATATTTGTACTAACCTACTAACTCAGTGCACCCAATGCCAGTTTATGTCTGTTGATGTCTATTTTGCACGGGCTTTTACCCAATTTTCCGAAGCCCGAAAAATCTCGAGAAAAATATATAAAAAATCAACGTAACAGAAGCTTCCAGATCACCGAAGATGGGACACACACGGGCCACGGGCCGTCCAGGCGACCTCCCGGCGCGGCCAGGCCCCTGGCCGCGTCCACAGGCCGCCTGGTTGGGTCCCACCTCCTCTAACGCCCTCCTTTGGCCTATATTTACCCCTCCACGAGGAAACCCTTCCATCACATCCAGAATCACGAATTTCTCCATCGTTCCGCCGCCGCAGCGCTTACGAGATCGGGAGCATTAGGAGACCTGTTCCCGGCACCCTGTCGGAGGGAGGATTGACCTCCGGGAGCTTCTCCACCGCCATGGAGGCTTCCCGGACGTGTCGTGAGTAGTCCTTCTTGGACCATGAGTCCATGACTAGTAGTTATGTGATGTGTTCTCTCCAATCTTATGCTTCAATGGTTAGTCCGTGTGAGCTGCCCTACATGATCAAGGCATCTATGTAATTTTCTTGTTATTGCTATGCTCGGTTTGTTGGGATCCGATGGATTATGAGATTATGTTCAGATTGTTATGAGTTATATATTTGATTATCCTTTTATATTATGTTCCTGAGTGATTCATGCATGTTCTCCGTTGCTATTTATTGCTTTGGCCGAGTAGTAGATTGTAACTCCAATAGGGAGTGTTATGCATGATTGTGGGTTCATGCCCCTCGATGTTTAGCTTGAGTGATAGAAACATGAGACTAGGGGATGTGTTGTTGCCACCAGGGATAAAACAACGGTGCTTGTGACAACGGTTGCAAGGATTGTTTACCTTACGCATAGTTCGTTAGTGCAGTTGTCCGTTGCTTTGAGTTTACACTTTGGGTGGGGCTCGCAACTTAATACCGGCGAGATGTTCTGGATAGATATTTCAAACTGGATGATTAGCAAGTACATGCTGATGAATAAACGATCTACTTGTCTTGGCGTACTGACCATTACTATTGAACCTCTAACTTTCAAGTAGCATAATTAGCATTGCGGTGCGTTCATAATTATGTCAGTCGCCCAGCTGTAATTTGTTCACCCAAGCATAGTTGTTTATCGTCTTTTGGGAGAGAGACATCACTAGTGAACATCATGTGACTCCGGTCCATATCACCACCATTGCTTACACCTCCATCATTTACTGTTTTCATTTACTTTTCCGTTGCAATCACTATTACTATTCCCGCTTGTGTTTTGATCCTTTGCAAACTACAAGGCCGGAGAGATTGACAACCTCTCTGTACTCGTTGGGAGCAAAGCTATTTGTTGTGCGTGCAGGTCCACATCTTCTTCTAGACAGGGGCAACGGACACCTACTTGTTGATCCTAGGAGTCCTCCTGGTTCAATAAACCTTACAGTTTCTGTCTGAGGGAAAACTTGTTTTTGACTACATCTCAAACTTCCACTTGGGGTAAGAAACAAGGAGCGAGAAGTATATACATCATCTCTTCATCAGTTATTCAATAATTCTTCAGCTTGTCCAACCGTTCTTTCCGTGAAAACACAACCAGCACAATTTTCTAGGAAGTCCCTAGAAGCATCGGTTAGCCCATAATAAAATATACAAAGGATTTCATTTTTCTTATGATGATGATTAGACAAAGCTCTAAGTAACTCAAGAAGCCTCCCCCAAGATTGAGGTTGATTCTCTTCTTCAATTTGCACAAAGTTAAATATTTCCTGTAAGGCGGCTTGTTTTTTATTAGCAGGAAAATATTTTTCAAAGAAGTAATAAAGCATATCCTTGGCACTACAAATACAACCAGGAGCCAAAGAAAGGAACCATTCCTTAGCCTTGCCTTTTTGTGAAAAAGGAAAAATCTGAAGGATATAATAGTAGTGTTTATTTTCCTCATTGGTAAACAAAACTGCAATATCATTCAGCTTCATGAGGTGTTCAACAACAGTTTCTGTTTCATAACCATGGAAAGGATCAGACTCTACTATAGGAATCAATTCAGGATCTATAGAGAATTCATAGTCCTTATCAGTGATATATATAGGAGAAGTAGAAAATTTAGGATCATGTTTCATTTTCTCCATCATAGATTTTTCTTTGAGTTTGCATGGTAGTTCCTTCAAATCATCTCTATCTTCACAAGCAAGAAAGTCCTTAGCTACTTTCCCATCCATAACATAACCTTCAGGTACATAAGGCAATCCATATCTATTAGGAGATTGAGGTGTAGCACATGATTCAAAATCTTCATCAATTTCAGCATTTCCAAGTTCTCCACCATTAGCAAGATGGGCATCAAGTAATTCATTTGGTGGTACAGTTTCAGTTTCATCAAATATAGTAGTAGTATCATCATTAATTTCAGAAGTAGCATCATCAAGTTCATCTGACATATGAGGACGAGCAATAGGCGATGGTGTAACAAGCTGATTCAAAACAGTAGGTGAATCAAAAGCAGAGCTAGATGTCACTTCCTTACCTCCTCTCGCGTGAGAGGGGATGATCTTATTTCGAGTCTCTTTCAGATTCTTCATAGTATCAATTGGATATCCTCAAGTTAATACAATAAATATAGCTATGCTCCCCGGCAATGGTGCGAGAAAAAGGTCTTGATAACCCACAATTATAGGGGATCACGATAGTCTTCACAGGTAGTATTTCGCCCTAATTTATTGATTCGACAAAAAGGGAGCCAAAGAATATTTGGAGGCATTGACAGCTGAGTTGTCAAGTCAACACACCTATGATATCTCTCTGTGGCAAAGGTTTAGTAGCACAACAAATAGTAGTAGTAAGAGTAACAGTGATAATAACAATTTTGGTAATAGCAGTAACAATAGCAATTGAGTAACAGGTATGACAGTAACAGTAGCAGTAGTAACTTAGCATATTTAGTATATGTAAAAGCATAGGCACATGGATCAGCGATAAAAAGATATGGATGACATCAATCATGTAACAGTTATACACTAGAGCGACACACAACTAGATCCAATTCATTAATATAATGTACGCATGTATTCCCTATATAGTCATACGTGCTTGCGATAAAAACTTGCATGACATCTTTTGTCCTACCCTCCCATGGCAGCGGGGTCCAATTGGAAACTTAGGGATATTAAGCCCTCCATTTAATAGAAAACCAAAACAAAGCATTAACACATAGTGAATACATGAACTCCTCAAACTATAACAATCACCGGAAAGAATCCCAATTATTACCACACTAGGGTATGCAGATCAAGACACGTAATAGGTGCATGCAACTTGCAAGATATAATCTAAATACTTTTCTTATTCAGATAGAACAAAATAAGTTTAGGTATGAAATCATGCCACTCGGGCCCTAGTGACAAGCTTTAAGCATAACAAATTCATAGCAACATCAATCTCAGAACTTAGTGGATACTAGGGATCAAGCCCTATCAAACTTAACTCGATTACATGATCCATCTCATCCAAACCTCATCACCATCAGCGAGCCTACTAAGGAATTACTCACACCCGACGGCGAGCATCATGGAATTGTTGATGGGGAAAGGTTTATGATGACGAAGATGACAAATCCCCCTCTCTGGAGCCCCAAACAGACTCCAAGTTAGCCCCCCCCTCCGAGGAAGAACATGAGGGGCAGTAGCTCTGCCTCATAAAACATGATGAAATCTTCTCTCCAATTTGTTTCTCCAAAGATGTGAATTTATAGGATAGGAATTAGGGTTAGAGGAGCGACATAGGCCCACAAGCCATCAAGGCACGTCGAGGGGGGTCGGCGTGCCATGTTGTCTTGTGGCCCACATGTACCACCCCTTTGGTGGATCTTTGCTCCAAAATTTATTGTATAATCTAGAAATAATTCACAAAAAAATCATCCAATTCCGAGAAATTTTATTTCTACACAAAAATGACACCAAGGTGGTTGTGCTGAAAATAGCGTCAGTTCGGGTTAGTTCCATTCAAATCATGCAAATTAGAGTCCAAAACCAGAGCAAAAGTGTTTAGAAAAGTAGATATGTTGGAGACGTATCTCTACTACACAACTTTATTCTTGTAGGCGTTGTTGGGCCTCCAATTGCAAAGCTTTATAGGACAGCGGAAAATTTCTCTCAAGTGGATGACCTAAGTTTTATCAATCCGTGGGAGATGTAGGATGAAGACGGTCTCTCTCAAACAAACCTGCAATCAAGTAGAAGAAATCGCTTGTGTCCCCAAAACACCCAATACAATGGCAAATTGTATAGGTGCACTAGTTCGGCAAAAATATGGTGATACAAGTGTAGTATGGATAGTAGAAATAGATTTTTATAATCTAAATAAATAAATAAAACAAGGTAATAAATGGTAAACAGCAAGCAAAACATTATATAAATGCTTGGAATTAAGGCCTAGGGTTCATACTTTCACTAGTGCGATCTCTCAACAATGACAACATAGTAGAATCCTATGATCATTCATCAACATGCAATCAAATAATCACTCCAAAGTTCATATCTAGCGGAGATCTTAATAAGAAGTTGTTGTAGGAAGCGAACCACCTCGAAATTATTCTTTCCGATCAATCTTTTGGGCTATTCCTATAGGTGTCACAAACAACCCTAGAGTTTGTACTATAATAAAAGCCATGATACATGTCAATCAACCCTAATGTCACCTACATACTCTAATGTCACCTCAAGTATCTGTGGGTTAATTATACGACATGCATCAAACAATTTTAGATTCATCATATTACATCCAACACAAAGAACTTCAATGAGTATCCCAAGATTTCTATCGGAGAACATAGTATGAAAATGTGTAATCAACCCCTATCTATAAATCCCCAAGCTCACCGAAATCTGCAAGTTGATGCCATACTATATGTCAAGTGAATCAATAGAATACCTCATTGTCACCACGAGTATCCACATGCAAGACATACATCAAGTGTTCTTAAATCCAATATTAAATCCAACATAACAAGATCTCAAAGGGAAGGATTCAATTCATCACAACAAGATAGCAAGGGACAAACACTGTATGATCCAACTATATTATCAAAGCCCGTGATACATCAAGATCGGGACATCTCAAGAACACGAGATAGAGAGAGATCACACACATAGCTACTCATACATACCCTCAGCCCTGAGGGTGAACTACTCCTGCCTCGTCATGGCCACCGCTGAGATGATGGAGATGGCCACTGGTGATGATTTGCCCTCTACAACAGGGTAGTTGAAATGCTCCAGATGGGTTTTTCTTTGATATAGAGTGTTGTGGTAGAGAATCGGAACTTCTAGGTTAACTTTTGGAGGTTTCTGTATATATAGGATTTTTTAGTGTTGGAAACACGCGAGAAGAAGCCACGTGTGCCCCACCATACAACAGGGCGTGGCCGGGGGGTGATGGTGGCCGCACCGTGTTGCCTCGTGGCCCACAGGTGTCTCCCCTCTAGTGGTTCTTCTCTCCAATATTTCTCATATGTTCAAGAAAAAATCATCAAAAAGTTTTGGGCGATTGCGAGAACTTTCATTTTCTGCACAAAAACAACGTCACGGTAATTCTGCTCAAAACAACGTCAGTTCGGGTTAGTTCTTATTAAATCATATGAAGTGTATCAAAACCATATAAAAGTATTGTAAACATAAATAAATATGTCATGAATACTTCATAAATTATCGATATGTTGGAGATGTATCAGTCGGCTATGCGTGTCCTGCCCGGCCAAGGCGCAACCGACGTTGGAGAGGATGCCGCCTTATCTGGCTGGAGCTAGCCGTCCGTTGTTTTGTACTTCACTACCAGCCCATCGTGCACCACGTAAGGCCCATAGAGGGGCTGGGCCCCACCGCAGTCTGCGCGACGGGCCTTCGCGCACGCCTAGCCCGCTAGGCCTCAACCCGCATGCGGGATCTTCTACGGGCTTTGTTCGGACGGTTGGGGTTCCCCTCTCATCTAATGTGCCCGCACGATGCGGGGTAGTGGGGATCATGGGCACTTGCAAGGTATAACGATACCTCATAAATGGCTTTTAAAGAAAATAAAAACACAAAACATCAAGGTATAACAAGTTCCCACAAGATAGAACCTTCCGAGGGGATACTCAACAACATTAGTCCATAACAGGATTCGTGATAATAATCATCCATCAGAAATCATGATCAATTTCTTATTTACTAATTTCCTCTGAAGACCGAAACTTGACCCTTGCGATACTGTAGTTCTTAACCACGGATATGACTATTTGAATAGAGTTTAAAACTTTGCAGAGGGTGTACTCTTTACCCACAAGCAAAATATGTCTTTAGCCAACCCCGAAGCGTTGACTAATTCCAATTATGTTCTTTGGGTTGTAAACACACCTGACCAACACACAACAGCTATAATTTTCCCGAGCCAGGAATCACCCAAAGCATGAGTTCAAATAGAATCTGAAGTCGGGGAGGCTACAACCTTCAGTGGCATGATGAGGCGACCATATTTATAATGCGTGCAATTAGGGGTGTTCCCGGATTGGCTTCTCATCAAAACACTCATGCTCCCTGACCAAGTGATTGGCATCACCCAACATCCCAGAACCATCACGTTAGATCCTATGTATGGTGTGTGTGCGGGAAGGGGGTTAACAACTTACTGAACCATAGCCTACCTGGGATCTAAATCTGTGTAGCACAAATCAAGTTTTGGGGTTACCAGTAACAAGACTCTATCTATGGCCAACTGATGAGGCTTATGTTCCATGCAGTAGTTAGTACATTATGTTTCCTGAACAACAGTACCAAATTAGGGTCATAACTCGACATGTCCAAACATGTCATCATCGATCATTCTCGTCACAACGAGATTCTCATTTCACTGTCACTTTTACTTGTGACAGATTCTTCCCTCTTCCTACAAGTTAGCCAAGCAAGCATAGACATGTATAGCACAAGACCAATACACATCCACATATGTTTCATGTTTAGTAGAGACCAAAACACTAGCTAGCAATCACACAGGCATGATCATCAATTAGCAAATTCATTGAATGCAACCTAACATGTTTCAAAAATTATAGCATGCAATCATTATATCAAGTGTTCAAGATACTTTCCTTGGGTATGTAGAAAGGTTGGTTCACTCCACAACTTTGTAAAAATCATCTTCCCTCCATTTTCCCTATTTTCAAAATAAATACTAAAATAAACTGGATGAAAATAAATAATTTCAGAAAAAGAATAAATTCATTTGGACTTAGCAATAAAAAGTTGTGAGGGTTTTAGTTTCAGGGACCTTTCAATAATTAAAATAAGCACATTCAGGTCCGAGTGAGTTAAAAAGAAAACACTTACACTATACTGTGAAGGAAACGTACTTTGGAAAATATGCTTTTACTTAAAACCGCTCGATATGACCTGGTGGTCACTAACGATGGGCCCCGCAGCCCCACTAGTCAGGTTTAACTGGTCAGTTGTGTCTTCTTTGCCAAACGAACAAAGGAGGCCATGACGGCGGTCATGGCCAGCGAACGACAACGACTTTCAGGGAGGAAAGCACGAAATTGGACTCAGGAGGATCTGGCGATCCTGATGAGGTGCGATAATGTCGTGTGGGAGCCCTATCTCGAAGGGAGGGAGGACTCCCGAGAGGCTTCGGCGGAATCGAAAGGGGGCTTTTCTGCCCAAGGCCTATCTTCGGTGAAATTGACGGGCTAGTAGTGCTTATGGGGTTCATTGTAACCTTTTGGTGAAGGAAGAAGAGTGGGGGAGCCTCTGGTTGTGTCAGAATCAACTAGAAAGCAGTGGTGGCCGGGGTTGTTGCAGGGGAAGAAGAAGACCGCATCCGGTCATTTTTTGCTCTCGGGAGCTCACAGAGGAAGGAGGGGAAGCGGTGGTAATATAGAGAAGCCTGGGTGGACCTTATATATCGGTGAGAGGTATGTTCATCGAGGGGTTATCCACCCGATGCGAGAGCGGCCACTAATGGCGAACAGTGGTCGGTGGCGAGGTAGGTAGGTTCTGAATGATCTGTGGTGGTTGGTGGTCGGCTGAGAGGGGCTCTCGCAACCGAGAAGCAATCCACGCGTCCGTAGCAGGGACGTAGCAAGAGGGGTTATGTCGGGCGGCGACTCTGGTCAGTGTGGACGGCGGTGGCCGATGCTAGCGGCCAAGGCTGGGTGTCGACGAGGCACGTGGATTCTTGGTGAGATTATCTAGGGTGTCTCTCGTGCGGGGGAGGCAGTGGGCGGTGTCAGGAGTCGATGCCAACGCTTATAAAACGAGCACTCTGCTTGTGCTCTCGGCGTGCATGAAGAGTGTTCGACGATTTTTGAGGGTGCCATAGAGGAGTCTGATGCAAATAAAATTTGAGTAGGTTATGTTCTTGGGCATGAGAGAGAGAATAGATAGGTTGGTTTAGCCATATTACCTTGTGTGCCATGCAGTTCAAGACTTGGTAAGATTCTGCTGTGCACACAAGTTGATTGATGAAATGCTAGGGATAATTAAGCAATTATCTGGGCCATTGAACTTGGCGGGTCGATGTTTCACTAGATGAGAAGGGGGGTGTTATGATTGATTTGTCAAAACAAATAACATGCAAGTGCAAGTTTTTGTCGGATCCAGTTTTGATCAAAACCTGGGAGAAGTTACTTCGTGGACTGAGAGTGCTCAAATGGATCTGTGATTCCGGACTTCGGAGTTTAGTTGGAAGGACTATAGGATGGAAAAAAATCAGAATTTATTGAGCTAAAGAAATAGGGTCATAGTTCAATGATTTAGATAGTGCAGAACTGAAAAAAATGGATGAATTGCTCAAAACTTTCGAAGGGACAAGATGTGTTTTGCATGAAAGTGATATATAAGCATCATGGGGTCTCATAAAATTTTGTGGAATATTTATTTGAAAAGTTTTCAACCTAACATAAGTTATTCAAGGTTGAAAATATTACGAAAAGCCTTTGTTTGTGGAGTTATTTTATTATGAAAATATTTTCCACAAAATTTTAAAAAGTAATGAATGAACATTATCAAAACCCCCACAATGTTTTCCAAAAAAATCTATGTGAAGGGAGGCATTTTTTAAAACAGGAACACACAAGGTTCAGAAATTATTAAAAGACCCAATATAACTGAAAGTTATATTTTTATCAAAAATTTATTTTACAAAAACTTGGGCTAAAATTTTGGGGTGTTACACATATGCGATAAGCTCTCTCCATCTTGCTAAGGAAACCCACGCTTCCTTTGAGAAACAATATGCAAGTCTTTTGGGCCAGTGACGTAATAGTAACTCGTGCCTAGTGCAAGATTTTTTGCACAAGGGTTTGGAAGCCCAAGTCACTGGGAGCAACTAGTTAGCGAACGCTCCCTCACGAGCCTTCGAGCGATCGCTCCCGCGTGCCGCAACTTGCCGCGTTTCCAGCCACCGCCACGGGTCGCGCTCCGAGCATTCCTTTTGGATTTTGTTTTTTGTAGTTTTTCACACGCGTTTTTATCTTTTTGAGTGGTTTTTTCCAAACTTTTTTTGGTGTTATGGTTTTTCACCGGTCTTTCATAACTTTTGGACGAATGTTTTTATTATTTTTTCATGAAAAAATGTGTTTTCTTTTTCTTTATGCGAAAAAACTCGTTTTCTGTTTTATTTGCGAGAGGCACGGTTTTGCTTCAGCAAGAGGCACGGTTTTGCCTTCGCGAGAGGCACGACCGTGCCTCTCGGAAGTGATAAAAAACGTGTTTTCATTTTTTTGCGAGAGGCACGATTTTGCTTTCACGAAAGGCACGGTTTTACCTTCTCGAGGGGCACACACGTGCCTTTCGGAAATGAAAAAAATGTGTTTTCTGTTATTTTACGAGAGACACGGTTTTGCTTCCGCGAAAGGCACGATTTTTCCTTCGCGAGAGGCACGCCCGTGCCTCTCCCGAAAGGGAAAAAATGCGTGTTCTGTGTTTTTTTTTTTTGCGAGAGGCACGGTTTTGCTTCCGCGAAAGGCACGGTTTTGCCTTTGTGAGAGGCACGCCCGTGCCTCTTCCGAAAAGGGGAAACAACGCGTTTTCTGCTCTCTTTTTTCCGCGAGAGGCAAGGTTTTGACTTCGCGAGAGGCACGACCCATGCCTCTCGGAAAGGGAAAAATGCGTTTTCTGTTTTTTACTATCGTGTGAGGCATGGTTTTTTCGTCCGGTTTTTTCATGAAATAAATTTCGTCAAAACCTATCAACATGGGATCTAGTTTTGAAGATCTCGACGCAAGAAAGCCAACGGTGAAAACGGTTCGAGATTCGAACGCACAGTTTAGAAGATAAAACATTTTGAAAATACGGATCTACTAAAAAAGAAAAAAAATCCGAGATTGCGACAAGTGGCAGGAATGCAGTGCGCCATTTATCACAACCTATAAAAGTGAAAGTAATCGTTGAAAGGTGTATTCGTTAACTTATGATTTCGCAAGGCGCGAGGTGGCCTCGGCGTACGTGGCATGCATATGTAAAACACATGTGTGCTCAGAAAACTACTGGCCCATGTCCATGATCCTTCCTTGACGGTGTGGCAAACATGGTTCATGAAGCTCTATTCGTTGTCCTTCTCGTGGGATCTGGGCAATTCACATCTTTTTGACACGCATGCATGGAAGTCTCTTCTGGTTATCTTATTGCTCTTCCGCGTCAGCATCGTCTGTGTTCTTGTGGACGAGCGGCCATGACTTTCTTATGTGATCTATGAGGTTTTTTAGATTCATTTTATTCTTGGTTGATGCCTTAGCTATGAGTTTGGAACCTCCAAGAAAGATTCACTCACTTTGACCTAAGGTCTTAGGCTGGCCATAGTGGGGAGTAACATATAGTAGTATCATGCATATTATATTATTGTATGATACTATTTCATAATGCATAGTATCATATACTAGTATCATAGATGACCTTATTTATTGACATGCATGACACATGGTAGCATAGCATTTAACATGTTATGGTATCTACTTATGTTACTCTAACCTTCTCTCTCTTCTTCAATTATCTGCCACATCAACATGTTTGCTAGTCCCGAGTATATGATACCACCTAAGTTACTCCTACTATGGCCAGCCTTAAGCGACTGCTTCACGTGGTCGCCCTATCGGCCATAAAGCAGGTGATCGTCGAGGGGAGCTCTCATTGAGCATGGTTGTTGTTTCGGAGATTTTGCCTGGAATTGGCATGAAAACTCGGGAGGATGAATAAGCGGCCAGACACGTCCATAATCATGACATCTCTAGTGCAGTTGGCTTGGGGGACGGTGCCGTTTGTGGCATAAGGGTAACTCCAACACAAATCATCTAATTGACCATAAATGTGCGGACCGGACGTCCGTACATCCTTTGTCATCCACCGCTAGTCATCAAATGTCCACACACAGTGGGTCAAGTGGTCGTGAGGACCTGAATTTCCTCAAATTAAGAAGGGGAAGTTTGGGGGTGTCGAAATGTCCATTTGGCAACACCGTTAGTTGGACCACATCGCCCTACAATTCATGTGTCTCGCTCAGACTAGTAGAAAATTGCCCATTTATCCCGGTTCCAAAGGTCCATTAGCCCCGGTTCATTAAGGTAAAACCCAACCATAGCAATAAGATATATTGGTCCCCCTTCAATCCCATATGCATCAATTTCTATGCTAGGTTTGAAGCTTCTGTCACTCTAGCCTACCAATACATAGTCCTATCAACATACAACTTACCCTATGGTGTGATCCACGCGCGCTATCATATGATGGGCACCAAAGGACAACAACATAACCACAAGCAAATTAAACCAACCATAGCAATTCATCAATCACCGATAGGACAACGATAATCTACTCAGACATCATAGGATAGAAACACATCATTGGATAATGATATGTAGCATAAAGCACCATGTTCAAGTAGAGGGTACAGCGGGTTGCGGGAGAGTGAACCGCTAAATATAGATGGGGTAAGATGATGGAGATGTTGGTGAAGATGACGGAGGTGTTGGTGTAGATCACCGTCACACGATGATGTCCCGGACTGTGTTCCGGCGCTGTCGGGAGAGAGGGGGAGAGAGCCCCCCTCCTTCTTCTTCATTGACCTCCTCCCTAGATGGGAGAAGGGTTTCCCCTCTGGTCCATGGTCTCCATGGCGGCGGAGGGGTGAGAGCCCCTCCTAGATTGGATCTCTCTCTCTCTCTCTATGTGTCCTTCTGTTTCTGCGCTCCCAGATTCTGCGTTTCACCGTTTCTTAAATTCTTTGAGATCCGTAACTCCGATTGGGCTGAAATTTTAAGACGATTTTTTTCTGGATATTATCTTTCTTGCGGCGAAAGAAGGGCTCCAACTGCCTTAAGGAGTGGCCACAAGCCAGCCAGCCGCCGTCGTACCTCCCGGTGGCGGCTACAGAGCTTGTGGGCCCTCCGTGCATCGCTTCGCGTTGATTCTTCTTCCCAAAAATCATGAATATTCCAAAAAAAATCCCTGTAAGTTTTTATCACATTTCGACTTCGTTTGGTATGGATATTCTGCGAAACAAAAAACATGCAACAAACAGGAACTGACACTGGGCACTGGATCAATATGTTAGTCTCAAAAATAGTATAAAAAGTAGCCAAAAGTATATGAAAGTTGTAGAATATTGGCATGAAACAATCAAAAATTATAGATACGACGGAGGCGTATCAATTACATTGCTAACTAGGTTATTATTATGTTCTTCAACAGCAACTGCCACATGATGTAGTACCTCTGTTGATGCACCCAGAAGGTCATATGAAAATTAAAAGCTTGTTGAGGGCTGAGTTCGATGCTCCATACTCGACTAACCGCAAATCAAAATAAAAAGGCTCCAAATTGAAGCATGGAGATAAATAAAGAAGGATCGCAAGCCACAAGTTGGAGACCGTTGGATCTTTGTACTTCATCAAGGAGACATAGGTGTTATTCTGTTTTATAACATTATACCTAGGAGCGAGGACTAGGTCTTATGAGAGACAAGTTATTATAGTTTATATTAACTTGACATGATAGATTAGGATGCATGCATATGATGACTATTATGATGTTTTTCTGTTTTACTTTATGTGTATCATATGATAACTTGGTATATGGTTAAGATGATGATGAGTTGTTAGATGAGTACGTAAGATGATGATGAGTTATATGACATGATACTTTATGTGTATGATGTGATGCAAATTATGCATGTTTATTATGATATGATGAAATCATTGTATAGAGCATGCCAAAATACGTAGGAGGGACATTAATACGATGCGAATTAAATATTAAAAGCAGGAATATTAGCAGTAGCGCTGGAATACTAACATTAGTGCTGGCTTAGCAGTAGTGCTTTATTAACTCAAGCGCTACTGCTAACGTAGATACTAGTAGCGCGTCCAATAAAGCGCTACTGCTAAGAGTTAGCTGTAGCGCGTTAGCAGTAGCGCTGACCCCAGCGCTATTAGTAAGCGTAAAACCAGCGCTACTGGTAGCCTTTTTCCTACTAGTGGAACCTTATTGGCGAACTTCGTACAAACCCTGCCAGGCAAAGAAAATGATTACTTGGTATCAGGAAATTAATGAAAACTGCATGCCGATATGGTCTTGGTATATTGACTGAACTTACTTCTTGAGCATTATAGTAATGTGCTCATAATCCTCTTCGTCGACTCGGGGGCAATTTCTACAACGAGGATGCGGGATGGGCATCGTCGACGTCGAGAACAATTTCTACAACTATTTAAAGCCCTACTATTTAAAGAATAAATCTGGAATTAATATATTTAAAGCCCTCATATTTTGCCGCAAAAAAGGAAATCTAAAACGAAACCTAAAATACATCTAAAACGAAAATACATCTAAAACTAAATTTGCAAAAGCTTTGACTCATCTTTGACTCATCCAATTTAATATGAAATCTAAAACTAAATTACATGTAAAACTCATCTTTGACTCACCAGGGCCGATGAGCTTGGGGCGGCGACGACGACGAGCTCGCGGGGCTGCGACGATGACGACGGGCTCGGGGCGATGGTGACGGGCTCGGGGGGCGACGATGACGGGCTCGGGGCGACGACGACGGGCTCGGGGCGACGACGACGGGCTCGGGGCGATGACGACGACTTTGGGGCAGCGACGGTGACGTGCTCGGGGGCGGCGACGATGACGGGCTCGGGGACGGCAGCGACGACAAGGAGGACTTGATCGGGGGCGGCGACGGCGACGGCGACGGGCTCGGGGGCGACGACGACGGGCTCGGGAGCGGCGACGGTGACGTGCTCGAGGGCGGCGCCGACGATGGGCTCGGTGACGGCGGCGATGATGAGGAGGGCTAGATCGGGGGCGGTGGCGACGAGGAGGAGGAGGACAGGCTCGGGGTGGCGGTGACGAGGAGGAGGACGACGAGCTTGGGACGGCGGCGACGACGAGGAGGACGGGCTCGGGGGGCAAATGGGAGAGTTTGGGGGAAATTTCGACAACTCCCACCTATATGCGAAAACCAGTGGTGCCGGTTCGAGGAACAAACCGGGACCAATGCACCCCTTCAGTCCCGGTTGGTGCCTCAAACCGGGACTAAAGGCCAATTTCTAGCAGCCCAAAGGGCGGGAAGAAGAGACCTTTAGTGCCGGTTGGCACTAATAACCGACACGAAAGGCCGTATTTCGTGTTGGTTGGTGGCACAAAGCGGGACTAAAGGCATGTGTCTGCCACAGCCGCGGTGCGGTTGGATGTTTAGCCCCACCTCGCTAGCCGAGAGAGCCTGAAAGTGGTTTATAAGCGCTGGTGCGCACACCCTCTCGAGCTCCTCTCAACTGCACGCTTTCGGACCTAATTTGTCACTGCGTGTGGGCCTACTGGGCCTTCTGCGGGCCTGAATCTTGGCCCAACTCTCTGGTTGGGTTTCTAGTCGTATTCAGGCCATGGTGGCCCAGTCGGTGGCATTTTTTTTTTAAAATCTAGTTTTTTTGTTTCGTTTTTTACTTTATTTATTTTATTTTGTGACTAACTTTACTAAAAATATAGATTTTTGAGTGATTCTTTTTCTTGCTATTTAATATTACTGTGTTTTATCATTATATTCAATTTGGTAGGTTTTAGGTTATTTAAAATGACTATTTTAATAAAAACAGATCTGTTACAAAAGGGATTTCATTTTTTGAACTTATTTGAACTCAAGACTTTTTTATGTTCAAAATGCACCATTCAAGGCCACATCATCAATTTTAAACATTTTCTAAGTTCATTTGGTATTTTTCATGCATTTAGTGCTTCTTTTGAGCTAAATGGCCCAGAAATTGAAAAGCACTACAAATGAACTCATCATCATTTCACCCACATAGCATGTGCTAAAAAGTTGAGAGGATTGCGGCAAAAGTTGGATGCACTTCGTGTACAAATCAGACAATCTCTTTCGAAGTGTGAGGGTTTCTTACAAAAACTCATCTGTTACAAAAGGGATTTCATTTTTTTGAACTTATTTGAACTCAAGACTTTTTGTGTGTTTAAAATGCACCATTCAAGGCCACATCATCAATTTTCAACACTTTCCGAGATTATTTGGTATTTTTCATGCATTTACTGATTTTTTGAGAGAAATGGCCCAGAAATTGAAAAGCACTACAAATGAACTGTGAATAGGTTGAAAGTTGGCATAGTATCATCATTTCACCCACATAGCATGTGCTAAAAAGTTGACAGGGTTGCGGCAAAAACCGGATGCACTTCGTGTACAAATCGGACAATCTCTTTCGAGGTATCACGGTTTCTTACAAAAAACTCATCTATTACAAAAGGGATTTCATTTTTTGAACTTATTTGAACTCAAGACTTTTTGCATGATCAAAATGTACCATTCAAGGCAACGTCATCAATTTTCAACACTTTCTGAGTTCATTTGGTATTTTGCATGCGTTTACTGATTTTTTGAGCTAAATGGCCCACAAATTGAAGAACACTACGAATGAACTAAAAATAGGTTGAAAGTGGGCATGGTATCATCATTTCACCCACATAGCATGTGCTAAGAGTTGATAGGGTTGCGGCAAAAACTGGATGCACTTCATGTACAAATCGGACAATCTCTTTCGAAGTATCACCGTTTCTTACAAAAACTCATCTATTACAAAAGGGATTTCATTTTTTTGAACTTTTTTGAACTCAATACTTTTTGCGTGTTCAAAACGCACCATTCGAGGCCACATCATCAATTTTCAACACTTTATGAGTTCATTTGGTATTTTTCATGCATTTACTGATTTTTTGAGTTAAATGGCCCAGAAATTGAAAAGCACTACAAATGAACACTGAATAGGTTGAAATTTGGCATGGTATCATCATTTCACCCACATAGCATGTTCTAAAAAGTAGAGAGAGTTGTGGCAAAAACCGGATGCACTTCGTGTACAAATCGAACAATCTCTTTCGAAGTATCAGGGTATCTTACGAAAAAATCATCTGTTACGAAAGGGATTTCATTTTTTGAACTTATTGGAACTCAAGACTTTTTGTGTGTTCGAAATGCACCATTCAAGGCCACATCATCAATTTTCAGCACTTTACGAGTTCATTTGGTATTTTTCATGCATTTAGTGATTTTTTGAGCTAAATGACCCAGAAATTGAAAAGCACTACAAATGAACTCTCAATAGGTTGAAAGTTGGCATGATATCATAATTTCACCCACATAGCATGTGCTAAAAATTTGAGAGGGTTGCGGCAAAAACTGGATGCATTTCGTGTACAAATCGGACAATCTCTTTCGAAGTATCACGGTTTCTTACGTAAACTCATGTGTTACAAAAGGGATTTCATATTTTTGAACTTATTTGAACTCCAGACTTTTTGTGTGTTCAAAATGCACCATTCAAGGCCACATCATCAATTTTCAACACTTTTCGAGTTCATTTGGTATTTTTCATGCATTTACTGATTTTTTAAGCTAAATGGCTGAGAAATTGAAAAGCACTACAAATGAACTCTCAATAGGTTGAAAGTTGGCATTGTATCATCATTTCACCCACATACCATGTGCTAAAAAGTTGAGGGGGTTGCGACAAAAACTGGATGCACTTCGTGTACAAATCGGACAATCTCTTTCGAAGTATCACGGTTTCTTACAAAAAGTCATTTGTTACAGAAGGGATTTCATTTTTTGAACTTATTTGAACTCAAGACTTTCCGTGTGTTCAAAATGCACCATTCAAGGCCACATCATCAATTTTCAACACTTTACGAGTTCATTTGGTATTTTTCATGCATTTAGTGATTTTTTTGAGCTAAATGGCCCAGAAATTGAAAAGCACTACAAATGAACTCTGAATAGGTTGAAAGTTGGCATGGTATCATAATTTCACCCACATAGCATGTGCTAAAATTTTGAGAGGGTTGCGGCAAAAACTGGATGCATTTCTTGTACAAATCGGACAATCTCTTTCGAAGTATCAGGGTTTCTTACGTAAACTCATGTGTTACAACAGGGATTTCATATTTTTTATATTACTTGGACTCCAGACTTCTTGTGTGTTCAAAATGCACCATTCAAGGCCACATCATCAATTTTCAACACTTTCCGAGTTCATTCGGTATTTTTCATGCATTTACTGGTTTTTTAAGCTAAATGGCCCAGAAATTGAAAAGCACTACAAATGAACTCTGAATAGGTTGAAAGTTGGCATTGTATCATCATTTCACCCACGTACCATGTGCTAAAAAGTTGAGGGGGTTGCGACAAAAACTGGATGCACTTCGTGTACAAATCGGACAATCTCTTTCGAAGTATCACGGTTTCTTACGAAAAGTCATTTGTTACAAAAGGGATTTCATTTTTTGAACTTATTTGAACTCAAGAATTTTTGTGTGTTCAAAATGCACCATTCAAGATCACATCACCAATTTTCAACACTTTCTGAGTTCATTTGGTATTTTCATGCATTTACTGATTTGTTTGAGCTAAATGGCCCAGAAATTGAACAACACTACAAATGAACTCTGAATAGGTTGAAAGTTGGCATGGTATCATCATTTCACCCACATAGCATGTGCTAAATAGTTGAGAGGGTTGCGGCAAAAACTGGATGCACTTCGTGTACAAATCGGACAATCTCTTTCGAAGTATAAGGGTTTCTTACAAAAACTTATCTGTTACAAAAAGGGATTTCATTTTTTTGAACTTATTTGAACTCGATGTTTCATTTTTCACATTATTTATTTAATTTTGTGAATAAATTTACTAAAAAATATATTTTTGAGTGATTCTTTTTCCTGCTATTTAATATTACTGTGTTTTTATCATTATATTCAATTTGGTAGGTTTTAGGTTATTTTAAATGACTGTTTTAATCAAAAATAGATCTAATACAAAAGGGATTTCATTTTTTTGAACTTATTCGAACTGAATACTTTTTGTATATATATTTGGTCGAAATGCATGATACCGTGAAGTTAGAAAGGGCTAAACCATTCAAAAGTAGCAACTGAAGTTAGAAAGGGCTCAACCATTCAAATTTGGAAATTACAATGGCACAAACAGAAACTAGACATATATAAATTGGTCCAAGCAGTACATAATGATACTAGTCCAAATAGTACATAATAATAGCTAGCATAGATATATATACAAGTGTTCGCCATTGTGAACACTACTCGTCTGAATCGTCTGAGGTGACGCTGGCCATAGTTGACGACTCGAATCTTGCGGTACAACTCGTATGAAACGTATGCATCTTTTGTTGAATACTCAATGTTGATACGGTCAAGTGGGGTCCCCTCCCAAAGTCTGTGATGAGACTTTGGGAATTTGGTCTCCATATCACCATACTCCTCGTCGATCAAGGCGACTGCCATATGAGCCATCAAAGTCGTGTCATGTCGAAGCCTGAATTCCTGTTGGAGATCAATGAGGCAATCAGGTGGTATCTCAATACCAAAGGTGTGCCTCATCTTCAGCTTGTCATTCCTTATGCCAACGGTAGCAAAACTGATGCCGCTGCAAAGGAAGTCCATGAGTTCTGGACAATGCTTGTCACTACTGCAACAGCAACAAATTAAAATGGAACAAATGTTACATACTGCTGCAACAAGGAAAAATGTTTTACTACAACTAAAGAGAAAATTATCTTTAGGATTCAAATGGAACATATTGCTATCCTATGCAATTTTCATATCCTATGAATTGATCAAGAAATCATAAATTAACTATGACATATATATATATATATATATATATATATATATATATATATATATTCTCCCACGGTTATCCAAATAGGCAACAAGCTAGATATAATGCATATTGCTATCCAATGGAACCTAGAGAGATCACTATAGTTATCCAATGGAACCTAGAGAGATCACTAGCTATATGCAATTTTCATAACTATGACATATCATATTGCTATCCAATGGAACCTAGAGAGATCACTAGCTATATGCAATTTTCATAACCTTGGATCAAAGAACGCCGCACAAAATTGTTTCACTACAACTAAAGAGAAATTGATCTTTATAGGATTCCAAAATGGAACATATTGCTATCGATCCTATGCAATTTTCATATCCTATGAATTGATCAAGAAACCCTCAATTAACTATCCAATGGAACATATATAGAAATTGCATATTTCTATCCAATGGAACCTAAAGAAATCACTATATATATGGAATTTTCTTAACCTTGGATCAAAGAAAGCCTCAAAACATACCTCGCCCATTGGAAGATCAAGACATGGTGTTTGAAACATAGTTGAATGACGACAATACCTCGTTGATTGGTCGTATACTCTAGATCAAACCCCAAGAACTTCTCATGGTCCACCACGGCGTCAAGCCACCGTCCCTTCAACTGACTAAGAAAATGCAGCACCTCCCTGCTCTCGTTCGTGTACACGACATCGATATTGGTCTTGCCATGTGCGAGCACCTCTCCGAAGTGAGTTGGCATGGTGGAAGAAGAGAAGGAAAGAAGAGAGGGGGAGAAGAGAGGGGAAGAAGAGAGGAGAGCGAGAGAGGAGAAGAACAGAGAAATGGCGACAAACTCTGCTTCAGTTGTGCTTTTGCGAAGCGGGAGGCAAACCATTTGGGCCTTTAGTCCCGGGTTGAGCCACTAACCGGGACTAAAGGGTGATACGAATGGTTGCCACCACCACTTCATCCTGGTTTGTTCTACTAACTGGGACTAAAGGGGGATACGAGCGGTCCACCTGGTCCCGGTTTGATCCACCAACCGGGACTAAAGGGGGATATGAACGGTCCCTTCCTATCGGTCCCGGTTCGTGTCTGGAACCGAGACCAAAGGGTTGACACGAACATGGACCAATGGCCCATGATGCCCGTCTAGCGCCCTGGCCTCACGAACACGGACCAATGACACCATAGGTCCCGGTTCGTGAGTGAACCGGGACTAATGGGATTTCTTCAAGTGGACCAAAACCCTATTTTCTACTAGTGTCACCTCTTTGTTCGACTCGTCCATTGTCCGTCATAGTCTACTGTCCACACTTGAAGACTATGGTTGGATCGCTAACACCTCGCCCGTTGTCTAACACGGTCCGACGTTTAGTGTCGTCTATTTTTTTCATGAAATGATTCGGATATATTATTAAAGTTCATCAAAAGTACAAGATATCTTATAGCAACTCCAATGGGGCGACCCATTTCGTCTGCCACCGTCCGTTTGGGTCGACGCCGACACAAAAGGAGGCCCAATGCACCGACCCAAAGGGACGCACGTCCAGTTTTCGTCCACGAGCGATCCATTCCCGACCCATTTTTGAGCCGGATTTGCGTCGGCGCGTGATACGTCTCGAGCGTATCTATAATTTTTGATGGTTTCATGCTATTATCTTGTCAAACTTTGGATGTTTTGTATGCCTTTTATATTTTTTGGGACTAACTTATTAACTCAGTGCCAAGTGCCAGTTCCAGTTTTTCCGTGTTTTTGACCCTTTTCAGAGGAGAATTTTAAACGGTGTCCAAACGGAATAAAACTTCCGAAAAGATTTTTTTCCGGAACAGAAGATACGCGCGGGACGTGAGAACCAAGGCACAGGCCACCAGGGGAGGCCACAAGCCCCCTAGGCGTGGCCAGGGGGGCCCGCGCCTAGCAGGCTTGTGGGCCCCCTATGGCTCGTCTTCCCTACCTCTTCCGCCTATAAATTCCCGAAAAATCCAAAACTGCGAGAGAGATCCACGAAAATAATTTTCCGCCGCCGCAAGCTTCTGTCTCCGCAAGATCCCATCTGGGGCACGTTCTGGTGACCTGCCGGAGGGGGGATTCGGATATGGAGGGCTTCTTCATCAACACAATGGCCTCTCCGGTGATGCGTGAGTAGTTCACCATAGACCTTCGGGTCCATAGCTAGTACCTAGATGGCTTCTTCTCTCTCTTGGATCTTCAATACAAAGTTCTCCATGATCTTCATGGAGATCTATCCGATGTAATCTTCTTTTGCGGTGTGTTTGTCGAGATCCTATGAATTTTGGATTTATGATCAGATTATCGATGAATCTTATTTGAGTTTCTTCTGATCTCTTATATTCAAGATTTCATATCCTTGTAATTCTCTTCGAGTTGTGGGTTTTGTTTGGCCAACTTGATCTATGATTCTTGCAACGGGAGAAGTGCTTGGTTTTGGGTTCATACCGTGCGGTGACCTCACCCAGTGACAGAAGGGGTAGCGAGGCACGCATCGTGTTGTTGCCATCAAGGGTAAAAAGATGGGGTTTACATCATTGGTTTGAGTTTATCCCTCCACATCATGTCATCTTGCTTAAGGCGTTACTCTGTTCGTCATGAACTCAATACACTAGATTCATGCTGGATAGCAGTCGATGTGTGGAGTAATAGTAGTAGATGCAAACAGTATCGGTCTACTTGTCTCGGACGTGATTCCTATATGTATGATCATTGCCTTAGATATCGTCATGACTTTGCGCGGTTCTATCAATTGCTCGACAGTAATTTGTTCACCCACCGTAATACTTGCTATTTTGAGAGAAGCCTCTAGTGAACACTATGGCCCCCAGGGTCTACTCCACATCATATTTTCAGCTTTACACTTTTTACTTCATTGCACTTTCCGCCTTCAGATCTCACTTTGCAATCAATCTTGAAGGGACTGACAACCGCTTTATAGCATTGGGTGCAAGCTTGTTTGTGTTTGCGCAGGTACTCTGGACACTTGGCTTGATTCTCCTACTAGATTGATACCTTGGTTCTCAAAACTGAGGGAAATACTTACTACTACTATGTTGCATCACCCTTTCCTCTTCAAGGGAAAAACCAACGCAAGCTCAAGAGGTAGCAAGAAGGATTTCTGGCGCTGTTGTCGGGGAGGATCAAGTCAAGAATAGTCTCCCGTCAACGTGTCAATTTATGGCACCGGGGATTATTCTAGGTGAAGCTCATCCAAGTAAGTGTCGCAAACTCATCTCTTGCATTTACTTTTTTACCTCTCGTTTTTCTCTCCCCCACTTCTGAAAAAAAAATTACAAAAATATTTGCCTTTTTCGTTTGCCTTTCCTTTGCTTGTGTGCTACGTTTCTTCAATATGCTTGCATCTTCGCTTGCTGAAAATCTATTGATATGGATCCTCATCCACTTGCTAATCTCTTTAAGAGATCCAATTATGTTGAACCAATTGCTAGTGAGTTGAGTGCACTTGACATTCTCTATGGAGTTTTGCTTGAGATGCGTGAATCTGAAAATCGTGATGAAGAAATTTATGAAGTGATTCACGAGGGCTCCTTGAATGAAAATCATGATTGCAATGGTTTCATTATAAATTCTATTAATGACAATCATGCTAAAAATATGCAAAACCCTAAGCTTGGGGATGCTAGTTTTGCTATGTCCACTACTTGTTGCAATGATCATGATTGGGGTAATGATTTTTCTTATGATCTTGAAAATTTGTTTAAGCCTCATGATGAATATGATATTTGCAATAATATTGAAAGTGGGTTTGGAGAAGTCATGACTTTAGTTGATGATAATCCCACTATTTTTGAAGAGCGTCAACTTTACATGCATGTGAATCATGAAAAGAATATCCTAAGTGATAGCTATATTGTTGAATTTGATTATGATCCCACATGAAATTTTTATGATAGAGGAAAATACTGTGGTAGAAACTTTCATGTTACTAAATTACCTCTCGTTATGTTGAGATTGACATTGTCTCTTTCTTCTTCCTTGCATATGGTAACTATTGGTTGTCTTGACAATCTGTTTTCCTATAAAATGCCTATGCATAGGAAGTATGTTAGACTTAGATGTGATTTTCACATGCTTTATGATCCTCTCGTTGTGCTTCAATTCTTGTCTTTTGTGTGAGCATCATTGAATTATCAATGCCTAGCTAAGGCGTTAAACGATAGCGCTTCTTGGGAGGCAACCCAATGAATTTATATTTTTCTTTCTGTTTTGTTGTGTCCACACCATCATAATTCTGTTATGATTGTGTCTTATGTGTTCCTTTTTGTGTTTGAGCCAAGCAAAACTTTTATGACTAGTTTGGTGTTGATTGTTTGATCCAGCTGAAAAAAGACAGAAACTTTTCACTCACGAAATTATTTTTCATTTTTGTCCAGAAAGAGATTTGGAGTTGATTCTTTTTGTTGCTGGTTGATAAGCCTTTTTCCCAGGCTGTCGTAATATTTCAGAATTTTTTAGGTACGAGAAGTATACGAAGTATACAGATTGCTACAGACTAGTCCGTTTTTGACAGATTCTGTTTTTGTTGTGTTGGTTGCTTGTTTTGATGAAACTATGGATAGTATCGGGGGGGTACTAGCCATGGAAAAGTAAGAATACAGTAATCTAACACCAATATAAATAGAAATCAAGATTGCTACAGTACCTCAAGAGGTGGTAGTTTGTTTTCTTGTGCTAATGATATCACGAGTTTCTGTTTAAGTTTTGTGTTGTGAAGTTTTCAAGTTTTGGGTGATGTTCTCCTTGACAAAGGGATAAAGAGTGGAAAGAGCTCAACCTTGGGGATTCCCAAGGCATCCCAAGCCAAAATCAAGGACACCAAAAAGCCTAAGCTTGGGGATGCCCCGGGAAGGCATCCCATCTTTCGTCTTCAATCCATCGGTAACATTACTTGGAGCTATATTTTTATTCACCACATGATATGTGTTTTGCTTGGAGCGTTTTGTATTGTAGGAGTCTTTTCTTTTTGTTGTGTCACAATCATCCTTGCTGCACACCTTTTGAGAGAGACATGCACACATCATTAATTTGCTAGAATACTCTTTGTGCTTCACTTAGATCTTTTAGAGCACGGCGGTGCGTAACTTGGTAGTTGGCCTGTGCTATGAAAGTAGTCCCAAAGGTAATAGGTACCCAAAGAGGATACAATAAAACTTCCATCTTCTTGTGCATTGAGTAGAAAGATAAGTTTGATTCCTCTCAATTAGTTTTGAGACGTGGATTCGGTAATATTAAGAGTTATGTTAGTAGGGTGTTGTAAATCTAGAAATACTTGTGTTGAAGTTAGTGATTCCCGTAACATGCACGTATGGTGAACCGCTATGTTAGGAAGCCGGAGCATAATTGATTTATTGATTGTCATACTTTGTGTTGCGGTCGGGATCGCGCGATGGTTAACACCTACGAACCCTTCCCCTAGGAGTATGCGTTTAGCACTTTGTTTCGATTACTAATAAAAACTTTCGCAATAAGTATGTGAGTTCTTCATGACTAATGTGAGTCCATGGTATAGATGCACTTTCACCTTCCACCATTGCTAGCCTCTCTAGTACCGTGCAATTTTTGCCGGTGCACAAACCCACCGTATGCCTTCCTGAAAACAGCCACCATACCTACCTACTATGGTATTTTCATAGCCATTCCGAGATATATTGCCATGCAACTCCCACCGTTCCGTCTCATGACTTGTGTCGTCACTCTCATATTGCCATTTCATGATCGTAAGATAGCTAGCGAGATGTTTCAACGTCATACGCCAAGCTAGATTGTTGCACATCCCGGTACACTGCCGGAGGCATTTCCAATAGAGTCATCATCGTTCTAAGCTTTGAGCTATGAGTAAATAAAAGTGTGATGATCATCATTATTAGAGCATTGTCCCATGTGAGGAAATAAAAAAAGAGGCCAAAGTTGCCCACACAAAAAAAAATATGGAAAGAGGCCAAAGAGCCCAAACAAAAAAAGAGAGAGAGAAAAGAGAGAAGGGACAATGCTACTATCTCTTTCCACACTTGTGCTTCATAATAGCACCATGTTCTTCATGATTAAGAGCCTCTCGTTTTGTCACCACCATATGCTAGTGGGAATCTTCATTATATAACTTGGCTTGTATATTCCAATGATGAGCTTCCTCAAAATTGCCCTAGGTCTTCGTGAGCAAGCAAGTTGGATGCACACCCACTAGTTCTCCTTTTGAGCTTTCACATACTTATAGCTCTAGTGCATCCGTTGTCTGGCATCCCTACTCATTCGCATTGATATCTATTAATGAGCATCTTCATAGCCCTTTGATACGCCGAGTCGATGTGACCATCTCATCCTTTTTATCTCACAACCTCCACTACACTCTATTCCACCTATAGTGATATATCTATGGCTCACGCTCATGTATTGCGTGAGAGTTGAAAAAGGTTTGAGAAAGTAAGAGTGCAAAAACAATTACTTGGCCAATACCGGGGTTGTGCATGATTTAAATTAGTTGTGTGGGGATGATGGAGCATAGCCAGACTATACGATTTTGTAGGGATAACTTTCTTTGGCCTTGTTATTTCAAAAGTTCATGATTACCTTGCTAGTTTGCTTGAAGTATTATTGTTTTCATGTCAATAGCAAACTGTTGTTTTGAATCTTACGCATCTGAACATTCAAGTCACATGAAACAAGTTACAAAGGACAACTATGCTAGGTAGCATTCCACATCAAAAATTCAGTCTTTATCACTTCCCTACTCGAGGACGAGCAGGAGTTAAGCTTGGGGATGCTTGATACGTCTCCAACGTATCTATAATTTTTGATGGTTCCATGCTATTATCTTGTCAAACTTTGGATGTTTTGTATGCCTTTTATATCTTTTTTGGAACTAACTTATTAACTCAGTGCCAAGTGCCAGCTCCTGTTTTTTTCTGTGTTTTTCACCCTTTTCAGAGAAGAATTTTAAACGGTGTCCAAACGGAATAAAACTTCCGAAAAGATTTTTCCCGGAATAGAAGATACGCAGGGGACGTGAGAACCAAGGCAGAGGCCACCAGGGGAGGCCACAAGCCCCCTAGGCGCGGCCATGGGGGCCCGCGCCTAGCAGGCTTATGGGCCCCCTGTGGCTCGTCTGCCCTACCTCTTCCCCCTATAAATTCCCGAAAAATCCAAAACTGCGAGAGAGATCCACGAAAATACTTTTCCGCCGCCGCAAGATTCTGTCTCCGCAAGATCCCATCTGGGGCACGTTTTGGTGCCCTGCCGGAGGGGGGATTCGGATACGGAGGGCTTCTTCATCAACACCATGGCCTCTCCGATGATGCGTGAGTAGTTCACCATAGACCTTTGGGTCCATAGCTAGTACCTAGATGGCTTCTTCTCTCTCTTGGATCTTCAATACAAAGTTCTCCGTGATCTTCATGGACATCTATCCAATGTAATCTTCTTTTGCGGTGCGTTTGTCGAGATCCGATGAATTGTGGATATATGATCAGATTATCTATGAATCTTATTTGAGTTTCTTCTAATCTCTTATATGCATGATTTCATATCCTTGTAATTCTCTTCGAGTTGTGGGTTTTGTTTGGCCAACTTGATCTATGATTCTTGCAATGGGAGAAGTGCTTGGTTTTGGGTTCATACCGTGCGGTGACCTCACCAAGTGACAGAAGGGGTAGCGAGGCATGCATCGTGTTGTTGCCATCAAGGGTAAAAAGATGGGGTTTACATCATTGGTTTGAGTTTATCCCTCTACATCATGTCATCTTGCTTAAGGCGTTACTCTGTTCGTCATGAACTCAATACACTAGATGCATGCTGGATAGCAGTCGATGTGTGGAGTAATAGTAGTAGATGCACACAATATCGGTCTACTTGTCTCGGACGTGATGCCTATATGTATGATCATTGCCTTAGATATCGTCATGACTTTGTGCGGTTCTATCAATTGCTCGACAGTAATTTGTTCACCCACTGTAATATTTGCTATTTTGAGAGAAGCCTCTAGTGAACACTATGGCCCCCAGGTCTACTTCACACCTTATTTTCAGCCTTACACTTTTACTTCGTTGCACTTTCCGCCTTCAGATCTCACTTTGCAATCAATCTTGAAGGGATTGACAACCCCTTTATAGCGTTGGGTGCAAGGTTGTTTGTGTTTGCGTAGGTACTCTGGACACTTGGCTTAATTCTCCTACTGGATTGATACCTTGGTTCTCAAAACAAAGGGAAATACTTACTGCTACTGTGCTGCATCACCCTTTCCTCTTCAGGGGAAAAACCAACGCAAGCTCAAGAGGTAGTAGCGCGGACACGCGACGGACGCGCGCACGCTCGCCTTCTTTTCCCCCAGGCCCGCTGGTCGGAGGCACATTGGCCTCCCCCCATCCAACCCTCGCCCGCCTCCTTCGTCGCCGATGCCACCGCCCATTTTTCCGGTGACTCTACGAGTTGTCGGCGCCTCCACATCCGCGCAGCAACGCCGCCCACTCCCACGTCGCCCGCCGCTGTCGTCTTACCGTCGGGGAGCCAACTGATTCCCACTCATGCGTCCCCCACCACACAGCCCACCGGGAAGCCGCCTCGCCGCCCGGTCAGATCCTCACCGACACACTCGTCGGACACCGACCCACTCGTGGGACGCCGGTAGGGAAGCTAGTTGGTTCGTGCACGCCGCGACTCCCTTCGCCGTCCGTCTCCTTCGTCGACGAGTTTTTTTTCACAATTTCCTTTGCGACTCCCACGATTCGTCGTCCGATGATGATGAGGAGGCATTTGCTGCTGTGTTGGTCCATCACTAGCTCAACAGCCAGCGACCGTTGTTCCGTGGCTCCATTTCGGGCCACCTTCCGGCGTTGAATCGCAACCGAGAGAGCAGGCATTTCCTTCTTTGGAAGGACTACTTTGATACAACAAACCCCTTGTTCAAACATCAAAAACTCCGCCGCCATTTCTGTATGAGTAGGCATCTTTGCAACCGTATTAGAGAGGGGGTGGTCGGCTATGATGACTATTTCAAGTGCAAAGAGGATGTCGTTGGCAAGATAGGTTTTTTCCTCTTATCAGAAATGCACTACCGTCATCTCAATGCTTGCATACGGAGTGGCCAGTGATCTTATTGACGAGTACGTCTGTATGAGCGAGTCTACTTGCCTAGAGTCCATGTATAAGTTCTGCAAGGCTGTTATTGTCGTGTTTGGCCCTGAGTACTTGAGAGAGCCGACTGCCACTACAAGAAAATCTACCTGTAGAGACGTCATATTCCATAGCTAGAGACGTGATATTTCATCTCTAGGCAATTATAGAGTCGACTTAGCAAAGCGTCTTTGGAGCGTCTCCACATGGGCCGTCTCAAAACATGTAGATACGCTGGCTAAGCGTCTATACATGGCATGAGACGCTATATTGGGACGTCCAAAGGCGTCTGTAGATATGACACGCTATGTTTGGACGTTCAAAAGCGTCCCTAAATATGTAGAGTCGTTCTGTTAGGTGCGTTTGTATCACGTCTCTACTAACAGTGCCATTTCGTTCGTCATAGGCCCTAGGCCAATTCCTATACATGCTATGTATAGACGTTATTTTCGTATCTAAATACATAAAAGCTTGTATGTAATCAATCATATTTTTCTTTATATAATATTTTATTTATTCTAAATTGTACTTTGCCATTTCAAATCCAGTAACTTTATCGTACCATACGTTTGAGCAGAATGATAAACAAATATTTTATATAAAAGCTTCATTCATATCACCAATCACATTCATAAGCAACAAATATTATTATATGACACTCATATCACCAATTGTATCCACAATCATCACATTCGCACAATTTCATTTAGTAGGGACAAACACCTTAGGTTCACAACTGAATCAAAGCAGATCTTCATATGAAATATGCAAATAACTAAGAAGAGATCGTACAAACTAGAACTAAGTTTCCCTATGAAACTAAAATCTGTATATATACATAAATAATATGTGTCCATGTAAAGATTAATTCTTCTATAGTTGCTCTTGGCTCCTCCAATGCACTCCTTTTTCTAAATCTTGAGCTACCCCGAGAAAGAAAGAAAACAGAGAAATATTAGAACATAGCTTTAAGGCTAGTGTGAGAAGAAATGTACTTTGATGATGTACCATACCAGTCTTTGGTGGCTTGTTTCGAGGTTGTGCAGAAGTGGTTAATTTTGGTTTTTTTACCTAAAAACCACAAAGATCCTTCATAAATAAAAATACTTAAGTACGCACATTTGAGCATACAATAATTGCATGGAAGTGTACTTACATGAGATAGAAGCCATGCAATAACATGCCCAATAGCATCCCTTATTGTTTGCAATTTTCCATGTGGTCTAACCAGTGTCTCATCTCCAAGTCTTGATACAGCGCAAACAGAAACTGCTACATATTGTTCTCCAAGCATGTTTCCTCAAACCACATATGTTTTATCTCTGCTCACTAAAGTTCCTTCGGCCACAAATCTATTTTTGCTTCTCGGGTTCAACAAAACGAACAAGACTTTCATTTTTTCCTATTTTTCAAGAAATGAAACATTCGTTATCACAAACCATGGAAGATTTCACTTTACACAAAACATGATCAATTGCACATGGAATTAGACAAACTAACTATTCTACCCATTGTTATTCAGATATAAATATAATATACCTGCTTAGTGAAGCGAAGAACCTGTTCACTTGGTTCAGGACCACCTTGCTTGGTCGCATTGCTATTTTCAGCATGACCATTCTTTGATAGAGGACCATCATGTGCTTTCTATAGTTGAGGTTCGATATAGTTGTAAGTAAATTTATAGAAAACATAGACATTGTTTGATAACTCAACAAATATTTATGCGCACATGCACACCCACCTTAGAAATCATGTGTTCATGTGGTGAAGATAAACTGGTGTAGCCCTCTTTGGTTATTGCACAATTTCTAGGATGCAATTCCTGGTCAGTCTTGTCCGCTAAAACTGATTTTGCACAGCCTTGATTGAACGTATCAATTTTTTTAATGTGCGCTTTCTACAATTGAGGTTTCAGTTATATGTAAATATACACAAAACATAGACATTGTTTGACAATGAAGCAAAAATGTATGTACACGCACACCTTAGCAACCATGTGTGGTAAAGATGAAGGAGTGTAATCCTCTTTGTTTCTCGAAGAGAAGCTAGTATGCAATTCTTGGACAGTGATATGTTTATCGGGCATAGTTGATTCTACACTTCCTTGATTGGTATAACCCTCTTTCGTTGATTCTACACGGCCTTGATTAGCCTTATCAAAGCTTCCAATGCATGCCTTCTACATTTGAGGTTCAGTACAGTGCGATATAAGCATACCCAATAATAGTCATTGTTTGATAATGAAGCAAAAAAGTTTATGCGCACACACCTTAGCAACCATGTGTGGTAAAGATAAACAAGTGAAGTCTTCTTTGGTTCTCACAGAAAAACTAGGATGCAATTCCTGGTTAGTGATCCGCTCGTCGGGTAAAATAGATTCTGCACTTCCTTGATTGGCCCTATTAAACTTTTCAATTTGTGCTCTCTACAATTGAGGTCCAGTTCAGTTGTAAGTAGACTTATACAAAGCACATTTGTAATAATGAAACAGAAATTTATGCACACACACACACCTTAGCAACCGTTTTTTCTTGTGGTAATGATAAACCGATGTAACACTCTTTGGCTCTCGCACAATTGCTAAGATGCAGTTCCTGTAACTTATGATGAACAATTGATTAAGCATAAGAATGAACTAGAATACTTATTAGGAAAGAAACTATTACATCACCTGCATAGCACTCAATGGAGCATGTTCTTCAGCTTTTTTATATAATTCATTTGGGAGATCGCTGCCAGCAACTCTTTTGTTGAGATCAACCTAAAAAAACAAGATAATAGTATATTAATGCTTCCATATTTATCTTTCTAGAAAGAGATGTGTTTTAGATACCAACTTCATCACTTCCCGTGGTTACATGTTCATTTCTGAAATCCTCTGTGGGGAATTTTCGCTTCAGGAAAGAACGGATCATAGCCAAGTCATCTGTCACGTTTTCTACATTATCTCCTAGTGTCCGCAGTACAAATTGAACATTTCCTTCTTCCTCAGGATGTTGAACAAAAGTCAGTCCATGAGAAACTTTTATTTTGCTCCAATACTTATCACCATAATACCCTCGAAGGTTTTTCACCTCTTCCACATGAACACTTTTAAATACTTCTGTATAATCACTGAATGAAAGGCACCCATTTTTATCTTTCTTTCTTTCTTCCAGTTTCTCCTAATGAAATAAATACAAACATCTCATTATACTAACTAGTATTGAATTAAAGCCTTTACTTTAATCACAAATAGAAGTATATATACCATCACTATCTTTGTTTTCACATTTTTGTATTCACCGTCCTTCTGCTTATGAGCTTCATCCCATAGTTCAATCTTGCTAACCTTTCGACCGCTTTTGATTTCCTATTCAACAAAGTAAATTAGAATGTTTGTTATTCTTTCTGTTAGAACATATTCAAGTTTATTCACTAAAAAACAATTATGAGCCATCTTTAGAAATAAAAGGTTTCACCATCTCTTTTCTGAGCCTAGAATGGCTTTTTCTCCCAGTTGTATGTGAATTCTTCTGCATCTTTGCACACTCGGTGTTCTTTTCACATAATTTCTGGTGAAAGAACACATCTAGTCAATATTAATGTCAGCAAGCTAGTTATGTATACCAGATTAAGTATGAGAAAAGAACACATAACCATGTGTGAATCCCGGCACCAAAACCCAACAAGAGTATCCCATTGATGTTCATTAACACCTTTGGGAACACCTACTATAATTTCAGCTAAAGACTTCTTGTCATGCCTGAAATATTTACACTTCAAACGAGAATTATATGCTTTCCAATTTTTGTTAATAGTCAATAGGATCCAGTCTCTTGTAAGTTGTCTAGTCTCATTGGGGTAGATAAATTTCTCCTTCAAAAATTAAAATTGGCAATCAACAATGTGAAATTAACAGTCTTGAACAGTGTTATCAAAAGAACAGTACTATGAAAATCTTACCTCCACATCTGTGATCATCTGCCCATGTTTTTGTAGAAACAATTCATTATCCCATCTCGAAATATGCAATGGTGCAAATGTTGAGTTTTCTGCAAGCCAGGTAAGATGTTGACTGAGAATGGCAGCCGACCTTTCATTTGGAATTCCATTTCCATCAGTCTCCACAATTATCTTCCCCCCATGTAATTCCGACAATTTTTTACCGCGGAATTCACCTATAATCTGTCGCACATCTCCATTTGGCCCTGCATGCAAGATTATCACAGTTTTATATAACTAGACCCTATACAGCACACTAGATCTGTGTTTGGAAAAGAAACTTGAGCTTACAAATTATTTTAATTTGCCTAGTAGAATCAGGAGGCTTTTTTGCTATTAGATCATCAATCTCCGGAGGGCTTTCTAAATTTTCTTCATCTTGCTGTACACTTTCAGAATCTTCCTCTGGGATGTTTAGGCTCTGAAGCCGTCGAGGTATCCTCGACGTGATATCTGTACCAAACAATGTTAAATCACATGTTAAGGTCAAGCATAGAAGCATATGTCAAGGTCATGCATATGATTTCCCAAAATAATATGAACAACATAACCAAGACTAAGATTCAGGAACCTGTGTCTGCAATATTACCAGAGTCTGGACTAGTATATATCATGAAAACAATTATGTTGTTCCACACCCCTTAAGAGAACAAAGTTATCTTCGCCTAAAAGAGGAACGAAATATTACCAGGCTAATGACTTATGTGCAAAACCACCTGCTTGTTGTTTTTAGGCAAGCAAGCAATTCAACAAACACTTTATTGAGTAATATACGTATCCAAGTAATATTTATATAGTTCGATAAAAATAATAAAGGCAATGGCAGATCAAAGTTAGTCGGACGGTGGCGGCGGGGGCCCTCGTCGCGCGTTGCGTGGCAAAGGCCCCGGTCGACGGCCTGCATCTGGCGGCGGCTCCAAGCTAGGGCGTGTTTCCCATCCCCTTCCTCCGCTGGATGGAGTGCTGGGCGGTGCTAAGGCTGGCGATCGTCGATCTGGCACCAAACGCCCAGATCTAGTGGTTGGGGCGCTTCGGTTGTTGTGCGCGCTAGGTGCCTGGGGTCCCCTACCTTCGCGGGGGGAGCTGCGTCATGGAGTGTCGGTTCTGGTCGCGTGGGCGGCAGAGTCGTCGGCTCGGATGGAGTGTGGACTCGGGGCCAGTGGGTAAGTCAGAGCGAGGGACTCCGAGGAACACCCGGTGTTGTGGAGTGTCGGATCTGGCCGCATGGCACAGTCGTCGCCTCGTGTGGAGTGCGGCCTCGGGGCCGACGTGTGTGTGTTGTTGAGGTTTGTATGTAGGAGTGGCGGCTCTAGGTCTTGTGGTAGGGTGGCCACTCTAGCCGTTTGGGCGGCAGGGTAGTCGGCTCGTTAGGTGCGCAGCCTCGGGTCAATTCTCTTCTTCTTAAAGCAATGGTAGAGCTCTTGTCGGTTTCTCAAAAAAAGATCAAAATTGGCCTTCCCCATCTACCACGCTCTTCCCGTGTCGACCGTGAACGCCGCCCGACATGCCCTACGTGCTTGGGTCCCCTACCTCGGCGGGGGGAGCTGCATCATGGAGTGTCGGTTCTGGTCGCGTGGGCGGCAGAGTCGTCGGCTCGGATGGAGTGTGGACTCGGGGCCAGTGGGTAAGTCGGAACGAGGGACTCCGAGGAACACCCGGTGTTGTGGAGTGTCGAATCTGGCCGCGTGGCAGAGTCGTCGGCTCGTGTGGAGTGTAGCCTCGGGGCCGACGTGTGTGTGTTGTTGAGGTTTGTATGTCGGAGTGGTGGCTCCAGATCTTGTGGTAGGGTGGCAACTCTAGCCGTTCGGGCGGCAGGGTAGCCGGCTCGTTAGGTGCGCAGCCTTGGGTCAATTATCTTCTTCATAAAGCAATGGTAGAGCTCTTGCCGGTTTCTCAAAAAAAAGATCAAAATTGGCCTTCCCCCTCTACCACGCTCTGCCCGTGTCGACCGTGAACGCCGCCCGACATGCCCTACGTGCCTGGGGTCCCCTACCTCGGCGGTGGGAGCGGCGTCATGGAGTGTCGGTTCTGGTCGCGTGGGCGGCACAGTCGTGGGCTCGGATGGAGTGTGGACTCGGGGCCAGTTGGTAAGTCGGAGCGAGGGACTCCGAGGAACACCCGGTGTTGTGGAGTGTCGGATCTGGCCGCGTGGCAGAGTCGTCGGCTCGTGTGGAGTGCGGCCTCGGGGCCGACATGTGTGTGTTGTTGAGGTTTGTATGCCGGAGTGGCGGCTCCAGGTCTTGTGGTAGGGTGGCAACTCTAGCCATTTGGGCGACAGGGTAGTCGGCTCGTTAGGTGCGCAGCCTCGGGTCAATTCTCTTCTTCTTAAAGCAATGACAGAGCTCTTGCCGGTTTCTCAAAAAAAAAAGATCAAAATTGGCCTCCCCCCTCTACCACGCTCTGCCGTGTCGATCGTGAATGCCGCCCGACATGCCATCTCTTCACATAGCCCATGTCGGCGACGGGGCGGCGGCGCGCAGCGACTCCTTCAAACCGATCTTAACCATCTCGTCACTGATACGGTGTCAACGTCTCCACGTTGTCGATGTCCGATGTTGCGAACGTGGCACGACATTGCGTCGCTCCTAATTTGTGAACTATTTAAATTCCCTATATTTTTAAATTCGTGAATATTTTCTTCAAACCGTGAACTTTTTAAAAATTCACAATAAATTCAAGCTCGCAATCATTTCTTGAATTTGCAAATTGTTCAACTTGGGAAGAAAATACAAAAGGATCATCCTCTAAATTCTCCCATGTATGTATTTTTCGGGAGAAGTTCACATGAGTGAATCCAAACTCATCTCTTATAACAGCAGATTTGTGATGAACATCATACCAATCACATTTGAAGAACACCACCTTGTAATCTTTGTACGACAATTCGAAGATGTTAGATAACCGGCCATAATACGACACACCATTTTCAGCAAGGTTCACAACACCACTATTTTGTGTCACGCGTCCTCTCTCGCGACTGATAGTATGAAACCTGAAACCATTAATTATATAGCCACTCTAGCGCACCCCGCATTTGCTTGGTTTTGCGGCTAATGCTCTTATCTTTTCTGTGATATCCGATCCATCGTTTAGTATAACTTGTATGTAAGAGTGGTTACATTGAGTTCATATGGAACTACAATGAAGGAATATGCTAAAGGTGAATTATACCTTTTGTTCCAACCAGTCAGCAAAGTGTCCACTAATCAATCCCTCATTGTCATCATCCGTCAAATTTAAGTTACCCGGTTTACTCTTCTCTTGATCCAGAAATTCTCTATAATAATAAGAAAAATAACATCATTATTCTTTCCAACTTATGAAAAACAAAAGAAATACAAGATAGCACTAAACCACACCTATGGAGACCGTCAAGCTCATCAGAGTGTCGCAAGACATATCAATGTGCTTGAACAAGAAGTTGATCGTCCAACTGACCACTGACAGCCTTTCCAATTGGCTCACCAACACTATCGAACATGTATACACCCTTTGTATTATCTGAAGGATCGGGGTTCCTAGAAGTTCTTGTGAAACGTGTGGTTCCTTCTAGAAATCTTGAACAAAAGGTCAAGCATTCTTCAACAATATATCCTTCAGCAATAGAACCTTCAGGATAAGCTCTATTGCGCACACGTGACTTTAGCCAAACAAATGATCTGAACATCATAAAACAATGATGTTATATGCGTCACAGGAAATGATAAATCAAATCATATACTTAGATGCATCATGGAAAATAACAAATCAAATCAAAGTAGCATACCTCTCCAGAGGGTACATCCACCTGTAATGCACCGGGCCACCAAGTTTAGCTTCTTCAAGTAAGTGCACCATTAAATGTACCACGACAGTAAAAAACGATGGAAGAAAAACTTTTTCCATATTACAAAGTGTCTTCACAATACTCTCTTGCAGTTTCTCAAGCTCAGAGACATCTAACACTTTGGAGCATAGCTTCTTGAAGAAATTAGCCAGCTCAACCACTATTATCATGACATCTTTACTGGGATAACAGTGTAAAAGTGCCACAGGAAGGATGTGTTCTAGAATAACATGATAGTCATGGCTTTTGAGGCCAGTCAATGTTAATTCTTTCATGTTCACACACCTCGAAAATTTTGATGCACAACCATCAGGA
Source organism: Hordeum vulgare subsp. vulgare (assembly GCF_904849725.1). Classification (NCBI taxonomy): domain Eukaryota; kingdom Viridiplantae; phylum Streptophyta; class Magnoliopsida; order Poales; family Poaceae; genus Hordeum; species Hordeum vulgare. Next base: position 385,528,280 of record NC_058520.1, on the reverse strand, counting down.
GTCCTACAATTCATAATCATTGTACAAAGCATATCCTTCTTTTCTTTATCCATATTAAAAGGTGTGTGCGGCAATTTAGTTTTACCTGTATCACCTTCATCAGGTTGAAGGTTAGGTCGAGTTCCAATTTCTCCCAAGTCAAGCCGTGCATTAAGGCCATCCTTTGTTTTAGAATCAATATCCAGTAAGGTACCAATTAAATTTTCAAAGACGTTTTTCCCAATATGCATTACATCTAGATTGTGCCTTAACTTGTTGTGCTCCCAGTATTCCAAATCAAAGAATATTGACTTCTTTTTGAAACAATCCTCGGGCTTCTTTTCAGGTTTACGTGAGATGTTATCCGATTTCTTTTTAGGCACTCTTTTACGCCCTTCAGTTGCTTTTTCCACGCCCTTCAGTTGCTTTTTCACTGGCTTTGCCCTTCATTTTCCCTTTCCCTTTGTTTGCTGCAACAACTTATTTTCCTAAGACAAACACTCTGCCCTGCAACATTCTCAAAGCTGAGCTACCACTCATAGTTGTAGGTGCAAGTTCCATCTCTTCGGTGTTATCAAACTCCTTCTTTCGTCTCCGAAATACATGATCCCGTGGTAGCCATCGACGATGACCCATATAACAAAATTTCTTACTCTTTTTTAGCCAATATGATCTTGTGAAAGGACCACAGGACGGACAAGCATATCTACCACTCGTGCTCCATCCATACAGGTAAGCTAATGCTGGAAAATCATTCAAAGTCCATAATAGTGCAGCTCGAAGAGGAAATTTCTCCTGAGTACATGAGTGAAAAGTGTCCACACCCTTCCAAAGTTGTAACAGCTCATCCATCAACGGCTGCAGGTATACATCAATGTCATTGCCAGGGGAACTTGGTCCAGGAATAATCATTGATAAAATTAGAGATGTTTGCTTCATGCATATCCAAGGTGGTAGGTTGTATGGAATAAGCATGACTGGCCAAGAACTATGTTTTGCACTGATGAGTCGGAAAGGGTTAAACCCATCAGACCCAAGGCCTTGTCGTATATTACGGGGATCCTCAGCGAATTTAGGATATCTGGCATCAAGATCTTTCCATGCCTCTGCATCAGCTGGACATAGCAGCAATCCATCTTTTGTACGACCTTCATCATGCCAACGCATGTCAGTTGATGTCTTCTTAGTTGCAAATAACCTTTGGAGCCTTGGAATCAATGGGAAATATCGCAACACCTTGGAGCCTTGGAATCAATGGGAATCTTTCTTCTCATTTTCATTGGTAACCCAACGAAAGGCACCACACACATGGCAAGACTCCTGGTTAGCTCTTTCACCTCTAAAGAGCATGCAATCTCTTGGGCATGCATGAATTTTATCATAATCCAGCCCTAATCCACGTATGATTTTTTTCGCCTCATAATATTTCTTCGGCAGGTTTATCTGAGGAAATGCAACCGATAATACACCAAGTAGCTGTGTGAACGACTCCCGTGACCACCCATGCAAGACTTTCATGTGATATAAAGTGACAAGAAATGACAACCTCGAATATGATGTACATCCAGGGTATAAATCTGTGTCTGCTTCCTTCAAGAAACTAGTGTATATGTCTTGTTCTCTCATTTTATCATCATCGGCAAATGTTGTACTCACATTCTCAGCCACACCAGGCTCCAAGTCAACAAATTCAGACTGAACACCATCTAGTTCCCCATCCAATGAGCTTGATAGTGATTGGAAGCTGTCAGTCATGGGGAAAATAGCACTTAAGAGTCCAGGAATGTCATGCAATCTTCTATTACTGCCTTCTACATCAGAATTGATTGGAAAAGCAGGAATATGAAAATTGTTGTTGTTATTTGACATGGGAGCAGATGCAAATGACGGTGAATCATACTCTTCTCCATGGCAAACCCATTTTGTATAACCCTAAACAATACCATCACATCTTAGGTGGGTTTTCACTTCGTCATAATTCTGTGTTGCTTTATTTGCATAGTTTACACAGGGACAAAGGATTTTATCACCGAATGGAACATCACGGAAGGCAAAAGATAGAAATTGCTCAACGCCGTCTTTATATGCAGTAGTCGATCTTGGTTTACTCATCCAACCTCGATCCATCCTTTTCCAGCTGTAGTAATAAAACCAAAATAGATCAGTTTATAATTTTCCATATGTTGTTATACATTAAGCACAGGTTTACATGAATATTTTTGAACTGTGCACTTGATACTTAGGTTCATATTGTATAATATATATGGTTTACCACAACCATTCACCTTACACTACAAAACAAAAATAGAGATGTGCCTTTACTAGAAAAATTTATGTGAAGTAGATAAAGAAGTTTTCATGTGGCATAAGAGTTATGATGTGGAGAACTCCCAAAGCATACTGAGCCAACTCAAGAAGGTACTGATAAGTACGTAGACTCTGAAACAGATTGTTGTAAATCAAATCAGTTTACCCGCAAACATTGTATTTCCCAGAGGAAGTACAAAAGAAAACTTACAAGAGCAGGCCCTAACTTTCTGTCTCACTGGACCTGACGAAAAATAGCATCCATAGCCTCATGGCCCATTGCAAAAGGCTTGTAACCATCTCTTGCACTGCAGTATTCCGAGCAATACTACAAATACACTTGCTTGGCCGGATGGAATTAACAAGCTGAAGGAGATAAGCTCTAAAATATTGCCGTAGTGCGATCCTAATACTCCAGAGTTACCACCCGACCTTACAGATGCCGCAACTTGTAATATATTCAGAAGTTTTTGCATCCGACTAAAAATGGATGTATATTCTCTAATGCTTGATTTTTTTTCATTAGAGTGACAAACAACAGAAGGCTAGCTGGTGTAACTAGTAACTAAATAACTAAAAATCTAAGTAATACCCGCTGGTTTCACTTTTATAAAACAAAAAAATAGAGATGACAAGCAACTTAGGTAATTAAAATTTAGCATCACAGTATGGAAAATTCTTGTGTGCCATGAAGACATAGGCAATTCCCCTAACTAGATCGACTTATAGGAATATCATGTCATTAACGATTGTCATCCAATCAACAGTACCCATGTTTTTAACAACAATTGAAATCCAACCACCAAAGAGGTTTCATCTATTTTTATCAAAAAAATCGAATTGCAACAATACAGTGCATCACAACAAGATAGAAAGAGAAAACAGATGAGGTATATCTCAATTCGAACTCTATTTCACACGATGTGGAGATATAAAAAAAAGATAACAACAACCTGCAGACAATCTTCTAGCCGCGTGGGTTGTGGCGAGTTCGTTGCCAAGGTCGACAACTGAGGGACAAAGGCGTTGTCCGGGTAGAGTATACCGCGGGAGGCGGAGCCTGGCGTTGATGGGAAGCAGTTTTCTTCTCGGGCCAACCGGCGGCACACAACTATGGAGCTTGGGCTGGGGTGAAACCGGCGTCTTGGTGGAAGGGGAGCTGGGCTGGGGGAGACCGGCGTCAACTGGCGAGCTTGGGCTGTTTGAGACTGGCGTCTGATGGCTGTGGAACTTGCCTAGAAGGAGCGGCGGGGGCGGCGGGGTAGCTCTTGCCAGAGGGCACCGCCATCGACCGACGGGGGAGCAGAGTGGGGATAAGCAGGAGTTCAAGTTGGGGGTGAGGGCTCTGGCGAGGGGCGAACGGCGGCGGCTAGGTCTGAGGCGCCGAGCGGCGGCGGCGGCGGTTTGTTTAGTTTGCAGAGAGAGACAAATACGGATCTAGGATACACCAGTTCATCCTAGAATAGTTTGCAGAGAGCGGCGAGCGGCGGCCAGGGGCGAACTGGTTGTTAAGTTGTACACCAGTTTTTCTATAACACTGTTACAGATCAGATTACATATCATATTGCAAAAATATCAACCTCAAAAAAAAAAGATTGCAAAAATATCAAAGGGTATATAGGTCATTCCACCTAGATTTATCAAGTCAAAATAAACTAAAATAATAGGAAAACACCAATAAAGCAATTTATCAAGAAATTAATGTAAACTATATATAAGTTTAGATAAAATGTGGCAAATCATTAGCTGTCAAACTAAAACAAGACAAAAAATCATCAAGTCCCTTGTATCTTTTGGATGATTAAGGATATTTTTTCCAAGGAGGGATGATTAAGATTTTTGTTTTAACACGAGAATATTACAGAGGTAATATAATTTTACCTAGAATAATACTACGGATGTGATGATTAAGGTGACAATTTAATAAGACAATGCCTCTTAATCATTTTCTCGTGCAATTACTCGGGTCATCTATTGGGATTTTAACACACCTATAATTTTAATATCCTTTTGAGTAAAAGATATGATTTATTAATAGAGTCACATACTAAAACGTCTCCTAAATCGTCTCTAAGTTAATTAAAATTATATTGTATTTTCTAAATGGCCAATTATAAGCGAAAAAATGTGACCCTCTATAAACGTTTTAAGAAGCGTCTTTAGCTTGATATTGTTCATGTATGTAGAGACGAATACAAATAGCGTCTCAGAAAAAGCGACCATACAAGTCAGTTTTGTTGTATACATCCCGTTTGTTGGCGATGAATGCCAGCAGGGGCTTCCCAGGGATGCTTGCTAGCATAGACTGCATGCACTGGGAGTTGAAGAACTGCCCTTCTGCTTGGCAAGGGCAGTATAAGGGCCATGTCAAGGCTTGCACTGTCATACTAGAGGATGTGGCGTCTGAAGATCTCTGGATCTGGCACTCTTTCTTTGGCATGGCCGGATCACACAGTAATATTAACGTGCTTCAGCGCTCGCCGGTGTTTGTTAGGCTTGCCGAAGGCAACAGCCCACCGATGAACTTTACTGTCAACGACCACAACTACGACAAAGGATACAACGTGGGTGACGGTATCTATCCTCAGTGGACCATTGTTGTCAAGACAATACCCAACCCTGTCGGAGAGAAGAGGAAAAGATTTGCCAAAGAGCAAGAGGGTGCTAGGAAGGATGTCGAGCGTGCCTTTGGTGTTTTGCGATCTTGATGGGGCATCGTTCGGTATCCTGCTAATACTTGGAGCACGCAGAAACTGTGAAAGGTGATGACTGCTTGTGTGATCATGCATAATATGATCGTAGAAGACGAGCGGCTGAAACGTCTGTACGATCAAGGGTTTCAGTTTCAGGGTGAGAATGTTGTGCGTGAGCATGGAGAAGCGGCAACGTTTGAACAGATCACCCAATTTCATCAAGACATGCGTGATTGAGAAACTCACGTGCAACTGCAAAATGATTTGGTTAAGCATATGTGGGCTCATGTTGGCAACCAATAGATTTATCTTCTTTTATTCGTTTGCAAAACTATGTGAGACATTTTTATTTTTATTCAGCTTGTAATAACTATGCATTTTCGATCCAAATTATGTTATTTGATTCAAACTATAAAAATCATGCAAAATAGAATCAGCCGGGTCGGCGCGTTGGACGCGCTGGCGACCCATATCTAAAATAGGGCGGACGCCGGACAGACGTCGATCCAAACGCACAAAAAACAAACGAAATCGCTGTCTGGGTTGGCCGTTGCTCTTGAACATCATAAAATTACATCAAAGGAGTTGAGCATACGCACAATGGAGGCATGGGAGTCACGAACCATGTCGCGCATACCTCAGACGTTCCAGCAGTGTACTTTGTTAACGACAAGACGTCGTCCTTTGATTAGATTTCAGTACAATCATTTATTTTGGAGTCTGACAGCAAACCAGTCCTTCTCAACACACCAGCAAGAGAAAACTCAATAGACACACACACTACCCCCGAACAGACTACATTACTTCCGAATAGGAGGAACTGATAATATTGGCGTCTTTTGGTTTGCAGGACGTACGTGTAGATGTGTAGAACACGTTCAGCTGCTGCGCTACTTGCGGTTGCGGACAACACCGTCGTTTCCGGCGAGCATAATGTACTTGTCACGGCGACTGAGCTCGGTGCATTCGAACCCAAGCGCCTCGCCGAGCCGGCGCTGGACCCAGTTGGCTACCTCGGCGCCGGTCCTCCCCCCTGCGCGCGTCTGTTCCCGTGGCACGGCGCCGAGGAACTCCACCCTGTACGCAGGCACCGGGTTGGCGAAGAAGGCGACGGGGTCGAGCCACTTGTGGCCGCTGGCCGTGGTGCCATACAACGACGTGACCTGCGCGTCCAGCGCCACGGGCTCCATGTCGTCGGCCAGCTCGGCGAACAGCGGGCTGAACCGCAGCAGGTAGGGCTCGCGGCAGGTGGTGCCCTCGGGGCACACCGCGAGGTCTCCCTGCTCCAGCAGCCGCGACATCATGGCGGCGTCCTGGTCGCGGTCACGCGTCAGCCGCACCGTCTTGATGGGCGCGATCATCTCGGAGAGCCGGCTGAGGCTGTACGTCACGGCTGGCACGGCCCTCTGCAGCGCCGCGGTGAGCATGATCGGGTCCACCAGCGTCCGGTGCGTGCACACGAACAGGACGCCCCTGCGCTTGCCGCCGGCTTCCCGGGTGCGGCGGCCGGAGGTGCGGAAGCAGACTCCGGCGAGCGCGCTGGCTGCGAAGCTGATGTTGTAGGGCAGGACGATGCCGATGGAGATGCGGATGACGGAGAGTATAAAACCTAGCGGCAAAAATAGGAAGAAGGCGAGCATAGCAGGGGCGGTGGGCAGAAAGACCAGACGTCCGTCGTGGAAGATGAGCGGCTTCGGGTACCTCTCTCGCGGCAGACGGGCGGTCTTGCCACTCGCCAAGCTGACCACGTAAAGCTCCTGCGTTCAACCACGCGACCGATCAAGCCTCGGTAATAACAGTGAAAAAAATAAATGTTCTCCCCGATTTTGAAGAAGACGTTCTGAATTTGAATTTAAATTATGTTCCTGAATTTCAAAATATATTCATAAATATATGAATTGCCATAATGACCTTTGGGAGGAAAATTATTAATTCCAGAACCGAATAAAGGCGTGTGTTATCCTCTAATGTGAATTAAAATTTAAGCAATGATTAGTCTCAATGATGACATTCGTGTAGTACGTTTTCCAAACTAACTAAAATGGCAATAATATACTTCCTCTGTCCCAAAATAACTGTCTCAACTTTATACTAAAGATAGTACAAAGTTGTAATAAGCTTAAGGCATTTATTTTGGGATGGAGGGAGTAGGTGTAAATGCTTCTCCCAATCCCTCATGTTAGCCCTCTTTATTCGATGCATGGTTTAGAAAAGGTTGAAAGATAATCAATTTTTGTATAAAACTATTTTATACCAAAATATTTGATGCATACTACTTTCGATCCTCTCAACAAGCAACTATACCAACTTAACATATCACCTTGCATGAAAAAAGAACTACATTAACATGCTCCAAACCTGCTAGTTATAATGACTATGTTCTAATGCTATACAAAAACAACATAATTTTGTGCGTGTTGCAATTGAAAAAACATTGTAAGGGTTAGCCAGTGATTTACCTGATCATATTAATTTGACTGTGTAAAAGTGCTTTGTTATGTAAACATTTGTTTGGTAATTAAACATTTATTTGCTTACTAAAGAAAATAAAAATTATTTGATAAGTAAGTAAGAGGTGGGCCAGTTTAAGCAGCTTTAAGGGAAAATCATACGAGAAACTAGAGTTTTTTGCGACGGAAAAGAATCAATAAGGTGAAGAGAGAAGGGAACATAGATTAAGTTGGACGAGAGATTAGTGGACAAAATTTTTCATTCTCTTTAAATATAGGAGAGATGAAATACAATAACTCGTAATTTGGTTTCAGTTCTTATATTAATATCATAAATAAAAATCTACTTCCTTCATTTTATAATGTAGTGCGTTCGCGCTTTTCAAGATCTAAGTTCAACCATATATTTAACCTACAAGACCGATTGCGGCGTAAGCAAAAATTATACCGTTGAATTCGTATTTTCGATAATACGAATTTGTATAATTTTTTGCTTCCGCCGCAGTCGGTCTCGTTGGTCAAATTTATGATCAAATTTAGATCTCGAAAAACGAGGTCACATTATATTATGGAATGAAGAGAGTATCATATAACCAAATATCATTAAAAATAATTCTAATCAATTCCCACAACAATAATACGGGGTACAATTTCTATTTTGTAGACGACAATTCAGATATTTCTACAATGAATGGTTTCTCAAGCCAAACACAATTTACACACCGTTCATGGTTGGATTGTTCCTGAATTAAAGGCATTTTAAAATGAAAACAAAATTTAACATGTACATGCTAGTAAAACTAGGAAAAGGGTCCGTACATTGCAATGGGTGCATAATAAATTTATTAATTGGTTAACCTTAATGCCATAAACTTATATTTTTAGTATTTGTATGCAACATATAATATTGTTGGATTTTTTCCTTTTGGTTAAATTACTCTTAATTTTTTTTCTTCTTCCTACACCCAATCTATTTTTCTCCTAATCCAAGGCTGCTATCACCACTGGTTACACAACCGCTCAAAGTCTTCTGCACATTTTTTTTCTCTTCGGAGACATGGGTCTCTTTCTGGTTTTCTCTTCAAACACACACACACATATTTAACCTGTCATTAACTCACAGCTAATTAATCACGTTTTTATAGCCACCTATAGCAATCTTCTTTTAATTAGCCCATCACATAAGAAATAATAAGGAATCCTCTCCTTGTCAGCTCCTTTTCTTCCTTTTTTTGCCAATACAATTCCCGACCGTTTCCTATTCAGCGTTGCAGCATCCGGTTTCTTCTTGTTTCTGTTAACCGGCGCCTGCAGCAGGCTTAGTTGGGCTCGGCCTGCGATTCGAACCTGCAACCTCATCGCCGATGGCGCGGTGCGATCGCTACGCAAACCAACAGGCTGCATTTACCTCACGTGTTCAGCGTCATCTTTCCACCCCTTTCTTGTTATATCTTTTTTCCTATTTTTCTTTTTTCTTTTCTTTCTCGGATAATTCTTTTCTTTTTTAATAAATTGAATGAACTTGTTTTTTGAAAAACTTATGATTTTTTTAAAAATTAATGAACCTTTTTAAAAATAGATGGTTTTTTTTAAAAACAATGATTTTTTATTTAAAATCGGTAGTTTTCTTTTTCAAACTAGATGCACATTTTAAAAATCCGGTGAACATTTTTAAAATTTGACGAACTTATTGAAACAGTTTATAAACATTTTCTAAATTGGTTGAGATTTTTTTAAATCAATTTACTATTTTTAAATTCGACAAACATTTTTCAAAATCAGAGAAGTTTTTTTGAAAATTTGAAGAACGATTTTCAAAATACTTTTAATTTTTATTAAATTTGATGAACGTTTTTCAAAATCACTGTACTCTTTTAAAAATTGTTGAACATTTTTCATAATCCATTAACCATTTTCAAATTCGGTGAACGTTTTACAAAGTCACTGAACTTTATTTCAAATCCAATGAACATTTTTAGAAATTGATAAACTGTTTTAAATTCGATGAACTGTTTTCAGATATGAACTTTTTTCGAAATTGATAAACTGTTTTAAATTCGATGAACTGTTTTCGGATAAATGATCTTTTTTCCAACATCGATGAGCTTTTTTCGGATTCGATGAACTTTTTTCCAAGATTGATGAACTTTTTTTTGAAATCAATGAACTGTTTTATTGTGAACTATTTTTAAAAATGAATGAAGATTTTTCAAAATCGATGAGCTTAGTTTCTAAAATGATGAACTTTTTCTAAAATAAGTGAACAGTTTTCAGAATTGAATGGACTTTTTTATAGTTTGATGAACTATTTTACAAATTACCCAATTGTTTTTTCAAATTTGATGAACATTTTTAAAAACCACGAACATTACTAGTTTTTTGTGTTTTTCACAAATTCAAAAATGCTATCCAGTGCAATTTGTTTCGTAATATATTTAGCCTTTTTTTTAAATGAACTTATTTTGAATCCATGAACTTTTTCCATTGTGAACTTTTTATTGAATACGTGAATTTTTTTGCATGGTCGTAAACTTCATTTGTAATCTATGATTATGAACATGTTTTCGGTTAATTCAAAAAAAATTGGACTGTACATTTAGTGCGCAATAAATAGCACATCTACTATTTTATTCTTAAATGTTTCTCACTAAGAGCAACAACTGACAGATCATTGATCTAGTGGTTAGCTTGTTCGAATCCTGGTCGACGACCATTTTTTCAGAATTTTTACGCGCCGCGCTTGTTCTTGGGCCGGCCCATCTAGACAAGACTGTGGGATTTGGTTGCGTTCCCGGAGCTCCCAAATTCCCGCGGCTTTCCTTCCTTTTCTTGCCTACATAATCCCCGCGTAGATGCCGCTTCTTTTCTGCCTTTATTTTTATTTCCTATAATCCTTTATACTTTTTGCAAGTAGTTTTCAAAATTTGTGAACATTTCTAGAAACATTTTTTTGAATCGGCGAACATTTCTAGAATCAACGAGCAATTTCAAAAATTAAAGATTTTCTTTTAGAAATGCATGACTTTTGTCGTATCAATGAACAAATTTTGAATTAATAAATAATTTTGTATGTTACGAACATTTTTAAAAAATTTATGATTGTTTCAATTTATGAACATTATTTGAATTGCTGCAGTTTTATTCAATTTTAACAATTTTTAGTACCCGTTATTTTACAAAAATAATGTACTTTTTTACTTTTGAGTATTTTAAAAACATTTGTGAAAGTTTTTGAATATGCGAATAATTAAAAAAATAAAAGTAGCAAACATTTTCTGAGCCCACAAACATTTTTGAGTTGTGTAAAATTTTATTTCAAATTTATCTATTATTTTTTGTTTTCCCATAAGTTTTTTGAATGATCAAATTATTGAATGTAGAACACTACAAAATAAAGATGGAAAAAACGAAAAATAAAGGCCGCCCTGACATGGACGACCCGAACAGGATCGTTGTGTCTTCCCCCAGCATGCGGAGCGCAGTATAGGACACCAACTGCATGGGCCGGCCCAGACCGGGATTCTCCGGTGTAAACCCTTTTTTCACTTACGAGCGAGATTGTGGGTAATTATTGACGTTTTTAGGGGTAACTTGAATGACGGACTACCAGAAAGTGCTTTATTATTTGATAAAGATATGTATACAGCACAATATTTAATGAAAAAATGTCTTTTATTTTGCTTGAGTGAAAAAGACACACTTGAGTGCTTCTAAATAGCTTTTCATGACATATTTTTGGTCTTCTACGCACATGGCAAAAAAGTTATCTTTTCATAGAACCTTTTTTCGCGCATATAAACTGTGGGGATGTACGCGTGGAAGAAAAATTGGATTGTTTGTCATTTAGAAATATGTTTTCCGAAGTGAATTCATGTGTACTCGGATTCATCCATGTTTTATTTGTAAGAACGGACCAAAACTACAACACAAAACAGACCATGCACCACCTTGTCCGTTTGTTTTGAAAAAATATATGCAAAATGGGCAGATAGAGGGGAAACAAAACGACCTCCCACAATTTTCTCCTCCCCACATGAGCACTCCCGCGTCTAGGGTTTCCACACCTCATGTGTGCCGCCGAGCTGCCTCATTTCTGTAGCCTTAGGGCAAAGGAGTAGTGGCAGATCCCGATCCTTTCTAACAAGAGGAACTTTGCTTTGATTTTTTATGTTATTAGTCTATTTAGGGCTTGTCTATTTAGCTTAGTAAGGCGAGGCGACGACAGCAACTTCTTGAAAATGGAATAAAGTTCTCCCACCAAGCCCCTGTCTCGGCGTTGCGTCTAACATCATCGGAGGGCATGCGCAGGTGTGTCTCTGGTGGATCTAACGAGATGTTGTCGGTGTTTGTCTTTGGCGGATCTTCATGGATATTGTCTCCGCTCCTCTATGCTTGTGTGTCTACATATTGGACCTTTCAATCCACACTTTTCTTCATTGTTGACGTTTGCTAGTCCGGTGCGTTGGTATTTTGGGGGCTTGGCACAATAACTTTTCAACTGTCTACTATAACAAGGTTTATCTTTAGGATGCTTCCTCAAAGGAGGGGGATAATTTATCCTCTTACACATACCATTGTTCACCGTACATGCAGAGGGGGATAATATTACTATATGTATAGTAGGGTGCAAGGAGGATGCATGAGGTCAAAAGTTCACTTATAAACTCATTTTTCGTTGTTTGGAAGAGTGTATGGGCTCTCCTCGGCTATGCTTATGTGATGAATAAAGGCTCATAGCTATGCTGAGACGAGAACACCCTAAAAGTTCGGTCACATAACAACAAGCACGACTCTGATCGCGAAGTCCAAACTCACAGATTCCCACCTACAACCACGAACGTACGAGGAACCCTCACCCCTTGTGACCCCCCTTCTCCTCCCACATGGCCTCGTCTCCTCTCCTGAGCCATGGACAACTCGTCCTCGAGTCCGTTGCTTCTACTCGCTACCATCCGCCTCCCCCATGATGCCCTACTCGCCACCCGCCGCCACCCCTAGTCGTCACTGCCCCTGCCCGCCTCCCAATACTCACATGCTCCCATGTTCAAAAAAATTGATTATTTCAAAAGAATCTAAAAGAAAAACAACATGTGTCTACTCTAGAAAATCCAGGTAACTGGAGGTCAAGATGCATAAGAGATTTTTTTTGGACATCTTCCATACCGTGGACCGCGCATGACGTATGGCTTTTCATTCTAGCTAGAACAAACACTGAATTTGCTTGGCTGGATTTTCCTCTAGACCATCGCGGGACTACATTTTTTTTGTTTTGAGTTTTCACATTTATTCCTCACATAACATTTTTCCTAATAAAATTATACAACTATGTAGAATACACTTCTATATACATGGAAAATGTTTTTAGAATATTTTGACATACATGTCATGGATTTGTTTTATAAGCAATCATTGGAGCTCGGGCTCGGTTGCTCCCTTTCCAAAAGAAATGTTTTCCACCTATCTAAAATTATCGAAATCAATCTCATATGTAAATGGCATAGTTATCAAAATTAATCTATGCTCAATTCGGGCAAGTCTTTATTATCTTTCTTTGTTCATGGTTGGTAAAACGTCTCAGAGGACCCGGACCATCATTAAAGCAAAACCTGAAAATGAAGTCTGGCCTGGCTCGACAAAAGCTCAAGTGATTGCGTTGCCATCACCAACTAATGAACCTTTTCCTTTTACTAATTTGTTGAAAAGGCGCTCCTCACTTTGATTCTGGATTGACCGGATGCTATAAGACGAAGTTCTATGCTTTCTAGCCCGTTTTGTAAGTTGTGAAAAAATGCTGTAGTAAATTGTGAATGTTCGCATGTGAATGTTCATAAGGAATGTGACTATATCCTCTAAAAATTTCAGGTCCACACTCGAAATGTACATTGAGAAAAAAAACAAATTTAAATGTGAATAGTGTTGAATGTTGCTTTTATCTTTGCATGACACTATTCATGATAGATTTTACATTTTGTTTCTGAACGTGCATTTAGAGTTTGGACCTGAAATTTTTAGGAGTTATAGTCACATTCTTTGTAAACATTCATATATTTTTCCAGAATTTTGTGACACGTTTGAAATTGATTTTTTTGAAGTTGGAGCATGGAGCACTTGATATCCCCCCTCCCCCTGGGAGGAAGCACAAGGTTTTAACTGTCACCAAACATACTAAAGGTTCGCATGTACTGACCACCACAGATTGGATCTGAGATCGGGCAGTCCCAGTTTCAGGCCAAGTTTATCCATCTCTATTCCAGTAAAAGAAAGGTTTATCCATTCTGCAACGTGTAACTAGAGACCCGTTCTCCAGCCCATAATAGCAAAAAAAAGGTTGTAGTGCTAAAAACTAAATTTGAGTTGCCTAGTGTCGCCCCCAACGTGGTGCAGCTTACTATTCCTAGAGAAAAGTAGCCCACTACAGTACTTTTTCTTGCCGACCCCACACCTATCATGCTGCGACGTACTAGGAGACAGCGAGTTCTGCCCGCGCGGTACGGTCACGTCGTTTTACTCCAAACATTATTGCAGGCTGATTTTCTTTTGCGAGGGAATTAATGCAGACTGATTTTTTTGCGAGGGAATTAATGCAGGCTGATTTTTTTTTGCGAGGGAATTAATGCAGACTGTTGGGAGCGCGATAGCTGAAAGTGATAAAAAGGTACTGTACGGCTTTTAAAAAAAGATACTGTACATATGTGACTTAGGTTGTTCATAATAAAAATATCATAGATAGTATCATGCATGTCAACTACTATGTGTCTTATATAATAATAAATAAATTAATATATGATACTAACATATGATACTATGTATTACAAATGTGGTATCATAGACTAGTATCATATATATGATACTAGTATATGATACTCCCTCCGTTCCTAAATATAAGACATTTTAGAGATTTCATTAATAGACTATATACGGAGCAAAATGTATGAATCTCTACTCTAAAATATGTCTATGTACATCCGTATGTAATTCATAGTGTAATCTTTAAAAAAGTCTTATATTTAGGAACGGAGGGAGTACTATTTATTACAACCAGCCTTATCTCCTTATGCTCACAAGACAAGAGTCTCTTTCTCTATTATTCCTTGGAACTGCTCAGAAATCCGTTGGTGCAAATGGATACGCACTATTCCTCTCCCCTCATCTGTACATGGTGTTTCAGGCAAAAATGCTAGACTTACGTAATTCATTTACTAAATCCTACGTAACATGCCTAACTAAATTGTCTTGGCCCCTGATTTTTATGGGTGTGGGCCCTTCCACTTCCTTCAATCCAATCCCATGTCTTCACGTTTTCAATTACGTAAAAAACCATAGTACTACGTTAGTTTAAGTAGGTTTCGTGTTTTAGATGTTGGCATAGTAATTGTAACTTTGTAAGGGCCAAAATGACCACTCCCTGTTTTTTGCTTGTTTTAAGGTTGTTCACCACATATACACCATGTGCAGGTGACCATGTGGTCACTCCTTTTTAATCTATTTTCCTAGGTGCAAATCCAACAAAACTGCAGGGGCACCATGTTGGCTTGTAGTAGCATGCAAGACAATGCAAAACGGGATACTCTGAACGTTGGAAATGAAGAAGTCATCACCTGGGAACGTTGGGACTACTCTGAACATGATACTCTGAACGTTGGGACTAGGTAGCAGTAGGTACGTAGTGGTGATGAACTTAAGACAATCGTACGTACACTAGTACTATATTTATAGTAATAATAAAGAGAAAAAGCGCGAACGAGTGCACCTTGCAGTAGGGAGCGCAGAGGTGGTCGGAGCTCCCGACGACGGCAACGTCGGCCATGTTGCCGTCCGCTTCCAACGCCTCCCTCAGTGCCTTGTGCCTCAAGCCCATGTTGTCTGGTCCTGTCCCGCACAGCAGCCCGGTGAAATACCACACGCGCCCTACCTCAACCATCTCAAGCTCGCACCCGACGACCACGTTCGCGGCCATGTACTCTTTGAGGAACCACTCCGCCATCACCCTCGGCGCGCTCGTCAGCGCCACCTTCCTCTTCGCCGGCAGCCAGAGGTGGTCGTACACCTGCGCGTGGAGCCCCTCCATGTAGAACTTTGGCAGGATGGTGCGGGCCACGAGGTCGGCGTCCCGTGGCCTGAGCCCAACGAAGGTGACGAACGTCATGACCCGGACGCCGGCGTCGGAGTGCTCGCCGAGCATGCACACGAGGGGAAAGAAGCAGAGCAGCACCAGCGCCCGGAGCAGGCTGCCGCCCTCGAAGGCGACGAGCATGAAGTAGGGGAAGATGCCGGCGGACCTCAGGAGCCCACCGTGGAAGTCGCACACCACCGTCCCATCAGCAGCGGACGGCATGGCGCGCTCGGAGCTGGAGACGGCTTGAGTGGATGGCTTGGTGTTGGTGGTGGAGTTACGGTAGTACTGGAAGGCATTGCTGCGGAGCTTCCTGGCCGCGCGGTACAAGTTGATGAGCCAGTGGACGGCTATCTTGGGCAGAATGGCGGGGAAGACCATCTCCTGCTTCCTATGCCCGTACGGACACTTTATCTGTGCAAGCTTGACCAACCTGCCTTTCTGCTGGTCTTGCTGGTAGAAATGGCCTAGCCAAGTGCTTGGGATAGGAGAGACGATGAAGGTGGATGGTGCCAGTCGCACTGCTCTAGTGCGTGTTTGCAGGAGATTGATCGGTAACGGGATATATATGGGGATGAGAGGAAGGGGGAGAGAATTAAGGTGGTAGGTGGGAGAAATTAGGAGGCTGACCTATAGGAACATCATTCAAAGGTCCAAATCCGACAAACGTCCGCCAGGGTAAACAATACTACGGTCAGAAAGTGAATAGGAGTATCATTCCCAATAGGTCAACCAGTATGCGCCATATGGCATAGCAGGTTGGACGCCCTTAATTTGGCCAAACTAAATGATGAACAACAAACAAATTCTATAATATCTTTATTCAATGCCTGGAAGTATCATGTATAGTTTGTCCCAAAAATGCTTATATAAGATAACTTTTTTTAACACACGATTT
This sequence comes from Hordeum vulgare subsp. vulgare, assembly GCF_904849725.1. Lineage (NCBI taxonomy): Eukaryota > Viridiplantae > Streptophyta > Magnoliopsida > Poales > Poaceae > Hordeum > Hordeum vulgare. The sequence continues at coordinate 385,511,840 of NC_058520.1, read as the reverse complement.
ATTGCTGTACCGAATATGCTTTTCATCCCAAAATATAGTGAATATTAGTTATTTTTAAGTCAAACTTCATAAATTTTGAACAAAATAATAGAATTTATCAACATCAAGAATATCAAATCGATGCAATTAGACTCACCATGAAATGTATTCCCATATGGTATATATTTGATATTGAAGATATAGGCAACATCCTCTATGAACTTGGTCCAAATTTGTGAAGCCCGACTTTCGTGAAAATCAATGTGCACTATATCATGGGACAGTGGGACTACAAACTAATGGTTAACATTATTTTCACACAATCATGTTAATTTCCCAACCTCATCTATTTTGGACTTAAGGAGTACAATATAAAATAAATAAATGGATACATTCAGTAACTCTTCAATTTAGAACAGTAAAACTGAATCACTTTCTAGCCTTCACACACCCTATGTGATTATGATGAATTTGAACTTGGGTATGTACAGAAATACTTGAATTGAATCATGAAAAATAAATTATAAGTTGAAATCTATATATCCAGGATGAAAATCCGTAGCTTAATATTTTATCCTAGTTGCCCTCTTAGTCCCCTTTTCAGGTTAGCATGGTGAAACTGCGTTGAGTTGTATATGGTTTTTTCGCTATTTGCATCAACATGAAGCAGAGATGATGGGTTTTGTCCTCCTCTCTGACAAAAGATGTATACTTTTGTGGGTAAGATTATTCCCATACATTGTTCGACATACAGGTCACAAATTCATACATACTTCTTATATAGAACCTAAGGGCATCTTTAAGACGGTCCCGCAAACTGTCCGCATCCCTTCAAACCATGGGGCGGTCCAGACGTGTTTTCTTCCAAAAATTGGAGACAAACGTGGGAGGAGCTTTGCGGGAGTCCAGACATCCGAAACGTAGGACTCCAACACCCCGGCCCACCCGACCCCTGCCCCCTTCCGTCCCCATTTCCTTCCATTTCGCCCCTTCTTTCCCTTGCTTTGCATCCGCACTCTCCACCTCCGCCGTCGTTGTTGTGCCTTTTCGGCCGCCATAGAGGCATTGCTGGACGTCCGCAACCAGCATTGACGTGCATTCTCGCCTTTACAACAGAGTTGTCCACCCTGGAGCTATTTATACCCAGGTACACTTCACCCCATGTCGACGACCTCCATAGAGGACACCACGCCTGGCAGGTGTTCCGTCAAATGCCATTGAGCTGATTTTCAAATACTATGTCATTTTTTAGAGTACAAAGGATGGCCAGCTACTTGACCATGTAGGATGAGTTGTTCTGCGATGTATGGTTGACGTATCCGTGGATTTCATAGGAGGAGCAAAGGGGAGGCCTTATGGCAACGGGTGCACTAAATGTTTCACTCATGAAAGCACATTGTGCTCTGTGACATGTACATCATTCAATCACACAACGTGAGGTTGTTATCGTATCGCTGACACACTCTCTAGATCAGCATCATGAAGTTTTGTGACGTGGTTCATCAGCTCGAGCCAAGGTGGCCATTGCACGCGGCAGAGAACAAGATCATAAGTTTTGATTCCTCTTGCTCAATTTGTTGATTGATTCATTCACTCAATGTTGGTGTACACATTATATGTAGTCCGCACTCGCTGCCATGGTGTACCACATGACAGAGGAATGACCATTTACGTGCACACACCCTTCAATGAGGGGATCGACAAACTTGCACCCAACGGGGTAAGAGGGATGTCAATCCCCTTGGTCTCGTTATTTGTAAGCGAATGAGGTGCGTAGATAATTGTAAATAATTGTAAAATGCAAAATAAAATAGAAGCAAATAAATGGCAGCAAGGTATTGAAGGTTTTAGCCATATGTTATGAATAGACCCGGGGCCATAGTTTTCCCTAATGGCATCTCTCATGAAAATAACACACGGTGGGTAAAAAAATTACTGTTGGGCATTGATAGAAGAGCGGATAGTTATGCGATTTTCACGGCAATGATCATGTAAATATAGGCATCACGTCGATAAACAAATAGGCAGACTCCTGCCTGCACCTATTACTATTACTTCACTTCAAGAGCCCATCTATGCTTGCCTCTCTACGTATTAAGTTCATGAAAAACGAAGTAATGCTTGGAGTAAGATGACATGATGCAGACAAAGTAAACTCAGCCAATATGAATAAACCCCATCGTTTTACCCTTAGTAGGAGCAACACAAAGACGCAACTTGTCCCCTTCTGTCACTGGGATATAGAAACTCGCCAGGTTGAACCTACTACAACGCACCTCTCTCACCGAAGAAATATCAATCCAGGGTGATGTAGCACAACGACAACAAGTATTGCCCTAAGTTATGAAACCAAGGTATTAATCCAATAGGAAGATCTACAACACTATGTAAGCGGTATCTGCACACAAATAACAAATTCTCGCAACCCAAAGCATGTAGGTGTTGTCAATCCCCCATGGGTAAATTAAAAGGATAGATTGATAGATGCAAATAAAGTGATGGCAAATAAAAAGAAGCAAGGTATTTTTGGTTTTTTTGATAATATAGATCCGAAAATAAAATAGAAATGTGAATAGCAAAGTAAATATTGCAAATAGATGATGTGAAATAGACCCGAGGGGCGTAGGTTTGACTAGTGGTTTCTCTCGAGAAAATAGCAAACGATGGGTAAACAAATTACTGTTGGGCAATTGATAGAAAAACAAATAATTATGACGATATCAAAGAAAATGATCATGTATATGGGCATCATGTCCTAGACAAGTAGACTGACTTCTGCCTGTATTTACTTCTATTACTCCACACGTCGACCGCTATCCAGCATGCATCTAGTGTATTAAGTTTATGGAGAAGCGGAGTAATGGTTTAAGAACTATGACATGATGTAGACAAGATCTATTCATGTAGGAATAGACCCCATCGTTTTATCCTTATTAGCAACGATACATGCGTGTATGTCTCTTTCTGTCACTGAGATTAAGCACCACAAGATCGAACCCATCACAAATCACCTCTTCCCATTGCAAGATAAAAGATCAAGTTGGCCAAACAAAAACCAAATATTGGAGAAGAAATATGAGGCTATATTAATCAAGAATGGATATAATTTCATATATCTGATCATAAACTTACAATTCATCTGATCCAAACGAACACACCGCAAAAGAATGAATTACATCAAATAAATATCCAAGAGACCATTATATTGAGAAGCAAAACGAGAGAAAAGCCATCTAGATACTGCCTACGGACCCTTAGGTCTGATATGAACAACTCATGCATCATCGGAGGAGCACCGATGAGGATGATGAACCCTTCCATGATAATATATTCCTCTACGGAACGGGCTCTAGATTGGATTTCATGGCTTGTGGAACTTGCGGTGGCTGAAACGATTTTTTGTCGACCCTTTTAGGGTTTTTGCAATGTTGAGGTATTTATAGAGCTCAGAGGCGGTGGAGGAGGTAAAAAAAGTTTCCTATAAGCATGTCAATTATTGTGGTGAGCATAGATCTTGTGAAAACATGTCAATAATGGAGGATAAGTTTTGTAAGAAGCATAAATATCAAAGAACCCAATGGTTCCTTAAGATTCTAGATGATAATGCTAAAGAGTTATGTTTTATTCTTCCCATTACTTATCAACTTTGCAATGAAGGTGGTCATTTTAATTCTCAATATATACAATTTTATTATTTAATTGTGTGCAAATATTGTGAAGATATGATCACCCTTGATCATTATAATGAATTTAGTCTATTTTTTTGGATATGAAGAAGTGACACATCCAAGTAATTAGTTTGAAGGATTACTTTTGATGAAAATTCTTGAATCTGACTTAAGGGAAATTTATATGTATTATGTGGTAAGTTGCAATGAGAATGTTTATCTTGCCAATTATATAAATATGGAAAACCCAATGGAATATGAAGAGGATACTAATGAAAGGGTAGAGGTCTCCCAATACCCTCCTGTTGTTTCTCGTGATGAATCGGGTAGCAAGGAGGAGCTTCCCATTGAACCTATCTCTTCAATAAGTAGCTTGGAAAAAGTAAATAAAGCCACAAATTATGTGGTGATGAAGAACAAGAAGAGAAGGAAAATTAGTGGTAAAAATCAATCTCTCATAAATAATGTTGCTCATATCATTGTTGACAATGAATCCGATAGTATCGTGGACGATAATACACTTGATGATGATTTTGTTATGACAATTACTTGTCATCATAGTTATGATTGGGAAGATAATGATGTTGGAAATATGCCCTAGAGGCAATAATAAAATGGTTATTATCATATTTGCTTGTTCATGATAATCGTCTATTGTTCATGCTATAATTGTATTAACAGGAAACAGTAATACATGTGTGAATAAATAGATCACAATGTGTCCCTAGCAAGCCTCTAGTTAGCTAGCTCGTTAGTCAATAGATGATCATGGTTTCCTGATCATGGACATTAGATGTCATTGATGACGGGATCACATCATTGGGAGAATGATGTGGTGGACAAGACCCAATCCTAAGCATAGCACTAGATCGTATTGTTCGTATGCTAAAGCTTTTCTAATGTCAAGTGTCTTTTCCTTCGACCGTGAGATTGTGCAACTCCCGGATACCGTGGGAGTGCTTTGGGTGTATCAAACGTCACAACGTAACTGGGTGACTATAAAGGTGCACTACGGGTATCTCTGAAAGTGTCTGTTGGGTTGGCACGAATCAAGATCGGGATTTGTCACTCCGTGTAACGGAGAGGTATCTCTGGGCCCACTCGGTAGAACATCATCATGAGCTCAATGTGACTAAGGAGTTAGTCACATGATGACGTGCTACGGAACGAGTAAAGAGGCTTACCGGTAACGAGATTGAACAAGGTATGGGTATACCGGCGATCGAATCTCGGGCAAGTTCTATACCGACAGACAAAGGGAATCGTATACGGGATTGATTGAATCCTTGACATCGTGGTTCATCTGATGAGATCATCGTGGAGCAAGTGGGATCCACCATGGGTATCCAGACCCTGCTGATGGTTATTGGCCGGAGAGGTGTCTCGGTCATGTCTGTCTGTCTCCCGAACCCGTAGGGTCTACACACTTAAGGTTCGATGACGCTAGGGTTATAGGGAATTGTTATACGAGGTTACCGAAAGTTGTTCGGAGTCCCGGATGAGATCCCGGACATCACGAGGAGCTCCGGAATGGTCCGGAGGTAAAGATTGATATATAGGACGGATGGTTTCGGACACCGGACGTGTTTTGGGCCTCACCGGTAACGTACCGGGACCACCAGAGGTGGCCACGGGGGTCCACCGAAGGGGGGCAACGACCCCGAGAGGTAAGATGGGCCAAGTGGGGAGGGAACCAGCCCCTAGGTGGGCTGGTGCGCCTCCCCACTCAGCCCAATGCGCAGGGGAGAGGGAAGGGGGGGGGCAAACCCTAAGCCAGGTGGGCCTAAGGCCCACGAGGGGTGAGCACCACCCCTCCTCCCTGCCCTGGCCGCCGCCCCCTCTCCCATCTGGGGCTGCCGCACCCCTTGGGGGTGGGAACCCTAAGGGCTGCGCCCCCTCCCCCTCCCCTATATATAGTTGAGGTTTCGGGGCTGTTTTGCACACGGTTTCCTCTCTCTCTCTCTCTCGGCGCATCCCTGCCCTTCTTCCTCCTCTTCTCTGCCGGTGCTTGGCGAAGCCCTACCGGGAGACCTCGTCTCTCCATCGACACCACGCCGTCGTGCTGCTGGAGTTCTTCCCCAACCTCTCCCTCCTCCTTGCTGGATCAAGGTGCGGGAGACGTCACCGGGCTGCACGTGTGTTGAACGCGGAGGTGCCGTAGTTCGGCACTAGATCAGAATCGCTGTGAGTACGACTCCATCAACCGCGTTCTAGCAATGCTTCCGCTTAGCGATCTTCAAAGGTATGAAGATGCTCTTACCCCTCTCTCGTTGCTGGTCTCTCCATAGGAAGATCTGAATATGCGTAGGAAAATTTTGAATTTATGCTACGTTATCCAACAGTGGCATCCGAGCTAGGTTTTCTATGCATAGATTCTATGCACGAGTAGAACACAAAAGTTGTGGGCGATGATTTGTCAATTTGCTTGCCGCTACTAGTCTTATTATTTTACGGCGGTATTGTGGGATGAAGCGGCCTGGACCAACTTTACACGTACGCTTACGTGAGACTCGTTCCACCGACAGACATGCACACCGTGCATAAAGGTGGCTAGCGGGTGTCTGTCTCTCCTACTCTAGTCGGATTGGATTTGATGAAAAGGGTCCTTATGAAGGGTAAATATCTTTGGCATATCATCGTTGTGGCTATCACGTAGGTAAGAAGGCGTTCTTGCTAGAAACCCAAATCAGCCACGTAAAACTTGCAACAACAATTAGAGGACGTCTAACTTGTTTTTGCAGGGTTTGACATGTGATGTGATATGGCCAAAGTTGTGATGTTGCATGTATGATGTATGAGATGATCATGTTATTGTAATAGGTTTCACGACTTGCATGTCGATGAGTATGACAACCGGCAGGAGCCATAGGAGTTGTCTTAATTTATTGTATGAGATGCAACGCCATGTGCTTACTACTTTTACTTCATTGCTAACGGTTAGCTATAGTAGTAGTGATAGTAGTAGTTGGCGTGACGACTTCACGGAGACACGATGATGGAGATCATGGTGTCACGCCAGTGACGATGATGATCATGCGATGCCTGAAGATGGAGATCGAAAGGGCAAAGATGATAATGGCCATATCATGTCACTATATGATTGCATTGTGATGTTTATCATGTTTTTCATCTTATTGCTTAGAACGACGGTAGCATAATAAGATGATCCCTCTTAAAATTTCGAGAACGTATTCCCCTAAGTGTGCAAAGTTGTGAAGGTTCGTTGTCTCGAAGCACCACGTGATGATCGGGTGTGATAGATTCTAACGTTCGCATACAACGGGTGTAAGCCAGATTTACACACGCGAAACACCTAGGTTGACTCGACGAGCTTAGCATGTACAGACATGACCTCGAATACAAGAGACCGAAAGTTCGAACATGAGTCGTATGGTTGAATACGATCAGCATGAAGTTGCTCATCATGGTGACTAGTCCGTCTCACGTGATGATCGGACACAGGTTAGTCAACATGGATCATGTATCACTTAGATGACTAGAGGGATGTCGATTTAAGTGGGAGTTCATACTTAATATGATTAAATGAACTTAATTGTCATGAACTTAGTCTAAAAGATTTGTCTTTATAAATATTGTAGATGACCAACGTCAACCTCAATTTCAACGCATTCCTAGAGAAAAACAAGCTGAAAGATGATGGTAGCAACTATGCGGACTGGGTTCGTAACTTGAAGCTCATCTTTGAAGCAGCTAAAAAGGCTTATGTCCTTGATGCGTCGTTAGGTGACCCTCCCGCTCCCGCAGCAGCCCAGGACATTCTGAACGTCTGGCAAACGCGGAGTGATGACTACTCTCTGGTTAGGTGTGGCATGTTATACAGTTTAGAAACGGGGCTCCAAAGGCGTTTTGAGCAACACGGAGCATATGAGATGTTCCAAGAGCTGAAGCTAGTTTTCCAAGCTCATGCCCGTGTCGAGAGATATGAAGTCTCCGACAAGTTCTTTAGCTGTAAGATGGAGGAGAACAGTTCTGTCAGTGAGCACATACTCAAAATGTCTTGGTTACACGGTCGTCTGACTTCACTTGGAGTCAAACTTCCGGATGATGCTATAATTGACATAATCCTCCAGTCTCTCCCACCAAGCTACAAAGGCTTTGTGCTTAACTACAACATGCAAGGGATGGAGAAGACCATTCCTGAGTTGTACTCGATGCTCAAGTCTGCAGAAGTAGAAATCAAGAAAGAGCATCAAGTGTTGATGGTCAACAAGACCACTAGTTTCAAGAAGGGTAGGGGTAAGTAGAACTCCAAAAAAGACGACAAAGCTGTTGCCGCGCCCGGTAAGCCAGATGCCGGGAAGAAGAAAAAGAATGGACCCAAGCCTGAGACTAAGTGCTTCTATTTCAAGGGAAAGGGTCACTGGAAGCGGAACTGCCCCAAATACTTAGCGGACAAGAAGGCCGGTAACATTAAAGGTATATGTGATATACATGTCATTGATGTGTACCTTACCAGCGCTCGTAGTAGCTCCTGGGTATTTGATACCGGTGCTGTTGCTCACATTTGCAACTCAAAGCAGGAACTGCGGAATAAACGGAGACTGGCCAAGGACGAGGTGACGATGCGCGTCGGGAATGGTTCCAAGGTCGATGTGATCACCGTCGGCACGCTACCTCTACATCTACCGTCGGGATTAGTTTTAAACCTTAATAATTGTTATTTAGTACCATCTTTAAGCATGAACATTGTATCAGGGTCTTGCTTAATGCGAGACGGCTACTCATTTAAGTCAGAGAATAATGGTTGTTCTATTTATATGATTGATATGTTTTATGGTCATGCTCCGCTGGTGAATGGTTTATTCTTGATGAATCTCGATCGTGATGTTACACATATTCATAGTGTGAGTACCAAAAGATGTAAAGTTGATAATGATAGTCCCACATACTTGTGGCACTGCCGCCTTGGTCATATCGGCGTTAAGCGCATGAAGAAGCTCCATACTGATGGACTATTAGAGTCTCTTGACTTTGAATCATTTGACACACGCGAACCGTGCCTCATGGGCAAGATGACTAAGACTCCATTCTCAGGAATAATGGAGAGAACAACCGACTTATTGGAAATAATACATACTGATGTGTGTGGTCCAATGAACGTTGAAGCTCGCGGTGGCTATCGTTATGTTCTAACTCTCACCGATGATTTGAGTAGGTATGGGTATATCTACTTGATGAAGCACAAATCTGAGACATTTGAAAAGTTCAATGAATTTTAGAGTGAGGTCGAGAATCAATGTGACGGAAAAATTAAGTGTCTACGATCTGATCGTGGAGGAGAATATTTGAGTCACGAGTTTGGCACACACCTAAGGAAGTGTGGAATCGTTTCACAACTGACGCCGCCTGGCACACCGCAACGCAACGGAGTGTCTGAACGTCGTAATCGCACTTTATTAGATATGGTACGATCTATGATGTCTCTTACCGACCTACCGCTATCATTTTGGGGATACACATTAGAAACTACAGCATTCACTTTAAATAGGGCACCGTCTAAATCCGTTGAGACGACACCGTATGAATTATGGTTTGGCAAGAAACCTAAGTTGTCGCTTCTTAAAGTTTGGGGCTGCAATGCTTATGTGAAGAAACTTCAACCAGAAAAGCTCGAACCCAAAGCGGAGAAATGCGTATTCATAGGATACCCTAAGGAAACTATTGGGTATACTTTCTATCTTAGATCCAAAGGTAAAACCTTTGTTGCCAAGAACGGATCCTTTCTAGAGAAAGAGTTTCTCTCGAAAGAAGTAAATGGGAGGAAGGTAGAACTTGATGAGGTAATTACACCCCCTCTCGAACGGGATAGTAGCGCAACGCGGGAAGTTGTTCCTGTGGCGCCTACACCAACTGAAGAGGAAGTTAATGATGATGATCATGAAGCTCCGGATCAAGTTACTGCTGAACCACGAAGGTCCACAAGGACACGCTCCGCACCAGAGTGGTACGGCAACCCTGTGATGGAAATCATGTTGTTAGACAACGGTGAACCTTCGAACTATGAAGAAGCGATGGCGGGCTTGGATTCCAGCAAATGGCTTGAAGCTATGAAATCCGAGATAGGATCCATGTATGAGAACAAAGTATGGACTTTGGTGGACTTGCCCGATGACCGGCGAGCCATAGAAAATAAATGGATCTTCAAGAAGAAGACTGATGCAAACGGTAATGTAACCGTTTATAAAGCTCGACTTGTCGCAAAGGGTTTTCAACAAATTCAAGGAGTTGACTACGAAGAGACTTTCTCTCCCGTAGAGGAGCTGAAATCAGTCTGAATCATGTTAACGATTGCCGCCTTTTATGATTATGAAATTTGGCAAATGGACGTCAAAACAACGTTCCTTCATGGGAACCTTAAGGAAGAGTTGTGTATGATGCAACCAGAAGGTTTTGTTGACCCTAAGGGTGCTAACAAAGTGTGCAAGCTCCAGCGCTCCATCTATGGGCTGGTGCAAGCATCTCGGAGTTGGAACATTCGCTTTAATGAGGTGATTAAAGCGTTTGGGTTCATACAGGTTTATGGAGAAGCCTATCTATACAAGAAAGTGAGTGGGAGCTCTGTAGCTTTCCTCATACTGTATGTGGATGACATATTATTGATGGGGAATAATATAGAGATGTTGGAGAGCATAAAGGCCTATTTGAACAAGAGTTTTTCAATGAAGAACCTTGGAGAAGCTGCATACATATTAGGCATCAAGATCTATAGAGATAGATCGAGACGCCTCATAGGTCTTTCGCAAAGCACATACCTTGACAAGATATTGAAGAAGTTCAATATGAAAAACTCAAAGAAAGGGTTCTTGCCAGTTTTTCAAGGTATGAGATTGAGTAAGACTCAGTCGCCGACCACGGCAGCAGATAGAGAGAAGATGAGTTCTGTCCCCTACGCTTCAGCCGTAGGCTCTCTTATGTATGCATGCTGTGTACCAGACCTGATATAAACCTTGCCATAAGTTTGGTAGGGAGGTACCAAAGTGATCCCGGTATGGAACACTGGACAGCGGTCAAGGATATCCTTAAGTACCTGAAAAGGACTAAGGAAATGTTTCTCGTTTATGGAGGTGATGAAGAGCTCGTCGTAAAGGGTTACGCCGATGCTAGCTTCGACACAGATCCGGATGACTCTAAGTCACAGACCAGATATGTATATGTTTTGAATGGTGGGGCAGTGAGTTGGTGCAGCAAAAAGCAAGGAGTCGTGGCAGCATCTACATGTGAAGCGGAGTACATAGCTGCTTCAGAAGCGGCTCATGAAGGAATTTGATGAAGGAGCTCATCACCGACCTTGGAGTGGTTCCAAGCGCGTCGGGTCCAATGACACTCTTCTGTGATAACACTGGGGACATTGCCATAGCCAAGGAGCCCAGGTTTCACTGGAAGACGAAGCACATCAAACGCCGCTACAACTCCATCCAGGACCATGTCCAGAGTGGAGTAATAGATATTTGTAAAGTACACACGGATCTGAATATTGCAGACCCGTTGACTAAACCTCTTCCACGAGCAAAACATGATCAACACCATAATGATATGGGTGTTCGATACATCACAATGTAACTAGATTATTGACTCTAGTGCAAGTGGGAGACTGTTGGAAATATGCCCTAGAGGCCATAATAAAATGGTTATTATCATATTTCCTTGTTCATGATAATCATCTATTGTTCATGCTATAATTGTATTAACTGGAAACAGTAATACATGTGTGAATAAATAGATCACAATGTGTCCCTAGCAAGCCTCTAGTTAGCTAGCTCGTTAGTCAATAGATGATCATGGTTTCCTGATCATGGGCATTAGATGTCACTGATGACGGGATCACATCATTGGGAGAATGATGTGATGGACAAGACCCAATCCTAAGCATAGCACTAGATCGTATTGTTCGTATGCTAAAGCTTTTCTAATGTCAAGTGTATTTTCCTTCGACCATGAGATTGTGCAACTCCCGGATACTGTAGGAGTGCTTTGGGTGTATCAAACGTCACAATGTAACTGGGTGACTATAAAGGTGCACTACGAGTATCTCTGAAAGTGTCTGTTGGCTTGGCACGAATCGAGATCGGGATTTGTCACTCCGTGTGACGGAGAGGTATCTCTGGGCCCACTCGGTAGAACATCATCATGAGCTCAATGTGACTAAGGAGTTAGTCACACGATGACGTGCTACGGCACGAGTAAAGAGACTTACCGGTAACAAGATTGAACAAGGCATGGGTATACCGACGATCGAATCTCGGGCAAGTTCTATACCGACAGACAAAGGGAATCGTATACGGATTGATTGAATCCTTGACATAGTGGTTCATCCGATGAGATCATCGTGGTGCAAGTGGGAGCCACCATGGGTATCCAGACCCCGCCGATGGTTATTGGACGGAGAGGTGTCTCGGTCATGTCTGCCTGTCTCCCGAACCCGTAGGGTCTACACACTTAAGGTTCGATGACGCTAGGGTTATAGGGAATTGTTATACGAGGTTACTGAAAGTTGTTCGGAGTCCCGGATGAGATCCCGGATGTCACGAGGAGCTCCGGAATGGTCCGGAGGTAAAGATTGATATATAGGACGGATGGTTTCGGATAGCGGAAGTGTTTCGGGCATCACCGGTAACGTACCGGGACCACCGAGACCACCGGAGGTGGCCCCGGGGGTCCACCGAAGGGGGGCAACGACCCCGGGAGGTAAGATGGTCCAAGTGGGGGAGGGAACCAGCCCCTAGGTGGGTTGGTGTGCCTCCCCACTCAGCCCAATGCACAGGGGAGAGGGAAGGGGGGCAAACCCTAAGCCAGGTGGGCCTAAGGCCCACCACGGGTGCGCACCACCCCTCCTCCCTGCCCTGGCCGCCGCCCCCTCTCCCATCTGGGGCTGCCGCACCCCTTGGGGGTGGGAACCCTAAGGGCTGCGCCCCCTCCCCCCCTATATATAGTTGAGGTTTCGGGGCTGTTTTGCACACGGTTTCCTCTCTCTCTCGGTGCAGCCCTGCCCTTCTTCCTCCTCCTCTCTGCTGGTGCTTGGCGAAGCCTTGCCGGGAGACCTCGTCTCTCCATCGACACCATGCCGTCATGCTGCTGGAGTTCTTCCCCAACCTCTCCATCCTCCTTGCTGGATCAAGGTGCGGTAGACGTCACCGGGCTGCACGTGTGTTGAACGCGGAGGTGCCGTAGTTCGGCACTAGATCAGAATCGCTGCGAGTACGACTCCATCAACCGTGTTCTAGCAACGCTTCCGCTTAGCAATATTCAAAGGTATGAAGATGCTCTTACCCCTCTCTCGTTGTTGGTCTCTCCATAGGAAGATTTGAATATGCGTAGGAAAATTTTGAATTTATGATACGTTACCCAACAAATGATACTTCTTATAATATTCAAAATATTTTTGGCACCAACTTGGAAAATTTTGATGATAAGAATTCTTACACTATTGGTGCTAGTAATGCTATTAATGTTTATGCTAATGATATGCAAACCCACAAGGTTGGGGATGCTATGTTCGATGAGAATGACATGTTTGAGAATTTATTTGTTGGAAATAATGTCTGTACCTTGCTTGGGGTTGCAATGTTATATGAAGATGATATTTTTAGTTCCCCTACTTTCAATGATCAAATTTATTATGATGATTGCATGCCTCCTATTTATGATAATTGTAATAATTATGAAAGTGGGTTTGGAAGAGTGCCATGATTATCATCCCACTATTTTGTAGGGGGTTGAATCTTAATATAATTATATAAGTGGATTTGGAGAGGTCATGACCTTATTTAGTAATGATTCCACTATCTTGGAAGTGGTCGGCCCAAGCGGTGTGGATCTGGTAATGCCTACCCCTAACAAGGCACACAAATTTGCCCCGCTGGATCCTAGCCCATCCACTTTCCCCTCGAGCGACAAGATCCTTTATCCACCATATCCACCTCCTCTCAACCACCCTTCGGCGTCTAACCCACCTTCCATGCTCAGTTGATTTGATTGTCACCATCGTGGGAATTTCCAATCACGATGAAAATTCCCTCCATTTTTGCCTCATATGCCGCTCTGAGGGCCACCTTATTGTCGATTGCCAAAATCGATGCAAGCCACATGCCTTCAAGAGGTTTGTATGTGGGCTTCAAGGGTGTTCCTTCATCACTTTAGATGGGGACAAGTATTTGGATGTGGTGGTTGTGGCTCTAGTAAATGTTGTAGTCATCTCTGTTCAGTCTCAGGAGATATACACGCAGACGCTCTCACCGAGCTCAAGGAGTTGGGCCTCGAGGGTTGTGACTCGCACGTGCACCAGATTTGTGCTTCGGAATTTGCATTGGTGTTCGCTACGAGGAGATCCTCAAGATGATTTCCTAGTGCACCAGCTTTACACTTCCTCTAAACATGATCGTGATCTCTATCGGTACTATTGACGGCACATGGCATGCTATTGGGACTCTGACTAAGACGTGGGTTCTCTTTGATGATGTGCCTTCTAGTGTGCGAACCGCTCCTCTCATGATGACCTTAGCTTACCTGGATGGGAAACCCATCAAGCTTGATGCATTGTTGCTTGATCGGCTGGGCTCATATCGTGTCAGGATGTGGTGTCTGGATCCTTCTAGAGTGGCTGGTCACATTGTGGTTTTTTCCATTATCCTGTGCTTTCAGCATTTGTGTTTTGTGCTGGAAGGAGCTAAGGCACATCAACAACCTCCCCCTCCTCCTCCTAATCTCTCAACGGAACCGAGATATAGTGGTAATAATGACAATGCTTTTGATGAGGATTCGGGTGATCCTTTTTAAAAGTATGAATGGGAGAAGATGGGTGAGAACATGCGGGAGCTCTTCAAATCCCGTGCCCCATGTGGTCGGCCAATGGACAAGATATCACATCCCTAGCTACCCTTTGATGATTAGCAAGATTGTGCTCATATTTTCAATCTTGCATTAAAAGTGAAAATGGAAATCAAAGATAAAAACCCTAGAAACTCCATATCCAAACTAATTCGAACTTGTGACAAATCAATGAACTCAAAATGGCTTTCATAAAAGTCCATGATTTTTGATAAATATTGCAAATAACAATTCAGGGGTGGATTTATTTTTAAAAATACTTTTGGCATTATATTTAAAATACAAAAGCCACTGAAATCAACTATATATTTGATTTCAAATATTTCAGAGTTTAATAAAATGTTGAATCTTTTATATGGGGTTGGAAATATTCCAAATAACACCCGAGAGTTTATTCACTATTTTAGAAATAGTTTGGAGCCAAAAAATAAAATCAAACAAATGTTAGAAAGTTTTAACAGAAACAGAAAAGAGAGAAAATGAAAAAAACCTATCTAACGCTTACCTCGCCTAGCCGACCTCCTCTCCCTGTCGTCCTCATTGCGCTAGTCGGTAGCAGGAGGTGGCCGCCGCTCTCTCCGGTGCGGCCACGCACCTGCGTGCCTGCTTGGACCCTCCAACGTGCTAGCAAGGAGGATAACCCTCCCCGCAACCCATTCGAGCTCTCTCCCTCTCCCCATTCGCTCCCCTGCCTCTCTTCTCTCGGCCGCCATTGGAGCGAGCTCGAGCTCGAGCTCGCCGTCATCTCCGGCCAGTGCAAGCTCCTCCGAGCATGCCGTTCCCTTCGCCTCGTCGAGCACATCATCCCCGCTGAAGGAGAAGAGCCCCCAAGCCCTGCATCGTCAGATCACCGTCGTCTTCATCCTTGGGCCACCGTTGATCGCCGCCGTCATCCTCCTTCTCCAGTCGTCCCTGAGCCCGCTTTTGACGCCTCTGCGAGCACTGTGAGCCTGGGGTGCTTTCCCCCCTCTTCTCCTCCTCGATGCCGAGCCCTAGCACTCGATATCACCGGAGCCCGACGAGATCCACCGCGGAAGCTCGTCGCCGGTGATGCTCCGATGATCGGTTCGTCATCCTCAGACCATGAGAAGCTTCAGCGTGCTGCGTAGATGCCGTAGGAGCCAATCCTCGATCTATTTGCCCCGTGTTTCGTTGAGCTCATCGTTGCCCGAGCTCCGGCAGCCGCCGAGCTCGTCGCCGGCGTCAGCTCCGGCCACTTCAGCCTCTGAGCATAGGAAAAATGGATGCGCCATCGAGTGGCCGTTCTCCTGGTGCCCTCCTCCGTCCTTTTGGTCGCTAGGGGAGCAATCCCGAAGCCCTCCGCCGTCCCTGGAGCCATTGGAGGCTCGCCGCCGGTGGGTTTGACCCGTGGGTCTATGACAGGTGGGGCCAACCCTTGGCTAATTAAAGTTTAAACTAATAAAAATAAATAGTTAATTAAATTACTAAACAGCCACTAGCATGTGGACCAGCCCCTGTTAAATAACTAAATTAACTTAAAGTTTAATTAAATTCTGGCCAGAGTCACTGACGAGTGGGTCCCACTGGTCAGGTTTGACTTTCAACGCCTAGTTGGACCTGGTGATGTCATGCTGATGCAGTAACTCTATTTCTGATTTAATATAATTCCAGAAAATGCTAAAACTTTCGAAATTCATAGAAAATTGAATATAACTCCAAATTTAACAAATAATATATGCAAATTAATCAAAAAAAATTCAATGAACACAATGGTGCTAATTTCATGCATGACAAACAAAGTTATGAAACAGCATGAGGTCAATTCAATTAAATGAATATGGTAAATATACTATTTCAACTAATATTTGAATTTGAATTCAAATTAGCATCAACCCAAATGTTTGATAGCCACACTAGCTCATGCTATATTTCATTTCATGCCATGATCATGCTTCATATTGTTGCATATGAATGTTATTGATTGTCGTTATTGTTTCGGTAGGCTCTGCCCTTCCGGATACGTCCGAATATCCGACTGACGAATTTAATCCCTCTGCCGAGCAACAAGGAAAGCACCCTTTTGATCATCCCGATATAATCCCATGTTCTTGCTCCTCCTCCCACTTATTGCATTCGGACAAAATATTTCAAATGCTTTATTTCGGTAGCTGAACCTATTCCTTTGCATGACCTGTCATTGTCAAAGTAAATAGCCAAACCTTGCAACCTAGCATACCTGGTAGTTGCTTGAGCTATGATGTGTTTTTCCTCCTATGCTTGCTATGCCTAGAGTTGTGTCAGGTCTGTTTCATCTGGGTGATGAACAAGAATGGATGAATGTGTTCTAGTGACAAAGAATAAGTGTGGAACCTGATTTGGTAAAGGTACCGATGAAAGGCTATGTAGGAGTACATGGCGGGTTATTTCATTGGAACCGTCCTTAGGAACTGAGTTCCGTGTATGTAATCCAAGACTAGATACTACCACACGTTGGGATACTTAATTGACCCTCTTGCCTTATTAATCGCCTAGTACTCGGTCCAGGAGTTACAAGTAGTTTCTGGTGTTTATAGTCATGCTGGAGGCCGTGCCTAGTGCTGACCTTAGAGGTGGGCTATGATGTGGTAGGCAGTGGTACGGTGTACCAAGTGGCACCCGAATGGCAGGCTTGGGAACCCTGCGCACATCGTTTGGGACCGTGGCGGAAACCTCGACCGAACTTCCGTGCGGGTTACTCTCAAATACGCGATAAACCTGGAATAGGTATTAGTGTGGTTAACGGTCGTGGCCGACTCCCTTGCTGGGCTTCCGCCTGAAGGTTGCCGAGATGCATGATGTACACATGGCGATAAGTGGCGAGAGCGTGTGTGAAGAAGTACACCCCTGTAGGGTTATGATCTATTCGAATAGCCGTGTCCGCGGATATGGACTACTTGGAGACATATGTTGTTCATAGACAACTTTCATGGCTACTCATAAAAGTATCAAGATAAGCGTGAGTATCATGTATGGCATTTCCGTAGGGAGACGGAAAGGAGTTCATGATAGTCTATTGTTATGGTGGTGGTGGACTCGTGTACGACTTATCAAAGTTGTTAAAACTATTTAAAATTGTAGTTTAGTCTAGCCAAGAGTCAAAGCTCGCTTGCTGCATGGAACACCACAACCCCCTCTATTGATACCTGCGCATGAGTAGATAGATATGTTCGAAAGTCTTGCTGAGTACTCTTGTACTCATGTTTGCTTAATAATTGTTGCGGAGGATACCCACGAGCCAACAAGTGTGTTCTTTCTAGACATCGATGATGACGAGTAGCTGGTGTCCTAGCTACGACCTGGCCCCTTTCAGAAGGGATCTGTAGATAGTCAGGCCTCATGCCTTTTCCTTTCATCTGTCTATACTCAGACAACTTTTATGCTTCCGTTGGTTTGTATGACTCTGCTTGTATGACTTGAGTGTCAGGTCATGTGACCCCTGCCTGTATGAACATATTATGTAAGACTCTTCCGAGTCTTCTAAATAAATGTTGTGTTGTTGTATGGTTATGTTGTGATGCCATTGTTGTATCTATGCATATCGAGTATGTCATGCGTACGTGTGATGCACTGTGATATGTATGGGATTCGACACCTAGTCGTATGCCCTTAGTAGCTCTCTATACAGAGAAATGCCCCTTTGTGTTGCCACCGAGCCTTGGTAGTTCGCTACTGCTCCGGACACATTGGTTGACCGACATGTATCCTTCTTAGTTGTTGTGTCTGTCCCTACCGGGAAATGTCACACGGTGTAATGGAGTCCTTGTAGCTTGCTGTGACTCGTCTACACTCGCTGATGACCGACACCTGCTTTGCTGGGTTATGTATGCCTCTCTTTGTACACTTGAGCCACTTGAGTTTATGACTAGTTATGTCGACCCGGGTTCTTTGACATTGGAATGCTAGCGACATTAATGCATACGTGATTCAAAAGGCGCAAACGGTCCCGGCTAAGGTAAGGTGGCAGCCGTGGGGTTAACCGTGCGTGAGACCGCAAAGAGATGCAATGTGTTACAGGCTGGATTCCTATGACTTAGGATCAGGGTCCCGACAACGTTGGTATCAGAGCCTGCCTGACTGTAGGATTACCAAGCCAAACTGGTCGAAGTTGAGTCTAGAATTGCTTTAGTTATACATAAGGGAATTGTTTGTGGAAGGGAACGTAAGATTCTTGCTTCTCTTCTCAAGTCATTCTATTCTGGTCAACCTCGTATTTTCTACGGGGATTAAGAACTAGGTTACTTATCTATCTCTCAGGATCGCGTGTTACTAATCGGTAGACTGTAGGAAAATGGTTCGAGAATTAATCCGAATTTATTTTGTTCCAAGGAAAAGAAAATAAGTTTTGATGACCATGGAATTGAACTTGATAGTTGAGTGGTTATGTTATCCTATCTTTTGTGGGTTGTCTTAAAATTGTTTTTGAGCATTTATAGCTGTTATGCTGCCCAGTTTTATCTCCAGAGCTCTAATGCCTTTTGCATTACTCTTTATTTCAGAGGCCTGGCCGTCCTTCTCGTCAGGTGGTCCGTCTGACTAGGTTCATTGATGTGTTGGGTCACATGGCCATGCTGGTCAGGATGATGTCAGTAGCCAGTTACCGTTGGTACCCACAGTATACAGTGGAAGAGCAGTACCGGGATTTCAACCAAAGTTAGTACCTGTGCACTATTAGGGTATTCCCAGATTACCCCGGAGCCGAGGAGCCGATCCATTGTTCTTATGGATTGGGGGTTACTGTTGACATGGCGGTATAAGATGCTGCCTACTCAATGTTGACCATCATGAGAGCCAGACATGCACTGCTGCAGAATTCAGAGTTCTGCTATGTTCCCGCTTCTCAGCCAGGAGAAGAAGGATACCTCAGTGGGGTCTACTTTGATTCCTCTATGGAGGATCCGCTGCTGCAGTCCACCACTGAGATGTTAGAGAATAGAGACAGCGATGCTCGTGCCCATCATATGGAGTTCTATGCTACCCGTGACCGTTTGTGGACAAACTTGACACAGCTGGCACCTGTAGTTCAGACAGGGTATGGAGATATGGAAATGTTGAACCCCATTAGGACTCATCTTCCAGCTCATGTTGGCTGGCCTGCTATAGGAGGTGTCACCCCTCTTCGGGGACCTCTACTACCACCAGTCAGGGGACCAAGGCCACACCCGTGCCCTTACGGTTCCCAGGGGTCTCGGGCTCGAGTATTTCCTGATCCGCAGGTTGAGCTCCCAGGCCATGGAGGCAACCTTTATGAGATGTTTTACGCGGATGCTTGAACCTGTGAGTGGAAGAGTAGTATGGTAGTAGTTGTACTTCCACAGTCCTGTGTGTCTTATGGAGTATGCCTATGTCGTGATATGAGTTCCTGAGGCATAGATAAATAATGTATAGGAAGCTTGGAAAGCCTCTGATGAGTAGTATCATCTTTTCAGTAGTTTGCTCTTCAGTTTGAGGTTATACTGAACTATGTAATGGTGTGTATGAACCATGGTGTATATATAGCAGTTGCTTGTTACCATGTTGTTCAGATGTTCATTTCCGCATTCCATGTGTTCAGTGCATTCTTAATCCATAGTTAGTATTGATGATGATATTAGTCTAAGCTGTGGGTTTGTTTGCGAGGATGGTGTTTACCAGGCTGAACCGTGCCCCTAACCATGAGCAGGGAGAAGGTAGTCAGGAAGCAGAGGAGGAACTGCCTCACCCGCCTTCTCTGGCGGAAGTTATGCTTGAGGCGGAAAGAAGCAAACGAGAGACCAACCGTCTGCTAGAACGTATTGAGCAAATAATGTCTCGTCAGCCGCGAAATGACGCAGTGTCCCTCAATGACTTTGTGAAGCTGAATCCCCCGAAGTTCCATCACTCCGTCGATCCTCTCGACGCTGATGACTGGCTGTGCAGTATATCTCGCAAGATATGCTCTACCAATGTTTATGAGGCCGACAAGGTGACCTTTGCTGCATACTTTCTGGAAGGCCCCGCAAATCTGTGGTGAGAGAATTTTGAAGCTATGCGCCCTGCCGGACCAGCAGCCACATGGACAGATTTCAGTGCAGCCTTCCGTGTGCACCACATTCCAGAGGGTCTGATGGACCCTAAGAGAGAAGAATTATGTGCCTTCACCCAGGGAAAGTTGACCGTGGATGCTTATATCCGCGAGCTCGGTAATCTCGCTCGCTACGCAACTGAAGAGGTGTCAACTAACGCCAAGAAGCACGCAAGATTCCGCAAGGGTCTGAGCCCCAAACTTCATCGTGCCCTGCGCCTTCATGAATGCACAAGTTTTCAAGCTCTTGTCAACAAGGCGATCAGTGCCGAGACTGGTCATACCGACTATGAAGCCACGAAGAAGCACTCTCGCGATTCAAGCTCCTCATCTGGTTCTGCGTTTCCAAAATGCAGGTTGTGGATCCCGAATAGCTCTGTGCCGCCAAGATATACCCCGAGGCCATCCTATGTGGAGCCTCAGGTGAACCAGACCAACCTTCCAGCAAAGACCTATGGTGGTCCAGCTAGCAATGCTGCACCACGTACCAATCAGGTGATCTGCTACAAGTGTGGAGAACCAGGGCACTATTCACGAGAGTATCCTTAGAACATAACTGCCAAGCAACCTGGGAAGTCTGTTGGGCAAGGCAAGTCGGGCAAAGCTTATTATGTGAAGCAACCTCCTGCGTGGCCGCGTGAATTATGTCTCACCAGAAGAAGCTGCAGAGGATCCCGACGTCATTTTTGGTATGCTCCTTGTCAATCATCACCCATCGTCTCTTATTTTTGACACTTGGTCATCTCATTCCTTCATTTCCGAAAGTTATGCGCAGTTGCATAACATGTCCTTTTGTGATATGCCAATCCCATTAGTTGCCAAACCCCTGGTAGTAAATGACAAACTTCTAGGATAAGTTATGACAATGAAATCCTAGTAGACAAGCTAGTTTTTCTAGCATCATTGATAGCCCTGAAATCCTCAGATATCAATATCATCTTGGGTATGGACTGGATGTCAGCTCATTACGCCAAGATTGATACTCATGCTAGAAATGTTCAGCTTACCCATCCCTCAGGTGAGATAGTTAACGTCTCAACTCGAGTTGCCAAATGGCAACTCTATTCCCTCAATGCTAGTGCTCTTCTAGAACTTGAAGACATTCCGGTAGTCCGTGACTATCCGGATATTTTCCAGAAGAACTACCAGGAATTCCACCTGACAGGGATCTAGAGTTTGTGATAGATCTTGTTCCAGGAACTGTCTCAATAGCCAGAAGACCCTATAAGATGGCACCCTTGAAGCTAGCCGAACTTAAGAAACAACTAGATGAGGCCTTGAATAAAGGTTTCATTCGACCTAGCTCTTCCCCTTGGGCTTGCCCCGTCCTCTTTGTTAAGAAGAAAGATGGAACGAACCGAATGGTTGTAGATTATCGACCAGTTAATCTGGTCACCATAAAGAACAAGTATCCGCTCCCCAGGGTCAACGATTTGTATGATCAGCTCGTTGGATCCTCAGTCTACTCCAAAATGGATTTGAGGTTGGGTTACCATCAAATCAAGATCAAGAATGGGGACATTCCAAAAACGGCCTTTGTCACTCGTTATGGCCAATACGAGTACACCATCATGTCCTTCGGTTTAACCAATGCCCCAGCTACCTTTTCTGGCTTGATGAATTCAATCTTCATGGAGTATTTGGATAAATTCGTTGGGGTATACCTCGATGATATTCTCATCTACTCGAAGAACAAACAAGAACATGCCGAGCATCTAAGGCTGGTATTGATGAAACTTCGAGAGCACTGATGTTTGATGTGTATCCCTTGCAATGGCACCAGAAATAGTTGTGTCGATGGCACCAGGAATCCTTCAGCTACGGCTACCCCTTAAGGGACTTCCTAGGCAAGTATGCAAAGGATTTCCCCCGTGGCCTTGGAGCCTTGCGTTGGTGTTCCCTAGAAGCGGAAAGGGTGATGTAGCACAGCGATGGTAAGTATATCCCTCAGTTTGAGAATCAAGGTATCAATCCGGCGGAAGAGTATCTCAAGATCCTGCACAAACACAAAAGCTTGCACCCAACGCTATGAAGGGGTTGCCAATCCCTTATAGATTGTTTGCCAAGTGAGAACTGAAAGCAACAAAGTAACAAAGCAAAGTAAAAGCGGAGATGCAAACGATGGATGTGAATAGACCTGGGGGCCGTAGTGTTTACTAGTGGCTTCTCTCATGAAAGCAAGTAGACGGTGGGTGAACAAATTACTGTCGAGCAATTGATAGAACTGTGCAGAGTCGTGACGATATTTATGCAATGATTATTTCTATAGGCATCACGTCCGGAACAAGTAGACCGATACTTTTTGCATCTACTACTATTACTCCACACGTCGACCGCTATCCAGCATGCATCTAGTGTATTAAGTCCATAAGAACAGAGTAACGCCTTAAGTAAGATGACATGATGTAGAGGGATAATCTCAAACCAATGATAAAAACCCCATCTTTTTACCCTTGATGGTAACTGCTTGATGTGTGCCTTGCTGCCCCTACTGTCACTGGGAAAGGTCACCACATGGCAGAACCCAAAACCAAGCACTTCTCCCATTGCAAGAATCATAGATCTAGTTGGCCAAACAAAACCCAAGACTCGGAGAGACTTACAAGGATATCAAATCATGCATATAAGAAATCAGCAAAGACCCAAATATATATCATAGATAATCAGATCACAAGTCCACAATTCATTGGATCTCGACAAGCACACCGCCAAAGAAGATTACATCGGATAGATCTCCATGAAGATCATGGAGAACTTTGTATTGAAGATCCAAGAGAGAGAACAAGTCATCTAGCTACTAACTACGGACCCATAGGTCTGAAGTGAACTACTCACGAATCATTGGAGGGGCGATGATGATGATGAAGAAGCCCTCCACCTCCAAAGTCCCCTCCGGCAGGGTGCCGGGAAGGGTCTCCAGATGAGATCTCGCGAAAACGGAAGCTTGCAGCGACGGAAAAGTATTTTCGAGGCTCCCTTGATTTTTTTGCGGAATATTTGGGAATTTATAGGCCAAAGACCTAGGTCAGGGGGCGGCCAGGGAGGCCACAAGCCTGCCCACGGCCGCCTCCCCCTGGTGGCGGAGTGGGGGCTTGTGGGCTCCTTGGAGCCCACCTGGCTTGGCCCAAAAGCCCCCTGGACTTCTTTCATTCAGGAAAAAATCATTTCGGGGTTTTTATTCCGTTTGGACTGCGTTCCAAAATCAGATCTCAAAAGAGTCAAAAACACGGAAAAAACAGGAACTGGCACTTGGCACTGAATTAATAAGTTAGTCCCAAAAAGATATAAAAAGGTACATAAAACATACAAAGAAGGCAAGATAACAGCATGAAACCATCAAAAATTATAGATACCTTTGAGACGTATCAAGCATCCCCAAGCTTAACTCCTGCTCGTCCTTGAGTAGGGAAGTGATAAGAATGAAGTTTTGATGCTTTCATGCTACCTAGAATAGGTGTCCTTTTTAATTACTCTTATGTGACGTGAATGTTCAGATCCATTAGCTTCAAAACAATAGTTTGCTATTGACGTGGAAACAATAATAATTCAAGCAAACTAGCAAAGTAATCATGAACTTTCAAAATAACAAGGCCAAAAGAAAGTTATCCCTACAAAAGCATATAGTCTGGCTATGCTCTATCATCATTGCACAACGAGTTTAAATCATGCACAACCCCGGTATTGGCCAAGTAATTGTTTCACACCTTTACTTTCTCAAACATTTTCAACTCTCACGCAATACATGAGCGTGAGCCATGGTTATAGCACTATAGATGGTGTGGAATGTGGTGGGGGTTGAAGGACAAAAAGGAGAAGATAGTCACATTAACTAGGCATACCAATGAGCTGTGGAGATGCTCATCAATAGATATCAATGTGAATGAGTAGGGATTGCCATACAAATGATGCACTAGAGCTACAAGTATGTGAAAGCTCTTAAAGAAAACTAGTGGGTGTGCATCCAACTTGCTTGCTCACGAAGACCTAAGGAAATTTTGAGGAAGCCTATCATTGGAATATACAAGCAAAGTTATATAATGAAAATTTCCCACTAGCTATATGGTGGTCACAAACGAGAGACTCTCAATCATGAAGATCATGGTGCTCAATATGCACAAGTGTGGAAAAAGTGGTAGCATTGTCCCTTCTCTCTTTTTCTCTCATTTTTTTATTTTTTTTTATTTTGGTGGGATCTTTGGCCTCTTTTTATGGGCTTATTTGGCCTCTTTTATTTCCTCACATGGGACAATGCTCCAATAATGATGATCATCACACTTTCAACTCGAAACTTAGAGCACATATGACTCTATATGGAATGCCTTCGGTAGTGTACCGTGGCAATGATCTAGCATGGCATAGACATCAATGGAAACATCATGCTAGCTATCTTACGATCGTGCATAGGCAATGTAGACGTGGTGGAACATATCATGGTGGTAGTTGCATGGCAAAATATCTCGGAATGACTTTGAAAAAGCCATAGTAGGTAGGTATGGTGGCTGTTTTGAGGGAGGCTAATGGTGGGTTTTGTGCACCGCCGAGAGTTGCACGGCACTAAGATGATAGTGATGGTGGAAGGTGAAAGTGCATCTAAACCATGGACTCAACATTAGTCATGAATAACTCATATACTTGTTCCAAAAGTTTTATTAGTAATCGAAACAAAGCATTCAACGGATACTCCTAGGGTAAGGGTTGGTAGGTATAAACCATCGCGCGATCCCGACCGCCACGCAAAGGATGACAATCAATAGACTAATCATGCTCAGATTTTATCACATAGCGGTTCACCATACGTGCATGCTACGGGAATCACTAACTTGAACACAAGTATTTCTAGATCCACAACACCTTACTAGCATGACTTCAATATTACAATAACCACAACTCAAAACTAATTGAGATGAATCAAACTTCTCTAACTTTTCAATGCACATGAAGGTGGAAGTTTTCGTATCCCTTTGGATAACTACCCCTTTCGAGACTACTTTCAAAGCATATATCAACTACCAAGCGATGCACCGCTATGCTCTAAAACATATACGTGAAGCACAAAGAGCAAAAGTATCTAGCTCAAAAGATATAAGTGAAGCACATGTGAGCTGAATTGTCTACCAAAATATATAAGTGAAGCTCGACAAAATCACGGTGTGTGCATGTCTCTCTCTCTCTAGGTGTGAAACAAGGATGATTGTGACAAAACAACAAAAAAGACTCCTACGATACAAGACGCTCCAAGCAAAAACACATAACATGTGGTGAATAAAAATATAGCCCCAAGTAACGTTACCGATGGATTGAAGACGAGAGAGGGGATGCCTTCCCGGGGCATCCCCAAGCTTAGGCTTTTACGACATCCTTGAATCTCTTGAGGTGCCTTGGGAATCCCCAAGCTTGAGCTCTTGCCACTCTTTATCTTTATGTCCATAAGAACTTCACCCAAAACTTGAAAACTTCACAACACGAAACTTAAACAGAAACTCGTGATAACATTAGTACAAGAAAGCAAACCACCACTTCCTTAGGTACTGTAGCAAACTTAAATTCTACTTGTGCTGATGTTGGGTTACTGTACTATCAATGTTCCATGGCTAATACCCCCCGATACTATCCATAGTTTCATCAAAATAAGCAACCAACACAACAAAAACAGAATCTGTTAACAACAGACCAGTCTGTAGCAATCTATATATATTTCATATACCTGTGGTACTTCAAAACTTCTGAAAAATTACGACAGTCTCAAGAATTTGCATAGCAATCAGCAGCAACAAGAATCAACTCAAACGCTCGTAGAGAAAAAAAATGAAAATTCTTTTCGTGAGGAGAGAGTTTTTGTCTTTTCCAGCATGACCAAATGATCATCCCCAAGACTAATCATAACGGTTTTGCTTGGCACAAACGCAAAAAGAAACACAAAAAACACAATCATAACAGAATTATGAAAGTTTGGAAAACACAAAACAGAAATAAAAAGGATAAATCCGTTGGGTTGCCTCCCAACAAGCGCTTTTGTTTAACGCCCTTAGCTAGGCATTCAATGATGCTCTCACAAAAGACAAGAATTGAAGCACAACAAGAGCATCCTAAAGCATGTGAAAATCACATCTAAGTCTAACATAATTCCTATGCATAGGCATTTTATAGGAAAACAAATTTTCAAGACAACCAATAGCTGCCATATGCAAGGAAGAAGAAAAAGACAAGAGCAATCTCAACATCACGAGAGGTGATTTGGTAACATGAAGGTTTCTACCACAATATTTTCCTCTCTAATAGCAATTACATGTGGGATCATATTCAAATTCAACAATATAGCTATCCCATAGGATATTATTTTCATGATCCACATGCATGCAAAGTTGACGCTCTTCAAAAATAGTGGGATTATCATCACCTAAAGTCATGACTTCTCCAATCCCACTTTCAATATTGTTGCAAATATCATATTCATCATGAGGTTTGAACAAATTTTCAAGATCATAAGAAAGATCATCACCCCAATCATGATTATTGCAACAAGTAGTGGACAAATCAAAACTAGCATCCCCAAGCTTAGGGTTTTGCATATTTTTAGCATGATTTTCACTAATAGGATTTATAGTGAAACCATTGCAATCATGCTTTTGATCCAAGGAGCCCTCGTGAATCACTTCATAAATTTCTTCCTCACAATTTTCAGATTCACGCATCTCAAGCAAAACTCCATAAAGATAGTCAATTGCCCTCAACTCACTAGCAATTCGTTCCACAATAGTGGGTCTCTTAAAGAGACTAGCTAGTGGATGAGGATCCATATCAATAGATTTTCAGCAAGCGAAGATGCAACCATATTGAAAGCACATGGCACACAAGCAAACAGAAAGCAAGCGAGAGAAAAGGGCGAACGAAAAGACAAACGAAAAAGGCAAAGGAGAAAGGCAAATGGAAACGGCAAATGTGAAGTGGGGGAGAGGAAAACGAGAGGCAACTGGCAACAAAAGTAATTGCAAGAGAAGAGTTTGTGAGTCCTACTTGGATAGATCTAGATTTCTCCTCCCCGGCAACGGCGCTAGAAATATTTCTGATGTTTGATGTGTATCCCTTGCAATGGTGCCAGAAATAGTTGTGTCGACGGCACCAGGAATCCTTCAGCTACGGCTACGCATTAAGGGACTTCCTAGGCAAGTATGCAAAGGATTTCCCCCGTGGCCTTGGAGCCTTGCGTTGGTGTTCCCTCGAAGCGGAAAGGGTGATGTAGCACAGCGACGGTAAGTATTTCCCTCAGTTTGAGAACCAAGGTATCAATCCGGCGGAAGAGTATCTCAAGATCCTGCACAAACACAAAAGCTTGCACCCAACGCAATGAAGGGGTTGTCAATCCCTTATAGATTGTTTACCTAGTGAGAACTGAAAGCAACAAAGCAACAAAGCAAAGTAAAAGTGGAGATGTAAATGATGGATGTGAATAGACCCGGGGGCCGTAGTGTTTACTAGTGGCTTCTCTCATGAAAGCAAGTAGACGGTGGGTGAACAAATTACTGTCAAGCAATTGATAGAACTGTGCACAGTCGTGACGATAACTATGCAATGATTATTTCTATAGGCATCACATCCGAAACAAGTAGACCGATACTTTCTGCATCTACTACTATTACTCCACACGTCTACCGCTATCCAGCATGCATCTCGTGTATTAAGTCCATAAGAACAGAGTAACGCCTTAAGCAAGATGACATGATGTAGAGGGATAATCTCAAACCAATGATAAAAACCCCATCTTTTTACCCTTGATGGCAACTGCTTGATGTGTGCCTTGCTGCCCCTACTGTTACTGGGAAAGGTCACCACATGGCAGAACCTAAAACCAAGCACTTCTCCCATTGCAAGAATCATAGATCTAGTTGGCCAAACAAAACCCAAGACTCGGAGAGACTTACAAGGATATCAAATCCTGCATATAAGAAATCATCAAAGACTCAAATATATATCATAGATAATCAGATCACAAGTTCACAATTCATCGGATCTCGACAAACACACCGCCAAAGAAGATTACATCGGATAGATCTCCACGAAGATCATGGAGAACTTTGTATTGAAGATCCAAGAGAGAGAAGAAGCCATCTAGCTAATAACTACGGACCCGTAGGTCTGAAGTGAACTACTCACGAATCATTGGAGGGGCGATGATGATGATGAAGAAGCCCTCCACCTCCAAAGTCCCCCCGGCAGGGTGCCGGGAAGGGTCTCCGGATGAGATCTCGCAGAAACGGAAGCTTGCGGCAGCGGAAAAGTATTTTCGAGGCTCCCCTGATTTTTTGCGGAATATTTGGGAATTTATAGGCCAAAGACCTAGGTCAGGGGGCGGCCAGGGAGGCCACAAGCCTGCCCACCGCCGCCTCCCCCTGGTGGCGGAGTGGGGGCTTGTGGGCTCCTTGGAGCCCACCTGGCTTGGCCCAAAATCCCCCTGGACTTCTTCCGTTCGGGAAAAAAATCATTTCGGGGTTTTTCTTCCGTTTGGACTCCGTTCCAAAATCAGATCAGAAAAGAGTCAAAAACACGGAAAAACAGGAACTGGCACTTGGCACTGAATTAATAAGTTAGTCCCAAAAATATATAAAAAGGTACATAAAACATACAAAGAAGGCAAGATAATAGCGTGTAACCATCACAAATTATAGATACGTTTGAGACGTATCAAGCACCGCCTTTATGCCAATTTTTCAAAATGTGAATTTTGGTTACCAGAAGTGACCTATCTAGGCCACGTAATCTCTGGTAAGGGTATTGTTGTCAATCCTGAGAGAGTTCAAGATGTCCTTGATTGGACACAACCTGAATCGGTTAAGCAAGTTAGGAGTTTTCTTGGACTAGCGAGCTATTGTCGCTGCTTTGTCGAGAACTTCTCCAAGGTTGCAAAGTCTCTAACTGAACTCCTCAAGAAAGATAAAGAGTTCGAGTGGACACCACAGTGTGAGCATAGTTTTCAGGAACTGAAAAGAGGCCTAACTTCCGCACATGTGTTGTTACCACCAGATTTTTCTAAGGACATTGTTATCTATTGTGACGCCTCGCGACAAGGATTAGGTTGCATTCTCATGGAGGATCGTCATGTGATTGCATACGCATCCCGATAGTTGCGTCCACATGAGGATAATTATCCCACACATGATCTTGAGCTTGCACCTATAGTCCATGCACTAAAAACCTGGCAACATTACCTTCTTGGTAATCATTGCGAAATATTCACTGATCACCAAAGTCTGAAATATATCTTCACCCAACCGGATTTGAATCTCATGCAAATACGGTGGGTTGAGTTGATCTCAGATTATGACTTAGGGATGACTTACACCCCGGGGAAGGCCAATGTCATGGCTGATGCACTAAGTCGTAAGTCTTATTGTAACAATGTGATGTTACAACGAGGTCAACCACGTCTCTATGAGGAATTTCATAAGTTAAACCTTCACATTGTTCCTCAAGGATTCTTTTCTACCCTGGTGGCGAAACCTACTCTTAGGGATCAAATCATAGCTGTGCAGGCATATGATAAGGGTATATCCCAGATCAAGGAGAATATTGCTAGCAGAAACGCTAGGGATTTCTCTATCAATGAGCAAGGTGTCGTGTTCTTTCAGAACCGTTTAGTGGTTCCTAAGAGCAAACGTCTGCAGAGTTGATCCTTAAGGAGGCTCATGATTCTCCTCTCACCATTCATCCTGGTAGTACTAAGATGTATCAGGACCTACGCCAGAGGTTTTGGTGGACTAGGATGAAGAGAGAAATTGCTGAGTTCGTTGCTAACTGCGGCGTTTGTCGTCGAGTTAAGGCAGAACATCAAAGGCCTACTGGCACCCTTCAACCTTTAGCTATTCCTGATGGAAATGGGATAAAGTCAGTATGGATTTCATCACTGGATTTCCCAGGACCAAGAAAGGAAATAATGCTATCTTTGTGGTCATTGATCATCTTTCCAAAGTAGCTCATTTTCTTCCAGTTCGTGAGAGTATAACAGCTAGCCAGCTAGCAGAATTATATATCTCTCGAATAGTGTCTCTTCATGGTGTTCCTCTGGAGATTAACTCAAATCGTGGAAGTATTTTTACTTCTCGGTTCTGGGAAAATTTTCAGAATGCCATGGGGACTCACCTATCTTTTAGCACTGCTTTCCATCCTCAATCAAGTGGTCAAGTAGAAAGAGTGAATCAAATCCTAGAGGATATCCTTCGAGCTTGTGTTATATCGTTCGGTATGAATTGGGAGAAGTGCCTTCCATTCGCCGAATTTTCTTATAACAATAGTTATCAATCAATCTTGGGCAAAGCCCCTTTTGAAGTTCTCTATGGACGAAGATGTCAAACACCTCTTAATTGGTCAGAAACCCGAGAGAGGCAACTCTTTGGTTCAGATATGATCCAAGAAGCAGAAGAGCAAGTTCGCATTATTCGTGAAAATTTGAAAACAGCCCAGTCTCATCAAAAAGGGCCAATATGATCGTCATCATAAGGTTGTGACCTTTGAAGTTGACGAGAAGGCTTACCTTCGGGTTACACCTTTGAAGGGTACCCATCGCTTCGGTATCAAGGGCAAGTTGGTTACATTGGTCCTCTTCGCATTCTTGCCAAACGAGGAGAAGTTGCCTACCAGTTGGAACTTCCTCCGCATCTTTCCAAGGTTCATGATGTTTTCCACGTCTCGCAACTCAGGCGTTGCTTTTCGGATCCTATCCGTGAAGTGGACCATGAAATGCTTGATCTCCAAGATAACCTTTCACATCGAGAATACCCTGTTCGTATTGTAGATCAAGCTGAGCGTACCACCCAATATCGAAACCTCAAGTTTCAAGTTCAATGGTCAAATCATTCTGAAAAAGAAGCAACATGGGAAAGAGAGGACCGTCTTCGACTTGAGTATCGCGCACTATTCCCGACGACTTCCAAATCTCGGGACGAGATTCTTTTGAGTGGGGGGTGAGTTGTCACATCCCTAGCTACCCTTTGATGATTAGCAAGATTGTGCTCATATTTTCATTCTTGCATTAAAAGTGAAAATGGAAATCCAAGAGAAAAACCCTAACAACTCCATATCCAAACTAATTCAAACTTGTGACAAATCAATGAACACAAAATGGCTTTCATAAAAGTCCATCATTTTTGATAAATATTGGAAACAACAATTCATGGGTGGATTTCTTTTTAAAAATACTTTTGGCATTATATTTAAAATACAAAAGCCACTAAAATCAACTATATATTTGATTTCAAATATTTCACAGTTTCATAAAATGTTGAATCTTTTATATGGGGTTGGAAATATTCCAAATAACACCCGAGAGTTTATTCACTATTTGAGAAATATTTTGGAGCCAAAAATAAAATCAAACAAAAGTCAGAAAGTTTTAACAGAAATAGAAAAAAGAGAAAATAAAAAAAAACATATCTAACACTTACGTGGCCTAGTCCAGCTCCTCTCCGTGTCGTCTTCCTCGCGCCAATCGGCAGCACGAGGTGGCCACCACTCTCTACGGCGCGGCACACACGTGCGTGCCTGCGTGGACCCTCCAACGCGCTGAAAGGAGGATAACCCTCCCCGCAACCCATTCCAGCTCTCTCCCTCTCCCCATTCGCTCCCCTGCCTCTCTTCTCTCGACCGCCATTGGAGCGAGCTTGAGCTCGAGCTCGCCGTCATCTCCGGCAAATGCAAGCTCCTCCGAGCATGCTGTTCGCTTCGCCTCGTCGAGCACATCGTCCCTGCCGAAGGAGAAGAGCCCTCGAGCCCTGCATCGTCAGGTCGCCGTCGTCTTCTTCCTCGGGCCGTCGTTGATTGCTTCCGTCGTCCTCCTTCTCCAGACCGTCCCCAAGCCCGCTTTCGACGCTTCTACGATCCTTGTGAGCCCGGGGTGCTTTTCCCCCTCTTCTCCTCCTCGATCTCGATCCCTAGCACTAGATTTCACCGGAGCCCGACGAGATCCACCGCGGAAGCTCGTCGCCGGTGATGCTCTGATGATCGGTTCGTGATCCTGAGACCATGAGAAGCTTCAGCGTGCTGCGTAGATGCCGTAGGAGCCAATCCCCGATCCATTTGCCCCCTATTTCGTTGAGCTCATCATTGCCCGAGCTCCGGCAGCCGCCGAGCTTGTCGCCGGCGTCAGCTCCGGCCACTTCAGCGTCTGAGCATAGCAAAAATGGATGCGCCATCGAGTGGTAGTTCTCCTGGTGCCCTCCGCCATCCTTTTGGTCGCCGGGGGAGCAATCCCAAAGCCCTCCGCTGTCCCTGGAGCCACAGGAGGCTCGCCGCTGGTGGGTTTGACCCCCTAGGTCTATGACACGTGGGGCCAGCCCCTGGCTAATTAAAGTTTAAACGAATAAAAATACTTAGTTAATTAAATTACTAAACAGTCACTGACATGTGGACCAACCCCTGTTAAATAACTAAATTAACTTAAAGTTTAATTAAATTCTGGCGAGAGTCACTAACCAGTGGGTCCCACTGGTCAGGTTTGACTTTGAACGGCCAGTTGGACCTGCTGATTTTATGCTGATGCAGTAACTCTATTTCTGATTTAATATAATTCCAGAAATGCTAAAACTTTGGAAATTCATAGAAAATTGAATATAACTCCAAATTTAACAAATAATATATGCAAATTGATCGAAAAAATTCAATGAACACAATGGTGCTACTTTCATGCATGACAAACAAAGCTATGAAACATCATCAGGTCAAATCAATTAAATGAATATTGTAAATATACTATTTCAACTAATATTTGAATTTGAATTCAAATCAGCATCAACCCAAAGGTTTGATAGCCACGCTAGATCATGCTATATTTCATTTCATGCCATGATCATGCATCATATTGTTGCATGTGAAAGTTATTGATTGTCGTTATTGTTTCGGTAGGCTCTGCCCTTCCGGATACGTCCGAATATCCGACTGACAGATTTAATTCCTGTGCTAAGCAACAAGGCAAGCACCCTTTGATCATCCCGATATAATCCCATGTTCTTGCTCCTCCCACTTACTGCATTAGGACAAAATATTTCAAATGCTTTACTTCGGTAGCAGAACCTATTCCTTTGCATGACCTCTCATTGTCACAGTAAAT
Organism: Hordeum vulgare subsp. vulgare; assembly: GCF_904849725.1. NCBI lineage: Eukaryota > Viridiplantae > Streptophyta > Magnoliopsida > Poales > Poaceae > Hordeum > Hordeum vulgare. The sequence continues at coordinate 385,478,212 of NC_058520.1, read as the reverse complement.
AACCAAACGTTGCAACCTAGTATACCTGGTAGTTGCTTGAGCTATGATGTGTTTTTCCTGCTATGCTTGCTATGCCTAGAGTTGTGTCAGGTCTGTTTCATCTGGGTGATGACAGGAATGGATGAATGTGTTCTAGTGACAAAGATTAAGTGTAGAACCTGATTTGGTAAAGGTATCGATGAAAGGCTATGTAGGAGTACATGGAGGGTTGTTTCATTGGATCCGTCCTTAGGAACTGAGTTCCGTGTATGTAATCCAAGACTAGATACTACTCCCTCCGTCACCGTTTAGAATGCACGCTTGGAAAATCTCTGGGACCAAGGTAGTCATCGATTGGTTGTGAGATGTAGCATGTGTACATGCTAATGTGCCTAATCAACTGAGAAAATAGTAGTACTAATGCGTGACCAGCAAATTGAGAGGGCGCATGCATGAGTAGTACTAGTACTAATTAATAGGAGTAATTGTTTTCGCGCCTTAAACCTTGTCTATTTTGGAATCGCACGCAAGTTTAACTGTTCCTTCTAAACCGTGACGGAGGGAGTACCACACGTTGGGATACTTAATTGACCCTCTCGGCTTATTAATCGCCTAGTACTCGGTCCAGGAGTTGCAAGTAGTTTCTGGTGTTTATAGTCATGCTGGAGCCCGTGCATGATGCGGTAGGCAGTGGCACGGTGTACCAAGTGGCACCCTGATGGTGGGCTTGGGAACCCTGCGCACATCGTTTGGGGCCATGGCAGACAGCTCGGTCGGACTTCCATGCGGGTTACTCTCAAATAGGCGATAAACCTGGACTAGGTATTAGTGTGGTTAACGGTCGTGGCCGACTCCCTTGCTGGGCTTCCGCTTGAAGGTTGTCGAGATGCATGACGTGCACATGACGATAAGTGGCGAGAGTGTGTGTGAAGAAGTACACCCCTGCAGGGTTATGATCTATCCGAATAGCCGCGTCCGCGGATATGGACTACTTGGAGACATATGTTGTTCATAGACAACTTTAATGGCTACTCATAAAAGTATCAAGATAAGCGTGAGTATCATGTATGGCATTTCCGTAGGGAGACACAAAGGAGTTCATGATAGTGTATTTTTATGGTGGTAGTGGACTCGTGTACGACTTATCAAAGTTGTTAAAACTATTTAAAATTGTAGTTTAGTCTAGCCAAGATTCAAAGCTGGCTTGCTGCATGAAACACCACAACCCCCTCTATTGATACCTGTGCATGAGTAGATAGATCTGTTCGAAAGTCTTGCTGAGTACTCTTGTACTCATGTTTGCTTAATAATTGTTGCACAGGATACCCACGAGCCAACAAGTGGGTTCTTTCTAGACATCGATGATGATGAGTAGCTGGTGTCCCAGCTACGACCTGGCCCCTTTCAGAAGGGATTTGTAGATAGTCAGGCCTCATGCCTTTTCCTTTCATCTGTCTGTACTCAGACAACTTTTATGCTTCCGCTGGTTTGTATGACTCTGCTTGTATGACTTGAGTGTCGGGTCATGTGACCCCTGCCTGTATGAACATATTATGCAAGAATCTTCCGAGTCTTCTAAATAAATGTTGTGTTGTTGTATGGTTATGTTGTGATGCCATTGTTGTATCTATGCATATCGAGTATGTCATGCGTACGTGTGATGCATTGTGATATGTATGGGATTCGACACCTAGTCGTATGCCCTTAGTAGCTCTCTATACAGAGAAATGCCCCTTTGTGTTTCTACCGAGCCTTGGTAGTTCGCTACTGCTCCGGACACATTCATTGACCGGCATGTATCGTTCTTAGTTGCTATGTTTGTCCCTACGGGGAAATGTCACGCGGTGTAATGGAGTCCTTGTAGATTGCTACGACTCGTCTACACTCCCTGATGACCGACACATGCTTTGCTGGGTTATGTATGCCTGTCTCTGTACACTTGAGCCACTTGAGTTTATGACTGGTTATGTCGACCCGGGTTCTTTGACATTGGAATGCTAGCGACACTAATGCATACGTGATTCAAAAGGCGCAAACGGTCCCGGCTAAGGTAAGGTTGTAGCCGTGGGGTTAACCGTGCGTGAGACCGCAAAGAGATGCAATGTGTTATAGGCTGGATTCCTATGGCTTAGGATCGGGGTCCCGACACATGATTCTTCATATGGATGGGATAGAGGCATCGCAAAAGGGGCGAGAGGTTTTGATGTAGAGGCTGGGAATGCCCATTTTGGGGGTTTGCTCCAATGTTCGAGAACGCCCATTCTCCCCTTCCCTCTCTGGCATGGTGAACGAGTAGCTTTCGATGTCCAACGATGATTCACATAGGGTGCTGAAGACGAAGACCTTGGTAGGGAAGTTCTAGGCTATGAGTTGTGCCTTCTTCGGGTCCAAACAATCCATCATGGGTGTGTGCAAAAGGCTGGATGTTGATCTGGGGGTTATGGCTGGTGGGTCCGGCTCAAGAGGCGGAGGGTCTTCTCCTTCGGCTCGTTTTGCCCTGGTTCGATCCTCAGCTTCAACAGCATGCAAGAGCAGTCGTTCTTGTGATAATGGTTTGTCCATCACGGATCACGCGACTCGGAGGGTTGAGGCTCATCATGCGATCCCAACAATAGTGGAGATCATTGATTACGGAAGGGGAGCAGACGTGATGGATAGGCTGAATTCCAAGGTCCATGCCTCACCTTCTGCTCTCTCGCAGACGGTTGTTAGTTGCCTGCCGTAATCTTGTTGGAGTGTCTCTTCTTTTGTTCTGTAGTAGGTTGTGACATGCGTGCTACTAGTTATCTGAACTATTTGGAGGCATGTGCGCCTTGTGTTTCTTAAGTTGTATCCTTACTCGTTTCTTTCGGCCGGTGTGATGTGTGTCATGGTTATGACGACTGTGATTGACTTTGCTTGGTGGCTTTATCTATAAAGCCCATTGTCAGTGTCAAAACCGGCAGATCTCAGGTAGGGGGTCTTGAGCTGTGGATCATGGATAAACGGGGAACATGAAAACAAAGTGATAGTATTGACCCAGGTTTGGGCCCTCTCGAAGAGGCAAAAACCTCGTCCTGCTTGATTATATTCATGTGTGTATGAAAATTATAGAGTCGATCTACCACGAGATCGGATAAACTAAACCCTAGATGGGTAGGAAAATGATTCTGTCCTCTACGAACTAAAACCCTCAAGTTTATATAGACACCAAGGTTACCTAGGGTTACATATGGTCGGTTACTGATACTTGTGATCTGCGTTGGGTTTTCCGTGAAGAGGAACGGATTGTCACAACACAATGTGGGTAAGTATTTCTCTCAGTTATGAAACCAAGGTTTATCGAACCAATAGGAATATCAACGACAACCGTCTTCAGCGGCTGCACACAAAAGAACAAACAACTTGCACCAACGCGTGAAAGAGGGTTATCAATCCTCTTGTCTTGTTATTTGCAAGCAGGTGAGGTGTGTATATAATTGTAGATAGCAAGATAAAATAAAAACAAGTAAATAATATCAAGGTATTGAAGGTTTCATCAATATATTGTGAATAGACCAGGGGGCATACCTTTCCCTAATGTCATCTCTCATGAAAAATAGCATACGATGGGTAAACAAATTACTGTTGGGCAATTGACAGAAAAGCAAATAGTTACACGATATTCACGGCAATAATCATGTGTATATAGGCATCATGTCCATAAACAAATAGGCCGACTCCTGCATGCATCTATTACTGTTACTCCACCCATCGAACGCTATCCAACATGCATCTAGAGTATTAAGTAAAATAGAGTAATGCATGGAGAACAATGACATGATGTAGACAAAGTAAACTCAAGCAATATGAATAAACCCCATCTTTTTATCCATAGTAGCAGCAACACAAAGACTCATCTTGTCCCCTTCTGTCACTGGGATATAGGAATTCACCAAGTTGAACCTACCACAACACACCTCTCTCACAAAAGAAATATTGATTTAGTTAGCAAAACTATTTCCATAGATCGAAAAGAATTACAAAGCTATCATAATCATGTACATAATAATCATATAAGTATTCATATGAGACTCAAATATTTATCATGAATAATCTGAACATCAACCAATAATTCATCGTATCCCAACAAATGCGCCGCATGAAAGGAATTACATCATATGGATCAAAGCGAAGATGTGATGATCATTGTATTGAAGATCAAAGAAACAGAGAGAGATTTCCATTTAGGTACCGTTTATGGACCCGTAGGTCTATGGTGAACTACTCACACATCATCGTGAGGGCAGCAAGGTTGATGAAGAGGCCCTTCACGATCAATTCCCCCTTCGGGAGGGTGCTGGAACGGAGCTCCAGATGGCCTCCCGTCGGAACAAAGACTTGCGACCGTGCAAAAAGTGTTTCGGGACTCGCCTGGTGTTTTTAGGGTAGATGATAATTTATAAGCCAAAGAATAGAGTTGAGACGGACACGAGGGAGGCACAAGTCATCAACCCCCAGGCCACGTCCTGTTGGCTTGTGGGCCCCTCATGGGGCCTCCAGCCTTCTTCCGATGCTTGTTTGTCTTCTTTTGGTCCAGAAAATTCACCAAAAAGTTTTAGGGCAATTGGACTTCATTTGGTATGGAAAACCTGAAAACTGAAAAATGCAAAAAATATTAACTCGCACTGGGCACTGGGTCAATAGGTTAGTACTAAAAAATAATCTAAATTGGTAAATAATGTTGGAATTATGCCCTAGAGGCAATAATAAATTGGTTATTATTATATTTCCTTGTTCATTATAATCGTTTATTATTTATGCTAGAATTTTATTGATTGGAAACTCAAATACATGTGTGGATACATAGACAACACACTGTCCCTAGTGAGCCTCTAGTTGACTAACTTGTTGATCAAAGATGATCAAGGTTTTCTAGTGATATCCCACAAGTATAGGGGATCATGTGTAGCCTTTTCGATAAGTAAGAGTGGCGAACCCATAGAGGAGCTAAAGGTGGGATAAATATTCTCTCAAGTTCTATCAACCATTGACACAAATCTATGCACACTAAACGTTTTGCAATATCTAGGAGATAAAACTAGAGTGACAATACAGGTACGAGAGAAAGCTTTGCAAGATAATAAATACAATAAAGTAAATGCTAGTGCTGCAGCGATAAAATATCCTAAGTAGCCACAAACTAACCGACCATGCGTGTGGAAAAGTGGTCGTAATTGTGGTGGAATTGTCCATTATCAAATAGTCAAATTCAAGGTTGATATTCCTCTTTTATGTGGGAGAGGAAAAGCTAACAAATTCAAGGTTGATATTCCTTTTTTATGTGGGAGATGCAAAACTACAAACACTATGATGTGATCCATGCACGCATAAACATATGATGGGCACCATAGGACTGTAACAAATTCAATATATAGCTCAAACCATCCATGGAGATTCAACAATCAATCATATGACAAAAGGGAACTACACAAACATGACATAGATGCAATAGATCATATGGAAATAATTTATAACATCAAACACCATGTTTACATAAGGGATTACAGAGGTTTGTGGGAGAGTGGACCGCTAAAGCTATGGAGAGGATGATGATGGAGGTGTTGGTGAAGGCGGCATCATGCCGAAGTGGATGGAGAAGGGGCAGCACGTGAGGTGCAGGGCGGCGCCGGCGGCCGTCAGCGGCGCAGGGGGCTCCTCCTGCGTCGGCCGAATATCATGGGGGAGCGCCGCCCCTTAGCCCCCATAATCCATGGCTTCTTGGTGCTGTAGATGAGCCCTCCCCCATGGAGATGAGGCCATGGGGGAGGCAAAATTCGTGGCTTTTGGTGGTTGTCCAGAAATCAGGGTTTTCCTCTCCTTATATGAGCTGGGACGATCATCCATGGCCCTCCGATGGATGACCCTTTGATCCAATTGTTGGGGAACGTCGCATGGGAAACAAAAAATTTCCTACGCGCACGAAGACCTATCATGGTGATGTCCATCTACGAGGGGGATTTCAGATCTACGTACCCTTGTACATCGCACAATAGGAAGCGTTAATAAACGCGGTTGATATTGTGGAACGTCTTCACGTCCCTCGATCCGCCTTGCGAACCGTCCCACGAACCGTCCCGCGATCCATCCCACGATCCGCTCCGATCTAGTGCGGAACGGACGACACCTCCGCGTTCAGCACACGTACAACTCGATGATGATCTCGGCCTTCTTGATCCAGCAAGAGAAACGGAGAGGTAGATGAGTTCTCCGGCAGCGTGACGACGCTCCGGAGGTTGGTGGTGATCTTGTCTCAGCTGGGCTCCGCCCGAGCTCCGTAGAAACGCGATCTGGAGGAAAAATTGTGGAGGTATGTGGTCGGGCTGCCGTGGCAAAGTTGTCCCAAATCAGCCCTAATACCTCAGTATATATAGGAGGGAGGGGAGGGGTCTTTCCTTGAGGCTCAAGGAGCCCCAAGGGGGGGAGGAGGAATCCTCCTCCAATCCTAGTCCAACTAGGATTGGAAGGTGGAGTCCTTCCCTTCCTTCCCACTTCCCCCTTTTTTTTATCTTTGATTTTTCTTATCTCCTGCGCATGGGCCTTCATGGGCTTCCCCACCAGCCCACTAATGGCTGGTGCGGCACCCCAAAGGCCTATGGGCTTCCCCGGGGTGGGCTGCCCCACCGGTGAACATCCGGAACCCATTCGTCACTCCCGGTACATTCCCGGTAATGCCGAAAACTTTCCGGTAATCAAATGAGGTCATCCTATATATCAATCTTCATCTCCGGACCAATCCGGAAACCCTAGTGACGTCCATGATCTCATCCGGGACTTCGAACAACATTCGGTAACCAACCATATAACTCAAATACGCATAAAACAACGTCGAACCTTAAGTGTGCAGACCCTGCGGGTTCGAGAACTATGTAGACATGACTCGAGGGACTCCTAGGTCAATATCCAATAGCGAGACCTGGATGCCCATATTGGATCCTACATATTCTATGAAGATCTTATCGTTTGAACCTCAGTGCCAAGGATTCATATAATCCCGTATGTCATTCCCTTTTTCCTTCGGTATGTTACTTGCACGAGATTCGATCGTCACTATCCGCATACCTATTTCAATCTCGTTTACCGGCAAGTCTCTTTACTCGTTCCGTAATACAAGATCCCGTGACTTACAATAAGTCACATTGCTTGCAAGGCTTGTGTGTGATGTTGTATTACCGAGTGGGCCCCGAGATAATAGCACTCTGTTTCAGGCTTAGGTCCAGCTTTGGGTTTCTTCGTCGGATTGGCAACAGGCTTGCCGCTCTTCTTCGAATTACCCTTCTTTACTTTGACGTTTCTCTTGAAACTAGTGGTGTTATTCACCATCAACACTTGATGCTCTTTACGGAGTTCTGACTCTGCGACTTTCAACATCGCGAATAACTCGCCAGGTGACTTGTTCATCCCTTGCATGTTATAGTTCAACACAAAGCCCTTATAGCTTGGCGGCAGTGATTGAAGAATTCTGTCAATGATAGCCTCTTGCGGGAGTTCAATCCCCAGCTCAGCTAGATGATTTGAGTACCCAGACATTTTGAGCACAGGTTCACTGACAGACGAATTCTCCTCCATCTTGCAAGCATAGAATTTATCGGAGGTCTCATACCTCTCGATCCGGGCATTCTTCTGAAAGATAAACTTCAACTCCTAGAACATCTCATATGCTCTTTGATGCTCAAAGCAACGTTAAAGTCCCGGCTCTAAGCCATACAAGACTGCACATTGAACTACTGAGTAGTCCTCCTTACGTGTTAACCAAGCGTTCTTAACATCTTGGTCAGCCGTAGCGGGTGGTTCATCTCCTAGCGCAGCATTAAGGACATAATCCTTCTTCCCAGCTTGCAGGAGCAACTTAAGATTACGAGGCCAGTATAGAAAGTTGCTTCCATCATCTTTCAACTTAGTTTTCTCTAGGAGCGTATTAAAATTCAGGGTGACTGTCGTGTGAGCCATTGATCTACAACACAAATTTATTCAAAGTGGACTTAGAATATGTTCAAGATAATTGGAGTTTAACTAATCAAAATACTTGCTAAACTCCCACTCAAAAAGTACATCTCTCTAGTCATTTGAGTGGTTCATGATCCAATTCCACTAGCTCAAGTCCGATCATCACGTGAGTTGAGGATAGTTTCAGTGGTAAGCATCCCTATGCTAATCATATCAACTATATGATTCATGATCGACCTTTCGGTTTCATGTGTTCCGAGGTCATGTCTGCACATGCTAGGCTCCTCAAGCTTAAGCCGAGTGTTCCGCGTGTGCAACTGTTTTGCACCCGTTGTATGTGAACGTTGAGTCTATCACACCTGATCATCACGTGGTGTCTCGAAACGACGAACTGTAGCAACGGTGCACAGTCGGGGAGAACACAATTTCGTCTTGAAATTTTAGTGAGAGATCACCTCATAATGCTACCGTCGTTCTAAGCAAAATAAGGTGCATAAAAGGATTAACATCACATGCAATTCATAAGTGACATGATATGGCCATCACCATGTGCTTCTTGATCTCCATCACCAAAGCACGGGCACGATCTTCTTGTCACCGGCGCCACACCATGATCTCCATCAACGTGTCGCCATCGGGGTTGTCGTGCTACTCATGCTATTACTACTAAAGCTACGTCCTAGCAATATAGTAAACGCATCTGCAAGCACAAACATTAGTTTAAAGACAACCCTATTGCTCCTGCCGGTTGCCGTACCATCGATGTGCAAGTCGATATTAACTATTACAACATGATCATCTCATACATCCAATATATCACATTACATCGTCGGCCATATCACATCACAAGCATACCCTGCAAAAACAAGTTAGACGTCCTCTAATTGTTGTTCATGTTTTACGTGGTGACCATGGGTATCTAGTAGGATCGCATCTTACTTACGCAAACACCACAACGGAGATGTATGAATTGCTATTTAACCTCATCCAAGTTGGAGAAACCGACACTCGCCAGTCATCTTTGAGCAACGGGGTTGCTCGTAGCGATGAAACCATACTCTCGTAAGCGTACGAGTAATGTCGGTCCGAGCCGCTTCGATCCAACAATACCACGGAATCAAGAAAAGACTAAGGAGGGCAGCAAATCGCACATCACCACCCACAACAACTTTTTTGTTCTACTCGAGATTACATCTACGCATGAACCTAGCTCATGATGCCACTATTGGGGAACGTCGCATGGGAAACAAAAATTTTCCTACGAGCACGAAGACCTATCATGGTGATGTCCATCTACGAGGGGGATTTCAGATCTACGTACCCTTGTAGATCGCACAGCAGAAGCGTTAATAAACGTGGTTGATGTAGTGGAACATCCTCACATCCCTCGATCCACCCCACGAACCGTCCCACGAACCGTCCCGCAATCCGTCCCACGATCCACTCCGATCTAGTGCCGAACGGACGGCACCTCCGCGTTCAGCACACGCACAGCTCGACGATGATCTCGGCCTTATTGATCCAGCAAGAGACACGGAGAGGTAGATGAGTTCTCCGGCAGCATGACGGTGCTCCGGAGGTTGGTGGTGATCTTGTCTCAGCAGGGCTCCGCCCGAGCTCCGCAGAAACGCGATCTAGAGGAAAAACCGTGGAGGTATGTGGTCGGGCTGCCGTGGCAAAGTTGTCTCAAATCAGCCCTAATACCTCAGTATATATAGGAGGGAGGGGAGGGGCCTTTCCTTGAGGCTCAAAGAGCCCCAAGGGGTTCGGCCGAAGGGGGGGAGGAGGAATCCTCCTCCAATCCTAGTCCAACTAGGATTGGAAGGTGGATTCCTTCCCTTCCTTCCCACTTCCCCTTTTTTTCTTTCTCTTTGATTTTTCTTATCTCCTGCGTAGGGGCCTTCTTGGGCTTGCCCACCAGCCCACTAAGGGCTAGTGCGGCACCCCTAAGGCCTGTGGGCTTCCCTGGGGTGGACTCCCCCCTGGTGAACATATGGAACCCATTCGTCACTCCTGGTACATTCCCGGTAATGCTGAAAACTTTCCGGTAATCAAATGAGGTCATCCTATATATCAATCTTCGTCTCCGGACCATTCCGGAAACCCTCATGACGTCCGTGATCTCATCTGGGACTCCAAACAACATTCAGTAACCAACCATATAACTCAAATACGCATAAAACAACATCGAACCTTAAGTGTGCAGACCCTGCGGGTTCGAGAACGATGTAGACATGACTCGAGGGACTCTTCGGTCAATATCCAATAGCGGGACCTGGATGCCCATATTGGATCCTACATATTCTACGAAGATCTTATCGTTTGAACCTCAGTGCCAAGGATTCATATAATCCCGTATGTCATTCCCTTTGTCCTTCGGTATGTTACTTGCCCGAGATTCGATCGTCAGTATCCGCATACCTATTTCAATCTTGTTTACCGGCAAGTCTCTTTACTCGTTCCGTAATACAGGATCCCGTGACTTACAATAAGTCACATTGCTTGCAAGGCTTGTGTGCGATGTTGTATTACTGAGTGGGCCCCGAGATACCTCTCCATCACACGGAGTGACAAATCCCAGTCTTGATCCATACTAACTCAACGGACACCTTCGGAGATACCTGTAGAGCATCTTTATAGTCACCCAGTTACGTTGTGACGTATGATACACACAAAGCATTCCTCCGATGTCAGTGAGTTATATGATCTCATGGTCATAGGAATAAATACTTGACATGCAGAAAACAGTAGCAACAAAATGACACGATCAACATGCTACGTCTATTAGTTTGGGTCTAGTCCATCACATGATTCACCCAATGATGTGATCCAGTTATCAAGCAACAACACCTTGTACATAGTGAGAAGACCCTGACTATCCTTGATCAACTGGCTAGCCAACTAGAGGCTTGCGGGGGACAGTGTTTTGTCTATGTATCCACACATGTATCTAAGTCTTCATTCAACACAATTATAGCATGGATAATAAACAATTATCTTGATATAGGAATTATAATAATAACGTATTTATCATTGCCTCTAGGGCATAATTCCAACACCAAGGGCTCTTGGGCACCTCTAGAACCTTCCTAGGGACCCCTCTCAGGCCTAATGAGGTCTCGAAGTCATGGCTTGGCCGAATCCATCAAATATGGTAAGAGTTGGACTCAATCACGTCACCGATTCTCGTAATCCCGTAATCAGATATTTGTCCTCCAGTAAAACAAGCTTTCCTGGAGCGTCCGAATTCCAAATGGGCCGAATTGTAAGTCTATAATTATCAGCATAAAATTCCCCACACTTTTGTATTCTGTGAGATTTCCGGTTGAGGGGTAACGTGGGAATCGTTAAAAAGAGTTTTCAGATAGATTTCAGGAAAGTCCCAATTCGACTCCAATAAGGTTTCCTCTTCTATTTTTGATAGTTCCTACACATAAAAGTGTAAAACAAGAACATTGTGCACTTTTGAAACTATTAATAGGTCAGTCCAAATAAATCATAAACTTAATATAAAAATACTTATCAGAAGCATAAAAGTAGCATGAAACCATAAAAAATTATAGATACGCTTTGAACGTATCAACATCCCCAAGCTTAGTTCCTACTCGTCCCAAGTAGGTGAAACGATAAAACAAAATAGTTTTTGAGGTGACATGCTACCAACATAATCTTGATCATCTTATTAGTAAAAGCATCTGTAACATGAGATCATATCACTCTAAACATATGCATGATAGATATAATTCTAACAATGAAACTTAGCAACCATGTTACAACATGAAAGGTAACACAAACAAAAGATCATGAATAATAACGCACTTGAAAGTTATACGTTTGTTTCGATCATAAAGAAAACATAGCAAAGTGGTATGTCGCTTGTCCTTAAGAGTGAGGCAAAACATAAATGCCAGGACACCTTCAAAGTTCAAGTGGATGACTAGAACAAATAATTTGAGAGCAAGTAATAACACATCATGAATCAATCAATAATAAATTTTGGGACTATGCACATTATACTAAGAATGACAACTATGCTCTGTTAATTGGTGCATAAAGTTAGAAGATGAAGACTCAACATAAAAGTAAAAGAAAGACCCTTCACAGAGGGAAGCAGGGATTAGTCATGTGCTAGAGCTTTCAGAGATTTTTGAAATCAATAAGATTGTAAAACAAGCTTTTGGGAGGTGCATAATTCGTCAACAAATGCTAGCAGATAGCACAATACTTCTCATGCTGGACAACTTTTGAGGAACGACTCCCAAAGTGGGGATGATCACATCCCCTTAGTCTCCTTTGTTTATCAGTATTCTGATTTCTCATGAACAAAGCGTGAAGGAGGTTTTGTTTGTTGCTATTTTCTTTTATCAGCTGGGCACACTCATGTCAGTCCCTCCTCGTATTAGGGGTTTGCAGATTAGACACGCAAACCCAAGATAAAGCTTATCCACTATGAGAAGATCATGAAATCTTGAATTATCTACTACTTCCTCATGAGCTAAAACGGAGGCACAAAACATGAATAATTTTGAAAGTTGTAAAGGTAGGACATGAGAAATTTACTTGGAGTGGCGGTTAAATACCACATGTAGGTAGGTATGGTGGACACATTTGGCAAACTTTGGTTTTTGGGAGTTGGATGCACGAGTCGAGCTCATACTCAGTACAGGTGGAGGCTAGCAAAAGACTGAGAACGACAAATTAAGAGAGCAATAATGGCCATAATCATACATAGCAACAAAAACATTATTAATCAAAGCATAAATGGTATTACAAGTCAAAAAACTAAATGATCATAGAGGCTCTAAGTGACTAGTTTCTAGTCATAACATGATGTGAGCATGCGCCAAGTCAACCCAAATGAAGTAGTAAAGGAGAATACCACAATATTATGCTTCGATATGATAAAAACAACACATGATTATTTCAATGGCACATTAAGCACTCTCAGCTATTTGAGACAAGTCATGCTACATCAATAACTACTAAGCATATAATTAAGATAATATCTAACATGACATGTTAAAGTCTAAGACACAGTCTAAACTTGCTTCATATTGCACCACTATAAGCATGAATTATTTTACTCTTCTCCAACACCAATCAACTTTCTTGAAACAACTCTCATAGATAATATTATGTAGCGACCTGACTCAAGACGAGTCAAGCCTCTGTGTTACTGTGCCATCCCTGGATCAGTATGCTGGCACACACAGTACATCAATGTATATATCAAAGTGCAATCACATGTAAAATAGCGTAAAACTGATATATACCTTAAATATCTCAGCGGAAGCAGTCAAGGGAGTGGAGTCCCAATAAACACCAACGGCAAGTTGAGTGTAGACCGTAACCCTGAATCATACTCTTACTCGTCGAAGAAAAATATCTGCAACATAAGACATTGCAGCCACGTAGGTCAGCATATTGAATATGCCGGCAAGTCACATAAGAGAGGGGTGAAAAGTAATCATCTGTACTATATGCATATATGGCAGGTGGGGCTATAAGTTTTTAGCGAAAAGCAAGTTTTCTCCTACATCAAGAGAGGGCTAAAAGCAAAATGTTACTACGTTGTTTGTTGTTAATGAGATGGTTCCGCCAATCAGTTCTCATACCCGAGTTATCAATATTACCCTCGTCAAGTATTTATAATGGTGTTGAGAATTTCAGATAACTTCAGTTCCTTTGGCTCAAGTTGTCCATGACCGTGGACACGGCTAATCGATTAGGTTTGAGTACTCTGCAGAGTTTTGCACACGTCCCCCACAAGATTTGATCGCCTCCGTGTATGTCCTCGCACTTCAGGGTGTTTGAAGACCGGATGATCAAAACATGGTCTTTCAACGGGTCCCACTGAATCCCTGTCGGTGCCCATTCATTCCTACCGTTCGTCTACATCTGCTAGCACCGCCTGTCCAGAGTCGCCGCGTTGTCCAACCAAGCCAGAGCCCATAATGACTTGTGGCTGTGAAGGTAAGCCTTGGGTCTTGAAAATATCCGTCCGTCTCTTTGAGCCTGGGTGAAGCTTTCCGCAGGATGTCATGGCCGTCCCCAGCATCCCGGGCATCCACTGGGTTCCCCAGGGAGCCGATCAACCGTCCTTCACCCAGAGTTGCATTGCGTCCGAGGTCTTGAAAATCTATCTTAACCGGTCTTGATTATTTAATCAACCTCGCATCACTCGTGTTATGCACTCAACCGAAATCCCGTCTACTCAAGCATAGCAATATGAAATTTGTCGTCCCGGGGCCAAGTATCGGGGTTGTTGTGTGCCTACCACATGATACTACAATCTATACTAAACTTTCCAAGTACCTAAGCAGCATGGAATTTGGGCATTGGATGGTAGAACTACGATGCATAAAACATAGGTGATAGTATGATCAAAGTGACTTGCCTGTGATGTTGAGGAAGAAGAATTCCTCGAGAAAAATAACTTGATAGACTACTCGTCACTCTCCGATGAAATCTATATAGCAAACATATCATTCACATAAGCACTCATACTAGCAATCATTCTAGCAATCAAAACAAAAGAGAGAGCTAATAAGAATCCGAAAGAAACTTCAAATAAGACTAGGGAGTCTTCTACTACGTCAAACACTAAATAGTTTTTGTCTAACAGAAAATAATAACAAGGAACCAAGGTATAAATCTAACTAATATAAAATGGAGTGTTTTTCACAAAACTATTTGAAAGTATTCCCAAACGGGATTGGAAACTGTGCGGAAACCAATTGCAAGTTACTAAGGAACTAGAATTGATTTCATGAAAACAAAATAAAAATAAATTCAACACTTGTTGCAAATCTACTGTTAACTAACAGAAACAAAACATAATATTGTTTCTGAAATAATAAAGAAAATATTTTAAAAACAAATATAGAAAACGAATTAGCCGAAATCTTAAAAGAGGTGAAACAGAAATTGTTTCACATGAAACAGTGAGCTAAAATATTCAAACAAATCTGAAATTTTTATCACTGATACATAAGATCACTAGTGATCAGCACCAAAAGGAGTCCAATTAAAAGCTATTTTTAAACTCCTGGAATAGGCAAAACAAGGTTTAAACTAAATCTGATCTAACTTGTATTTTAAAATTTCAAACATAGACAAATTATATGTTTTTAAAAACTACAGGAAATTTGTGAGCTATTGGAAGAAGAATCAATATCATTGGACTTCGGGATCAAAAGTTGTGGCCAAAACAAAACAGAAACTTTCTGTTTTTTGCAATTTAGACAGAAAAAACTGAAGCTAATCTAGCTAACTAATGGGGGTACACGTGGCATGCTACTATAGGCCGAGGGGGCGTTTGTTGCAATGTTTTGAGCTAATGGCCGAGGCTAAGCAAAACCTGCTGGCTAATACATAAGTGAAAGAAAACCGCTGGCTTTCTAATATAAACCGAAGAGGTACTTAGGATCTAAGGGCTACTACATAAAAAAACAAAACAAAGAACAGAGAGGGGAGGGAGATTACCTCGGCTGGGATTGCTGGCCTCCTAGTCGAGGTGGGGTGGGGTGCCGGTGTGGTGGGGAGGGGCCGGCAGAAGTGGGGAAGGGGGGGCAAAGGGGGGTGGGGCGCTCTAGGGAGGGGGGGAGGCCGAAGGGGAGGGAGTGCAGGGGGGTGGGGTGAGGTGAAAAAAAACTGCTGGTGGTGCTGCTGCTCGCTGTAGGGGCGATGGGGATGGGGAGGAGCAGCAGGGTGGAGGGCGACGGGGTGGCAAGGGGGCGGCGGTGGAGGGGGCCGAGGTGGTGGGGAGAGGTGGCCGAAGGGTGGAGGTGGAGGAGGTGCAGGGGTGGCGAGGTGGAGGAGTTCCAGTGAGTTTTCCGGTGACGACTCCTGCGAGGGGTGCGCGAGCTAGAGGCGAGGAGAGGTGAACTTTTCAACGGGAATGGAACGAGGAGGACGTGGGGCTTCTTATAGAGGCGCCGGGAGGCGCCGGGAAGGAATGTGCTTCGCGAATCCCGGAGGTGGGGATCTCCTCTCCATGGAAGGAAGGTTTCTCTCGCACGTGAAGAAGAGATGGAGGTAGGAGATGATCTTCTTGGGCCAAATTTGGAAAGTGCTTAATGGGCCAGCTCCTATTTCCTAATAAAAGTGATTCTATTCCTATTTTCAAAACTAGGAAACTAAAACGTTAAAAAGGAAATCAAATCAATTCGGAATAAAGAGTTTTTATATACTAAAATTATCAGAAAAATAAAATATAGATGATGGGCATTTTTCCACGGCAAAAATAAAAACTTTAGAAAAAATTATTTTCACAAAATTGCCTAAAAGGTTTATTTTCTTTTGCAAATAATTTTCAAATGACCCTCTAAGTTTGAGGGTGCAAATAACATTCAAAATGCCCGGGTATTTGAGGGTCATGTTCCTCCGCTCTTTAGAATGTATTTCCCTCGCATTTCTTGCACGACGAAAACGAATGGAAACGCAAAAGAATTCAAAATGCAAATATCTCCGTTCAAATTATTTATAGTTGAAGAAGTCATGTCATCTTCTCTCTTTGCTTTTAAAAGCTTGAATTTGAATTTACCGGAGAAGGGGAAAGTCATTTTATTCCCTCTCATTCAAAAGTTTCGAAAAGTTTCAAATTTCACTCAAGTTTCAATCACTCAAGCAAACAAACAAACAATCTAATAATTATATTAACATTCCAAAATTTGGGATGTTACAT